>NW_022681463.1:1212436-1812436 GCF_009764315.1 Trachypithecus francoisi | reverse complement strand
CAGCGGCCCAGAAATGCAGACATGCCCTCCTCACCCACTGGGCTCGACACCCGAGAGCCCCCAGCTCCCCTCCTGGAACACACTCGGGGTTCGCACAGCCCTGTCTTGCCCTGCATCATCTGTAGGGTGGGAGCGCTCCCTGAGGACATGTTGGGGTGACAGCTCTGTGAACGGGGTGCCCCTTCGAGCCGGTACACGTGGCCTACAGTTTAAGGTGGGATCCACAGACTTTTTTGGATCATTTGGAAAATCCACTCCCTGTCATCCCCAGGCTTATGACCAGAAGAACATAAGACGGCGCGTCTACGATGCCTTAAACGTGCTGATGGCCATGAACATCATCTCCAAGGAGAAGAAGGAGATCAAGTGGATTGGTCTGCCCACCAACTCGGCTCAGGAATGTCAGAACTTAGAGGTGGCCCTTCAACCTTGATTTCCCTTCAAGTCTGTGTGGATGTTTTTGTTGTCCGTCACTCAGAAGGGTCTGGGCTCCATGCCCGTATGCTCTCTGTCCGGACGGCTGGCAGACGGTCATGCAGACGTCTCCCTGCGTTTCTCAGTCTCGGCTGTCAGGAGAGGGAGCGTGGTTGGCCCAGACCCACTAGAGTGTGTGAAACTCTAGCATAGGTTAATTCTGAATCCTAGTTTGTGGGATTTTTGTTTTCTTTTTAGATACCGTAGTTAAATCCAAGAAGTGAGAGGAGAGGGGAGAAGGTATAGTTTAGAAATGGAAGAAAAACTCACCTGTATCTTGTAGCACCTGCTATGTCTATATTTGTCCATATCCCTTCGATTACATTCAAGGTAAACATAGGTGACACTGTGAGGATGCGGGTTGTAAAATGCACCGTATGGAACAATTGTGATGATTCTCCACATGGGGGGTTTGTTTTTGAAGGTGGAAAGACAGAGGAGACTTGAAAGAATAAAACAGAAACAGTCTCAACTTCAAGAACTTATTCTACAGGTAAGAGAATACATATCTTTGGAGGCAGGGTAATTTTTATTTTACTAATTTCGTTTTATAACAGCAACATACTGCCTTGGGTTACGCTCCTGTGTGGCAAATCAAATGACTGCTTTAAGATTCTGAGTGTGGCTGGGCGCGGTGGCTCAAGCCTGTAATCCCAGCACTTTGGGAGGCCGAGACGGGCGGATCACGAGGTCAGGAGATCGAGACCATCCTGGCCAACATGGTGAAACCCCATCTCTACTAAAAATACAAAAAACTAGCCGGGCGAGGTGGCGGGCGCCTGTAGTCCCAGCTACTCGGGAGGCTGAGGCAGGAGAATGGCGTAAACGCGGGAGGCGGAGCTTGCAGTGAGCTGAGATCCGGCCACTGCACTCCAGCCTGGGCGACGGAGCGAGACTCCGCCTCAAAAAAAAAAAAAAAAAAAAGATTCTGAGTGTGAGTTCATCTCATAGGTGTTGAATGTGGGCCGTGTTCCCAGAGCGAGGTTGTGTATGTGTGTGCGTATGCATGCATGCTTGTGTGTGTGTGTGCACCTGCGTGCATGTGCCTGTGTGTGTGCGTGCGTGTGTGTGCGTGTGTGCCCCTGCGTGGATGTGTGTGCATGTGTGTGCATGCCTGCGTGTGTGTGCCTGCATGCATGTGCCTGTGTGCGTGCATGTGTATCCCTTGTCACAGTGTCTAAACAGCCAAAAGACAGATGGAGGGATGACTTCATGCAAAAGCAACATTTGAAAAATCCCCTCAGAGGTGCTTAATCCAGGGCCCAGGTGCCAGGCGAGGCATGTAAAACTGTGGTGGGCGCAATGCACCTGGGTCTTGACAGTGCTGATCAGGGCCCTGGAGCTGGTCTTCCCCACCTCCCATTGAGTGCTGAGGGTGGGTGGCACCCCTGGGGGCCCCGTGTCTGGTGTGGAGGGCGTCATGTGTAAAGGTGCTCACTGCAGAGCTGACTGCTGCTCTGACCGAGGTGTGCTCGAGCCCTCCCAGAGGGGATGGTGTGGCAGCTGTGGTGATGGAGACTCATGGGCGAGAGCTGCTCAGGGCCACAGAGTCTGTCAGGAGGGACAGTCCTGGTTGCCAGTGCCTTAGTACCTGCCCAGCGGGGATAGACCCAGGGTGGCTGGGAGAGGAAGGGAGTCTCCTGGCTCTACATTAATGCAGAGAAGTTCTCTCCAAGTGGAACACTTGGTTTGGGGCCCTGAGGCCCTGGCCCTGGGTTCAACCTTGCAGGGCCCATTCCCCCAGAGGAGCACCCCTGCAGCACACGGGCCCTTCCGCGTTCCACTTTCCAGGGTGGGCGAAGTCCACGGCACGGCACCCCCTCCAAGGCTGTCACCCTGTAGGTGCCACGGGGGTGGGTGGCCTCAGAGGGGTGAAGGACAGCAAGAAATCGACTTCCAAAATTGATGTTTTGTTGAGCACCCTTGCCGTGGTGGACGTTTTCGTCATGGGCACAGATGGCTGTGAGGTGTGAGCGCCCTTCCCATGGAGGACACTTATCTCGGGCCCGGATGGCTATGCGCCCGCTTTCCCTTAGTTCTTCCCTCAGGATCTCGTTTCCTGAGTGTTTTTGTCCCTGGGCTGCAGAGGTCAGCACCCAGCGGCTGGTGCTGGCCTTTTCAGATGTCCAGGCCAACTTCTCACTGTCGCCTGGGCGCAGGGAGGGCTGTGAGGACCCCTTGAGCACAGGGACTGTGTTCTCGTGCCGCCACAGGCCACCTGGCTCCTCTTTTTTTTTAGCAAATTGCCTTCAAGAACCTGGTGCAGAGAAACCGGCATGCGGAGCAGCAGGCCAGCCGGCCGCCGCCACCCAACTCAGTCATCCACCTGCCCTTCATCATCGTCAACACCAGCAAGAAGACAGTCATCGACTGCAGCATCTCCAATGACAAGTAGGTTGTGGGCGGGGAGCCGTTCCCTGGTCGCTTATCTCTTTTTGCGGGAGCCGACCCTGTTGGGATTGTCACGAGGACAAGTTTTAAATGTTGCACAAATAGCCGGGGTTTGCTGTCCGTTGTGGAGTGGTGGGAGGCTGTGTCCCAGGAGCATGTGCCTCAGGGCGTGTTCTGGGAGAATGGACCTCGATTTGCCTCTCACCTCATTTACTGCGGAGTTTCTAAATTCTGTGAGGAGATGCTGATAACTGGGAATGTGGAGGCTGTGTGTGGCGGTCAGTGGGTCAGCTGTCCTGGCTCCACTGGGAGACCCTGTGTTTCTGACTGTGCCTTTCCCCTTCAGATTTGAGTATCTGTTTAATTTTGACAACACATTTGAAATCCATGATGACATAGAAGTGCTGAAGCGGATGGGCATGGCCTGTGGACTGGAGTCGGGGAGCTGCTCTGCTGAAGACCTTAAAATGGCCAGAAGTCTGGTCCCCAAGGCTCTGGAGCCGTACGTGACAGGTCAGCGATGCCCAGACAACCCGGCGTGGCTGCGTGAGGAATGGCCCCCGGCCTCAGATGGCATCCTCCCCTCCCAGCTTGGGATGTGTCTTGCTGAGACTGGGCCCACGTGTATAGGGCCAGGAGCAAAGACAAAGAAGGGGGCTGTGAGGGGCATGGGGGCGGGGGTGTGGCTGGGGGGGGTCCAGTCAGTGCCATCACCCACTGGATGTGGGGGCCTTGAGTCCGCTGGTGGCTCGTGTGGATTTCCCGTGTGGTTCGTGTGAGGAGATGCTAAGTCAGGATTTTACCCTCCACGTAGGCCCAGAAGTAGAAGTTGACATTCTTTGAGAAGTGCAGTTGGATTGCTGATCCCACCCACTGATGGTAGCTGATTGGTCACTAGGGCAAAGTAACCAAGAAAAAGCGTTTCAGAGTCATTGGCGTCCTGCTCCGGAGGGCCGGGAGCACAGGAGCTTTTGTTGAAGGAACTTTTTTTCTGTTCTGGTGAATTCTTTCTGTGGGGCTGTAGGGTCCCAACCACTGACAGCAGAATGGCTTTAAGGTGAGAAATTGTGAAGGTGCCATATCTGCTGATCCTTCTCTTGTCAGCCTAAACTTGGGGTGTGGATTTATTCCCTGAGAGGGTCAGAGATTCCTCCCTGAGCTCCTAAACCACTCCAGATCTTGTGAAAATCTGGCTGGTCCATGTTGTCAGGTGACAGTGGGCTCTGGCCACCCACGTGGGCTGAGCCCTGACCCCTGACCCCAGCCTCTGTCCTGTGCTTCGTGGAGCCGCCAGGATGGGCTGTGGGAAGAGGGTTTCAGCTTGACACTTCATTCTGTTCTGTTTCACGATGGGTGTGATACTGATGCAGAAGCACACGCGTGCTGTTTATAAGTCAGTGTGTGCAGGTATTTATTGCAAGGCTGTCTGTGCCTTTTTAGAGAAGACAGGCTTATGTGACTGCACAGCGGGATGTCCTGCTCCGTGGCACAGTGCAGAAAATAATGGACAAGTGAAGGATATCTGGAAGCTTCTCCAGCCGTCTGTCCTGTGGCACTGCGTGTCATTTTGTTGGTGGCCTGTGCGTCTTGTGTTGTTTCTGTTTCATGACCATTCGCTTATTTTCTTTCCCTTTTCAGAAATGGCTCAGGGAACTGTTGGAGGCGTGTTCATCACGACGGCAGGTTCCACGTCTAACGGCACAAGGTTCTCTGCCAGGTGACAGTGGTTGAGGGTGTGGGAGAGGCATCGTCTAGGCCTCCCCCAGGGTCCAGGGGCCAAGGCAGGGCAGCCGTCTCATGTGTGGCCATCAGGTCCGAGGCTGCTCCGATGTGGCTTGTCTGTCCAGGCAGTGGGGCCCTGCTGGCTTTCCCTGTGTGGCTTTCCCTGCTTTTCTCAGTTGGTCTTTGCTCACTAAAAACTAAAAGTAATATATGGTGGTGGATTTTTTCAAAGTATCACCTAATAAATAAAGTAGGAACGAAAACCACCCAAACTCCTCCTGTCCCGGGCAGCCCAAGTAACAGCAAGTGTTTCTAGGTTTTTTTCTCCCATTTTTCAGAACACATCTGCAGTCACAGCGCACGTATTTTTCAGAACCTGTCTGGAATCACTGCACATGTTTTCCAGAACACGTCGATCATAGCGCACGTATTTTTCAGAACGCGTCTGCGATCATGGTGCATGTATTTTTCAGAACGTGTCTGTGGTCACAGCACACATATTTTTCAGAACACGTCTGCGGTCACGGCGCATGTATTTTTCAGAACGCGTCTGCGAACACGGTGCACGTATTTTTCAGAATGCGTCTGCAATCACAGTGCACGTATTTTTCAGAACGCGTCTGCGATCATGGTGCACGTATTTTTCAGAACGCGTCTGCGATCATGGTGCACGTATTTCTCAGAACGCGTCTGCGATCGTGGTGCACGTATTTTTCAGAACGCGTCTGCAGTCACAGCGCATGTATTTTTCAGAACGGTCACGGTGCATGTATTTTTCAGAACGCATCTGCGGTCACAGCACACATATTTTGTTCTGTGCATTTTTCAGCTTACATTTTATTGTATTTTTATATATAGTTTCTATGCTATTAAAGGGCCTTTATTTAAATAAATTTGTATTTAATCTTTAACCTGCAATCCCATAGAGTAGAATGGTGTCCTTAGGTATTGATCTTAGTGCTTCAAAGATAAATACAACTTTTATGGTAAATATTAACAAAACAATGACTTTATTAACTTTCATATTGCATTGTGATACAATATATAGTATTACTTTATATTATAATCTTAAGTGTTAATAAAATCTTTAATTAGAAATATAAGAACTTAGTAACCTATGGGTCCGGATAACAGGGCTCGACATAGTGAGTTGCAGTGCGCTTGAGCCTGCGTTGGGATGTGCTGTAGCCATGAGATGTAACAGGTGTGTTGGGCATGTGTAGCTTCCCTGCCAGCTCTGGAGGTGCAAAGCCAGCCCCTGCCAGCCTTAGCCTCCTCACCTGTAAGGTGAGACTGGTGATTGATGAGTTACTGATCTGTGGCAAGGATCAGTGAGGTGGTGATGGAAGAAAGGACTTTGGTGACAAGCTTTTGACAGGCCGATTCTTGTAGCTATGTGTGAACGTGTAGGGGTCCGTCTGTAAACATGTTTAACGCTGGTTCTTCCATGAGGTGGGTTGTGGGTATTTTTAGGACTTTTATCATCATATAATCTTTTTATGGATGTGATTCTTCAGACTTGTCAGTTTTTCATAACAGTGGAAACAAAGCTATTACCATTTCTTATGAAACACCAATTTTCATAGTGGCATGATAGGACATAGTATAAAAGTACCTCATGAAAGGACATCTAGGTAGTTCCCAGTTATGAGAAAAACTACAGTGAGCAGCTTTATGGCTGAATTTCTCACCATTCTGACTTGTTTCCAAGATACGGAATTACGTCATCAAAAGACACATTGACTCGTTTTTATTGTAGTGTTAATAAATACCATTAAAATGTATTAAAATATGTACATATGGGTTTATGTTAATTGAAAAACATTTTTAAATGTTAGGAATGTTGTGAGCTCTGGTTGGTGGTAGGTTTTTGTGGTGCTGCCAACCCTCTGGGTTCTCAGTCCATGCTGCCAGATTCGACCCACGCTCTGGACTTCATCCGGTCCTGCCCCAAGCTCTCTTTTTTTCCTGTTGCTGGTTATGAGTGAAAGTCCTGGAGGGAGGGGTCTAATGGTTTTACAGTTTGTTCCCTCTGGGGCACTGCTCCTGATGGAATGATGAGTGAGGGAGAGGCAGTGTGTGACTGCTCGGCCTCCTGTTTCTGTTGTTATGGATGCCAGGAGACAGGGCTAGAAGAGAACCAGACAGGGATGGAGTGAGTGCCAGAGCGCTGGCATGCTCTACTGCAGACACTCACAACCTCCCAGTTCTGTTTGTGTGACTGACAAAACACACACCTGTGGGGCACTGCCTGTCCTTTGACCACAGGCCCTCAGGCGAGGGGAGGCTGAGTGGGCCGCCCTGCACTGACCACCCCTCATCCGCCTCCTGCCTTGCAGTGACCTGACCAACGGTGCAGATGGAATGCTGGCCACAAGCTCCAATGGGTCTCAGTACAGCGGCTCCAGGGTGGAGACCCCGGTGTCCTACGTCGGGGAGGACGATGAGGAGGATGATGACTTCAATGAGAATGACGAGGACGACTGATGTCCTCCCCACTTCAAATTCAGCTTCAGGAAAATGTTTAGGAAAAGAAACTTTTTTTTTAATGTGGGTTTTCTGTTCCTTTTGGCCTACTCCCAAGAAGATATTGGTAAGCTATTGAATTTAGATATGCACCTCTGATAAGCAAGGATTGTTTCCCGTAGGATTAGGATGTGCTGTGGATGTGTGTTTTGATACCAGTGTGCTGATGCAGAGCGTTTATTTACTTTTTAGGATTTTGTGTTTTCATTTGCTATTTTTCTTTAAGCGCAGAGTTCATTTTTGCCCCTGAAAAGTTTTTGCTGAGTTTGCTGAAGAAATTGTATTTCATCCACATCCATGAAAATAAAACACCCTCCTGTTGTGGACGGTGAGCACCTGATGCCGCTTATTTGCCGTGAGTTTGGACGGCGCCCCCGATGCCACTTATTTGCCGTGAGTTTGGACGGCGCCCCTAATGCCACTTATTTGCCGTGAGTTTGGACAGCGCCCCTGCTGGTGGATAGCGAGACTGTGGCGTTTGTTCAGTGGTACAGTGTCCAAGCAAACAGCAGAATTCGACTTTCTAAACAGCCCTAAGCAAACAGCAGAATTCGACTTTTTAAACAATAAACACCATCAACCTTATTGACTTTATTGTCCCTTAAATTATATTGACTGTTGTGATTCCATCAAGTTTATACACTCTTTTCTCCCTATTTTGCAGCAACAAATTGCGAAGTGCTTTTGTTTGTTTGTTTTTGTTTGGTTAAAGCTTATTGCCACGCTGGTGCGGCTATGGAGACTGTCTGGAAGGCTTGGAATGGTTTATTGCTTATGGTAAAATTTGCCTGATTTCTTACAGGCAGCGTTTGGAAACCTTTTATTATATAGTTGTTTACATACTTATAAGTCTATCATTTAAAGACATCTACTGAAACAAATGTATTTGTTTCATAAGCATCTTCCTGTAATCTATTATAAAATTGAAATTAAATATAGAGAATGTTTTAACAATTTTTTAACTCAAAATTTGTCAATCATTTTTAATAGTTCTTTTTTTATAAAAAGAAAAAGGAATTTAAGGACAGGCAGTAGTCTCTTTTAAAATTTATTCACAAAACCCATTAACTGCACAGTTGCTATTAGCTGCCTGTTCTAAAACGATAGTCTTTTTATTGAAACACAAATAAACTTTTCTGTAATATTTTATGGAATATAAAGAGACTTTAATTGTTTGACTTGTTTAACTTGGCACTGTTAGTTTTTATTAATAAAACGCGCATGGGCATTTTAAACAAGCTGTGTTTCTCTAATTCAGGATTATTATCTAGAAATTTGTCTGTCTTGTTGGTTTTACTGTATACTTGAATGAGAAAGTAGGTTGTTAGGCCCAGACGCGGTAGGCCCGGGTGGTCCCTGTGGGCGTGAACCCCTCCCCCACCAAATGTTGTCTGAGGCACATCCTCTGGGAGCCTACCCTGAAGGTGGAAGGTGGCCAAGGGTGAAGGTCTTGGTGGACACAGGGCAAAGAGGCACCTTCCTTTTTGGTGCCTGTGGTGCAGAGAAAGATAAGCCAAGTTCCTTGGCCTTTTTTCACAATGAAAATTGAGACAAAATTTAAAAGTTTGACTTTGAGAACAAGAATAAAATTGAGAGGATTCTGGGAAGATGGTGGAATAGGAAGCACCAGGAATCTGGCTCCCCAGGTAGACGTCTACCTTGCGGGCAGGATCTGCCTGATGCAGCGGTTCTGTAACTACGGAATCTACTGAAGGCTGAAAACTTTCAAGGGAGGCTTGGTCAGCACATTGCAGTTAATTTTGGTCCATTTCAGCTTTCTACCGCTACCCCTGTTCCTTCATTTTTCTCTTACCCCTTTTGGAAGCCAGACATTGAAGACTAGGATGTACAAAATCAACTGTATATATGGGGCTGCCCAGGGAGAGGCTCAGAAAAGACCCGAGAAGACCTTACGTTTACACCTCAGGCTGAACCTCGGCACAGGTATAGCCTAGAGCTGTCAAAGAAACAATAAACACAGCAATAACAAAAATGGCAAATCCTGGGGAACAGGAGACCTCTTTTCAGAGTTTTACCACAGTAATAGATTCAGATGTCTAGTTTTCAACAAACAGTGACAAGGCATGCCAACAAATAGCAAAGTATGGCCCATTTAAAGGGAAAAAAAAACTGTCCTTGGAAAGGATCTGCTGCCAGGTAAACTAGACAAATACTTTTAAACAACTGTGTTAAAGATGCTCACGGAAGCCAAAGAATATGTGCAGAAAGTCAAGAGAATGATAATAGAACCAAATGCAAGGATCATAATGAGACAGACAACCTGAAAAACCAAAAAGAAATTCTGTAGCTGAAAAGTACAGTAACTGAAATGAAAAATTCATCAGAGTGATTCAAAGGCAGAAGTAGCAAATTTGAAGACAGAACAATGGAAATAACTAAGTCTGAGGAGCAAAAAGAGAAAAGAATGAAGTGAACAGAGCCTATGGGGCCCACGGGACACCATGAGGCTGACCAGTGCACATGTTGGGAGGTCTGTGAAGGAGAAGAGAAAGAAAGGGGCAGAGAGAATATTTGAAGATAATAATGACTGAAAATGCAACAAGTTTA
Source organism: Trachypithecus francoisi (assembly GCF_009764315.1). Classification (NCBI taxonomy): domain Eukaryota; kingdom Metazoa; phylum Chordata; class Mammalia; order Primates; family Cercopithecidae; genus Trachypithecus; species Trachypithecus francoisi. The sequence continues at coordinate 1,802,755 of NW_022681463.1, read as the reverse complement.
ATAAAAGATAGGAATATAAACATCCAAGATGCACCGTGAACTCCAAGTAAGATGAACTCAGAGATCCACACCAAGACACATTATAATTAAGCTTTCAGAAGACAGAGAAGATCTTTAAAGCAGCAGAGTAGGAGCAACTCATCACATACAAGGGGCCCCCATTAAAATTATCCACAGAGTTTTCATCAGAAACTGGAGGCCACAAAGCAGTGAGCCAGTATATTCAAACTGCTAAAAGAAAAACAATAAACTGGGTACCAAGAATCCTACAGCTGACAAAACTGTCCTTCAATTAAGACAAGGCGAGGGCAAAATTAAGACATTTCCAGATAAACAAAAGCTGAGGAAGTGTGCTGCCGCTAGACCTGCCCTGCAAGAAATGCTTGAGGGAGTCCTGCAGGGTGGAATGAAAGAACGGTAGACAACAGCTTGAAGCCAAACGAAAAATCCAAAATCTCAATAAAGGTAAATATGTGGGCCATTGTAAAAACTAGTATTGTAAGAATAGGTTGTAACTCCATTTTTTGTTTTTTACAGGATTTAAGAAACTAATGTATTTAAAAGAAGTATTTGTTTTTGAACACACAATGTACTAAGAGGTAATTTTGTGGTATGAGCAACCTAAAGGGGTGGGAACAGAGCTTTAAAGGAGAACTGTTTATGCCATTGAAGGTAAGCTGGTACAAATTCATATTAAAGTGTTACAACTTTAGGATGTTAAATGTAACCACCACAAAGAAAATCACTATAGAATTTACAGAAAAGGAAATGAGAAATGAATGTAAACTTTACCTACAAGAATCCAACTTAACATAAAAGAAGACAGTGATACAAGAAATGAGAGGCAAGAAGAGCTAAAAAGCTATAGGGCATATGGAAAAATATATGCCATATAGCAAAATAACAAGTCCTTATCAGTAAGTACTTTAAATGTAAATGGATTAAATTCTCCTATCAAAAGACTTATAGAGTGGATAAAAACATGATCAACCTACATGTTGTCTTCAAAGTATTCACTTTAGATCCAGAGATGAATAGGTGAAAGTGAAAGCATGGAAAAAGATATTCTGTGTAAATAGTCTCCAGAAGAGAGCAGTAATAACCAGACAAAGTAGACTAAATTTTAAAAGTTACAAAAGACAAAGGACATTATATATTAATAAAAGCTTCAATACAGTGAGAACATAAAACAATTAAAAACATTTACACACCTAATGACAGACCATCAAGATTCATGAAGCAGAAACTAACAGAATTGAAGTGAGAAATAGCTCTTTAATTATAGTTGGAGATTTCAATACAGCACTCTCAATCAGACAGAAAAACCAGGAAATAGAGTATACAGTAAGCCAGCTAGATCTCAGACATGAATATACAGAACACCCACCCAACTACAGCATGCACACTCCTCCCAGGTTTCCATGGGACATTTTTCTAGGTACAAATTCAGTCTCAGTAGATTTAATAAGATAGATAACAAGCCAAGCATCTTTTCAGACCACAGGAGATGAAGTCAGAAATCAATAACAAGTAAAACTGGAAAATTAACAAAATTATGTAAATTAACCAACACACTCCTAAACAATGAAAGAAGAACTCACAGGGGAGATTTTACAAAATTCTTAGAGGACAATGAAAATGCCAAAACTTAAATGTGGCAAAAGCAGTGATAACGGAGATTTATAGCTATAAACGCTTACATTAAAAAACAAGAAAGATCTCAAAATCAATGGCCTAACTTTATAAGTTCAGGCACTAGAAAAAAATCTAAACCAATAGCAAGTAGAGGGAAGACAATTTAACAAAAATTAGAGCAAAGCTAAAATTAGAGAACAGAAAAACTGGAGAAAATCAAGAAACCGAAAAGTGTGTTTACATCAATAAAACCAACAAATCTTTAGTTAGGTATACTAAGAAAGATTGACATTACTAAAATCAGAAATGAAAATGGGAACATTTCTACTGGCTCTACAGAAATAAAAAGGATTATGAGAGAATAATAGGAACAATTGTATGTCAACATAATAAAAAACCTAGATGAAATGGACAAATTCCTAGAAACAAAACCCAGATTTAATAAAAATAAGCAAAAATCTGAATAGACCTTTGACTAGTAAGGAGATTGAATCAGTACTTTAAAATCTCACTCTGGGCCGGGCGCGGTGGCTCAAGCCTGTAATCCCAGCACTTTGGGAGGCCGAGATGGGCGGATCACGAGGTCAGGAGATCGAGACCATCCTGGCTAACACGGTGAAACCCCGTCTCTACTAAAAATACAAAAACTAGTCGGGCGAGGTGGCGGGCGCCTGTAGTCCCAGCTACTCGGGAGGCTGAGGCAGGAGAATGGCGTAAACTCGGGAGGCGGAGCTTGCAGTGAGCTGAGATCCGGCCACTGCACTCCAGTCTGGGCGACAGAGCGAGACTCCGCCTCAAAAAAAAAAAAAAAAAAAATCTCACTCTGGACCTAGTGTCTTCTCTGGTGAATTCTGCCAAATATTTGAAGAATAACTGCCAGTCCTCAAGCTTTTCCAAAAAATTGACGAGGTGGGAACACATTCTCATTCATTCTGTGAAGCCACCATTACTAACCCGATATCAAAGCCAAAGACACCACAAGCACAAAATACCAACATGCCTGAGGAGCAGTGATGCAGAAATCCTCAACAAAATACTGGCAATGTATTTAAAAGATTATACAACGTAAATACTAGCAGCGTCTTTAGAAGATTACACAGCATGACCTAGTGGGATTTATTTTTAGAATGCAAAGATATTTTGACATAAGAAAATTGATCATTGTAATACACACATAAACAGAATGAAAGCAAAAATCGTGATCATCTCAATGTTGTTTTAAAAGCTTTTTTTTTTTTTTTTTAAATTAGGGATGAAGTCTTGCTCTGTCATCCAGGGTGGAGTGCAGTGGCCTGATCATAGTTCATTGCAGCCTGAAACTCCTGGGCTCAAACTCCTACCTTATGTTCCCAAGTAGCTGGAACCACAGGTGTGTGTCACCATGCCAGGCTGATTTTTTGATTTGTTATCTTTTTGCATAGATAGGGTCTCTGTGTTACCCAGGCTGGTTTTGAACTCCTGGCTCAAGTGATCGTCCCACCTTGGCCCCCCAAAGTGCTTGGATTACAGGTGTGAGCCACTGCGTTCAGCTGTAATCATCACAAGTGATGTACAAAAAGTATTTTATAAAATTCAACATCCTGTTATGGCAAAAAGAACAAACTAGGAATAGAAGGAAACTACTTCAATATACTTCATGCCATTTATGAAAAACTCAAAGAGAACAGACATCAAGGTGAAAGACTAAAAGCTTTTCCTGTGAGATAAGGACAAGGCAGAGATACCCACCCTGGCCTTTTCTATTCAACATAGTACTGGAAGTTCTAGTGAAGCAGTTACGTGAGAAAAATAAATAAAAGGCATTCGTATTTGAAAGGAAGAAGTAAAACTAGCTCCATTTGTTGATGTGATCTTATATGCAGGAAATCTGAAAGAATCCACTAAAAAACAACTAATAAGCAAGGCTATAGGTTGTAAAGTAAATATGAAAGTCATTTGTGTTTCTGTACACTAACAATGAAAATCTGAAAAGGGAATTAAGAAAATAATCCCATTTACAATAGCATCAAAATAATGAAATACCTAGGAATTAACTTGGAGGAGGTGAAAGACTTACAGAATGAAAATGGCAAGACATTGTTAAGAAGAATTAACAAATGGATATGTACCCCATGGCTATGTGTTGGAACACAGTATTGTTAAGATGTCAACACTACCCAGCTTAATCTGTAGATTATATGCAATCCCTGTCAAAGTCCCAATGATTTGTTTTTCAGAAATAATAAAATCTCATCCTAAAATTCATACAGAATTTCTCAAGTGACCTCAGATAGCCCCAACAATCTTGAAGAGCAAAGCTGGAGGACTCATACTTCTGGTTTCAAAACTACAAATCTGTAATAATCAAAACAGAGCAGTATTGGCATAAAGACCTACAGACTAAAGGAATAGAATAGAGAGCTCTGCCAAACACCCTCACATACTTGGTCAAGTGATTTTTTTGACAAGGGAGCCAAGACCATGCAATGGGGAAAGGGTGGTCTTTTCACAAACGGTATTGGGAAAACTGATTTTCCATGTGCAAAAAAATGAACCTGAGATCTGAACCTGAGGCTTAAGACTGTCAAACTCTCTGCAGAAAACAGAGTGGCCGAGCACGGTGGCTCACTCCTGTAATCCCAGCACTTTGGGGGCCGAGGCGGGTGGATCACTTGAGGTCAGGAGTTTGAGACCAGCCTGGCCAACGTGCTTGAAGCCAAAGGAAGAAATCAAGATCTCAGTAAAGGTAAATATGTGGGCACCTATAAAAGCTAGTATTGTAAGAGGTGAGTATTGTCAAGCTAGTACTGTAAAAGCTAGGTGAAACCCTGTCTGTACAAATACAAAACACTAGCCCAGCGAGATGGTGCGCACCTGTAATCCCAGCTACTCGGGAGGCTGAGGCAGGAGAATCACTTGAATCCGGGGGGCAGAGGTTGCAGTGAGCTGAGATCGTGCCACTGCACTCCAGCCTGGGTGACAGAGCGAGACTCTGCCTCAAAAAACAAAAGAAGAAAACAGAGCAGAAGCTTCATGGCATTGGATTTGGCAGTGATTTTTTTGGATATGACACCAAAGGCACAGGGAAAAATAGACAATGTGGACTTTATGAAAATAGAAACCCTTCTTGCATCAGAAGACAGTGTCAACAGAGTAGAAAGACAACCCACAGAACAGGAGAAAATGTGCACAGCCCCTGTATCTGATAGGGAATTAATATCCAGGATATATAGAGAACTCTTAAAACTCAACAACCAACCAAACTGATTTAAAAACAGGCAAGGGCTTGAACAGGCATTTCTCCAAAGAAAAGTCTATGAATGGCTTGTAAGAACATGAAAGGGGCTCAATGTTACTATCATGAAGGCAACATAGATTAACCTATAAAAGAGAAAATAAACATTGGCGAGGATGTGGAGAAGGCAGAGCCCTGTTACGCTGTTGGTGGGAGTGTAAAGAGCCACAGCCACTATGGAAAACCAAATGTCTGTTCTTCACAGAATTAAAAACAGAATTACCCTATGCCCGGCAATTCCACTCAGGGTATATACCCAGAGACATTTGTACACCCACGTCTACACGTACCACTATTCAGGATAGCTAAACAGCAGAGGCACCCGAAGTGTCCATCCGTGGATGAGTGGACAAGTAAAGTGTGGTTTGTACGGACAGCGAAATCTTAATCTTTGAAAGGAAATCCTGTCATGCTACAACATGGATGCCCCTTGAGGACGTTATACTGTGTGAAATATGCCAGTCATAAAATACTTATATGAGGTACTTAGAGTCTTTGAATCATGGAGACAGGAAGTTGAATGGTTGCCAGGAGCTGAGGGAGGGGGTGGGGAATGAGTGTTGAATGGGACCGACCTTCTCTTTGGAAGGATGGAGAGGCCTGGAGGTGGATGGCAGTGATGGCTGCAGGATGCTGTGAATGTGCCCAGCGCCACCAAACTGTGCATTAAAAATGGTTAAGATGGTAAATTTTATGTGTATTTTACCACCAAAAAAATTGGAAAGACATAGAAGGTATGAAGGAGAGCTAAGTGTTCCGAGTTGGCTAAATCACTGAAAATTCCAATAAAAGACTAGTTTTAGAAGAGTCATTTTTTCCTAATCTTGAATTACCATAAGCATCTCGAGGGTTGTGGAACTTAAAACAGCGGTCAGTCGTGCCTCAGAGCGCTCCCTGTGGGTGCATGTGCAGCCAGCACCTGCGGGTGCACCGTGGCTTCCCGTGGCGAGCTTCCTGTGCCTGTGGTTCTCTCCAAGCCTTGGGGTTGAAACTAGGACTGGTGATTCTGAAGGGTGGGGCAGGAGCAGCCTCCGGCTTCATCAGGAAGGGGCTCTGATCAGGCACAGGGGTGCCCTGTGGGTGGGATTGCTGGAGCCCAGGAGTTTAAGGCCAGCCTGGGCAGCATAGAGAGACCTTGCCTCTAAAGAAAGAAGGGGGCTTTGGTGTCCATGCAGGGTCTGGGAAGGGAGGTGGAGGCTAGGGTTCTGTGAGGGCCTGGAGATGGGGGCTCTGGGTGGCCCTGGGACACGTGGCAGGTGTGTTGGGTTCCAGCTGGGTGGACTTTGACAGTTGGATGGGATGAACTCTCATGGCTCCACCGTCACTTTGAGGTGGTGTCACCTCTGACCTCTGACCTTCAGCATGGCATGACCTTGCTGAGGTGACCCAGGTGTCCCACATATCAGCCTGAGTGTTCTTAATACACTGTCGAGGGCTGCGTTCATTGGAATATTCTGGTGCTACCGCCCACTTCGTTTCTGTGCCTGGCAGCGCTGTTTTACTCCTGGTTGGGAGCATGACCGCCTCCCGGTTCCCAGTGAGCGGGGCGGCTGTCCTCGAGGACCCTGGGCTCGCAGCCAACCTTGCTGGCACGGCCACCCTTTCCCGCACTGCCTCGGGTCAGTCAAGGACTTGTCTTCTGCCTTCCGGGTTCCTGAAAGAGCTCTCCACTGACTTCTCAAAGGCAAAATTAAAACTCAGACTTAAGTCTTTGGCGCGTAGCCCCTAATTTCCTTCCCTCTCTGTGAATCCTCACTGCCCAGCATGATGGACCGTCCTGGGCTCAGGACCTGATTCCACAGACTCCCACGCCTCCTGCAGGTACCGTGTCTTCCGCACTGGTATTGCGCCACCGGCCACCGCCGCCCTGCGCCTCAGTCGTCCCGCCCTGCGCCTCAGACGTCCCGCCCTCCGCCTCAGTCGTCCCGCCCTCCGCCTCAGACGTCCCGCCCTCCGCCTCAGTCGTCCCGCCCTGTGCCTCAGTCGTCCCGCCCTCCGCCTCAGACGTCCCGCCCTCCGCCTCAGACGTCCCGCCCTCCGCCTCAGACGTCCCGCCCTCCGCCTCAGACGTCCCGCCCTCCGCCTCAGACGTCCCGCCCTCCGCCTCAGACGTCCCGCCCTCCGCCTCAGACGTCCCGCCCTGCGTCTCAGACGTCCCGCCCTCCGCCTCAGACGTCCCGCCCTCCGCCTCAGACGTCCAGCCCTGCGTCTCAGACGTCCGCCGCAGCTGTGCTTCCACCTTGTCTCCAGCTTGAGTGGCAGCCAGCGGCGTCAGCTGCACACAAGCGCCTCCTTTCGAGAAGCACAGACTGTGAGTGTGGCCACGCGTTCTGTGACGTAAACTCACGTCTGCGCGGAGACCTTTGCCGGCAGTTTTTGCCGGTAGAGTAAACAGTGGAGATGCTGGGTACAGCGCCTTCCGTCCGTAAATTGATTTCATTAACCTTACAACGTATCTGCAAGGTTTGTAATCTTTCTTCAGAGACCGTTTTTCATGGATTTTGTATCTACTGGGGTGGATGGATTTCCACGTGTCAATCGCTGTGCTTGGGGCCCTTTGGGCACTAACAGCCACGCTACTGAGCGTGTGGAACTGGGACCCAGACCGCACATTGCCGTCTGGGTGAGAAGCCCGTGGCCTTCAGTGGTGAAACTGGGTCCCAGGCCTCACGCCGCCGTCTGGGTGAGCAGCCCGTGGCCTTCAGTGGTGAAACTGGGTCCCAGGCCTCACGCCGCCGTCTGGGTGAGAAGCCCGTGGCCTTCAGTGGTGAAACTGGGTCCCAGGCCTCACGCCGCCGTCTGGGTGAGCAGCCCGTGGCCTTCAGTGGTGGAACTGGGACCCAGGGCGCACAATACTACTTGGGTGAGAAGCCTGTGGCCTTCAGTGGTGGAACTGGGACCCAGGGCGCACACCGCCGTCTGGGTGAGCAACCCGTGGCCTTCAGCAAGAGCAGGTTTGCTTGTTTGGGAGAATGTTCTCATTTCAGTTTTCTGAAAGGGTTAGAGTTGCTAACTGGAGGAGAGACTTGTTCTTGGTGAATGAGAAGTGTGTTTGTAACTAATTGGGTTTTAAACACCATCAGGTTGCTGACACCCTCGCTCCCCACTGTTTGCCTCCCGGAGCTGTGAGCATCCTTAGGTGACAACCCCACACCAACGTGGTTTTTGTGATTTCCCTGACTTGCAATTGAGACTTTTAGAATGAGATTTTTAAGGAAGCGTTTGGTTTAATTTTTCTCCCATGTCAGGAAACACATGATTTTTTTTTTTACATACAATAAGAGTGACTTTAATGTATTTTATGTTTACAACATAGGAATTGCAATTTTAAAAGCAAGAATTCAGAATGTCATTAGTGTAAGCCGTGTTTCATATCAGTGCATTAACAGTTTTTATATTAATGTGGGCAGTTCATATTGAAGTGTAGAAAAATAAATTATAATAAGAAAGTGATGTCTACACAGGAGAAGACGAATTGTTTTTACAGCCTGATAAATGAGAGAGTTGCTGCCTTGGCGTTCCCATGTTAGCTGGACATTCTTATAGCAGCAAATTACATTTAAAAACTGTAAGAATTCACGAAGGAAGAACTGATACTCGCAAGCAGGCCCTTCACATGTGGGCACTTCTTTGGAGTTTCCACACTGACAACACCGTTGCTGCTCTAAACCACTTTGGGGATGATTTGGCAGGGAGCTGATGGGCAAGGGAAGCCCAACCATGAGGGCGTCCATGAGCGACACCGCAGGCTGTGGCCAGGACCCCTGCGCAAACCGTTTCACTTCTCAATCTTGAGTTTGAACTCCACTTTCCCTTCATACGGGTCGTGGGGATTGTCGAAGGTCACGTGCTCTGCCATGACCTTGCACACAATGGCGACCTCAGCGTTCCTAGGGACATTGAGGAGCTTCGTGGCCACCAGAGGGTTGCTGTAGTGAGGCTGAAGTGGGAGTGAGGAAAGGACAGGTGTTTCAAAAATCTCTGAAGTTAAGGAGAGAAAACTAAGCAAGGGAAGTGTCAACAGTCAGGTTGGTGCAGAGAAGCAGCTCGTTTGTGTAAGACTGGTCGTGATCGAATGCATGCCCTGGAATTTGCTGAGATAACATCCCCTCATGTAAGAATGGAGAGCAACGGTCTGGAGGGGACAGACAATACCAGGAGTAAATTCAACTATAAACTCTTATGATGATGAACACAAAAATGAAACAGGAAAAGCATGTGACGTGGAGGAAAGTCTTTGAAGTGGATATGCAGTTGTTTTAGAGGATCTGGAAAGTAGAAAAATTAGGCTGGGCGCAGTGGCTCATGCCTGTAATCCTAGCACTTTGGGAGGCTGAGGCAGGCTGAGTGCTTCAGCCCAGGAGTTTAAGACCACCCTGGGCAACATACTGAGACCCTTTTCTCTACAAAAAATACAAACATTAGCTGGGCATGGTGTTGTGTGCCTGTGGTCCCAGCTACTCCGGAGGCTGAAGTGGGAGGATCACTTGAGCCCAGGAGGTTGAGGCTGTAGTGAGCTAAGATTGCAAGATTCTGTCTTGCAGATTGCAGAGCAAGATTCTGTCTCCAAAAAAAAAAACAAAAGGTAGAACAGTTAGAGTTGTATTTTCGTGGTGCATGAAAGGAATGTTTCCAAGTAGATACAAGAACCGGGCCTTGGGAAACACGCAGACGGTTCACGCCTTTGTTTCATTTTTATACATGAAGGTGCTTCTTGCTTTCCTTTGGCCAAGTGTGAGAGGACTCAGCAGCTGTGGTGAGGGAAGCGTGAAAGGAAGGAACCTACCTGGGCTTTCTTCCCGTAATAAGGGAAGTAGTGCAGACTGAAGGTGCCGTTGGGAGGGTAGTACTCGACCTGCAGCGGCTGGCTGACCTCGTGGGGCTGGTCCTGGGGAGGAGAGGCCACTGTCTGAGTCAGGTGGGAGCTGGTGTGTGCCCGTGTCTGTGTGTTGCATTTGTGTGCATGTGTGCACATGTGCACTGTGTAGGTGCTTGCATAAATGTTTTATTGCATAATTAGCATAAATCAGATGCAATCTTTATACTCAATGCTGAGATCTCAGCAAGGATATGATTTGTTAGCATGCAGAATGCCCAGTGACCCCTCCAGTGTGTGCTTCTAACAACTTGAAGTGTTGGCAGGATGATGTAGATGGGTGAAGCTGGGAGTCTGCTTGCTTGTCCACACTCGAGGATGGCCACTGTTCAGTGGCATGTGCTGCTTTGCCACAACTGGGTTACAAGTTGGTGTGAGAGGGACAAGTGAACACGTGTTTTTGTGAGATTGGGGCCCTCTCATTTCAGAAGCAGAGACTTGCTCAGTGGGTAGCTCGGGGTCATCAACAAACATATGAAGGGTGCTTTGGATCTGTTAGAATCTCAGGAGCCACGGTGTGACCCAAATAAATTGAAAAAGGAAAAGCAAATCCCCGTAGCCCATATGGAAAGTGGAGGCTTTGAGGGAAGTGAGGTTCCCTCGGACACCCGAGTGGGAAGGCTCCACACAGTAATGGAACCATGCTGTGAAACCTTTGCCTTTGGGTGTAATGGTGGAAGCAAACCTTAGAAAACATTTCATTTAAAAAATTTAGTTTTAAAAAATGTTGACTTAAAAAGCAATTTTGAAAAAAAGCCTGGAATTAGCCTGAGATCAATGCCAACTCTTAGCAGTCCGTATACTAAACACAAACAACTGTAGCTGCTGGCAAGCTGGAATATTTTTGTAAAGAAGCACATAAAAAGAACATAACTGGTGGATGTACATTGGTCTTTCCACATGGCCACCAAGCATTTTGAAACGAGCTGGTGATATGCTACTCAGATGCGTCTGGAAGCAAAATGATGAGAAAAAAGCACCGTGTTTCCCTTGCTGGGTTTTAACCCCCATGGTGGAACTCGCTGTGCTGATGGTTCAGTGGTGTTTACATCTGGCTTACTGGGCTGAGGTCGACATTCCTGGAGAGAACCAGGCGGGCCATGCCCAGCGTGAACCAGCACGACCCTGACAAGCTCCTTTCCTGGGGCAGCCCAGCCCGCCGTGCAGCCATACTCACCAGGAAGGCGCAGTCCACTCTGGGGGCTGAGCCGTTGCTGGGGAGGAACTTGACAATCTAGAAGGGAAAAACTTGAGTGTGTCCGCTCCCCACCCCCACTGCCATGTGAGGTGCAGCGGCACCCACCCGTGGAGCTGGGACTTGGCCAGCCCCAGCTTGGGCTTTCTGACCAGGACTGAGAAGGGCCCTTGGTCTGGTTTGCGGCTTCCCTTGGAGGAATCCCCATAGGTGTCACTAGCTCATCACTTGGAGCCACAGCCCTCCCCCAACCCACCCATTAGCTGGCCACTTGGCCCAGGCTTCAGGAGGTGGCTGGCAGGTGGCAGCGCTGGGGCGGGGGTGGTCTTAGCTCTCGAACTATGTCCAGGTCTGTGGTGGAGTGCTGAAACAGAGCACCGGCCAGCCTGCCTCGTGGCAAGGCTGGGTCCGCCCCCTGCCCTGCACAGCCCTTCCGGAAAACTCTCTCTGGTCCACCCGGGGCTTCAGCCCCCTTCCTCACACCTCTTCCCTGGGCTTCTCCAGCCCCAGCCATCCCCTGCTGTGCTCCGAGGGTGGCAGCTGCCATGAGACGGGCACAGTGGCCACCACGCCCTGCTGGGACCCCCGTCACAGCCCCTCCATGCCAGCAGTGCTGAGACTCTGGCTGACAGAGGGACCCGTGAGGTGTGGAGGGCACAAGTGTACAGCCTCTTAAGTGGGAAACGAACAGCGCAGCTGCCGGGAAGCCCAGCGCAGAGCTGCTGATTGGTCCATGGAGCGGTGGCCCCAAGCCCTCTGCCTGGCCAGGACCTGCCCTGCTCAAGCCTGGCTCAGGGGTCACCTCCCCACACCCCCGGAGGGGCCCCTGGTCCCATGTTGGAAGCCTCTGCTTTAGAAGGTGCTAAATCCCTCCCAGTCCTGACTCCAGAACTTGAGACCCCTTTACCTGGCCCTGGCATCTCTGGCCGCCCTGAAGGGGACCCTGGCCTCACAGAGACCCCTGTTCAAGTGTTTCCACATGTTTTAGAGGGCCGGCTATGTGCTGGTATCTGACGAGTGGTTTTAAATTTGTGTCTAAGAGCCAAACGGGACAGGTGTGTGCCAAACCAAGGTACAGGGTGATGAGGCCGGAGTCCTTGTCCCCGCTTGGGCAAGCCCCGGTCAGGACACATGTGCTCCTTGTGGTGGGGATGAGTGAGAGGCCCTGACCACAATGTTGTAGTGGCGCAGGAAGGAGACCCTCAGTACTCACCCTGTTCATTTTAATAATAAAACATGGCTTTCCTTCTTCAAAGCCGAAATTGGGATCCGCCAGGCCCGAGCAGTTCTGCAGCATATCTGCCGTGAACTTGCAGGAGAACTTGGTGTGGTTGGGAGCGGGGAAACTCTCCTGGAAGAAGTACTGCTCAGAGGTGCAGTTGATGCTGTCCTCCTGGGCTGCTGGAGAGTAGCCTGCGGATGGACGCACCTGCCAGCCCTGTCCTGCCCTGGCCCTGATGCCCGGCTGCCCCCCGGGAAGGCCTTGAGCCCTGAGTGCCAGTTTCTTATAAAATAAAAAAAGTCGCAGCTGTGGAGACGTTTCACACTTTACCTGCTAGGAAGGTGTGCAGAGTCTGTGTGAGGTCCACCCAGGTTCTGTTATCAGAGACGTTGTAGACAATTTCCAGGCCTTTCTCCCCGTAAATATCCGGCCTTAAGGTTACCCCTGGAGAGAGAGACCTTTGTGTTTAGTGTCTCCAAATGCTCACCACTTTAAGCCATCAGTTCTGAAGTGGCTGAGGATACGCCCGAGGCTGTGGCCCAACCCTGGAGCCTCCTTGGAGTAAACTTGTCTGCAGCACAGGAAGGAAGGACCCCCGGGACAGCACGGTTAGAATGTGGCGCGGAGCCCCGCTGGGAGTTGCCCTGGCTCCGCCTGGGGTGTGAGAGGCCCTGAAAGCTGGCTGGCTGCTGTGGTGGGGGGTCGGCGGGTGGCTGGCTCTCTCCACTGGGTGCCTGCTCTGTGTTAGGTGATGACTAATCCAGAGGCTGCAACTGGGTTTCTACGTAAAATTGTATTTGAACACACATTTAAAAAGTCTTCACTGGTTTTGGTTAAGAACAAAAGTGGTCTAACAACTTGTTAATCGTAAAACTGAACATCAGGATGCACACAGCGGGGAGTTAAACCCAGAGCCGTCGACTTTCCCGATGTGAACTGTCAAATGTGCATCCTTTGCACACTCTCCTGTTTCTGTGGAAACACAGAAGATGCAGAAACGTGTGCTTGCTTCAGGTCCTTAGGACCAGCCCACCATCCACACGCCACTAGCTTCCCAGTGGCCACACACGCCACACACTTCCACTTCCCATGCGATTGGGAGCCTCTTTTTCTGTCATTTTGTGTCTCATTCTTTCCATAAATGTGGTTTCATTGTGTGAAGCCTGCAGTTTGCTTAGCTGATCCCCTGTGGATGCTGCTGGCTTTATATTTGAGGCTAGGTGTTGCTGTTCTGTGGATGTTGTTAGAATAACATCTATACATGGTTTAAAATAACCTTCAGCAGGGTCTAAGGGGAAAGGAGGTTCTGCACTTGCTCTGCACACTGACGGGGGCGTCTGTCCTGTGGCCTCTGACAACTCGGATGCCTGTTCCTCTGTTCTCGCACCCTGCTGTTGTGTAGGTGACCAGCGGGCTCTTTTCTGCTGGTCTCCCGGGCATGCTCCTTCGAAACCGTTTCCTGTACATCCTTGCAGAAACATTCCAAGCATAGGAAGTAAGTGGATGGAAAAACTTGTCTCTATAACAAAACCCTTCTGTTTCATAATTAAAACTAAAGCCAAAGTCAGATTTTATAATTTGGGGTCATTTTCCTCATGGAAAGAAACTAAGGGGCCACTTAGGCCTTGGGGCTGCTCTTAAAGCCAGTTCGGGGGCTGGGGGCCGCCCTCGGGGGCACCTGCTGGGGTGTGTGGCTCACCCTGGGGCTGCCGGGCTGGCCTCTCTGGGCTTCATTTCTGAGGAAGGCACGGGTCCTCCTGGGCATCTCCAGAGCCCAGGAGGCGGCAGCCTGGCCTGTCACGCGGCATGAGGGCAGCATCTCCGGCACTTACCTGGTGACCGTAGCTGGTCTTGGTAGTCGGGCGTGTATGGGTCAACCGTCTGCATCAGCACGTAGAGGCACAGGGCGAAGAGCCCAGTCATCACCACGTAGAAGGCCACGTAGTACAGGCTGATCCACACTGCGACATAAGGCAGGCACAAAATTTACCACGTCGGCCATTTTAACACGCACAATTGGGTGGCCTTGAGCGCGTCCATGATGTGGCATGACCATCTTCCCTACCTAGTTCCAGAACATTCTCTTCCCCTAAAACAGAAACCCCGTCCCCATAGACAGTTGCTGCACTCCCCTCCCAGCCCTGCACCACCGGCCACGTTCTGCTTCTGGGTTTGCCTGTCTCGATGTCCACATGGGCAGAATCCTGTGACCTGAGGCCCTTGCACCCAGCTGACTTCACTCTAACTGCTGTTTGAGATGTGTCCAAGGCTGCGCCACCATCCCAGCTCCAGCAGGAACCAAGGGCCCTCTGAGAGGGGAGTTCTGGTTCTCCCCATCACAGGAAGGGAAACTGAGGCAGAGAGGTGGGGTCCTGCCCATGGTGACCTGTAGTGCGGCCTAGAAGCGCGTGGCCAGCCCTGCTTCCACAAGGACATCAGGAAGAGAAAGGGAGGAAGGGAGGCCCTGGACATGGCACTTCCAGAAGCAGGGGTGTCCACGGGCACTGGCCACTCAGGGTGTGGCTTCATCTCATCTGCTTTTGAGACCCTCCTGTGAGCTTCCCCTCAGAGTCAGAGCCTCACGGAGGCCACCGTCCCCGTGGCCATGGGCGGCTCCTGGACACAGGCGGCTCCTGGATGCTGTCTTCATCTCTGTAAATTCGCTTGTGTGGATCGCAGCAGGCATTTGCATGGAGACACCGCCAGGAAGAGGACGGCTTTGTGTTTGCTACGGCTTTTCTCTTTCTGGGAGGTCTGTAATGAGCTGGGCCTCCTCCTCCTCTCCGGTGATGTGACATGGATTCTGCTTAGTGAGCCGTTCTCCAGTGACCCAAAACACAGCCAAAGAGCGGGACCACGTCAGAGAGAAGCAAGGGAGCGTGGGGCCAAGAGGCCGGAGCTCTGAGCTGTGATGAGAGGCTGTGGCCTGCAGACCGTGTGTCCTTTTCTGGGGGGCCCCTCCTGTGAGCTGAGACAGCGCAGGTCTCTGAGCCAGGTCACTTCAGCACCGGCTGGGCTCAGGGCCGGGTCTTGCTCACCTGGCATCCACTTCGAGTCCCTCCTTTCCCTGCCAGGCGGCCCTGGTGGCAGCATTCTCGTGTGGCGGGGGCCTGTGGCCACCAGCAGCTTGGCTTCAGTCTCCGGTTTTGGGTTTCCAGCTTCAGCAACGTGGGACCAGTGGTGGTGGAGGGGTTCTGTTCTCTCGCTGGATCATGCCTGGCACCTCTCTGGTGCTGGCCCTGCAGCTCTCTGCCTCAGTGTTCTCAGGTCACTCCTGATGTGGCTTCTATTTGACTTGGCCGCCTGCCCCCCAGGGACCTACGCCGTGAAGGCAGAGGTCTCCGTTTCCCCGCTGCGGGTCCTGTAGGTCTACCCTGGGGTCTGTGGTGCACAGTGGAGACGTGGGCGGTACGTGTCTCCCCAGTGGCTGCCGACCCGCTTCATGGCGATTCTCAGCTCCACCAGGTGGCTCAGCCCTGCCTCCTGGCTAAGAGCCCAAGGTTGGCCAGGCTGGGCCCAGGCTCGAGTGGGCTGTGCTCCCTGGACTTCCTGGGCCCCCGCTTGCACCACGGTGTTCCGGCACGCTGCAGTGCACAGGGGAGGGGTTGGAAGGTGAGATTCCCATTCCCGCCAGCTCCCGGGGCCAGCCAGATGCAGCTCACTCTGCCTCTCCCACACCTGCACCTGTCCTCCCATTAGTAAAAATAACGTGTCCTATTCCTTTTGTTTTTGTCATTTCGCTTGAATTGTGTTTTCCCGGGGCCCTAAGACTTTTTTATCCTTAAACGGAGGCCACGTCTACCAACCGAGCAGTGAGACCATTCCAGAAGGTTCTCTGTGGTCCTGCAGCCAGGAGGCGGCACATGGGAGTCTTAGCATCTAGAATGGCTCGGAAGATGGGGCTTCCAAGGGTCTGGCTGGCAGCCCCCGGCCCAGCCCCCGCCCTCAGCTCCCTCCCCAACCTGGTCTCCTGCTCTGCCGCCCCGCCTGGCCCAGGAGGCCCTTCCGCCTCCACCCTGCCCCCGGTCCCTTCCTCTTCAAGAATAGGGTATTTGTTCTACTTCAAATGCACTGTGGCTCCAGTGGGCTCTGGTGCCCTGTGATACCGCGGAGCCTCCAGCGAGGGCTGCGGCCTTCACCAGCGCTGTGGTGAGCGTGAGAGGCTTGGCAGTGTGTCGCCAGTGTTCCCACCACGTCTCAGGTACACGGACAGGTGGGACGGGCCTGGGGCTCTGCATTCCCACCTCGGCGCTGGGACCCCCAGAGCCAGGTACCATGGGGACTGAGGAGGGCCCAACCTTCCCTGGGAGCCAGGGCCAGCGCCTGGCCAGACAGTGCAGCTGCATCTGAGGCTCAGGGGTCGCCGGGGGAGGTGGGAGCGGGCAGGTGCTTCCTCCAGACACTCCCGTGGGGGTGAGGGCGTTTCCCGGAGCGGGTGTGGTAGCCCTGATGTAGATGCAGATGCTGCCCCGCCTGTGTGGCCTTGGAGGCCCAGGCATCTGCTTTCCTCCCAGGAGGGCCAGGCCGCCCGCGCCTCTGCGCAGCCACAGGGACAGGACCCCGCAGGGCGGACCTCACACAGGCACAGGTGCTACAGGCTGAGGCAGGCCTGGTTTACTCCCTGCCTCTGCATCTGGACGCCAGCGCGTGTCCTGGAAAGAGGGGCTGGCAGCCGCCTCTCGGCAGAGCCCCTTATTCAGGTTACTGAGTGAAAATCTGTGTGACCAAGGAATTGCCATGGTCACCTTTCATATTCTTTTAAAAATGATTCACTGGAAACATACTTTTAAAATGCTGTTGTCAGGCATATGGCTGGAATTTGGGGCCAGTCTGTGGATGCCCTCCACTGGCGTTCTGCAGTCAGGGCTGCAGGTCAACTCAGCCTTCAGGATGCTCTGGGGACCCTCACTTTCCCTGGGAGGCCAGTGAGGCCCTGGCCAAAGCCCATCCACGCCATCCGGACAGCATCTGGGTCTCACTGTCAGGGGCCCTCTGCTCCCCTCCTCCTGAGCTCACCTGGAGGCCACGTTCTCAGAGCAGCCCCCTCCAACCGGCCCACCCCCCTCACGTACCCCACCGGGACAGGGTGCGGCCCAGCATCTGCCCCGTGTCCGGATTCCAGCAGTAGTGCTGGAACTCCTCCATGCGCTGTCCGCACGTCTTCTTCTCCTGCAGCGCCGCCATCGTCCCTGGCCTGGGAGCCTCCTGCCTGCTCCTTGCACCCCTTACGCCCTAACTGAGACCAGACACCCGCCTCTGGGCTTTATAGTTTCCTCTGCCAGAGGTCAAAGGCTTGGCAGGCGAAGGATCCTAGGGAGAGTCCACGGCCGAGTTATCAGCACTGGCCATCGCCTCACCAAACACCAGGGGCCCGGTGCAGCCCGGCTGTTGCCCCTGGGGTGGGCCAGGCCCGTGTTCCTCACCCCGCTGCTCTTGGGACGCCCTTGGCTTCAGCTTCGTCTGCTCTGATTGCGGTGAGAGCACGTTCCCGGGTGAGCAGCACTCACAGGCCCTGCCCCTTCCCTCCTCTCCTTCAGGAGAGAGGTCGAGGTCAAAGCAGAGCCGGCCTGAACCCACTGTGTCCACGACCTTGGGCTGAGCCAGCTGGGGCCGCATCCCTGGCCTGGGAGGGTGTGAGGCAGGCGAGTGAGGGGTAATTGGCTCCCTGGGTCCCCAGCTGTGGCTGGCCCGATTCTGGGTGACCTGGTGGAAGGGTGAGCCTGGCAGCTAGAGCTGGGTCAGCAGGGAACACAGGGGTCCCCGGGGGCTCCTCTGTCTCCCAGATTCACTCAGAGCAGCAATATCCTCTTAGATCCCCAGAGGGCAGTGGCACGGAGGGCCCTTTAGGATTTTTTTGTGTCTATGGAGGAATTCATAAATATAAGCCCTTAAATCTAGAGGACCCTGGAATGAAGTGCACAGGTTCACAGAAGAACACAGATTCAGCCCAGCGAGTCCTGGGGGCCCCATACTGCGTTTCTAACAGTGCGGGTGGGAGGCAGTAAGGCAGGGTCCAGGTGGGGAGTGCTCAGCCTGGGCAGCGCCTCAGGGTCACCGGGGGTCTGGGCAGTGCATTGGGGTCACAGGGCCGGCGCAGGGACTGTGAAGTCATTACTGCCCACTTCCGCCCGGAGATTCTGCCTGAGCCCCTCGCCCATGGGGCCGAGCACCAGGACATGGAGGGCTCCCAGGCAGTCTTGTTGTGCGGGGCACTACAGAATCCCGGCTCGGAGGCTTCGCTGTTGGAGACGGGGGTCCTGGATGTCGGATGCCATTGCTGCCTGCTGGCTGCCCATCTCTGCAGGGGGGTGACGGGAACGCAGGGCAAATGGAACATGCTCAGGGGCCTTCTGACAAATATGAATCGAAGTCGACTGAAATGATGAGCCCTGTGCGTCCAGAATTACATGCAGAGTTTCCCACACTGTCACCTCTAGGCCGTCCCTCTCAGGGACCCGTGTAACCAAATTCATTTCTTAGAAGAAAGAAAAGCCCTCAAGGCATTACACTGCTTTAATTTTTTAGGATAATTTAGAGTTTGCAAAATAATTGCCCTAAAATTCAAATGGAATGACATCATTTTAACCTGGATTCGTATAATTTCTTTTCCTTTTTTTAATTTCTAATTTTTATTTCTTTTATTTTTTTGTAAAGATGGGGTCTCCCTATGTTGCCCAGACTGGTTAGACCTCCTGAGTTCAAGGGATCCTCCCAAAGTGTTAGGATTACAGGTGTGAGTCACTGCGCCCAGCCATAATTTCTTAATGGACCCATCCTACACGTTTTCTTTAACGTTGTACCCATTTCTGACTTTGGAATGTTAGGGCAATAAGAACACAGGGTCTGGCAGTAGGCCACAGTCTAATCGTTCACAGCCTGTGGCCCTGGGACCTCAGAGTGCCAGGGGTCTGACAACACCAGTATGCAGCAGCTGCTGTCTGTGAAGTATATAGATGCTCTTGAAATGAACAAAGTATGAATTCTTTCTAAGCATCTTTGAATTTAGTCTTCCTAATGTAGTCTCTGAATTTCCAGAAGCAGGCACATGTGCTGAACTGTACACGTTATCAGAATGACCTTCTTCTGGACACATGCATGTAGGGAGGAGGGCCAGAGACCTTGGTAGAGGGCAGTTTCCCCAGAGCATGCTCCGAAAACATAGAACTAGGTGCTCCGTACAAATTGGGTGCCAGACAATGAGGGGGGGCCCAGAATCCCACCCACATCTGGTAGCCACCGGTCACCCCTCTCTCCCCCCACCTGAGTGGTGTCAGACACAGCCTAGTGGAAAGTTAGGACTGTGGCCACCACACGGTGACAAGGCCACCACCGGTGCACTGTGGTGTCAGTGGAGACCATATGGAGAGCCAGGACTCCTACCCACCCACCCAGCAGTCCTCAGGAGCCCACTCAAAGGTTTCCAGTGGGAAACCTAGACTTCTAGCCCCACGTGGTGTTAACAAGGTGAAGCCTCTCCCTTTTGCTGCTGAAGTGGGGTCAGAGAAAGCCAATAAAAAGAGAAGGATTAAATAATATGAAAACGTCTGGGTTTCAGTAGATAACCACTCATCACACAAAGAATGAGGGAGATTTTTTTTTTTTTTTTTTGAGACAGAGTCTCGCTCTGGCCCAGGCTGGAGTGCAGTGGCCAGATCTCAGCTCACTGCAAGCTCTGCCTCCCGGGTTCACGCCATTCTCCTGCCTCAGCCTCCTGAGTAGCTGGGACTACAGGCGCCCGCCACCTCGCCTGGCTAGTTTTTTGTATTTTTTAGTAGAGACGGGGTTTCACCATGTTAGCCAGGATGGTCTCTATCTCCTGACCTCGTGATCCGCCCGTCTCGGCCTCCCAAAGTGCTGGGATTACAGGCTTAAGCCACCGCGCCCGGCCAGAATGAGGAAGATTTTAAGATGAATTAATACAAAGCTGGGTGTTTTGGCTCATGCCTGTTATCCCAGAGCATTGGGAGGCTGGGGTGAGAGGATCATTTTAGACCAGGAGTTCCAGACCAGCCCAGGCATCTCTGCTAAAAAAATTTTAAAATTCTAAAAATGAATTTAAAAAGACAATATATGCCAACGCCAAGGTGACAGAGATGTTAGAATTAGCTGCCAAAAATTGTAAAGCAGCCATGATAAAAATGCTTGAATAGCAATTACAGACAAGCCTGAAACAAATGGAAAATTAGAAAGCTGCGAACTATGGAAAGCAAACTGACAGAACTAAAAGTAGAAACAAACAAATCCACAATTATAGTTGGAGATCTCAATACTCCTCTCTTAACAATTGATAGAATAACCAAATAGAAAATTAGCATGGATATAGAAGAACTCAACATCATCAAACCAACAGGATGTCATTGACATTCGTAGAATACTCAACAGAGAATACATGTGCTTTTTAATTCCCTATGAAATATATATCAAGATAGGCCATACCTTGGGCCATAAAGGAAGTCTTAGCAAATTTAAAGAATTTAAATCATACAGAGTGTGTTCTCCAATCAAAATGGAATCAAATTAGATATTAATAACAAAGATAACAGAAAAACCTCCAAATATGAAAACTGAACAACATACTTCTAGTACTCATGAGTCAAAAAGGAAATTTCAAGGGAAATTTTAAAAATACATGGAACTGAATGAAGAAAAAATACAGCATATAAAAACTCAAGGGACATAGCTAAAGCAGTATTAAGAGGAAAATTTATAGCACTAAAAATGCATATTTTAGAAAAGAGGACAAGTCTCAACCTAAGCTCTCATCTCACAAACCTAGAAAGAGAAAAGCAAGTAAAACAAAGCAAAAGCGAGCAAGCAAACCACCACCACAACAACAACAACAAAAAAACAAGCAGAAGGAAGAAATTAAAAGATAAGAGCAGAAACCGATGAACTTGAAAATGCAAAAGCAATTGAGAGGACTAGTTCTTTGAAAATATAAATAAAAGTAATAAATCTGTAGCTAGAGAGAAGGCTGAGATAACTGATAGCAGGAATAAAATAGGAGCTATCACTACAGACCCTGCAAATATCAAAAAGATAAGGAAGGAAATACTACATGCAATTCTACATACATAAACTTTACAACTTAGATAATGGTCTGCTTCATCAAAAATTACAACTCACCCAATTTCTAATAGATAATGTAAATAGCCTGTAACTATTAAGAAAATTGAATTAATTATTTAAAATCTCCCAATAAAGAAACCTTTAGGCCCAGATGATTTCATGGGACAATGCTACCAAACATTTAATAAAGAACACCAATTCCTCACCATCTTTTGGAAAATAGAAGAAGAGGAAATATTTTCCAACTCATAAGACCAGTGTTACCTTTATACCAAAATCAGACAAGGATAGTTCAAAAAAAAGAACACTACAGATCACTATCCCTCATGAATATAGATGCAAAAACCATAAACAAAATATTGGTAAATTGAATCCAACAAAGCAAACGCCATGACCAAGTGGGATGTATTCCAGGAATGCAAGGCTGGTTCAGGATTCAACACCCAATCAGTGTGATCCACCACATTACCAAGCTGAAGAAAAACCACACAATCATATCAATCGGTGTAGAAAAAGCATTTGATGAAATTCAACTTCCATGTGACAAAAGCTCTCAGCAAACCAAGAGTAGAAGGAAGCCTGTTCAACTTGATTAAAAGCACTGACAAAAAACTCACAGCTAACAGTATGCCCAATGGTGAAAGATGAAACGTTTTTTTACCCCGAGACCGGGAACAAGGCTCCCTCATTTTTATCCAACATTGTACTGGAAGTTCTATTTAGAGCAGTGAACAAGAAGAGGACATAAAAAGCATGAATGTCAGAAATGAAGAAATAAAACTGTCCTTATTTGCAGATAATATGAATGCTTATGTAGAAAATCTCAAAGAATCTGTAACAAAACTCCTACAGCTCATAAGTAAGTTTAGCAAGGTCTCAGGATATGAGATGAGGACGCAGAAATCCACTGTATGTTTATATAGTAGCAATAGGCATATGGATACCAAAATTAAAAACACATTACCATTTATGATTGCTCAACACCAAGAGGAATATTTAGGTGCTAATCTAACACGACATGTACAGGACTTGCATGCTGAAACCCATGTAATATTGATGAAAGAAATAGAGTTTGAATAAATGGAGACACACACCATGTTTATAGTGTGGAAGACTCAACATAACAAAGAGATCGGTCTCCCCAGATTGATATATGGGTGCAACATAATTCCTATCAAAATCTAAGCACAATGTTTTTGGTAGATACATACAAGATTATTCTAAAATTTATATAGAAAAGCAAAGGAACTAGAATAAATATTTTCTTGCATATTTTGAACATAGCATTTTTTAAAACATGTTTTGAAAAATTTTTTGAAAAACAAGAATAAAATGGGAAGACTCAGTCTACTCAATTTCAAAGCTTATAATGTAGCTATGGTACTCAAGATTGTAGGTTATGGTCAGAGGGAGACACATAGATCAATGGAACAGAAGAGAAAATCCAGAGGTAGACCCACACAATATGTGCAACTGGTCTCTGACAAAGGTGCAAAAGAAATTCAATGAAGCAAAAATAGCCTTTTCAACAAACAGTGCTGGAGCTATTGGATATCCATTGGCCAAAGTGGGAAGAAAAAGACCCTCAACCTCTTAAACCTTCTACAAAAATTAACCCAAAGTGGATATGAACATAAATGTAAATTGTAAAACTATAAAACTTTTAGGAAAAATATGGGAGAAAATATTCAAGATCAACACCAAAAGCACAATCCATAATATTTATAGTCAACAAAATTTAAAACTTCTGCTCTCTGAAAGCCCATATAGAAACGAGGCAAAGACAAGCTGTCAATAGGAGAAGATATTCGAAAACCACGTGTCTGACGAAGGACTAGTATCTGATATTGATAGAATCTCAAACTCAGTAATGCAAACAATCCAGTTGTTACATGGTCAAAAGATGTGAAGAGACATGTCACCCAAAAGCACACATAGGTGGCAATCCACACATGGAAAGGTGTTCGACCACCATTAGGGAAATGTAAGTTACAACCGTAAGGGAATACCCCACACCTACCATGAGGGCCAAGATAAAAGACTGTGGCAGCGCTAAACTCTGGGGAGGATCCTGAGGAAGGAGCTGCTCACCATTGCTGGTGGGAATGTAAAATGCCACGGCCACTCCAGAAAACAGCTTGCCAGTTTCTTCGAAACTAAACGTGCAATTACTGTGTGACTCAGCAACCAGCAACGACCCTTTTGGGCATTGACCCCAGATAAATAGAAACTTATATTCACAGAAAGGCCTACACAGATGTTTATAGCAGCTTTATAGCTAAACACAGGAAATGACCCAGGGGTCCTTCAACCGGTGAACAGGGAAACAGACCGTGGCACCCTCTTCTGTGGAGCACAACTCAGAGACGAGCAGGAGGGCATGGCTGACACCTGGAGAACAGTGCTGAGTGAGAAATGCAGATCCTGAAAAGCTACGTAGTGTCTGACTCCATTCATGTAATGTTCTTGGAGAAGTCCTGGTTGCTGGGCGTTGAGGAGGGTGGGCTGGAGGAACATGGGTGCATCTGCGAGTGGCACAGGAGGGTCCCGTGGATGGAGGCGGCCTTTGTCTCAACTGTATGGATGTCAATATCTTTGCTACTTGGCAAGAGTCATCATTACAGGAGACGGAGTTAAGGGTACACAGGATCTCTCTGGGTTGTTTCTTAACACTGCGTGTAAATCCACAATTGTCACAGAATAAAGAGTTTAAAAAGGGATTTCCAGGGCCAGATGAATTTGGGAAACGACGTACTTTACTTCTTTTTGAGAACCATGTTCACCCTGAAATCACTGAAGAAGCCCTGTGATGGGCATGTGTAACATATTTTTAACTTTGTTTATTTAACATATTTAACTTTATTTCACTGAACGCTTCCCAACATGACTGCAGGTGGAACAGCCCCCAGTCCAACAGGAAGCCATCCTCTTCAGACCCCGCAAATCCGCAGCATCAGCACCACCTGCGAGCTTGTTACAGGTGCATAGTCTTGGACCGCCCGGCCTCTGGAGCAGAATCTTTATTCCAGCAAGGTCTCTGGGCGATTCGTGTTTGTAGCTGTTTGAGGCATGGCTTAGGACAGGCAGGGAGACGTCAGCAGAGATGGCTTCACTTCACAAAGCACCACAGTTGCCCCACTGAGTGAGCAGGCAGGAAGGAGTTAATGTGATTGGCCCAAGGTCACCACTGTGAAGGGCAGGGCTGGGCCCGTGCAGGGCTCCTGGCGGACGATGGGTATCACTCACCTCAAATATTTACTCGTGATCCACCTGCCAAAGCCCTCAGGAGGCCATGGAGACCTCAGCTCAGTCCGCAGGCCCTCTCTTCAGCCTCCGTGGTTGCTACAGAGGACCCTGCCAGGTGCAGCCCCAGTGCCCTCCCATAGGTGCCTCTTCTCCCACATGGAACAGGGTGGGCTGACAGTCTCAACCTCTCCACACTCTGGCATTCTTCCTTTCTGCGACCCTTTGCTTACTCCCTGTGTGAGCTGGAACCAATCCCCTGCTAACTTCCTCCTCGTTCTTCTCTAAACCTTTATTGAGTACCTACTGTGTGCTGGAATAAGGCAGGGCCATGCCCTTATGAAGCTGACACTCCTAATTTGTGTGACCATCCCCAGGTGTGTCCCAGGTGTGTCTGAAGTCTGCCCGAGCTGTCTCAGGTGTGCCCCAGCTGCATCCCAGGTGTGCCCCAGTTGCATTCCATGTGTGCCCCAGGTGTGCACCAGCTGTCCCAGGTGTGTCTCAGGTGTACCGCAGTTGTATCCCAGGTGTGCCCCAGCTGTCTCAGGTGTGCCCCAGCTGCATACCAGGTGTGCCCCAGGTGTGCTCCAGCTGTCCCAGGTGTGTCTCAGGTATGCCGCAGTTGTATCCCAGGTGTGCCTCAACTGTCTCAGGTGTGCCCCAGCTGTCTTAGGTGTGTCTCAGGTGCATCCCAGGTGCATCCCAAGTGTGCCCCAACTGTCTCCAGTGTGTCTCAGCTGTGCCCCAGGCATATCCCAGGTGTGCCCCAGCTGTCTCAGGTGTGTCTCAGGTGTGCCACAGTTGTATCCCAGGTGTGCCCCACCTGTCTCAGGTGTGCCCCAGCTGCATACTAGGTGTGCCCCAGGTGTGTCTCAGGTGTGCCCCAGCTGTATCCCAGGTGTGCCCCAGCTGCATACCAGATGTGCCCCAGGTGTGCACCAGCTGTCCCAGGTGTGTCTCAGGTATGCCGCAGTTGTATCCCAGGTGTGCCTCAACTGTCTCAGGTGTGCCCCAGCTGTCTTAGGTGTGTCTCAGGTGCATCCCAGGTGCATCCCAAGTGTGCCCCAACTGTCTCCAGTGTGTCTCAGCTGTGCCCCAGGCATATCCCAGGTGTGCCCCAGCTGTCCCAGGTGTGTCCTATGTGTGCACCAGCTGTATCCCAGGTGGATCTCAGGTGTGCCCCAGGTGTGTCTCAGATGGGTCCCAAGTGTTCCTCAGCTGCATTTCAGGTGTCTCAGGTGTGCCCCAGATGCAACCCAGGTGTGTCCCAGGTGTGTCTCAGGTGTGCCCTAGGTGCAGCCCAGATGTGTCCGAGGTGTGCCCCAGCTGTCTACAGTGTGTCCCAGCTGTGCCCCAGATGTGTGTCCTAGGTGCGCCCCAGCTGTCTCAGGTGTCTCAGATGTGCCCCAGGCATATCCTAGGTGTGCCCCAGCTGTATTCCACATGCATCCCTCTGAGTGGAGCCTTGGTTTGGTGTAGCTCTGGGGATCTTCTGCTCCCTGGTCCTGGTGTCACCAGCAACTGTCTCTTGACAATCCTGCCTTGCTTGCAAACCCCAGGTGAGAAGAAGAAAAATGATTGGGAACTGACCCCTCAGCAAACACTGGTGGTCTCACCTACAGACCCCCAGGAAGCTGATCATTGTGGGTTTTTTTCCTCTCAATTCCTATTATCAGGTGGTTTTCTTCTCACCTGCTATTTTCTTAAAAATAAAAATGAAATAGAGTAGGGAAAAACAGCCTTTGTAAGTTATGGTTTCTTCTGGCACCACCCTCTCCCGTCGGGCCCACATCCCAAGGAAAGAGCAGGCTTGAGCCTGGCTGCTGAGGCCAGGGGGTGGATGGGGCAGCTCAGAACAGAGCTTTGAGAGCCTCTCCAGCCGGGCCCCAGAAGCCTGGGAGTTGTTTGTCGTCCTCGGGGAAAAGCGAGGCGGGCCCTGGGAGGAAAGGGCCAGGCAGAATGAGCTAATCGGATTCCAAGAGCTCAGGGGATTGTCTTTTTCTAGCACCTTCTCGCCACTCCTAAGCGTCCTCCGTGACCCCAGCTGGGATTTAGCCTGGTGCTGTGTCAGCCCCGGGCTCCCAGGGGCTCCCCAGTGGTCCCCAGGCACCCTGAAGCGGGCAGGAAGCCAGCTCCGGGATGGATTTTGGGTCCTTGGAGACCGTGGTGGCCAACTCTGCCTTCATCGCCGCCCGAGGCAGCTTTGACGGCAGCAGCTCCCAGCCCTCCCGGGACAAGAAGTACCTGGCCAAGCTCAAGCTGCCCCCGCTGTCCAAGTGTGAGTACCTCCGTGACAGCCTCAGCCTGGAATTTGAGAGCGTGTGCTTGGAGCAGCCCATCGGCAAGAAGCTCTTTCAGCAGTTCCTGCAATCGGCAGAGAAACACTTGCCAGCCCTGGAGCTCTGGAAAGACATCGAGGACTATGACACAGCAGACAACGACCTGCAGCCACAGAAGGCCCAGACCATCCTGGCCCAGTACCTGGACCCCCAGGCCAAACTCTTCTGCAGCTTCCTGGATGAGGGGATGGTGGTGAAGTTTAAGGAGGGGCCCATGGAGAGCCAGGACGGGCTCTTCCAGCCCCTGCTGCAGGCCACCCTGGCACACCTGGGCCAAGCCCCCTTCCAGGAGTACCTGGGCAGCCTGTACTTCCTGAGGTTCCTGCAGTGGAAGTGGCTGGAAGCCCAGCCCATGGGGGAGGACTGGTTCCTGGACTTCAGGGTCCTGGGGAAAGGGGGTTTCGGGGAGGTGTCAGCCTGCCAGATGAAGGCGACCGGCAAGCTATATGCCTGCAAGAAGCTGAACAAGAAGCGACTGAAGAAGAGGAAGGGCTACCAGGTGAGCAGCGTGGCCCAGCCAACAGGGATGGGGCAGCAGGGTGCAGAGGGCCCCCAACTCACTGTTGGGCTCGGTGGCCCTTAACAGGTGGTGCCTCGCCAGCCTCACCACGTGGGCGCCCCGCGGCCGTGCGGTCACGGGCAGTGCTAGTCCGTGTGCAGAAGTCCCTCCTCAGAGAGGGAACTCCACATTTTTGGGTGGGGACATCCCTCCTCAGAGAGGGACCTCCACATTTTTGGGTGGGGACATTCCTCCTCAGAGAGGGAACTCCACATTTTTGGGTGGGGACATCCCTCCTCAGAGAGGGAACTCCACATTTTTGGGTGGGGACGTCCCTCCTCGGAGAGCGACCTCCACATTTTTGGGTGGGGACGTCCCTCCTCAGAGAGGGAACTCCACATTTTTGGGTGGGGACATCCCTCCTCGGAGAGCGACCTCCACATTTTTGGGTGGGGACGTCCCTCCTCGGAGAGCGACCTCCACATTTTTGGGTGGGGACGTGTCACCTTTGCTCATCAGCTTTTCACCAACCACAGACTTGCCTCAAGTGTGGGGGAAAGAGGACCTCTCAGGGGAGGCTGAAGAGGGCAGGGTCTCCGGATTCTTGGCCATGGCCGTGGAAGACTTTCCAGGGACCTGGCTCCTCTGATGGCAGTGAATACAGGAGGAGCTGAGGCAGGACGGAGGCAGCCTTGCTCTGATGACACTTTCTGTGAGGTGGAGCCTGGCGTGACGCCGGATGCAGGAACCGTTCCCCTGAGTGCGCTGTTCTTGGGGGTGGGAGTGCGCGACGGGCACGCAGGCCACGCTAAGTTTCATCCGCTCTGCCCGCTGGCGTCAGACTGTGCATCTGGGGCAGGATCAGCAGAAGCTGCTTACAGGTCTTAAGGGTGAGAGGCAGCGGCTGCACCGGGTGTGGACGTGATCTCCCGAGCCAGCCCACTGCACTTCGGCTCCACGCAGCTCCTGGTCCCTCTCCTACTGCGCAGCTGTGTTGAGGGCACAGGAAGCTCTTAGGGTTAAGCAGCAGCCGCTGTGCACCCTGGCTCTGCAGGGCCTCAACCCTTAGTGAAGGTGAAATACCGGGTGGTCATGGCGCTGGGCAGAGGCCCTGGAACATCCGTGTGTTCTCGCCGTGGAACTCGGGGTGGGTAACTATGCCATGTGGTTGTAGCAGTAATTTTTTAAAATTAGCTTTCTTGACATCTAATTCCCACACCATGCCATTCACATCTAACTGTAAATTTAACCCAACAGTCAGCCTCTTCTCCTGACTTCCATCACCTAACTGAACTCCATACTGACATCACTGAACACCTCCCCCAGTGTGAATGCAGACAGAAAGGGGCCTCCGACATCAGGAATTCCCTCTTCAAAGAGGGGTGTGCTGTCCTTATCCAGACACTTACAAACTCATTCAGTGGAGCATTGTGAGGTTTTAAAATAAAGACAAAACGAAGCAGAGTGGTGAGGTGGTTTGGGAGGTGCTGGTCTGTGAGCTCAGCCCACAGTGGCCTAGACAGGAGGGAGGACTGTGGCTCCAGATTGGGCAGGCGGGGCTGGTGGGGTCCTCACCCATGTTGCTCAGCCTCGGGGCTTGAGCCTCACCTTGCCAGAGGCTGGCCCAGAAGACCAGAAGTCCCCTGTGTGAAGGAATTCACACGTCTGGTTTTCTGAAATGGGGGTACAGGCATGTTTTGAAGTCATTTGCAATTGCTCTGTGAAAGGAGCATTTAAAGCATGTTTGCGACTGTTTAGTGGCTGTGTGTGCAGTGGGCGTGGCCGTGCGCACCAGGTCTCTACAATGCACTGGTCCCTTTCCTATTCAAAGCCGTCACATACTCAGCGTCTCACTTTTCAGGGTGCTATGGTGGAGAAGAAGATTCTGATGAAAGTGCACAGCAGGTTCATTGTGTCTCTGGCCTATGCGTTTGAAACCAAGGCTGACCTCTGTCTAGTGATGACCATCATGAACGGAGGCGACATCAGGTAAAGGCTGGTCCAGAGGGCACCAGGGGACCCTGCTGTCCCACTGGGTCAGGGTTTCCGGCGGCGGGGGGCCCGATGGGGTTGCTTCCTGCGTGCAGAGCCATGGTGGCCCGAGGCCTGCCCTCGAGGGAAAGCCTTGCACCCATCACCGTCCCCTTCTCGCTGTCAGTAGGCGCCGGTTCCTGAAACAATGCACCCTGGACCCACATTGGTGCAGGAGCCTGGGAGGTGCCCAACCGGACAGTCAGGGCACGTCCTTGTGTGTGGCCCTGGTGTGGGTGTGGGGGGCACATGGTACTGTGGGGGACGCGTGATGCAGTGCAGGGGCCTCTGCAGGGCTGAGGGCCTTGCACCAGGAGAGTAAATGAAGATGAATTTCACCAGCGCCCACTCCTGGGGCTGATGCTGGAGCTGGAGACAAGATCAGGCCAGCTGGGGCCATGGCCTTGCTACTCTCCGGCAGAGAGGAGGTGGCGCTGCCTCCACAAAGTTCTGGCCCTGGATCCATCACTGAGGCAGGCCCCAGGCCCATGTGGGAGATCAGACCACAGGCTCGCTTGGTACCTGGGCCGCGTAGCCATTGATTGGTTCTGTTTCCTGGTCTATAAAATGGGAAGAAATAATATCTAAGTTGAAAGATTGTTGGAAGATGAACAGTGTCTGATACCCGTAAGGTTGGGGGTGGGCAGGGGCCATGGCTGTGGTTGGCAGCAGCATGCCCCATTCTCACCTGCTTTTAATTTCCAAGGAAACCCCTTCAGGTGAGGCTGGTGGCCCCATTTTTCAGATGAGGAATGTGAGTCCAGACTAAGTCACCATGCCAGGTGCCCAGGCGGAGGGGAGGGGGCGCTGGGAAGCTTAGTCACAGGGGTGCCCAGGGAGGCCCTGGTGGCTCCGGCCACCTCGTGGTCCACCTGGCTCCAGGGACTCCTCTCCTGTTTCCTGCGACTATACTCCTGGTGCCACATAGTTTAAATCATTTCTTTTATTTGTTAGGTTTTGCTTCTCTGCAAAACCTGTCCATGGAAAACATAAGAAATGATGTTTTATGGGGGAGGAAAGAGGCTGAGAAGAAACACCTTGCTGCAAGTCCTTCACGAGTCCGATGAACTCGGGGCCTGTGGAGCTCCGTCCCGCCTCGGCCTGGCCTCTTCCTGAGACGGTCTGGGCTGTTTTCCAGCACCTGCAGCCCGCGCCGGGAAGCAGGGGGACAGGAGACGCACGTAGACGGCACCTTCTCCCCGTTAGCTGTTGGGGTTCAGGGTCCCTGAGCTGCTAACGCCGCCAGCCACCATGGCCTCGGGGTCTCCCCTGCAGGGACGCTGGGGGGCCAGGCCTCAAAACGACCAGAACGCTGGCTGAGAGACGTGGTTCTGAGGCCCCCGCTCTGTCTTTCCATGATTTTACTCCCCATTAAACCCGGGGCACATGGCTCCCGCGTGTCTGCCCCCAGGTACCACATCTACAACGTGAATGAGGAGAATCCCGGCTTCCCGGAGCCGCGTGCCGTCTTCTACACGGCGCAGATCATCTGCGGCCTGGAGCACCTGCACCAGCGGCGGATCGTCTACCGCGACCTCAAGCCTGAGAACGTGCTGCTGGACAACGACGGTAGGCGGCGCCCGTGGCGGTGAGGGGTGGGGGCTCCGAGGAGGGCGGGGCGCAGCTTCCCTGGAGGTCTCTGCACAACCTCACGAGGGTGGACAGCTGCGTGGACGGCGGTGGTGTCATCGGGCACCAGGAGTCGTGGGAGTGAGCGCAGGGGTCTGCGGTGCAGAACTAGCTGGGAATGGCGAGTCTGCTAGGCCCAGTCCCCACCTTCCTTCTGCCTGAATGAGGCGTCACACAAGGATTCTTCTCAGAAATAAACACAAGGGTTTAGGCTCCCGACGCTGGCAGGTCAGGCAAGTGCGAGACACGCATCAGGGCCCGAGAGAGTGCAGGGGGCCGGGATGGGAGGATCCCGGTGGGCAACACCCACGCCTAGCTGCAGCGCGACCAGCCCTCTTCCCTACACCCTGCGCCCTTCACCGTCAGCCAGGGAGCCGCTGTCGTGTGTATGGTGTGTGCTGTGTACGTGTATGTGGTTTGTGGGGTGTGTGTTGTGTGTGAGGTACGTGTGTGGTATATGGTGTGTGTGTGTGGTGTGTGATGGTGTGGTATGTCTGGTGTGTGTGGTGTATGTAAGTCTGGGGTGCTAGGGCCTCGTGGTCACTTGGTACGTGTATGTGTGGTGTGAGGTATCTGGTGTGGTACGTGGCATGTGTGGTATTGTGTGTGGCGTGTGTGGTATCTGTATGATGTGGTATGTGGTACTTCTGGTATTGTGTGTGGTATGTGTGGTATCTGGTGTGCTACATGTAAATATGGTATTGTGTGTGGTATTGTGTGTGGCACGTGTGTGTGAGGTGTGTAGTCTTTGGTTGTTGGCGTGTGCTGTGTGTGTGGTCTGTGGAATGTGTTTGTGGTATGTGAGTGTGCAGTGAGTGTGGTGTGTCTGAGACCATGTGGGTTGTGTGTAGTGTGTCTGTGAGTTTGGCTGGGGAGGGGAGGATCATGGGCACTGGGTGGTGCTTATGGCTGTTTGGTGTGTGTGTATGTTTGTGGTGTGGTCATGGGGTGTGTGTGTGGGGTGTGTGTGTATATGTTTGTGGTATGGTGGTGGGGTCACGTGTGTGTGTGAGTCTGGCTAGGGAGGGGAGGCTTCTGGGCTCTGGGACCTCATGGCTGCCTGGTATGTCTGTGTGTGGTGTGTGTGTGTCTGTGATATGTGTGTGTGTGGTGTGGTATGTGTGGTATGGTCTGTGTGGTTTGCATGTGATATGGTATGTATAGTGTAGTAGTGGTGTGTCTGTGTGGTATGGTGTGGATGTGTGGTGTCCGTGGTGTGTGGTGTGATCTGTGTGGTGTGTGGTGTTCGTGGTGTGTTGTGTGTGTGTGGTGTCTGTGGTGTGTGATGTCTGTGGTGTGATCTGTGTGGTGTGTGTGGTGTAGTGTGTGTTGTGTGTGTGCGTTTGTGTGAAGGTGGCTCTGGGCTCACCGGTACCTGTGCAGCCAGGGGTGACTCCACTATGTCTGCCTCTCAGGCAATGTCCGGATCTCTGACCTTGGGCTGGCCGTGGAGCTGCTGGACGGGCAGAGCAAGACCAAGGGCTATGCAGGGACCCCAGGTAAGGGTCTGAGCGCAGCTGAGGAGGCTCTGTGCCTGTGTGTGTCCCTGTGTACATGTGTGTGTGTGCACATGCACGTATGTGTGAGTTTGTGTATATGTGTGTGTACACATCACGTACATGTGAGTTTGTGTATATATGTCTGTGTGCACATCACGTACATGTTTGCATATATATGTGTGTCTGTGCACATCACGTACATGTGAGTTTGTGTATATATGTCTGTGTGCACATCACGTACATGTTTGCGTATATATGTGTGTCTGTGTGCACATCACGTACATGTGAGTTTGTGTATATGTGTGTGTACACATCATGTACATGTGAGTTTGTGTATATATGTCTGTGTGCACATCACGTACATGTTTGCGTATATATGTCTGTGTGCACATCACGTACATGTGAGTTAGTGTATATATGTGTGTCTGTGCACATGGGCGTCTGTGTGTGCCTGTGTCTGAGGGTGTCTGTGTGATTGTGCATTTATGTGTATGTGTGTGTTGTGAACCCTGAAAATCGGAGGCAGGTACCAGTTAATTTAGAAAGTTTATTTTGCTGAGGTTGAGGACGTGAGTCTGTGATGGCCTCAGGAAATCCTGACGACTTGTGATCGCAGCACGGTTTGATTTTACACATTTTAGGGAGCCAGGAGACATCAGTCAGCATACGTAAGATGAACACTGGTTCTGTCTGGAAAGGCGGGGACAACTCGAAGTGGGGAGGGGCTTCCAGGTCATAGGAAGATAAGAGACAAATGGCTACATTTGTTTGAGTTTCTGATTAGTCTCTCCAGAGGAGGCGGTCAGATATGCCTTTGTCTCAGTGAGCAGAGGGCAACTTTGAATAGAACGGGAGGCGCGTTTGCCATAAGCAGCTCCCAGCTTGACTTTTCCCTTTAGTTTAATGATTTTGGGTCCCGAGATACTTTTATTTTACAGTGTGCATGTGTGTCTGTGTGTGCATGCCTGCGTCTCTGTGCACACATGTGTGTGTCTGTGTGCCTGTGTGCATGTGTGCCTGTGTGCCTGTGTGTGCATGCCTGAGTCTTGGAGCACACACGTGTGTGTCTGTGTGCATGCGTGCCTGTGTGTGCATGCCTGCATCTCTGTGCACACACGTGTCTGTGTGTCTGTGTGCATGTGTGCCTGTGTGTGCATGCCTGCATCTCTGTGCACACACGTGTGTGTGTGTGCATATGTGCCTGTGTGTGCATGCCTGCGTCTCTGTGCACACACGTGTGTCTGTGTGTGTGCATGCCCATGTCTCTGTGCACACACGTGTCTGTGTGCCTGTGTGCCTGTATGTGCATGCGTGCCTCTTTGTGCACATGTGTGTCTGTGTACATGTGTGTGTGTGCATGTGTTCCTGTGTGTGCATGCCTGGGTCTTTGTGCACACATGTGTGTCTGTGTGCCTGTATGTGTATGTCTTTGTGCATACATGTGTGTGTGCGCATGTGTGCCTGTACATGCCTGTGTGCACACACATGTCCGTGTGCCTGTGTGCCTGTATGTGTATGCCTGTGTCTTTGTGCACACATGTGTCTGTGTGTGTGCATGTGTGTCTGTGGGTATGTGTGCCTGTATGTGTATGCCTGTTTTTGTACACACGTGTGCATGTGTGCCTGTGTGTGCATGCCTGCATCTCTGTGCACACACGTGTGTCCGTGTGCCTGTGTGTGAGTGCACATGCACGGTGCATCCTGCTGCCTCTCCCATCCCGTCTCATCTCCTCTCACCTCCCCCCAGGCGGGGAGGCTCACAACACCTGCGGAGGAGAGGAGACCCCCACAGTCAAGCAGAGTGGGGTCCGTGTTCTGGGCCCAGCACCTGTTGGCGTGTGGCCTGTGTGCTTTACTTAACCTCTGAGCCTCCTGCTAGCACTCGGTGCACAGGCTTGCTGAGGAGACCTCACACGCTGTGTGCCCGGTGCCTGTGTACAGCAGCCACACTGTGAATTTCAGTTCTTCCTCCCTCCTCTGCAGTCTTGAGGGTCCACGTGTTGGGGCTCACTTCTGCTGGGATTTGCAGAGATTGTCCCCTCCCCAGGGTTGCTCTGGCTCTGGGGAGGCGGTGCTGTCGCCTGGTGGGGTGTGTGTGCGCTGGTGTTTCGGATCCTCCCATGTGGCTGCTCAGGCACTGGGTGTGTCTGTGCCGTGGCCAAGGTGGGGACATCCTTGCTCCAGCTGGACTTAGGGGAAGGTGCATCTCGGGATGGGGGCTAAGGACTGTTTCCCCACAGTTCTGAAGAAGGGCAGTTCTGTGTTCACACCCCTCACGGCTGGGTTGCAATCTGGATGTGGGATTCAGTAGCCACTGAGTGCTTAGGGCTCTGTGAAAGGCACCCAGTGGTCGAAGGTCTGAGAACTTTCTGGAAGGCAGCTCACCCTGGGGGATCCCATGGCTCAAGGAAGCCTCGGGTGGCACCTGTTCTTCGTGAGATGATCCAAGCCTCTTTCTGGGTCTGTAGAAACGGTGGGCACTGTGGCCCTCAAGTCTTTGGGATCCTTGCCAAGCCTGGGTGTGACCATGTGGGTGGTAGCCGCCTCATGCATTTCAGGGAGATCCAGGTGGACTCTGAGGCCAGGATTTGAAGAGTTAACCTCACGGATGGAAAGGGCCCAGCTTTGAGGCCGAGTGTGATGGCCCGGCTGGCCGCCAGGGGGCCCCCTGCCTTCGCTGGTGCCCCTTCCTCGGAGCTCCAGGTGCACACAGCAGGGCTGGGCTCAGGCCGTGACCTCAGCACAGTGACCTGGAGATGCTGACGTCAGGGTGCAGGCTGGGAGGCCGGGGCCAATTCAGCAAAGCCCCAGAGTCCGTGTCCTTCTTCCTGGCACTCTCGCACCCTCCCACACAGCCCCCCCAAGCAGAGAGAGACACCACAGCCATCAGGAGTCTGTCCGGGGACTCCCCCTTGCCAGTGCTGTGCCAGCCCAGGAGTGTGCACAGGGCGGGGCTGGTCAAGCCTGGTCCTCAGTTTGAGTTCAGGGGCGGTAGAATTTGTGAACAGAGCAGATAGAGCTGGCTCCCTCACGCTTTCTGTCAATATTTACTGGCCGCTGCGTGGCTGCAGGTCCCTTGGGAGGCCTGGGGCACAAACAGGTGCGCTGTCCGGGCTGCATCATGAGGTCAGGCCAAGAGGGCTGGGGGGCTCCTTGGCCCAGGAACTGACAGGAGCCTGCGGTCTGGTGGGCCTTGCTTGTGCCTGGTCTGGAGCTGAGAAGGCTCTGGGTGGGTCTAGAGGCTGTGATCATGTGAGCAGTTCCTACCCGGAGTCTGGGCAGAATTCTGATGTCAGTGTAATCCTGGACCAGCAGGGCATATTCAGGGCCTGTGGCTCTGTGGAGGAGGGTTCCTGCAACTCTTTTGGGGAAAAAGCATTCTGTGGCCACATTAGCCTGGCCCTCAGACACGGTGAAGGACCAGGAAGGACCTCGACCCAGAAATGTCAGAACTGACCAGCCCCAGCAGCCCCCATGCCCCAGCCTGCGGCCCCTCTGCCCAGTCCCAGGATGTCCGTCATGGGGCCATCCAATGGGCCTGTCCACCACTGTGTGCCGGGCTGGCCTCTCCTGGGTGGCAGCTGGGGAGCTGACGTAGCTCACACAGGCCCCACGTGCCACACAGAGCTGGCTCGGGGGCCAGGCAGGTGTCGGAACCTCTCTTGGAGTCTGACTCACCAGAGCTCATGGCTATGGCCACTGGAGACAAGAGGGCAGAGCACTCATGGAGGCAGCCCACAGTCTGTGGACTGGCTTGTGGGTTGTGGACTGTGGGCTGTAGGGTGTGGGCTGTGGGCTGTGGCCTATGGACCATGCACCGTGGCCTGTGGGCTGTGGCCTGTGGGCTGTGGACTGTGGGCTGTGGGGTGTGGGCCGTGGCATTGGACAAGTTGCTGCACATCCCCATCGTGAGTACCCATGGCAATGAGGAGTACCCATGCAATGAGGAGTACCCATGCGATGAGGAGTACCCATGGCGAGCTCATAGCATATAGTGGACTGCTGTGCCTGGCACTCAGGGCAGGCTGGAGCAAGTGCTGTGCTCATCACCATGGTGGCATCGCAGCGGGGCCTGGAGGGTCTGCGGCCATCACTCAGAGACGCCCCAGCTCCGTGGAACAGGCACAGGGCTGGACCATGGAAGTGCCTGAGCTGAGGCAGGTGGGATCTGTGGTTTCCGCCCTGGAGGGGAAGCTTGCTCACAAGGAGAGGAAAACCTCAGTGCGTGGCTGTGGTCTTGAACCTCATCTCTGTGAAGAAGGAGGGATACCATGGAGAGGGCGGAAGGGCCGGGGAGGGCACAGCCTGGCTGGCAGGGTCTGCAGGGAGCCACAAAAGGTGGACAAGGCCAGGTAGGTGGGCAAGCCTCAGCTGGAGGTGGGGAGAGGAGAGGACCCTGTGCCAGCCTGAGCAGCGTGGGGGTGCCTGGAGGCCACAGTCCACACTGGATTCTGTCTTCTCTGTGAGGAGGAGCTGGGAAGGGCTTGAGAGGTGCTTGGCTGCCTCAGAGTCAGGCCGCCGTGAGGGGAGGCGCCTTTTAGGGTGCAGAAGCCTCGAGCTGAGACTGTGGGACCAGGCAGAGAACTCGGCTTCAGCAAACTAGACAGACATACGTGAGCCTGGCGTGGCTTCCAGGCACGAACCTAGAGCAGGCGTGTTTGTGAGTGTGGAAGTGCTGAGCCTAGAGATCTGCCTCGACGTTAACAAGACACCAACAGATGAGTGAGCAAGGCTGCCAGCTTCATTGCTCCCTGATCCGCTGGCAGAGCCAGAGCACAGAGTGAGGAGTGGAAAGTGTGTTTGGAATGTAGTGAAGTGTCGGGAAGCGGACACTCAGATATTCTCGTGGGCAAAGTCGATGGCTGGACACACATGTGATGTGCTTTCCCTTCTGAAGTCCAGGGACGGGGGCAGTGAAGGAATCTCGCTAAAAGCACAAACCCACATGCTCAAAGGAGGGTGTGAGTGGCAGCGTCATGGCAGCTGAAAGACTGACGATGGGTGAGGGGAGCCGGCAGCTGACACGAGGAAGCAGAATGCTAAGCTGCTGCCAGAGCCCCCTGAAGCAGCACGGAACAGTCGGTGCCCAGTGCCTGGTGTCTGTGCAAAGATGGCTTTGGTGGATGAATGACTGCAGGAGAGCAGCTGCACCCAGAGCCGTCCCTCCATCCCAAGACAGCCCCCATGGCTGCACCCAGACCTGTCCTCCCATGCAGCTAAGGGACAGTCCCTGCAGCTAAGGGCCTTCTTGGCAGACAACTGGGGCTGCCTCTCTGGAGAGGACACA
The DNA here is from genome assembly GCF_009764315.1 of Trachypithecus francoisi. Taxonomy (NCBI): domain Eukaryota; kingdom Metazoa; phylum Chordata; class Mammalia; order Primates; family Cercopithecidae; genus Trachypithecus; species Trachypithecus francoisi. Next base: position 1,764,957 of record NW_022681463.1, on the reverse strand, counting down.
CCCATAGCACTCCTGGGACACTGGACAACTGGAGAACAGGCCGACAGCTGAGGAAGAGGAGAGTGACCGACGGCTGGGGCTCCGCAGGCCTCCTCTGAACTTGGTTCCCAGAATGTGGTAGACCCACCTCGGCATGATCTGACCAGCTCGAGAGGAAAATTCAAAAGATATTGATGTTGGATTCTCCCCAGTAAGAGTCCAGGAAGGCTGCCTCAGTGCAGCTACAGTCAACAAGTCCTGCCCTGTGCCCAGCACTGGAGTGGGCATGGGACATTTTTGGTTGTCACAGCCTGGGGGTGCTGCTGTCACCCCATGGGCAGAGTCTGGGGTGCTGCTCGGCACCCGGTAACGCACAGGGCAGCCCTTCCACAAAGGATATTCTGGTCACAAATGTGGAGAGTGCTGAGGCCCCGGGGGATGCATCCTCAGAGCATCAGTCTTGTGATTGCCGCAGTGCGTGCCCGCCATGGAAGTGACCGCCTCTGAACCCGCAATGTCCCTTGCTGGCAGGTTTCATGGCCCCCGAGCTCCTGCAGGGCGAGGAGTATGGCTTCTCTGTGGACTACTTTGCCCTGGGGGTCACCCTGTATGAGATGATTGCGGCCAGAGGACCCTTCCGAGCCCGTGGAGAGAAGGTAGGAGGTGGCCAGCAGGTGTCCCTGCAGCCACCCTGATGCCCTGGCTCTCATTGGCAACGGGGCAGCGATGGGGTCTGTTACTGGGGCAGACCTGGGAGTTGTTCTGTGGGCCCTAGGGTAGGGAGGTCACAGATTCACGTCCTGGGGTCTCGCTCCTGGGCCATGCTGTTCTGTCTCGATGAGTGACACTCCCAGCCCCTGAGGCCTGCAGGTGGAAGGGCTGAGGGATTCCAAGTCACCCTGTGCCCCAGAGCAGGCAGACCCTCCCACCGGAGAGCACACCACCACTCAGCCTCTGAGGGCCCTGCTGGGTCGGTCCCTCTGGGGCAGGCAGGAGAAGGGAGGGTGACTTTTCCCACTGTGGCCCCAGACCCTGGGCAGCAGGACAAGCCACCTTCATGGGGTGCAGCTTCATCCCCTGGGGACTGGCGAGGCTGGGGCTCCTGGGACATTGGAGTGGGCCCCCCCTCCCTGGACGGTCTTATCCCTTGCTGTTGTAGCACAAGCTCCCCTTCTCCCCAGATGCCAAGAACCCCACAGCCCACGGTGGGCCCAGCACTGCTCTGGGCTGCTGGGTCTCCTCTGAGCACCCCCTGGGCTGTCTCGGCTCCTAGGTCACCAGAACTGCAAATAGAGATAACATTGGGAGGTGCCAGTCCCTTATTCGAGACAAGTGGAGCAAAGCTGGCTTTTCCCCAGTGAAGCTGACTCAGCTCAGGGCTGGGGCTGCCTCTCGTTGGACCGAGGGAGGGGCCGCACAGAGCCAGAAGGCCACCATCTCAGAGTCCCACTGGGCTGGAGGGTTGTGGCTCTTCCCTGGTCACCCATCGCCCCCTCGATGCCACCTGGGCCATGCCCACCCCCTCCCTCCTGACTTCCCTGGACGTGTGACCCGTCCCGCCAAGACAGATTTTACAGCAGAGTCGTCCTGGGACTCTAACATGCCCGTGGCCACTCTGCATCTGTGGGACGTGGCGCAGGTGTGGGCTGCCAGGGCAAGGGGATGTCTATGGGAGGGGTATCGATGGCCTGATCCAGGGACCTTGAGGGCTGAGCAGCCCCCTTCACACTGTGTCCATCAGTGGGGCCTCTGGTGGGGAAGTGAGACCTTGGCACAGCTCCTGAAGACCACAGAGCCACCGTGTCCGCCATGGCAGAGTGAAAACAGAGGCTGCTCCCCAGCTGGGCCCGTGCTGGCCTTCAGCTTCCTGTCTCTCCTCCTTCCTCGATGGGTTGCGGCTGTGCTGGGGGTGGGTCAGACAGAGTCCCTAAAATGCACAGCACCCACCTGTGGCTCCTGGGAGCTTCACCTTTAGGATTCCATTCCTGAGACTGGAGCCTCAAATGCTGCTGTGCTGGGGAGGGGCACAAGGCCTCACGGGTCCTCCACCCACGTGGGTGAGCAGTGGCTCTTCTGGGAGGAGCTGTGGTCTGGTCTGACCACCCAAGAGAGGCAGGTGCGGCAGGGCTAAGGCGATGCATATCCCTGCAGGTGGAGAACAAGGAACTGAAGCAGCGGATCATCTCGGAGCCCGTGAAGTACCCTGACAAGTTCAGCCAGGCCAGCAAGGACTTCTGCGAGGCGCTGCTGGAGAAGGACCCGGAGAAGCGCCTGGGGTTCAGAGACGAGACCTGCGACAAGCTCCGCACCCACTTCCTCTTCAAGGACCTTAACTGGAGGCAGCTGGAGGCCGGTACTGTTGGACGCCTCAGCCCCGGGGAGAGAGGGGGTCTGTGCTCTGTGGCCACCTGGTCCAGCCTGTGAGAGTCAGCAGGGAGGAGTGCCTGAGACCCCCGAGGCTCTCCCTCTGCCCCCAGCAAGGCCCCCAGTCCTCCACTCATTCTCCCAGCCCCAGGACAAGCCGATGGAGCTGGCATCAGGCCAGAGGGCTCTGGGTGCGCTAGGAGGCAGGAAACATGCCGGCTGCACTGGAACCTCGAGACCCAAACCTTCCACCACGTCCCCGGGTGCTGGAGGGAGCCCGCGATCAAACAGAGGCCAGCGGCTCAGGCTGTCTGCTGGGGAGAAAGTCATCCACCCACCAGCACTTGCTTGTCAAGTGGATGTGGAAGATACTATGTGTGCACATGTGTGCGTGCATATGTGTGAGTGTGTGTGCGTGTGTGCATGTGTGTGCGTGTGTGCATGTGTGCACGAGTGTATGTGCATGTGTGTGCATGTGCGTGTGTGCGTGTGTGTGTGTTCGTGCACTTGTGCGTCTGAGACACAGCCATGCTCTCTAGAACCCTGTGATCAGGTGGAAGGGTCAGGCCACGTGCAGTGTGACTAACTTAGGACAGGGCCACGGGTGACCAGAGAGCAGGAGATCCCCCAAATGAGAAGTCGTTTTCGTATATTGGCGTCACAGTAGTGACTGCCAGGCAGGTGCCCTGGGCAGGCCCAGCAAGGCAAGGATGGCTGAGGTCAGGGAGCCCAAGGGGGCTCCAAGGGGTCACAGGACGAGGAGGGGACCCTTGAGAGGAGGGGTCCACCCACCCACTGGGGATGTTGATGTCTGTGACTGGCTGTGCCTGGCCATCGGTGCCGTGGTGCGTCAGGGAGGGATGCTAGTTTGGGAGGAAGCTGCCAAGTTCACTGGAGCAAGTGCTGAAGCACCTGGGGTCTGCGGTCTGCAGAGTGTGCAGGGGAAGCCCCAGTGGGGACGGGGCCCCAGGGGAAGGGGTACTTGGGAGGAGACAGCTTCATGATGAGGCCCTAGGGGAGGCTTCCAAGGAGGCAGATGTGAGTGCCAGGCCCTTTCACGAGAAGGCTCCACAATGGGCCCTGGGATCTCGGGCTTCTTCCGGCCCCACACAAGCCCCAGCTGTGTGGTCTCAGGGACACCAGAGGCCTTCCAGGCACACCGGGCTTTCTCTGTTAGCCTTGGGGACACTTCCCCAAGGAAGAGCCACCAAAGGCCTTTGTGCATCTCAGGGCCGCGGGGGAGAGGGGCTTTTTGGCTAAACGGTGCTTCCTTCCCCGCGCAAGGTGCCTGCCTCTGTGTTTTCTGTCTCCCACAGGGATGCTGATACCCCCTTTCATCCCAGACTCCAAAACTGTCTACGCGAAGGATATTCAGGACGTGGGTGCCTTTTCCACTGTCAAAGGTGTGGTGTTTGACAAAACAGACACAGAATTCTTTCAGGAATTCGCCACTGGCAACTGCTCTATCCCCTGGCAGGAGGAGATGATCGAGACGGGCATCTTCGGCGAGCTGAACGTGTGGCGCTCGGACGGTCAGATGCCAGATGACATGAAGGGCATCTCGGGGGGCTCTGGCTCCTCATCCAAGTCAGGAATGTGTCTGGTTTCCTAGGTGACACCTAAGAGTCCACGTGGAGGAAAAGGACCCACACGGCTCGGTGGGGGCCGCCTGCCTCCGTGGTGCCAGCCTGGGGTCCGCCAGCAAGGGGACACGCGGTTCCCTCCACCCAGGTCCCCATCACGCCATCTCCTTGCGGCCCAAGGAGGAGAAAGCCTGTGTCGGCCTGAGCCGCCAGACGCACACCCTGGTGCCGTGAGCCCCCGACCACATAGTTCAGTCCTTTCGCTCCATTTCACTGAGAGGACATAAGACTCTCCAGAGGGAGTCAGCCAAAAATCTACCAACTCTCAGGGAGCCTCCGGCACTGGTGAGCGACCAACTGTGCGGTCAGGGGCAGAGACTCGGCTTGGGCCTCCCAAGACCTTATCCATCGGCTTCCCAGAGCCACAGTCCTCAGTGGGAGCGCACTGTGGCCAGGTCAGGGGTTGGTGAACCCTGGCCACACCCCCGGCCCCACTGGGGAGGGCCGGACATCGGCCCCCGCAGGTCCCTCTGTGCAGGCTCCTGCCTCCCAGGGTGCCCGGGCCCTGGGCTGCTGGCCTGCATGCCACGTGGTCTCCTGCACGCCGGGGGGCCGTGGTCCGCATCTGCCAGGCGCAGGCTCTGTTGGGCTGTTGGGAGGAGGGGAATGGGTGTGGAGTTTGGGGGTCTCAATGCCTCTCGGGGTCTCCTCATCTCGATGTCCAGCTGATGGTAGCTGGTGCAAAGTTCCCACCCCTGAGCTGGGGGGCTGCAAATGTTTTCTGTCTGGACCCTGAGCCCCGCAAGCACCCCAGCTGCTACTGGCGGGCAAAGCCGGGACCGTGTGCTCTCTGACCCCTCCCCCCACCGGGGCTGGTCCGTCTCCTCTCCCAGGGACACTTCAGACCCGGGCCTTGTGCACAGGGACAGAGCTCCTTGCTGCAGCCCTCTCTGTGTTCCCAGTAGCAGCAGCACTGGAGTCCTAAAGCCGTAGCCTGGAAAACATTCGTGGCCCACCCTCTCGTACAGCCCAGCCCCACCCACAATGCTCCTGGCATTTCCAACAGCACTTTGAACACCGAAGGCTCCCCAAGTGCTTTGTGTGTTTTAACTGCGAGAAGTGAGTTCCGTTACAGCTGCCTCCAGGACACACTCCCTCCTGAGGGCCGGTGGTGCTGGCCTGGGTTCCGTGGCCTCAGCGGCGGGCTCAGAGGGAGTCCATCCAAGCCACAGGGAAGGGATGGTGATGCAGGGCCTGAGGACTCCTTTCCAGAGAGGGTCTCTGAGCTCCTCTTAGGAAAGAACTTCCTTCGAGCCACGGCCACTGTTGTACCAGTGGGAGAAGGAGCCTGACCCCGCCACATGTGGTCACAGGGAGAGAAGATGGTGGGACGTCCCGGTGAGCCTTGGGGCGGAGCTGGTGGTAGAAATAAGCCCTGTCTACTCTCATTTGGCGAGACGGACTGTGGCGAGTGGCTGATGATGTGATTGATGGAGACAGGGTGGCTTGGGAAGGTCCCACCTGGGGGTGTCATGTCCTGCAGGGAGTGGAAGAGATGGGTCCTCTGTAGCCTGGACTCGGGGGTCTCAGCATGTCTCCCAGAAGCGGCAGAGACAACTGCCTGAGAGTCAGCACTGCAGTGGGCAGGGCCTGTGCCCTCACAGTCCCCAGGCTGCCAGGTCGTCGTCGTCTTGTTGGGGAGAGGACCCTGGCAATCCACAGTTTTGGAGATTTGCTGACTGCAGCCAAAATGGAGACCCAACTCCCTCCTATGTGGTTTTAGATCTTCTGGAGGGAAGATAGGCCATGCGCCTGGGTGAGGAGCACATCTTCCCACAGATCCCAAGTCGGCTTCGCTGCAGGGTTAGGAGCATGTCTTCCCACAGAACCCCAACAGAACTCCACGTCGGCTGGTTTTGTGGAGACTTTCCCGTGTCCTGTCCAGGTGCCTCATGCACCTGCAGACTGTTCTTGGGAAGCAAACCTGGACTGCAGAATAAACCTCCCGGCCTCCTCCTGTCCTGGCTCTGAGCGTCTGACACATCTGAGACGTGGGATGTTCAGGAGAAGCTCTGGGGTGTCCAGTGCTTTTTGACCTAAAGCTGCCCATCCAGGTGCACCTGAGCAGACCCAGGCAGGCCCAGGAGGAGGCCCGTGGGAAGCTGCCGGACAGATTTCCGTGTCCACTCTTTCTCCTTCCTTCCTCCCTTCCTCCCTCCCTCCCTCCCTTCTTCCTTCTTCCCTCCCCTCCCCTCCTCCCCTCCCCTCTTCCTTTCTCTTTCTTTCTTTCTTTTCTTTTCTATTTGAGACAGGGTCTCTCTCTCTGTCACCCAGGCTGGAATGCAGTGGCACAATATCAGCTCACTGCAACCTCTGCCTCCTGGGTTCAAACGATTCTCCTGCCTCAGCCTCCCGAGTAGCTGGGACTACAGGCGCCTGCCACAACACCCGGCTAATTTTTTGTATTTTTAGTAGAGATGGGGTTTCACCATGTTAGGATGGTCTTGATCGCCTGACCTCATGATCTACCCGCCTCAGCCTCCCAAAGTGCTGGGATTACAGGCATGAGCCACCATGCCTGGCTACACCCAGCTAATTTTTGTATTTTTAGTAGAGATGGGGTTTCACCATACTGGCCAGGCTGGTCTTGAACTCCTGACCTCAGGCGGTCTGCCTGCCTCGGCCCTCCCGTTTTGTTTTCTAGAATGATACACATAGATTAGGTAATGGTTATCAATCTGACTTCACTACACTCTGGAACATGAAAGACTCCATTTCTGACTTTTTAAGCCCATTTTAACCTGCCTTGCATTCCTATGACCCTGGACAGGTGAGCAATCACGTCCCGGCTTTACTGGGATTGGGGGCTTGGAGGAGCTGTGAGTGGTCACAGCAGTGGAGGGGAGCCTGGCTTCCGTGCCGGAGAGGAGCCCCCCAGGCCCACCAGCAAGACCCTCTGCCTGTCTTAGGGCTGGGTTGCCAGACACGATACAAGACATCCCAATGAATTTGAATTTCAGGTAAATATGGAATCATTTTTTAGTGTAAGTCTATCCCATGCAGTGTGTGGGACATACTTGTCCTAAAAAATACATCATTTTTCTGAAATTCAAATTTAATGGGATGTTGTGCAGTTTTCTTTTGATTAACTCTGGCAAGCCTGTTGCAGATTATATATTTATCTGTAAGATCAGCAGTGGTTCCACTGCACAGGCAACCTGTTTGGTTAAAACCACAAAAGCAGCTTCGTTTTTGGCTTCTGCCATCTCTTGGGTCAGCTGAGTGGTGTTTTCATCCCTTGATGAAACTCAGGCTGGCCCCATGCATTCATACAAGGCATTCGAAAGCCCTGTCGTCACTTTATTTTTTATTTACTTATTTATTTTGAGACAGAGTCTCGCTCTGTCACCCAGGCTGGAGTGCAGTGGCGCAATCTTGGCTCACTGCAAGCTCCGCCTCCGGATTCATGCCATTCTCCTGCCTCAGCCTCCCGAGTAGCTGGGACTACAGGCGCCCGCCACCTTGCCCGGCTAGTTTGTTGTATGTTTTAGTAGAGACGGAGTTTTACCGTGTTAGCCAGGATGGTCTTGATCTCCTGACCTCATGATCCACTGGCCTTGGCCTCCCAAAGTGCTGGGATTACAGGCGTGAGCCACCACGCCCCGCCTATTGTCACTTTATTTTTAAAAACTTCAAAAACTTCGTGTCCCATGGAGAAAATATATCACAAATGCTGAGTCAGTGATCCCACAGAGATACTCCAGGGGGCCCTGCTCAGTTCCGGAGCTCAGAAACGGCTGGCCCCCGCCCATGGCTCCCCACCCAGGCAGCAACAGCCTCCCCTCAGGGGCTCAGTGCATGTGGCCCCGTGACGGTCACAGCTCCACATGTGATGAGCTTCGGGCCCTCTACCTACAGGGCTGCAGCATCTTGACGGAGGTGGTGCCCGTGTCTCATGCCCACCTACCTGCAGAACCGCCCTCCTCCCCGTGGCCAGCCTTGGCCTCTGGCTCTGCAGGGCTGAGCTGGGATGAAGGAAGGCATCCAGGGCCATTCTTGCCTGCTTGGTGCTGCTGCACATGGCTCAGTGCCCTCCATGCAGATATCTCTGTGGACTCTTCATCTGGGCCCTCTGTTGAGGGCAGTCTTGGGGTTTCAGGTCCCTGAATCTGGGCAAATACTCTCTCCTCAGCAGGGTCGACCCCCTGCTGCCCTCCCTGGGCTCTCTCTTGGTGCTGCCTGGACCAGCAATGCCCCACTCTGCTGCCCAGCAGCTATCTGGCCGGTCTGGGTTTGTAGCCTCCCTGGGGGTCAGCAAAGGGTGGGGCCGCACATCAAGAGTCCCAGGCATCTGGGCATCTGGCTGCAGTGAGGCAGGCATAGGCGCACCCTCTGCAGAGAAGCCCTCAGCTTCAATCCTCTTATCCTTAATGTTGGCCACGGCCAGCGCTCCTAGAAGCCCGTGGGAATCCCTGCAAGGTGGCTTTGTCTCATCTGTGGAGGCGGCTGATGTGATCGGCTCATGCTGGGGTCAAAAACATGGCAAGAAACGTCCGACTGTCAACCTCCTGGGTGAGCGTGTGCACCTGCAGCTCGGGGCCAGCCCACCGCACTGCCTTAGTGATGCTGCAGCCAGGGGAGTCGCAGGCCGCCAGGGGGCTGAGGAGCAATGCCACATGACCTTTCCTTTTGTAAAAAACAAAACCTGCAATTTGTATTCAAATAAAAAGGGTAAAAATAAAAGTTAATAAGGAAGAGTGGACTCCCTGGATTGTGACATGATTTCCAAATCACAGTCTTTCCTTCAGAATTATACACAGGTGCACACGTGCACATACACCTCTATATACATACATGGATGTGACATGCCTTCATTTTCATCTCCATATGGCTGGCAGATGCCAACGTTGCCGCAACAGTCAGGGCTGAGTCCCCGGTGTCCGCACTTGCTCACGCATCCTCCTTGTTGCAGTGAGCACCGGGAGCTTCCCCCACCACTCACGCTGGCTCAGGGCTGTCCTGCGGGAGCTGCCTGCTTTCCCTCTGCCTCTGGTCTCCTCCCCTGGAGGAGAAACGGCTGGAGCTGCAGGCACCTCTCGCGTCCCCTCTGTGCTGTAGTGGTGCTGGGCACTCCGTCCACACCTGCCCGATTTGAGGGAGTAAATATTTCCTCAAGGGCTTCGGCCTTGAATGACCTGACGTTTCTTGTAAATCAGATTTATAACATTTCCATTCTTCTCCACAAACCTGTTCAACCATGTGCAAGGCTTTGTACAAGTTGTCAGATAAAGAGGGCGCTGGATAAGAGGGAGGCCTCTGAAGAACTGGGGCTATGTGGACACCGCATCCCTGTGTTCATGTTCGTCCTAGCAGTATTCTTGTAATGACAAAAAACAATACAATTTTCTGATGGGCCTTGAAATGCATCCCAAGCCCAGGAAGCTGCTGCCTGGATAAAATCTTCTGTCTTGTAGGTAAATTAAGAGAAGAAAAGAGAAACAATTCCATCTGCATGTCTGTGTGTTCAACCATATGTTCACCATTTCCAGTGTCTTTTATTTCTTCCTGTGGATCCCAGTTGCCCTCCAGTGGGTCCAGGGCGAGCTGAGCAGGAGGGCCCCAGTCCCGGGTCCTGAGAATGCCAGCCCTGTGCCTCCTGAGCCCCTGTGCAAGCACCTTCCGTGTCCCTCCCTGGGCATCTGCTCGTTTCATCCCAGCCGCAGGATTCTAGCCTGGGGGATTTCCCTTTAGTATTTCTTGTATTATATTCTTGTCTACTGGAAATACCTTCTCTCAGTTTTTGTCTATTTTGGAATTTCTTCATTTGCCTTCATTTCTGAAGGATAGTTTAGCTGGGTACTGGATTCTTATGTAACAGCTCTGAGACACTGAGGCACTGAACCTGTGGTTCCCCTGCCTCCAGTGCCCTTTGCTTCTGAAGGATAGTTTAGGTGGATATTGAATGTTTACTTGACAGCTCTGAGAGATCTCAGCACTGAACCTGTGGTTTTGCTGCCTCTGGCATCTTTCATTTCTGAAGGGAAGTTGACCATCAGTCATGCTGCTGCTCCTCAGCTAGATGAGTAGGTTTCTCTTGCTATTTTCAAGATATTTCTCTCCATCTTCAACCTTCAACAGTTTGACTACAGTGTGCCTAGGTGTGGATCTACCTGAATTTATCCTACTTGGGATTACAATATCTGCTGATAATGGAAGCTGATTATAACTTTTCATTGTGGCTATTTCTTTTTTTCCCATTTCAAAAATCTTTTTGTTTTAAAAGCAACAAAAAACGACCATTTCCATAGTCTAGAGACAATCATATACATTAAAATAAGTCATTCTTTGAAAGATAATATTAACATTCCCCACATAGTTGACATTTTTCTCATTTTCTTTCTTGTTTTTTTTTTTTTTTTTTTGAGATGGAGTCTCGCTCTGTCACCCAGGTTGGAGTGTCGTTGCACAATCTCAGCTCACTGCAATCCCCACTTCCTGGATTCAAGTGATTTTCCTGTCTCAGCCTCCCGAGTAGCTGGGACTACAGGCACACGCCACCACGCCTGGCTAATTTTTGTATTTTTAGTAGAGACGGGGTTTCACCATGTTGGTTAGGCTGGTCTTGAACTCCTGACCTCAAATGATTCACTTGCCTGAGCCTCCCAAAGTACAGGGATTACAGGCATGGGGAGCCATTGCGTCTGGCTGGCATTTGCTTATAATGTGTTATTTTAAAGCTTTATTTTTGCCAACATTGTAAAGTTAACCAGCATGAGCTAATTAATGAGCTCAATTTAATCTTCCTTTACCTCCACATTTTAACTGCCCATCCAGTTTTTCAGAGTTAATTCCTAGGCTGTAAGACCTCTTAGAATTTAGAAAATGTTTTTCTTGGCAGCATTAGAATTATTTGCCTATTTATTCTAACCATCTGCTTTCTCTAGTAATACTTCTATAGCACATTCATGCAGTTTATGCTTTGGGAATTTGAGGAAAAAGCTTCATAATTACAAAAAAAAGTGATTTTGTGAGGCTATTTCAAAACGGTGACGAGTTGTCACAGAGGCAGAGCTGTCACGGGCAGCAGCTGAAATTTCATCAGGGGCACCTCTGAGAAATGTCAGGCAAACATGAGGTTAGAGATTCGGGGCTGCATCAGCCCCCACGACCCTGCCTTCTCACCACCCTGACTTTGCACCCCAGGGCAGCCGGACACTCTGGGCAGAAGCCCCTCGGATGGGATGGGGTAGTGAGGCCTGGGGAAGCTGCGACGCCAGCCCATAGTCTCTCCAGAACCAGTTGACAGGGTGCCTGGGGAGAGGGGGTTCTCCAGACTCAAATGTTATCTGGAGAAAAGCAGGGCAGACTCTTGTAGCGGCCCCTCCCATGAGGGCCGGCAGAAGGAAGGAAGCCAGGGCTTCCCAGGGGAAGCGGTGGAGCTCAGCGTGGATGCAGGAGAGGCCCTGGAGCTCAGCGTGGATGCAGGAGAGGCCCTGGAGCTCAGCGTGGATGCAGGAGAGGCCCTGGAGCTCAGCGTGGATGCAGGAGAGGCCCTGGAGCTCAGCGTGGATGAAGAGAGGCCGTGGAGCTCAGCGTGGATGAGGAGAGGCCGTGGAGCTCAGCGTGGATGTGCCTACGGGGCCAGCTGGTGTCTAGGGAGGGCCGTGCCTGAGATGGCCTTGCAGGACATTTGGGGCCAGTTCTGATAACTCCAGCACAGGCTGCAGGCTCAGCACTTCTTATTTTATTCCTTTACTCAACTATTTATTATATGGTCAGAGTGGCGGTTCTCTCTTTGTTCCTGTCTGCAGTCTGTGAGTTTGCTGAGTGTGTAATTCCCTCAACCTGAGCTCCCCCACAGTGAGTCCTCGAAAAGCAGGCGGTCTCTGGCTGGGGCCCATCGTGTTTTTTTCACAATGAGGTCGATCCCCTCTGCGAGTGTTTAGACACGTAAATGGGCCTCAGCTGCAAATGAAACATACAGATTACAGGCGTTATGCCAGTCCATGGAAGAGCAGTTTTGAAAGAAAACCTCAATCTGATAACATGAAATTACAAATAAATGTGAGATTGACTCTCGGTTTCTGTCTAGGCAATTTAAAATGGAGGTAAGAAGGCTTGATTTGATTTTTGAAAAACCAAACCCCAGTTCCCCAATTACAGTAATGAAATGTTCTTCCAAGTTCAACCTTTTTATTTCCAAGACAAATGGGCTGAAGGCGGAATGTTACCAAGGGTGAGGCGTCCTGCTGGGGTTTGAGGACGACAGCGTGGAGAGGGATGGACCTGGTGTTCTCAGCCTTGTGGGGCCGACTGGCTGAGCCTCAGCTCTAGTCCCGTCACGTGGGTCCCAGGAGCCCCACTGCCATCCCGGCCCGTCAGCATCCAATACGCACTGTGTGCTTGGAGGTGAACTGTCCAGCGGGTCTGGTTTCACAGCCGCAAAGGGCGTGGCTCTCTCCCTTCAGCGGGTGATGCAGAGGCTGCTGCACTCTGCTCTTTAGAGAAATGCCACCTAGAATGGGAAGCGCTGGCGAGCCGCCGTTGCCCAACTCAGGGCTGTGAGAGGGGGGCTTCAGGCTTCCCGGGGGGTGTAATTCTGCCTTTCCTGCCGGGAGCCCCGGAGAGGTCCCAGGTCACACAGTGACAGAGGCTTTCTAGCAAAGTGCAAGAAGTGTGTTGGGGGGCACCTCCTGTCTCCTTCCTGCACTCACCCCATACCCTGTACAGATAGGCAGGGCAACCCCTCCAGCTCCCTCATGGCTCGGCTTACATTATTCATCCCCTGCTCTGTTTCATGGGTATTTTGTTACAGGAAGGGTCATGTTTTGCTGCCAGCACTAACGATCTCTGAGAGCTGAGAGCCAGGCCACGTGCACACACAGGTGCCTCAGCAACGACTCCCACCCAAGCTGGGGCCAGGATGCGGAGGCTCTGAGCAAATGGGAGGAACCGAGCTTCACAGTTCATGTAATTGCCACCTGCTTAGGGTCCACGTCATTGTCTGAGTCTTGTTGACGCACATCTGCTCAAGCCGGTGGGTATTCCCAGCAGTCAGGCCCCGGTGGGGCCCCGTGTCCTCTGCCCGGGGGCTGTGGTGGGCACGGACAGGAGAGGACCAGGCGTCCCCGTGGCCCGGGCCCAGCAGGTGCTGGTCGGAGTTGGGCAGTTTTTTTTTGGCGCGTGTGGTCCTTCTGTGGCTTTGGTTCGGGGGTGCCTCCCGTGAGAACTGGGGCGAAGGTCCCTGCCCTCAACGAGCTTCTTTTGAACTCAGTAGTGCCTCGGCCACCGCCACCCCCAATTCCTCCTGCCCCGCTTTCATGCAAAAAAAGGCACAACTTTTGACTCTTAGAACTCCAGGGGACACCCATTCCTTCGGCAGGCCCCAGCAGCAACTTCCCCGCACAGGGCTGCATGGTTAGGGAGGCCCCTCTCCCCAGGTGGAATCGGGGCTAATCGCCTGCCCTGGGTGGCCCGATCAGGTGATCTGGAATCTTCCTGATCATTGTTCTGGAGGCTGCATGTACCTTCTTCCTCTACTTCCTCTCCCGTGCCAGTGGGGGCTGGTGGAATCTGGGGCTCCAGGGAGGGGTCCATGTGGGAGCTCCAGGCAGGTTTTTCTGTTTTGGTTTCTCCAAAGTCTAAACCCCAAGGAGAAAGAAGAAGGAAAGAGGAAGGAGGGGATTCACAGGCCTGGGCAGAAAACTAGGAAGGGCTTCCCTGGGGAGGACAGGACCGAGAGAGGGTGGCCGAGCCGGAGCAGGTGATTTCGGTGGCTCCCCAGCCAGGCCTCGCTGCAGACTTGGGGGTACAAGCACCGGGCCACACAGCACGCCCACCCTCACTGTGGCCAGAAGGTCAGAGGCATGCTGGCTGTGAAAGGCTGCCTGAGCCCCACAGTGGATACTGTGGCAAGTGTGGACTAATGGCCGATACCTCAGCCCCACCCACTCCAGCCACCATGACACTGCATAGCCTGGACCCGGGCCAGTCCCTGTATGAGCATGTGCGCTTGGTGGCGTGTGTGCGCGGTCCTTGTGTGTGTGAGCGTGTGCATACATGTGTGGGGGCGCCTGTGTGTGTGAGGGAGGCCCACGAGGTTGGAAGGCAGACGAGGGTGGGGGTGGGGGTGGGAGGAGAGGCGCCGTGCACTGGAGACCAGCCTTGGGAGGGTGGGAGGAGACGCACTGTGCCCTGGTGTCTGGGGCCTGGGCCTGTCCCTCCTGTCACTTGGGGTGGGTTCTGGGACAGGGCATCTTCCTGGTGCTCATGCTGGGGAGTCTACTGTGGGCTGCAGGAGGAAGAGGAGCTGCGATGAGGTGTTGCCAGGGCCAGGATTAGGGTTAGGGTTTGCCCCAGAGCCTCCTGGAATTCTGCCCGCTCAGCGCCATCCTCCAAGGCCTGACAAATGCACCTGCCTGGAACCACCGTAGACCCCCCCAGGGAGTGGCTCACCAGCTGCTCCTCCCCCTCCGGGGAGTGGTTTCACCCACTGCTCCTCCCCATCACCCCAAACTCACCCGCTGCTCACCCCCACCACCCCCCGCAGGCCTGGCTACTTGGAGAACCACCTTGGGAGCTTCAAACATCCACCCCTTCCAGAGACTGATGTGTGGGGTCTGGCGTGTGTCGTGAGTATCTGGGTCCTTAGCAGCCCCTGGGGGAACCTCAGGTGAGGCTACAGTTGCCAACCCCCTGCCTGTGTGCTGATCAGTCGGTGCTCCTGGTCTGCAAACGGGCCGGCCGCATCCTGGGCTTCCCTGTGAATTCTCCCGCAGGGTGGCCGTGTGGTGGGATGCTGTCACCGCTGCCCGCTTCGTCTCATCATCGTCTGTTCCATTTCTCTTGCTTCTTACCGTAACTGTGGATTCTTACAGGGCAGAACTGCACGAGTCATCTTTGCACCTTGTCTAGCATCCTGCATGTAAGGAAATCCCATACACGTGTGTTGGTTGAGTGAAAGATTCACTTGAAAGTGTATATTCAGGTAAATGCATGCTTTCCCATTTGGAAGACGTGGTTATGTTTTGAATCACACTTAGCTGGTTTATATCTTGTTTCTCCCATTAGCCAGCTATTTGACATTGAAAAAAGTTGTTGAATTCTGTGTGCTTCTGTTTCATCATCTGTGAAATGGGTGCCACACGGCAAGGCTGAGATGAGGCAGAATGTGAAAGTGGCAGCCACAGCGTGAGGCATACAGTAGGTGCTCCATCCATGCTCGTCCCATCTCCCAGACCAGCCACAGGGTGAGGCATACAGTAGGCGCTCCATCCACATTTGCCCCGTCTCCCAGACCAGCGAAACAGTGAAGCATACAGTAGGTGCTCCATCCACGCTCGTCCCATCTCCCAGACCAGCCACAGTATGAGGCATACAGTAGGTGCTCCATCCACGCTCGTCCCATCTCCCAGACCAGCCACAGTATGAGGCATACAGTAGGCGCTCCATCCACGCTCGTCCCGTCTCCCAGACCCCGATTTGCCCGAAGCCTTCTGAAGGGTGTGGGAAACTTAGGAGTCTCTGTTGTTTCTCGGGCAACATTGGGGCTGTGAAAGGAAAATAAAATCTGGAGACTCCAATTCACTGCCAAAGGAAACCCTTAAAGCCGGAAGCTGAGCCCGTGAGGAATGGCCTTTCCTTGTGTTCCTGAGCAGGGAGCTGCCCAGCAAAGGCTCAGTGTCTCCACCGGCAGCTGCTCTACGTCCCCTGGCCTCGTGCAAAGTCCGACTTTCTGAGCCCAGCACGAATGCATCATTCACCATTGTCCTGCCTGTTCCTTCCTCCTGCAACACGTGGGTTCAGTCAGACAACCAAACCTCCCTCTTTCTCCTGCAGCCTGTGTTTCCCCTTTAAAGTATCGAAACCGGCCGGGCGCGGTGGCTCAAGCCTGTAATCCCAGCACTTTGGGAGGCCGAGACGGGCGGATCACGAGGTCAGGAGATCGAGACCATCCTGGCTAACACCGTGAAACCCCGTCTCTACTAAAAAATACAAAAAACTAGCCAGGCGAGGTGGTGGGCGCCTGTAGTCCCAGCTACTCAGGAGGCTGAGGCAGGAGAATGGCGTAAACCCAGGAGGAGGAGCTTGCAGTGAGCTGAGATCTGGCCACTGCACTACAGCCTGGGCGACAGAGCGAGACTCCGTCTCAAAAAAAAAAAGAATAAAATAAAATAAAGTATCGAAACCCTCAAAATCATCTTTGGAGAAAGGCACGGAGCTGTCTCCCGGGCATGCCCTTAACCTTGCAAATGAACTTCTCAATGGATGGAGGCCTGTGTGTCACGCTTTCTGGTTTACAGGACCCATGTTGGTGTGGAGGAAGTCAAGGTAGGAAACCTCGGATTCTTTCAAAATTGTCCTCTAAGCAGGAAGGAATCTGGAACTGGGAAGGACAGCAGGCATGTTTTATAGCAGTTCTAACGAATTATCTTCTTACTGTCAATAACAATTTATCCAGTCTCTATCTTCAGTCCGGCGGAAGACAGATTTCCTCATCTCGTAACTGCCTCTTGGAAGAGCTAAAGTAAGTTAAATTTAAAAAATACCCTGATCCCAGGCTACTGCCCCTGCTGAGCTGATCTCGGCTTGCAGGAGAGGCACTGTGGGCCACCAGCTTGCGCCCTGGGGCGGGAGGGGTTCCAGTGGCCAGATTCTAGCCAGTGTCCCTGCCCTGCAGTTAAGCACAGGGGCTTTGGGGGTCTGTCATGCGCCACAACAATCAACCTCCTGGAGCCTCAGTTTCTCATCTTTGAAGAGGGAGTGTACTGAGATTATTCAGGGATGGCTTCAGTTTCCGTTACTGAGGCTAAGGCCCGAGGTCCCGGCTCTCAGCACGTTTTGCTCATGTAGCCCTTGAAGAATTTTCAGAAATGTGCCCATGTCAGGTTTGCATCTAAAATCCTTTTGGTTGGGTTGAAAAGGGCACATTTCTGGTGACGCAGCAGCACTCTCACGGGATCCGCGGTGGCGAGAGCCCCGACTCAAGGCTGTGGCGAGTTTGAACCGGGCGCTTGGAGCAAGGCTTGGCCGGGGTTCACCAGACAGACAAAGGCGACCTGGCTGGGGAGCCAGTCCTTACTTTCAAAGCAGTTGGCAGAACCAGTCTGGCTTCTGTCAGAACTGTTAGGATGTCAGGAGGTGCCCAGTGACGACCCCTCCCTCTGGGTCCTCCTGCCCCGGCCGCTGGGCGTGGATGAGGAGAAGGCCGGGCCCTGTGCAAACCTCCCGGGCACAGTATCCGCTGGGCACAGAATCTGCGACTCCCCCCCGCCGGAGCCTGGCCTTGCCCCGTGCTCTGTGACTGCTTCTGTGTTCGGGGCCCGAGGGTCAGGCAGGGAGAGCTGCACCGCAGGGAGGCTGGGCTGGGGACAGGGTTGACCCCTCTTGGTGTGAGTCGGGTGGGAAGGGGACACAGTGGAGCCGGGGCCCTGGACTCAGCCAGATCTACTTGGTGAGAGACTGCATCTGGCAGTCAGGGAGCTGGAAGTGAATCCCTTAAGCAACTGCACCACCGCAGCCACCTGGAAAATCTTCGCACGCCCGCAGCGTGGAGGTGTCCTAGACGCCAGGGCCCTTAAGGTACTATTTTGCGTCAAAGCCTAACACACACACGCTTACCCCTTACAGCTCTGGGGGCCCAAGTGCAAAACGGGGCTCATGTGGGGAAGCCGAGTGCTCTGTAACTCCCATGTCTCAGCTCCCTTGTGCGGCCCCTGGAGGCAGACGTGGGAGGAAGGCCGCAGCCTAGGAGAACCAGGTCTGGCCTTCCTGGTGCTGGTCCTGAGGCCTGGTTTCCACAGTCACACTGCAGAGACGGCTCCTTGCAGAGGCGCCTTCTGTGTGCAGGGACAAGGTTTCTCCTCTGCCCCAGGCTTCAGTGGGGAGCGTCCAGGGGGCCAGAGCCCCCAGATGTTACTGCTGTGCTGGTCACCCCTCTGGTCTCTCCTTTGGCGTGGACAGACTCCCCGGTGCATCTCTGGTCTCTCCCTTGGCGTGGACAGACCCCTGGTCCATCTGGACATCTCGGCAGGAAAAAACTGCTATTTGCAGACACGGAAGGTTTTACATGACCCGCCTTTTCTGTGTTTTCTCATTGTTTGCAAAGCCATTGTTTTTCAGCTCCGAGTTGCTTTCCGGATGTGCTGGCTCTGTGGCTGAGGAAGCAGTTTCGCTACGGTCTTTTCTGTGCTGATGTTTAGCTTTACCGAGATTTTGTTGCTTATCACACAATTCACCATTGAAGTGTCCTGGGCTGATCCGATGCCGACGGCTTCCGAGTCCAGTGCTTTGTAAAGGAAATTCTCAGACGATCTCCGGGGAAAAGCACAAATAATTTATAGAATTAGAAAGCAAAGGATTTGTAAGACATCGCCAGGAATTCTGTTACCAGTTAGGACTGGTCACCTCCAAACTTAGATACAATGAACTTATTTACTTCTTCCTAGGAAATTTATTTGGGGGATTTTTTACGTGGTCTGAAGAGGGCAGTTCTTGGCCGTGATGATGATGTCAGTGGCAGACGTTGCATTCTGGCAACTCCAGATCCAGGCTGACTTTGTCTAGCTCTGCCCGGCCTGGTGTTGCAGGAAATATGCTAATTCCAGGCGTGGAAGCTGGGAGTGCATCTGGTTTGGGGAGACTTTGTCTTTCTAGTACTTTCTAAGTCTAAGTACTAAGACTTTGTCTCTCAGTGCTATTGATGGTGCACATTTGACCTTTCAGACCTGGAGAAATCAGATTGCAGAAATTTTGCAGAGCACCCGAGCAGACTCAATCTGGCGTGAGACACACACACACATGCACACACACACAATCAGGCGCATCCACCCCCCCCCACAGGCACTCATACAGTCATGTGAACCTACCCACACACGTGTAGTCAAGCACACACAGTCATGCACACACACCCACACATACACATGTGCACACACACACACAGTAGGGGCCCTGAACAGGCATCCTTAGCCTTTCTGCTCTGAGTTCTGCCTCATCAGAATCTGCTGCCGTAACGGAGCCAAGTGAACTCCTGCAGCAGGAGCCTCCCCGGGTGTGGCAGGGGAGCGCCCGCCACCAAGACTCTGCTGCTGTGCTTGGGGGAGTTGTGCCTTTTCTCTGCTTTTCTTTCTTTCTATATTTCCAGGAAATCATGACATTAAAAATGACTGTTTTTCTTATGACGAATATTCGTTGTAGGATATTTAGTGAAAATTCACACAATAAAAACTGTGATTCGTTTGTGCTCTCTGAGTTTCTGGGTTTCCTTGCATTTTTCTGGCAGCTTCTATTCTCTCTGGGTGCCTCCGATGCACACATCCCAGCTTCCAGGACGATCTTCCTGCCTGGTGCGGCTGCCTCCTCCACGCCACCCCTCAGTACCCGTGGTC
The DNA here is from genome assembly GCF_009764315.1 of Trachypithecus francoisi. Lineage (NCBI taxonomy): Eukaryota > Metazoa > Chordata > Mammalia > Primates > Cercopithecidae > Trachypithecus > Trachypithecus francoisi. Next base: position 1,745,645 of record NW_022681463.1, on the reverse strand, counting down.
TAGGGAGACTTCAGCAGTTCCCACTCCACGCTGCCCAAACAGCTGCTAAATATCTGCTGAAGGAAGAGGAAAAGGTTCGTTACCTTTGGTTATTGCTTTGTTCACCTTCCAGCCTCCCTGTAGTGAGGGTCCTGTCCTGACATAGTGATCCCTGTGGCAAATTCGATTTTCCCCAAACGACCACATCACCTTTCTACTTCCTGCACACAGGGAGAGCCTCTTCCTTCTTCCTTTGAATCTCCTCACAGGGCTGCTGAGCTGACACAGCGTGAAGCTGAGGCTGGGTTGCGGAAGGTGCCACAGACTCCACCTGGGTTTCTCTCCTGTTTGACGTTCCTGGGAGCCCAGCCCCCATGTCGTGAGGAAGCCCACGTCACCTGGAGAGGTCACGGGCACAGCCACAGTCAGCCACAGCCACAGTGAGCCACGCATCAGTCCTGGGAGCCACCCTAGCTAACCCTGAGTGGAGCAGACGCAGGGTGTCCACTCCAAGCCTTGCCCAAATTTCAACTTCAACTAAGTAAATGTGGTTTTTTAAGCCACTGAATTATGTGGTTTTTAAGCCGCTGAATTATGGGGTCATTTGTCCCACTGTCGTAGGAACCAGAACGCGCTCCAAGGACCTGTCCCACTGTAAAGACTGGCAGTCGTATGGCTTCTGTCTCCTGGACTCCTCCCAAGTCTGAACACCTTCCCGACGCCCACAGGTCGCAGCGTATCTTGGGCAACCCCATCCCCTGCCCCATCGAGCGGGCATCCGGCCTGTCTCTTGTTTCCTGGAGCTCGCTCAGAGATAACAGATTCATCCGATCCTCCAGGAAGCGCCGGAGTGGCCTGGCTCCCTGCCCTCCAGCTCTTAGCTCTGCGTCGCTCCTCGCGGGAGCCCTCCCTGCGACATCTCCCGTTGCCTCTCAGCGCTGAGCTTAACACGGTGGCGTCACCTGGGAGGGCTGAGTCTTTCTGTGTCTTCTCCACCAGGCTGTGAGCTCCATCAGGGCCCCAGGGCAGTGATCGCTCCTGTCCTTCCATAGCCCAGCGCCAAGCCCAGCCCTGCTCTGGGCCTGGACAGTGCTCAGGACAGGACAGTGTGGGAGCCAGCCCCTGGCCTTGACCCTGGCCCTCAGAGCCAGCGCTGTTGCTTCCCTACCTTACTGGATGTTGCAGGAATGGGTTAGAGATCTGAGGATTGCGGAGAGTTAGGGGTGAGGGGAGAATGAACCAGTCATGGGGGCCCCCAGTATCTCTTAGTGAGCAGAGAAGGAAGGTGGCGCTGGCAGGAAGGAAGGACAGGTGCTGGCTGTGGGTTCCAGCCACTTCCGAGGTGCAAGCCTGGGGAGAGGAGGCAGGTGGGGCCCGCTCGGGGATCCCCCGAAGAAGTTCTGACTCGGCTGTGCTCCAATCTGCTCCTGCACATTCCCCACGCCTGGCAGGCGCTTTTTCTTCTCTTTAAAAAGGCACTCCCTGAGCCTGGTGGAATGAGACAAGCATGGAAATCCCTGGGCTGCTCTCAGGGGTGGAAGAGGCTGGGCATCCCAGCGGCTCAGGGTGGGACTCGGCCTGCAGAGCCGAGCAGGCGCCCTCTTTCCTCCTTTTCTTTTACTTTTCTCCATTTAATTATTAAAATGTAACAGACTGTGGCCGAGCATGGTGGCTTTTCGCCTGTAATGCTAGCACTTGGGAGGCCAAGACAGGCGGATTCCTTGAGCCCAGGGGTTTGACACCAGCCTGGGTAACATGAGGAAACCCCATCTCTGCAAAAAGTATAAGCCTTAGCTGGGTGTTGCAGCACACGCCTGTGGTCCCAGCTACTTGGGAGGCTGAGGTGGGAGGATCACTTGAGCCTGAGAGGTGAAGTCCGCAGTGAGCTATGATTACACCACCGCACTCCAGCCTGGGCCACAGAGCCAGAGCATGCCTCAAAAAACAAAAAAGTGACAGACTGCAACAAAGGCACACCTGGGCAGAGGCTGCAACAAAGGTGCACCCGAGTAGAGGCTGCACAGGAGCTCCTTGCACTATCCCTGCGACCCACCTTTAGGTTTGAAAATACACAAAAGTAAAAAGTTACAAAAAAGGAATCATCTATTTTAAACATCCAGAGAAGTATAGAGAATAATATGACAACCCTGTCCACACCATCTAGCCTTAATGATATCTCAACACTTCCCCTTTTTTTTCCAAGTCTTTTGACTTTTTTAAAGAAGGAAGTTTTCACAAATAGAGTTTAAGCCCCTAGACATAGTTCTAAAGGTGTCCGTGTGTCTGCACACAAGACTCATAGTGTCCGTGTCATCACCTCCTACTGTTTCATAATATCCTATAATCAGTTTCTCAGCTTCCATTCTGCTACCCTACAACTACTCTCCAGTAATCCTATGTGTAGGACCCTCCAGGAACCCCCACATCACTTGGAGCAAAGGCCAGAGGCCCTGCAGCTCACCCCTGATGTCCTCCACCTGGTCCCCACAAACCTCTGGCACCCTGGTCTCCTTGCTGCTTCCTCTAGGCCTGGACGGCTCCACCCCAGGGCCTTTGCACAGAGGTTCCTTTTACCCAGACCCTCTGCCCCAGATGTCTGAGCAACCACCTTCATGCCCTCAAGCTTGGTCTTCAACAGCACCTCTCAACAAGCTCTGTTTTCACTACTTAAAAACCACAGCTCACTCCCACTCCCACACTATACTTTCTATTTTGTTTCTTTACCCCTCTTTCCTTTTTCTGTGGCCTGCATTACCTGGCTGTGTATGTATGTATGTGTGTGTGTAAGTGTGTATGTGTGCATGTATAAGTGTGCATGTGTGTATGCATGTGTGTATGTGCATGTGTGCATACACACGTGTATGCACGCACATATATACACGTGTGTTTGTATAAGTGTGCATGTGTGCATGCATATACGTGCATGTATGTGTGTGTGCGTGCATGTGTGCACATGCATGTGCACACACGTGTACATGTATGCGTGCATGTGTGCATGTATACATGTGTGTATGCGTGCATGTGTGTTTGTATAAGTGTGTATGTGTGTATGTGCATGTGTGCATGCATATACGTGCATGTATGTGTGTGCGTGCATGTGTGCACATGCATGTGCACACACGTGTACATGTATGCGTGCATGTGTGTATGTATACATGTGTGTATGCGTGCATGTGTGTATACGTGCATGTGTGTTTGTATAAGTGTGTATGTGTGTATGTGTATGTGCATGTATGTATGCATGTGTATACATGCATGTGTATGTGTGCGCATGTGTATGCATGTGTGTATATATGCATGTGTGTATATATGCATGTGTGTACGTGTATGTGTGTGTGTGTGTGTATTCCATAGCATGTGTTGCCCTCTGACATGCTGTGCATTTTTCTTGTCTCTTGTATTATTATTCATGGCCTCTCTTCCCCACCAGGATCCTTGTCTGTCTTGCTCATTGATACATCCCAAGTACCTGGAACACTGTCTGGTATATTGCAGGTGTTTAGCACATCTTGAGAGGCTCAATGGATGAAGAGTGTTAATTTTCATGGTTTAAAGCTTTATATAAACGGTACCATACTCGCTGCCATATTCGCTGCCGTACTCACTGTGTTGTACTGTGCACTTGTATTTTTGCTCCACATTCTGTTTTTGGCATTTATTCACATTAATCCATGTAGTTCTCATTTATTTTAACTGCCACGTGGTATTCCGCTGTATGTGCCCATTTCTTTATGGCTTCTCCCCGTGTTGGATATTCAGGGTGTGTCAGGTGCTTTGGACACACAGCGTTGTGAAGCATGTTCCATACACATCTTCTTGTACATGCACACTTCTTGTGGTAGTTTCCCTCTCACAGTGGATGGCCTATCAGAATGACTAGGGAATTCTGAGCTATTAGTTTGTTCCCCGAAATTCTGGTTCAGTTGATCTGGTCTGGGTTCAGGGCTGCAGTAATTTGTTTTCTTTTAAAGACATTCCTAGATGACTTTAAGGACAGCTAGGGTTGAGAACCACGGCTCCTGGCTCTAAGGGGCAGATCTGTGTTTGTGTTCCTGGGCATATCTAGAAAGAAAACATTGCTGGCTTGTCCTCTACGGCTCCAGTTTCCCTAAAGGTTGCTTTCAAAGTGGTGGCACCACGCGTGATCCCAGCGGTGAATGCAGATTCCCACGTTTTCATTAACACTCTTTAAGTTGTTGGACCCTTGGGGTTTTCTCATAGGATGAGGGTGAAACGCATCCTCCTGTTCCCACGGCGTTCCCCTAATTCCAGGGGCTGAGTTTATTGGTCGTTAAAGCATCTTCTTTTGTGAAGGGACCACTGATGTCCTTGACATAAAGATGTTAAAGATACATTTAGAAGGATCTTTATTTTTTTCCTGCTGCCGTGCGAGGAACCCTTTCCGGCCCCGTGTTTCCCTGCCCTTCTTTCCAGCCGCAGATTTTACTCAGAACAACTTCAGTGCTGTGGACACAAAAACGTAGGCCTTGGAGAGGCCGGTCAGCCCTGCCTGGGGCTGCTGAGTGAGGTGTCAGATGCGTTTGTTCCTCGTTTACTGATTCCTCGCAGACTGGGTTGTATGTGCCACCCACTGAACACAGAGATCCAGGGCTGGCCGGCCCTGTGGCCCCGAGGAGCTCCGTCACCGGCCAGTGGGGAGGCGAACCCGTGGTGAGCAACCCCGAGGCACTGCCAAGGGCTGAGCGTGGCGCCAGCAGCGGGAGGCCCGGGGTCACCGTCCCAGGCCGGGCTCCGACCCGAGTCCGCAGGGTCCTCTCCAGGCACCTTCCATCTGGGTCTGGCTTCCACTCCTGGCCTCGGCGTCCTGATGTCCAGAAACCAGGGGCGGCTGGAGGGGGTGGAGCGGAGAAGCGGGAGCGGGGGCAGCCGGGGAGGGAGAAGAAACGGGCGAGAAGGGAGAGGAGGGCGAGGAAGGGCGCGAGGCGGGCGGAGCGCGGGGAGGCGCAGGGGCGGGAAGGGGCGGCGCCGCGAGGGCGGCTCCTGGCGGCCGGACCGGGCTGTGGCCCCGGGAGAGCCGGGTGGGGCCTCGGGATGCAGCCGCCGGTGCCCGGGCCCCCGGGCCTGCTGGACGCCGCAGGTGAGCGCGGGGCTGGGGGCGTCTCTCGGCTGCTGCGGGGGAGCGTGGGGACCCCGGGGCTGGGGGTGCAGGTCCCCGGCCGGCCCGGGCAGAACCTGTGCAGAGACGCGCCCGCGGTCCGGGCCCTGCGCCTCCTTCGAGCTCTGTCTTTGGAACACTTTGCACTTCGCACGGGGTAGGGCGTCCGTGCGTTCGTCCGTCCGTTCGTTCTCCTCCCTCTGCCTCCTCCGCCTTTGCCTTTCTCTGGCCCTGTCCGTTCCTCTTCGCCTCTCTCCTGTTCTGTTTCATGAGGAAGAACAGGCGCCCCGAAGTGCGCTCCTTCCCCGTCTCTTCCGTGCATTCCAACCTACACCGCTCCCCGGGAAGCTTCCTTTCCAAGAGCCAGGTCGCCTTTGCCTGTGGGAACGTGCAGAGGCGCGCACGGAACCGGACCGTGTTGCTGGGTGTCAGGCCCCTCTCTCGTGCTTCTCCCCAGTGTGTTCACGGAACCCCCGGCCCTTCCACTCCCCAGATCACGCCCGAGGCAGCCTTGGAGCCCGGCCCGGGCTGGAAAACAGGAAACCTGTGGCGTGTTCGCACGTTCGCAGGTTCGCAGGTTCGCAGGCCGGGCCCGGGGACTGCGCTGGGAAGCGGCCAGGACTGGAACGATGCCGGGTGTTTTCCTGAGGGGGAGAGGGCTGCGCGGATTTCGAAACAACAGAGAAACAGAGTTCCCTAGAAAGTGAAGCTCTGACGGCTGCAGGGAGGGATGGCGCGATGTCCCGGGGGCTCTGCTGCTGCCTCAGAAATAAGCCAACACGAACTGCTGGGGATTAACCTCACAACCCTTTTACTGGGGCATCTTTGGGAAGTTTCTAAAAACCGGACGAGTTACTGTTATTTAAAATAATCAAAGAATTTGGCTTCTTTCTAGAAGAAACCACTATATACCTTCCACTCTCTAAAGCAAAATGCTCTATGGTCAAACGTATTAATGTGGATTCGACTATTAGTGTATAGTAATGATAACTATTTATTATTATTTATTAACTAGTTTTATCATTATTATATTAGAATGCCTTGAAGGTTTAAAATAGCATTTGACTTAGATTTTCTTCTGACAAAAAACTTTAAACCTGAAAACATAATACTTGGAGCCGATCTTTTTAGTATATGAAACATTGGTGTATCTGGGGTAGGGTTATGGGTCGTTTTGTTTGGAGTTGGTCTTTGCTAAAATGTATGAAGTATTGGTGTGTCTGGGGGTGGATTCTGGTTTTTCTGCTTTGGGGTATCTGGGGGTGGATTCTGGTTTTTCTGCTTTGGGATACCTGGGGGTGGATTATGGTTTGTTCTGCTTTGCCCTTCTTTGTTCACTGCCCTGGGCATGTGTAAAATCAGGACAAAAGAGAAATTGATGGCTGAGTGATTACAGTTTTACCTGGGATTATTACTTGGACACCATGACTGGTGTCCCCACATGATTAAATGGAACTCACTCTTCTTTTTGGGCGTTCCAGGCCCTGCTGGCAGGAAGGCCAGATCTTGGAACCCTTCCAAACAGTGCCTCCCATGCTTTGTGACATTCCCCTTCCTGGCTCTGTGGAGTGGAGGAAGTGGATCTGAGGGGCAGGGAGAGCCTGACCTCCAGCCTCGCGTGTCTTCCAGGCAGAACCAGGCGTGGGCACAGGCTCCTGTGGTTCAGCTCCTCCAGCTAAGGCTGGGGTGGGAGCCAGGAAGGGGAGAGCCGGTCGGGTGGGAGAACTGGGGGCTGGTGGGGAGTGACAAGGTGATATTCTGAGATATCCTAGATGGGCTGCACCTGGGGAAGACTAGAGTTAGAAAAATCAGCGCACACAATAGCGGAGAGGTAGCTGTTGGCCCATTTAGCTTCACATCTCAGAACTCCTTGCAACTCCAGTGGGAGAAGTGCTGGTTAAGAATAACTGCTATGCCATCTTAAAGTTAACACTACCCTGATGATTAGCATATGCATTACATTTATGAAAACCTATACATGAGAGCCCACGTATCATGTCCCTCTGGACGCTTATCACAATCTCAAGAGGTGGGTAAGCAGGTGCTTCTCATGACTTCCATCCTACAAATCAGGAGACTGAAGGGCCTTCATTCATTCCGTACCAGGAGCTGTGTCTATGTCCTCATCTGAGCCCTGGGAACCGGCAACAAACAAGAGAGACAGAGCTCTCGGCTCTCACAGGGCTCTCTTCTCCCAAGCTCAGAGAGATTAAACGGCCACCCAAGACCACACAGTGGGTCTGGACAGACCCAGAATGGTTTGGGTCCGGTCCCTGTAAGCTGTCTCTGCAATAGAAACCTGTGGGTAGATATTTTAGTTAATAGTCGGGGCACTTAGGAGCACTTTAATTTTCACAGTACACGTAATAGTATTTCCGCTAACGGGACGGGAACGGCAAGGAAATTATTCAGGTGATTTTAGTTATCTTTCTCCTAAGTGAAAGCCCCTTTCTGATGAAATCTGACCTTAAAATGCTTATCTCTTATGGTAATTATAAAGATATCCACCTTCTTTTCTTGAGTTTATTTTTTTGTTTCATTTTTATGCTGTGTCATGTATTTATAAAATGTATTTAAGGTTGGGAGTCTTCTTTTTGTTATCTCTATTATATCCAGAGTCAAAATATTACCATTGTGTAATTGAATGAGATGATTCGGAACCATTGCTCACGGGGGCATGGGGTGGGACCAGGGGAGCATCACTGTAACAGACACTGGATGACGGACATGTAGGCGCCAGGTCCTGGGCCACCAGCGTGGCCTTGGGGCTCCTGGAGCTGTGCTCGCCCCTTGCCCCTGTGCTCGCCACCTGCTTGTCACCCCTGTAGGCTTATTCAGCATGACCCCTGCAGAAGCCGCCTTGGGGACCCGGGGGGCGCAGGCATGGCCCTGGCTGCAGGGACCCCACACCGCACGTGTTCCTGAGGCTGGATGTGGGAATTGCTCCCTGGACTGCACTGGGCTGCAGCCTCTAATGTCTCAGTAGAGTAGCTTTCAGAAGGAGGGCCTCACTCCACACCGGTGGTGCTGTGCTGAGGGGTGCACTGTGCCACCACCAGGCCCCCCAGGGAAGGCTCTGCCCTCCACCCACTGCCTGTGGGCGATGCATCCAGAGTGCCCTGTCCCCAGCCCTGCCTAAGTTTTCTCCACTGAACCTGGCCTTTTCCAATGCCTGCAGCGTGTGCCTCTGTCTGTCTGGTGTCCCCTCTGCCTCTCACACCCGGGGACACTCTGCAGGGGCAGGGGAGAGGGGGTGACTGTGGAGAGCACAGGGGTGAGTGGAGCTACTGTGCTCAGTGTGTCTGTGCAGCAACATTTAAGAGAGGCCTTCAGGGAGTGCTTCGAGTGTCTGGCTGGGAGACAGCAGGTGCACAGGCCCTGTGGACGCTAGAACAAGCCTGTCTCTAAGGAGGCAGGAGATGGGGCGACCAGGGAGAGCCTGAGAATGCTGGCCTGCGGCCTGGAGGGTAACACCAAGGACAGTGCCACTGGCCACCTCGGTGCAGTGAGTCCGAGATGGGGGCAACCTGGCTGGCTGGTGGGAGCCAGTGGTTTATTACGTTAGCGAATGGAGTGATCTGGTCCCCTCCAAGGTGGAAGGTAAAAAGCGATTTGGGATGAGATTCTTGGGACAGGTGTAACTTTGCAAGGGTCGAGAGGCAGGCAGGGTGACTGTGCCGGGGGCTGTGCTGAGTCCGAGAGGGCCTGGAAGGAAGGCCGTGCCCCAGGCCTCGCCCTTGCTGGGTCAGCTGGATAAAAATGGCTGTCTCAGATCAGCAGAGCGAGTCTGCGTCTGCACATTGATTTATAGTTTTGCGAAACTCATTTCTGAGGACGTAACAATCCCTTCCTTGGGCGCAATAACCTTGCCTTGCCATTGAGCTCTGCTGATGGGATTGCAGAAGTGTAAATCTTTGGACATGGACCTTCTAGGATGTGGACAATGTCTGCATGGCTGTCCTGGCTGCCGGCGGCTCTCCAGTGTGCTGTCTGCTCTCCCTGCACATGTGCACTCACACATGTGCACACACACAAATGTTGATTTTCAAAATCTTGGAGTAGGAAGACTTTACCATGGTTTTTAAAAATCCCCTATTTTGTTTGGAGTCACACAGGGATCAAAATGATTTAGTTTTCAAAAAATAAAACAAAGCAAAACAGATGGCACAGCTGGATGGCTGCTGGGTGTGTTCCTCTCTCCCTGCCCCTCCCCTGGCGGCAGCCCCCTCCCCCTCCGGGTGCAGCTGTGATAGGCGGGTAGAGAGGGTGTGTCCGTGAGCCAATGGTGATGATAAAACAGTAAACAAAAGATGCTCCCGTCCTCCCGGGGACACCAAGGGGAGAACGTCAGAGGAAGAGGCAGCCAATGGGATGGAGTCCCTTCTCGTTTGCTTTCTTGAGTTCTGTGACAGAATTAGGTTTGGCCGCAAATACCAGGCTCTCCAGTATAGTGGCTTAAGATCCAGAGATTTTATTCTGTTATCTAATGGAAGTTGGGGGTGGTCCCCGAGGTGGGCCGGGAGGCAGGTGGGAAGTTAGGGGTGGTCCCCGAGGTGGGCCGGGAGGCAGGTGGGAAGTTGGGGGTGGTCCCCGAGGTGGACCGGGAGGCAGGCGGGGATGGAAGTTGGGGGTGGTCCCCGAGGTGGACCGGGAGGCAGGCGGGGATGGAAGTTGGGGGTGGTCCCCGAGGTGGACCGGGAGGCAGGCGGGATGGAAGTTGGGGGTGGTCCCCGAGGTGGACCGGGAGGCAGGCGGGGATGGAAGTTGGGGGTGGTCCCCGAGGTGGACCGGGAGGCAGGCGGGGATGGAAGTTGGGGGTGGTCCCTAAGGTGGGCCAGGAGGCAGGCGGGATGGAAGTTAGGGGTGGTCCCCGAGGTGGACCGGGAGGCAGACGGGGATGGAAGTTGGGGGTGGTCCCTAAGGTGGACCGGGAGGCAGGTGGGAAGTTGGGGGTGGTCCCCGAGGTGGGCCGGGAGGCAGGTGGGGATAGTGCATCCCAGGACCCCGGGCAACAGAGCTCGGCCCAGAGCCTACCGGGCTGACACCCGTCCGAGCCTGAGCCCTCACTGACAGGTCCTCGCCTTTTTCCCCACAGAAGGGCTTTCGAGGAGGAAGAAGACGTCACTGTGGTTTGTGGGGTCTCTGCTGCTGGTGTCTGTCTTCATAGTGACCGTCGGGCTGGCTGCCACCACCAGGACGGAGAACGTGACCGTGGGGGGCTACTACCCAGGGATCATTGTGAGTGCACTGAGCGGGCGGCCTGGGCCGGGGAGGGCAGGGTGGCGTGTGGCTGTCTCAGGGTGGAGCCCATGCCAGCTCACAGGGCTGGGGCTGAAGGTGGGGAGGAGGCTTTGATCGGTGCTTGTGGTCGGGGTTACGGCCCCCACAGACGTGCACATTCCAATCCCCAGGACCTGGGACGGTGGCAGGTCCAAGGCAGAGGGGGATTTGGGTTGAGGTCCAAGCTGACCGTGAAATAGGGCCAGGTGCCCTCCGTCGTCCAGGTTGGCCTGATGTGGTCACAGGGTGACCAGGGCGTGGGAGGGGGGCCAGAGCCTGGCGACGGGAAATGTCCAAGGTGGAGGAGGGGCCAGGAGCCCAGGATGTCCGAAAAGGCCGGACACAGCCTCCCCCAGCATCCCAGAAGGGTTTTACCCTGAGGAACCAGGTCGACCACCATAGCTGTGGAACCATGGAAGGGGAAAGTGACTTTAAACGATTCCTGCCAAGAAGTGATGGATCACAGATTGTATTAGTGACGCCATCATGTGGGAAGGGCCAGAGGGTGGTGGTGCTGACCTCATCCACCTCGCAGGCCAGATTTTGGACAGTAAGGCGGCGAGGTAAATTGATGGTAACCTAATTGGCAAGAATTGGTCACCCGGATTTGAAAGTATCAAGGTTTTTTGAACTATGAAATTACGTCCTCTGTCGTTAGCAAAAAAATTTGTCCTAAGTGGCTGTGTTCTGCGCAGTGAACCTCTGTCGGAGTGGCTGGGATCTGCTGCAATGCCCTTCACGTGCCCCAGAGCCCGGTTGCTATGTCATGAAGTGCTAAAGCAAGATCTTAAAATGCGGCTTCTTCAATCTCGTTACTCTCACCTGAAGTACTACCAAGATTCGTAATAATATTGATGACAGTCAGCAAAGATGAAAGATTTTTGGCACTCAGTATTTAGAAATATTTTACAAATATTGTTTATTTCACCTTTATATTTTCCTTTGTTTAATCTTAAGGTGTGCCTTATACGTCTACACTATCTACCTGTGTGTAGTTTATAAATAAACATATACAAATAGTATCTGTGCAGAAAAAGCTTTATCAGTAAAATTGCAAGAGGCCAATGGTGTGGGGACCCTGGCCTCATGCGAGGGGCTTTTCTGCTTCCTGGGCAGAGAGGGGAGCCCGGAGGGCAAGTGGCTGTGAGGAGGGACCTCCCAAGTGATTTGCAGAATATGAAGATCAACCTTGAGTAGCTGTTTTTCTTTTGTTTGTTCTCAAGCTTATTTAAGAGCTCCCTCAAAATACCGTAATCAAAAACATCAATGGCTAATGCTCGAGCTGTGCTCTATAAAGAATCTACTTGCTGGGCGGTGAATTAACGCTGTGCTGACCAGGTTGAAATGACTTTAGCCCAGACAGTTCTGAGAGCCAACTAGGGAGACGACAAATCAAATCAGCCTCAAGGAAATGTGGCTAAGAGTCATTTCTGTGGAGACTCGCGCCAATGTAGAGGCTTCAGAGAAAAAGCTGATCTCAGAAGAAGCGGCCAGAACATGAAAACATCTCAACATTTTGAAGAAAGGTGTGTTTTTTTCAAATCCCCCAAAAATAAAACGTAGTGAAACATATATTTTTTTTTTTTTTTTTTTTTTTTTGAGGTGGAGTCTCGCTCTGTCGCCCGGACTGGAGTGCAGTGGCCGGATCTCAGCTCACTGCAAGCTCCGCCTCCCGGTTTCCGCCATTCTCCTGCCTCAGCCTCCCGAGTAGCTGGGACTACAGGCGCCCGCCACCTCGCCCGGCTAGTTTTTGTATTTTTAGTAGAGACGGGGTTTCACCGTATTAGCCAGGATGGTCTCGATCTCCTGACCTCGTGATCCGCCCGTCTCGGCCTCCCAAAGTGCTGGGATTACAGGCTTGAGCCACCGCGCCCGGCCTTGAAACATATATTTTAATACACGTATATTGAAGTGAAATTTTGATATTTTTGAACTGTGGTATTTGGAAGCTCAGCACATGAAGACATGCTCCTGTTACCCCTGGAGAATTCTCAAACCATTGGTGAAAGCCACATGTGTACATGTCTGTCACCACAGACGCACAGACACAATTACAGAAAAGGCAAAACTACTTACATAAAGAAGTCCGGTTTCCAGTGCATTAAACTTCACACCACAGCCCCAGGAACTCCAAGGCTGTGCCGGGCGGGATGCCCCTTCCAACGGATGCTCACTGGGAAGCGTAACCGGCCTGGCACACCTGCACGTGAGTAGGAGCCGTCTTAGGCCTCGGCCTAATCGTTGGCAGCTCCGAGTTGTCTGCGGGAGGCACTTTTGCCGGCGGCTCTGAATCAGATTTTTGGTGGGTGTTGCTGAAATGCATATTCTTCGCACTGATTTTAAAAATTCCTCTGCCAGGCAGGGCGCGGTGGCTCAAGCCTGTAATCCCAGCACTTTGGGAGGCCGAGACGGGTGGATCACGAGGTCAGAAGATCGAGACCATCCTGGCTAACACCGTGAAACCCCGTCTCTACTAAAAAATACAAAAAACTAGCCGGACGAGGTGGTGGGCGCCTGTAGTCCCAGCTACTCGGGAGGCTGAGGCAGGAGAATGGCATAAACCCAGGAGGCAGAGCTTGCAGTGAGCTGAGATTGCACCACTGTACTCCAGCCTGGGCGACAGAGTGAGACTCCGTCTCAAAAAAAAAAAAAAAAAAAAATTCCTCTGCCAGGTGCATGTCACCTGCCAGGACGGGCCCTGGGTGGAGGGAGCAGGTGCCCGGCTGCTGGCCTCTATTCTAAGAGAGCACAGTCCCATGTCTATTTCCCGACATCCTGGCATCATTTTCTGCCCAGAGCTGGGGCTTCCTGTGGAGCAAGGGGGCTCCGCTGGACCCCTGTGGCCTGTCCTGCAGCCCGGGGCCTCTCTGCACCTGGCCCAGGAGCCGTTTCCCCACACCAGGCACCTCCCCGCTGACGGCCTGCCCTGCTCACTCTCCCGAAGCAGCAGCCACAGGTAGGCCATCTGAGCAGGTGTCACAGGTGGCCCTGGTGCCTGGCAACCCTTCTTTTGAAACACAGCTGTAGTCTCCTAATGCCTTACCCGGGAGCCATGCTCAGGGCATCTCAGGCCTGGAGAAGACGGGGCAGGTGTTGGTGCTTGGTGGCCTTGGGTCTCCGAGAAGATGTCGTCTCTGGGGGACGAGTGGGATCCTCTCTTACCGCACGGTCACAAGCCAAACGGACGCATCAGTAAAAACCCCTGAGTAGAGAAGACAGGATGGGTGACGTTGCAGAGACGCCCGCCCAACGCCAGCAGACGCACCTGATGCTCAGTGGTTGAGGTTCTTGAGGTGGGGATGTCTGGCCTTCGTCCCTGGATAAAATGCCTTTGAGGGTGGGATATTTGCTGTTAAATGTCGGTGTTAAGCTTCCAGGAATGCTAATGAGTGTTTCTCTCTCCTTCTTCCTTTGGTTTTAGCTCGGCTTCGGATCTTTCTTAGGAATTATTGGCATCAACTTGGTGGAGAATAGAAGGCAAATGGTGAGAAAGTACATTGCTTCTTTCAAATGTGGGGAGGTGGGGATCATGAGCCCTTCATCAGGGGATGGTACAGCTGCGCTGGGGCTCTGAGAAGAGTTAGCCCCACCTCCCCAACACATTGGTGTCTACGGGACCAGCTCTGAGGTTCCCGGACTGTGGCCTGCACAGTCCTGGGTGCAGGGTTCAGCGGGTACCATTCACACCTTAGTCTAAGCGAGCATGGCCCTGGGTTGCTGGTGCATCAACCTCACGTGGTGTGCAGCCACCAATGGTGAGGGCTGGGAAGCTCAGGGAGTGCATGAAGTTTGGGACGGGGGTGGCAAATTAAGTTAAGTCCTAGTGTGTAAAGTTCAGGCAAAAACATGTGCACAAGCCTTTCTTCCTTTTGAACCAGTGGCTCTAGAGTCCTGTTTTTCATCTGAGTTTGGCTGTTTATCTTGCCCAGACTAAGGAGAGGTAAAGACATAAAACCAGGAGGGAGCCCCTAGTTCACACGGCAGCGATGCAGAGTGAAATCTAGATGCTGCCAGTCCGTGATGTTAGTGGCTGCATGCGTGGCAACAGCGTTCAGGTTCAGCTGGAGTCCGTTTTGTTGATGCACTGCTTTGGGGACTGTAACTTTAAAAACAAAAACTGGTTAATGTTGACAGTTCACGGTGGCATCCAGGATTGAATTTTAAGAACAGGGTTTAGAGGGGAGGTATTTGGGCCACTTCTGCCTCATCTCCCAGTTGTTGCCTCAGACCAGGCTGGAGTTGTCATCTCTTCCCTGTGCTGGCTGTCAGCTTATTGTATCATCCAGTGTGCAAATGACCTGTGTCGGGTCCCCAACCCCTGCCTGCTCCCAGTTCCCAGGCTGAGAGGGAGGGTGTGATGGCTGGGCCGTGGTGTGTGCCCCCGGAACCCTGTGTATTAGCCTGTTTTCACGCGGCTGATAAAGACATGCCCAAGACTGAGTAATTGACAAAAGGAAGAGGTTTAATTGGACTTAGAGTTCCACGTGGCTGGGGAAGCCTCACTGTCATGGCAGAAGGCAACGAGGAGCAAGTCATGTCTTACGTGGATGGCAGCAGGCAAAGAGAGAGCGTGTGCAGGAAACTCCCCCTTATAATAACCATCAGATGGTGTGAGACTCACTGTCATGAGAACAGCACGGGAAAGACCTGCCCCCAAGATTCAATTGCCTCCCACCAGGTCCCTCCCACAACACGTGAGGATTCAAGGTGAGATTCGGGTGAGGACGCAGCCAAGCCAGATCACCCCATATGGAACCCAGCAAACTCCCACTGCTGCCCCGGAGACTGACCCTTGGGCAGATGGAGCCTCATCGTGTGAGGGTGGGAGGTCCCTGGAGGGTTGGGGGGTGGCTGCAGAGACATTGGGATTCTGGTAGAGCAAAGTGTTCTGTTCTGTGTATTGGAGACAGTGTGCTCTGCAGGACGAGCTGCTGTTCTTCGCTAGCAGTTGCAAAGCGATGGAGAGATAGCCCCGGCATTTCCTCTCCCACCCACCCCCTGTTGTTGGCTCCCGACGGTGGGTGTCACAGCTGACCAGGGTGGGCGAAGGCCTCACACACACCAGTCTGCAGAATGGCGTTGGAAACAGAGGCCACCTTTGGGAGCCAGTATGCCCCCATGATAGTCTCTAGACAGCATCTCTTCAGAGTCTGGGGCTGCTTGGTGCCTGCAGGGAGTTGAGTGGACCTGGGGATGGAAGGCCTCCTGAAGGTTTTTCCGTAAGATTTCCCCAAAGAGGCAGAAGCTGGGTATGAAGCTGAGCTTTAATGATGCACAGGATGGGTGGGCAGTGTGGGTCTGTTTTTCTTTCCTTTTAAAAAAATGGCTTTAATGAGATATAGTCCACATTCCATATAACTCACCCATTTAAAGCACACAGTTCAGTGGTTTTTAGGTATTCACAGATACGTGAACCATCAGCACAGCCAGTGTTAAAACATGAATCACCTCAGCAAGAAACCCACACCCTTCTGTTAGCACCTACCGACCCAGCCTAAGCAACCAGGAATCAGCTCCTATCTCTGTAGATTCCTACTCTGGGCTTATGTGTGGAGGGAGTAACAAGTAATATGTGGTCTGTGTCTGGTGTCTGGCACTGCGCATTGTGTCTTTAAACTTCCTCCGAATTTCCTTGCTTTCTATGGCTGAATAATAATCCACTATATGGGCCAGACACGGTGGCTCATGCCTGTAATCTCAGCACTTTGGGAGGCCAAGGTGGGTGGATCACGAGTTCAGGAGTTCAAGACCAGCCTGACCAACATGGTGAAACCTCATCTCTACTAAAAATACAAAATTAGCCGGGCGCAGTGGTGCGCACCTGTAATCCCAGCTACTCAAGAGGCTGAGGCAGGAGAATCACTTGAACTTGGGGGGCAGGGGTTGCGGTGAGCCGAGATTGCGCCATTGCACTCCAGCCTGGGTGACAGAGCAAGACTCCGTCTCAAATAATAATAATAATGATAATAATAATAATAATCCACTGTACAGATGTGCCACACGTATCCATTCACCAGTTGATGGACATTACAGCTGTTTCCATCCTTTAGTGCTTGTGAATAATGCTGCTGTGAATATTTGTACATAGGTTTCTGTGTGAAAACGCATTTTCATTTCTTTGGGCATGTACCTAGGAGTGGAACTGCTGGGTCATACAGTAATGCTGTTTCATCATTTGAGGAATTGCCACACTGTTTTCCAAAGTGGCTGCCCTATGTTACATTCCCACAGACAGGCATGAGGGCTCCAGTTCCTCCACTCCCTCACCAGCACTCGTCACTCTCTGACTGTTATTGATTCTAGCCATCTAATGTGTGTTAAGTGGTATCTCATCGTGGTTTTGGTTGCATTTCCCTGATGATTAGTGAAGTTGAGCATCTCTTCATGTGCCTTTGGCCATTTGCATATGTTCTTGGAAAAATGTCTGTTCATTTCCTTTGCTCATTTTTATATTGGACTGCCTTTTCCTGTTGAGTCATCAGAGTCATTTATGTATTCTAGAAACAAGTCCCTTCTCAGATATGTGATTTGCAAATATTTCTTCAAATTCTGTACATTGCCTTTTCACTTTCTTAATGGCGTCCTTGGAGGCACAAAAGTTTTTAATTTTGGTGAACTCTAATTTGTTTTTTCTTTTGTTGTCCGTGCTTTTGGTGTCATATCTAAGAATCTTTTGCAAATCTAAGGACATGAAGATTTACCCCTAGAGTTTTCTACAAGAGTTTTATAGTTTTAACTCTTCCATCTGGGTTTGTGATCCACTTTGAGTTAACTTTTGTGTATGGTATGAGGTAGGGGTTATTATAGCTTTAACTCTTCCATCTGGTTCTGTGTTCCACCTTGAGTTAACTTTCTTCATGGTGTGAGGTAGGGACCCATGTTCATGCATTTGTGGACATCCAGTTGTCCAAGCACCATTTGCTGAAAAGACTGTTCTTTTCACATTGAATGGTCTTCGCACCCTCATTGAAAATTAATTGGCCATAGATATATGGGTTTATTTGTGGATTTTTAATTATATTCTTTTAATCTGTATGTCTTTGCTTGTGCTGGTACCACAGTCTTGATTACTGTAGCTTTATAGTTAGTTTGAAATAAGGGCTGGTGAGTCTCCCAGCTTTGTTCTTTTTCAGGATTATTTTGGCAATTCTGAATCCCTTGCCATTCCATATGAATTTTAGAATCAACTGGTCAATTTCTACAAGGAAGCCAGCTGGGATTCTGGTAGGGATGTGTTGATTCTGTAGCTCAGTGTAGGGAGTATAACCATTTTAATGTTAAGTATCCCAATCCATGAACATGGAATGCTTTCCCAGTTATTTAGACCTTCTTTAGTTTTTAAAAACAATATTTTGTAGTTTTTAGAGTGTAAGTTTTGTATCAAATTTACTTATTCTTCAGTGTTTATCAAATGAGGTACTTACCGAATTAAATTTATTCTTAAGTACTTTATTCTTTCTGAGGCTATTTTGAGTGGAATTGTTTTCTTAATTTAACTTCTGGGTTGTCCATTGCAAGTGTTTAGAAATACAATTGACTTTTTATGTTGATCTAATATCTGCAGCCCTGTGGAACTCATTTCTTTCTTCTAGTAGTTGTTTAAAAAATTGATTCCTTAGGATTTTTTTTAATCTACTAGAGTATGTCAAATAGAAATACTTTTGCTTCTTCCTTTCCAATCTGGATGCGGGGGGACCATTTCTATGGCTTCGGTAAAAGCACATGGGTACTGGAATGACAGGATAAAGACCCAGGAGTGACGACCACTGCCAGAGCTGTGTGGTGTTCACCTGTCCATGGGCTTCCCTCACCTGGGTAAGGAGGGCACCCAGATGCCCCAGACCAGAGCCTCTGAGGGGTTGTCTGTGATGCCTGTGCAAGCTCATTTCTGCCTTTTCAGGAGAGGGATTCTTCTGGGTTAATGTTGTATAGTGAACCCATATTTCACAATCTCACATTAATTTAATACTTGTGGTAGCTGGAACCTGGCTGCCATGACTGCTACGTGATCCTAGGAAACTTACTGAAGTATTTCAGCCTCAGTTTCTTCATTTGCATGGTGGCTGGGAACATTTGCGCCAATGCACATGAGAATGTCTTGTTCATGACAGGTTTTGAGAAAACAGTGGCCATTGTTCTACACTGGTTTTAAGTGCATAGATGTCAGAACATTCAAGTTATTTCAAAAGGCAGCAAGGCAGGCTGTGAATGTCAGCTAGAGAGAGAACGAGTGTATTTCCAATGCTTCCAGATACACATGAACACTTTTTTTCTCGATTTATTTTTATTTTAAATTTTTACCATTGAAAGCTTTAAGCACATACAAGGGTGAAGAGAATCGCGTAATGAACCCTCTGTGCCCCCCACCCAACTCCATCACTTGTCTAGTTCACCCCCAGCCTGCTTCTTCTCTTCCCATGTTGTTCAGAAGCAAATGCCAGACATGGCATCATTTCATTTATAAAGATTTCACTCTGTTCACTTAAGGGATGGAATCTGATCATTAGAAATGGCTTCACCATTATCCCTACCCATTATCATGTTAGTCTCCGGTGACATCTGAAGAATGCCCCAAATCACATCAGCTTTAGATATTTTTCCACTGCTGAATGAGTTACTGTTTGCTCCTCACCCAAGCAGACATATGAATCATTGATTTCAGGAAGAGCTCTGTAAGCTGATACAATCCCACAGGTCCCACAGGGATGGGAAAGGGAAGGGCATAAAACAGTGTTAACTGGCGATTCTCCTGTGCCCCACGTACGTGCACATGCACAGACACACATGATACACTCCACACAGTACAAAACACATGCATGCCACACACCACACACACACACCATACACTACACACAACACATGACACACACACCACACAGTACACACAACACACGACACACACACCACACACCACACAAACGACACACACCACACAGTACACACCACATACACCACACACAATAGACACACCCCACACAACACACATCACAGATGACACACACACCACACAATACACACCACATATACCACACACAACACACAATACACAACACACACTCCACACAATACACTCCACACACCACATACAACACACACAACACAACACACAATGCACACCACATACACTGCACACCACACACACCACACACAAGACACAATATACAACACACACTCTACACAATACAATACATACACCACACTACACACACCACACACCACACACACCACACATGACACACACTGCACACACGACACACCACACACTCCATGCACACCACATATACCACACACACTACACACAACACACATGGCACACACACCACACAATGCACACCACATACACTGCACACAGCACGGAATACACACTCCACACAATACACTACACACACCACACATATGACACACACACTACACAATGCACACCACGTACACTACACAAACCACATACCACACACACCACACACACCACACATACTACACACACCACACACAGCACACATATCACACACAGAAGTCTTTGGACGGAGCCCGTTTTCTCCATTCCTCTAAGTGCTGGAGGGTGAGGTGTCAGCCACCTTCCTTGCACCCCCCTAACATCTGCTCAGGGCCTCGCTGTCGTGGGAGCCCCATCAGCCTTCCTGGGGCATCGGGCCCTGCACCTTCTCCTGTGGAAGCTGCGAGGGTTTCTGCCCCTTTGGGTGGGGCTGGTGGAGAGTGGTTTCCAGGATCCCTGGATGGCAGTGTTGGGCGGCTCTGTGAGTCACGGGTGAGGACACTGTGAGGTGCTCAGGGCAAGAGCCCGTGCCAAGGCCCCACGGCCCTGAGTAGGTCCCACAAGGGCCAGGTGTTCTGGAGGACGGGCATCAGGCGGGCCCCATCCACTTGCCATCCAACCCTGGATCCCACGACCTCACCCACGGTGGGGGAGTAACTAAGGGAGTGGAGCACAGGCAGAGCACGGGCACAGGCAGCCGCACTCGCTGGGCACCCAGCTCGAGGTTGGCCCTGTCGGGCCCACAGCCTCACCACTGAGACCTTGTTCCCTGAAGCTCCTGTGGCCCTGATGGGGCCCCAGCTCTCTGTGCCTGTCAGGCACCGGGGGGTGTTTCTCTGAGGCCGGTGGCCCCACGTCCCTACCCAGAGACCATGGGACCCCTGCGGCCCCACAGGTGCCTGGAGTCAGACTTTCCCAGGTGCACGTGGCCTGTGGCATCGGGAGGTCTCTGTGCAGCCACGTGCAGCCTGTGGGCTGAGGCTGAGTCTTCCGGGCCGCCCCTCCTGGACCGTGGTGGGACCTGCCCAGGACACCAGTCCACACCTCCTCCATGCAAATGCCTCAGGCCACACCTGCAGGGGATGGGGTGAAGTTCAGAGGACCCTGTCCCATCCCCCTACTCTCTGCCCACCCAAACCCTCCAGACTTGGGTTAATTTTGGGAGAAGGGTGGGTACTGGCTCAAGGGTGGGTGAGTGGAGAGACTTGGGGGCCGCCAGCCGGGCCTTCTTTCCTGGCTGCCTGGGCATCTGCCACAGGAACTAGGTCTAGTTACAGGAAAACCAACCAAGTCCCAGGTTTTAGGCCCCTGAGCTTGGAGGACTGTGGTATCTTGCACCTGCCACTCAGGGGCCAACTTGGCGGCGCTGGTTTCTTAAACGCGCCTCTCTTCTGCGGGCAGTACCTGCCTGCTGTCATCCTCCCGACAGCCACGTCGAGCCCAGACAGGCTGAAGCCAGACCCCCACCCTGCTGCTGGCCAAGCTGTGAGCTGCACACACGACCCCACCTCAGAGCTGCCAGCTCGTCCCATGGCCACAGTGGGGTCCTATCAGACCCTCGCCTCAGGATGCCTGTTTTTTCTGCTGTCTGAGCAGCCTTGCCTCCCTGGGCATGCCTGGTTAGCAGGGGCTGGGGTGCAGCCTCCTGGACACGTGGGGCCGAGGGTGACACTCAGAGGGGTCGCTGACCTGGAGCTTCCCGACACAGTGGGCACAGGCGACCTGTTCCCATCTTGGTTTTCCCTGGGTTGTCTCCTGTCCTGATGTGTGAGCTGGTGGTGCTGACGCCCTGGTGAGCAGGAAAAGCTCCTCCTCATTCTGCAGCAGAGCCACACTCCATGCTGAGCATCCCTGACGCCCACCCGCGGGTCCCAGGAGCCAGCGCCTGCGGGTGCATTGGTTACGGAGGTAGGGATTTGCCCAGGGCCACAGGTGCTTGGGCTGTCTGCTTGTGAAGTGCTCTGTCTGAAACCAACACCTGGAATTTCTATTTTTGCTGCCACAGAAGCTGCATCCACATCTGCTTGTTTGGAAAATCCAGCTCATTTTCTGGCTGGGTCTAAATATCTTTGTGATTTTAGACAGGGCCCTGGAATTTCTAATGGAAAGCCACAGCCAGATCTGTTTCTGTGGCCACTCCACAGGGAGTTACATGTCACCAGAGCCTCGGCGTCTGTTAGAAGATGTGGTGGGATCTCTGTCTCCCTCTAGCTCTGTCTCCCTCTCTGTCTCTGTCTCCCTCTCTGTCTCTGTCTCCCTCTCTATCTCTCTTTCTCTGTCTCCCTCTTTGTCTCTGTCTCCCTCTCTATCTCTCTATCTCCCTCTCTATCTCTCTTTCTCTGTCTCCCTCTCTGTCTCTGTCTCCCTCTCTATCTCTCTGTCTCTGTCTCCTTCTCTGTCTTCCTGTCTTTCTCTGTCTCCCTCTCTATCTCTCTTTACACCCAGCACTCCTGGATTTGAACCCAGACCCAGCCTCTTGCCAGCTGTGTGAGTGTGACCTGGGTGGGGCCAACAGTGCCTGTCAAGCCTGGTGGAGTGCCTGCCGGGTTCCCAGTACAGGGCTGGACAATGGCAGAGGCTGCCAGCTCTACCCACTGACTGTGCACCCCCCAGACTGCTGTGGGGCCGAGGGGAGGCGCGGTGGCCCCGGCTGTGTCTCTGGAGGCAGCTCCCCCAGCGCTGTGCTGACTCTGAACTCAGCCCAGAAGGCAGGGGGTGCGGTGTGCGGGATGCACGTGTCTTCAGCACCTGGAACAGCTCCCGCCTGGATCCACCAGGCTTTGCTGAAAGGAGGATGGTCTTGGGACGGGAATCCCCGGGGTCCCTGCACCAGGTCCCTTGTCCTAAGGAGGGGGATGAGCCGTTTCCCCAGGTCATGGGGGGAGCGAGGGCGGCGCTTCCTGCAACTGCCTTTGCCTGTGCAGCCTGGGTGGCCTCAGACAGAGCCTTCCCGGGTGGGTGCTGTGGCTCTGCCTCCCCCTGAGTGCCTCCTCCTTGGCTGACCCTGTCATTCACAACCTGAAGCCATTGCTAACAATAACCAATCTGGGTGGTGCCGGGCAGGGCTGCGTGGTCTCTGGGGGTTTCCTGGATGACTGTGGAATTGTCAGGGCTGGCCAGGGCCACAGACAGGAGCCCACAGCTGCCTGTGCCAGGGTGGAGGGCCTGAGGGGGTGGACAGCACAAGGCTAATCCTGGGCTTGTCAGGAGATGTGGATGGGATGCGTTCCTGTAGAGGAAGGCTCGGAACAAGCTGTCCTCTGGCGGGATCAGTGCAGGACAGGTGTGTTCCCGTCTGGCAGAACCTCACAGTATAAAAAGCCGGCTGAACAGGAATCAAGTGATTTTGGGCAGGGATGGAGATGTGAGGGGTGGAAAGGGGATCTTTAGCTTCAATCTGTCATCTCCCATCAAGATGAGAGTCTGAACCTGTGTGTGTAGCTGGGTCTGCAACAAGCAATGGTATTACCTGCTGTAACGATGTAACGATGATCACCTGTGGTGCTGTGGCATCTTCTCTGGGAGTGAGTCCCGATTTCACCTGCTGTAACAATGTAACAGTGATCACCTGTAGTGCTCTGGTATCTTCTCCTGGGTGAGTCCCTATAAGGATATGACGATGATCACCTGTGGTGCTGTGGCATCTTCTCTTTGGGGCTGAGTCCCGATTTCACTCAGCTGCCTCAAGAACCTGACAGGTTTTTGTTGATCCTTTTCTAGCCTGGGCAGGGCCTCTGCTGACCCATAGAGAAGCACCCACAAATGCTCACTCCTGGCCACTGGAGTTGAAGAAAGAAGAAAGAAACACGAAAAGCAGCTCAACAAAGACAGGTTTATTTTGGAGAATAAACCCGAGAGGGCCTTCTGGCCTATTTAGGTCCAGAGTGTTTTCTCTTACAGACTGAGGGGATTTAAGGGTTCAGGGAGGGAGAGCTTATTGCAGGTTCGGAGTGTTTTGGGGTGGGGGATTTTTATGGCTGGGTTGGAAGGTTTCAGGTCAGAGGGGAGTCTGTCTTGGGGTTGGCATGTTTCTGGCCAAAGGTGTCATTTGTGGTTTATGGTCTCACTGATATTAGACATTAGGTTGATGTTTTTGGGGCTGGATTATGGGGGCTTTTAATCAAGGGGAACTTCAAATGGTGGTGTTTGTCCAAGACGGCGACGTTCCTGCTCTGTCAATCCAGACTCTATAGTTGAAAAGGATGAGGGGTGGCATGTTCTTTCTGGCTGCTTCCTGCTGAGAGAGAGTCGTCCTTACAGGCCACTGAACACAGCGTCTGTGGATACATCTAGGAGTGGAAGAGGCAGATTTGTTCCCAGAAACACTCTGTTTTGGGGGCTTAGAGGCAGCGTCTGTGGATGCATCTAGGAGTGGAAGAGGTGGATTTGTTCCCGGACACACTCTCTGTTTTGGGGGCTTAGAGGCAGTGTCTGTGGATGCATCTAGGAGTGGAAGAGGTGGATTTGTTCCCGGACACACTCTCTGTTTTGGGGGCTTAGAGGCAGCGTCTGTGGATGCATCTAGGAGTGGAAGAGGTGGATTTGTTCCCGGAAACACTCTGTTTTGGGGGCTTAGAGGCAGCGTCTGCGGATACATCGAGGAGTGGAAGAGGTGGATTTGTTCCCGGACACACTCTCTGTTTTGGGGGCTTAGAGGCAGCGTCTGCGGATACATCGAGGAGTGGAAGAGGTGGATTTGTTCCCGGACACACTCTCTGTTTTGGGGGCTTAGAGGCAGTGTCTGTGGATGCATCTAGGAGTGGAAGAGGTGGATTTGTTCCCGGACACACTCTCTGTTTTGGGGGCTTAGAGGCAGCGTCTGTGGATGCATCTAGGAGTGGAAGAGGTGGATTTGTTCCCGGAAACACTCTGTTTTGGGGGCTTAGAGGCAGCGTCTGCGGATACATCGAGGAGTGGAAGAGGTGGATTTGTTCCCGGACACACTCTCTGTTTTGGGGGCTTAGAGGCAGCGTCTGCGGATACATCGAGGAGTGGAAGAGGTGGATTTGTTCCCGGACACACTCTCTGTTTTAGGGGCTTAGAGGCAGCGTCTGCGGATACATCTAGGAGTGGAAGAGGTGGATTTGTTCCCAGACACTCTGTTTTAGGGGCTTAGAGGCAGCGTCTGCTGATACATATGTCTTCAGCTTACAGGGCTGAAGGCACAGCTTAGGTTTCAGTGATTTCCAGTTAGAAAAGTGGGGAAAAAGGAAAAATTGAAAACATTATTTTGGAGACTTGTAGCCAGAAAAATTAGACTTTAAATTGTAGAAAATCATAACAATTGAAAAATATCAGACAAGACTGGAATTTAACAACCAGGTGTGCTATAGTTTTTGAAACATAATTTTCTCTCTCCAGTTTTCCATTTTTTTTAAAAGACACAGGATAGGACTGGTTTACTTCATTATACTTGGCTTATTTGTATACAGCGCAGCAAGAATAATTATTTTTTCACATAGGCCTTTTAAATTGTCTTTGATGGAACTTTGTTTTATAGAAGGAGTCTGAGATAAGACTTTTTAAAGCTGAGCCCAGCCATGGAATTTTACCCTTAAATACCTATGAGTTGGGTGAATTCCTCTCCTGTTGAGGTTCCTGGCCTGTCAGAAACTGACATTTTTTACTTACCACAGATCAGAATCCCTGTGCAGGGATTGTGTACACAGAACGGGAGGCCAGTTTCCAAGAGTTTTATTGGCTTCATAAGTCAAGTTTGATTCCTTAAAGGAAAGCACACAAAAAGTTTTATTTTACCAAGACTTTGACCAGAATGGTCAAAGTCTTGGTAAAATAACCAGTTTCTTCAGTTGTGTCGTGTTACAAAATAGATTCTTATTGCACTTATGCAAATAATTATATTGCCATAACTTAAGAATAGTCACAAATAGTTTCCAAATTCTGGAGAAAATCAGGTAGAGAGAAACAAGCTCCAAATTTTGTTCATGGGAGTATACTAAATTGTTAAAAGCTGTCAGTAGCTCAAAAGAAGTTTCCTTGATTCTGAAAAGCAAGACAAAGGATTAGCAACATTTTAAGCAAAACGTCAAAAAGATCACTCCAGTCTCCTATTGGTTCAGTTCATGCAGTTTATTCCTGTCCTGCTTGGTATTAACGAACATTTTAGCTCTTCAAGAGTCCTGAACGTTTTTCCTCTATTCTGGTGTCACAATCTTCAAAGTTATCAGAAACCTGTTAGCATAGCTGATTATAAAACCACCTTCTAAAGAGGACCAAGACAAGACAACAATTGTTCATGGATGACAAAATGTTTTAGGGTAGCCATAAGGACACAATTGACAAGGAAATCTGTTACCTTGTGGCACACAATAATTTTAACATAACAATGATAATTATTACTGATAATGTACACTACAATTGATGAGAATTATGAGTCTCCCATAACTTTGGAACACATACCAATAACATATTTATACAAATATAGCCCAAAGAAAGCCAAACACCATTGCATATTTGACATTGATGAGCTTCTGACAGCCACATGGTGGCTACAGCTCGCCCCCAGCCCACACACTGTGGCCCCTGCCCCACCTCAGTGGGCCCCAGTCCCACTGATGTGCAGCCCCCAGCCCGTACACCGTGGCCTCTGCCCCACCTCAGCGGGCCCCAGTCCCACTGACGTGCAGCCCCCAGCACCTTCCTCCCCTCGCCTTGAGGAAATTCTGTTTATTCTTCCAGGACTGGTCCAGCCCTTCCTTCTTTCTAGGGTGCAGTGAGGCCTTCCTCGTGTGCACACCCAGAGCCCTGGTTTACGCTTTGCTACGGTGGCCATCAGACGGGGTCAGCTGCTCAAGGGGGAACCTGCCTTATCTGTCTGTTCCTGTAGCACACCGGGCAGCTGCGCCATGCGATGGGCTCTGTCATGTTTAGTCAATCGAACCAGAGCAATTAGGCAGAAGAGATTTTTAAATTGCCACAGCCTCTAGAATGTCCAAATAGAAATAAGCTTTTGGTTCAGACTCAGGCTAATGGCAGCCATGGTTTTCTGCACAGCTTCCTTCTGGGAGCACCTCAACTTTCTTTTAGGCAATCGGTGATAAAATGCCAAAAACATGGGACGCGGGAAGGGCGGGGATGCACCTATTTTGTTCATGTCTGTGCCTGCAGCACTGGGCTGGGTATCCTGTGGGGACGCTGGAGCATCCGTGATGCTCGTGAATAAGTCAGTGAGCCCAGCACTTTTCCCTTTCCAGAGGGGGAATCAGGGACCGCTAGGGGCAAGTCCAGCCCAGCAGTTCAGAGAATCCTCCGGAAGAACTCAGCGTGCCAGCTCTGCTCTGCTCTGCCTGGGGAGGTGGCGGGGGGGTGGATACAAGAGCAAGGGCTCCATCCAAGGCCACTCCGAGAACCCATGTGCTGCCCTTGGGTCTGGTGGCCACGTCCCCTTCCGCCCCCTCATGCAGCCACTGAGGGCCAGAGCTCAGGGGAGTCAGCCAGCTTCATACTAACTGCCCAGGCTTTGTTCAGACCTGCCTCTTCTCGTAAACCTAAAATACGTATTTTGGAAGTGCACGTGCTTGATGTCTGAGCTCTTAGAACGTCACGTCTGATCTGCTGTGGCAGAGGTTTCCTTAGAAGAAAGGTGCCAGCAGGTGAAAGAACCATCTCTCTCTAACTCATGCGGGGACCGTGCCCGCCTGAGACCCGTCCGAGGATGTACTGACTTTCGTGGACTCGCTCTCCGGCCTGCTGCCCCAGCCCTGCTGCCTCATCACTCACATTTAATGCAAGGCACCATCTGTGACTGTCTAGCGTGGGCTCACCAGGAAGCCGCTGATTGACAGCTCTTCCTCTGCTGAAGGATAAAAACACCCAGATTTGCAGTGAGGGTGCCCACTGTTTTAAAAAAAAGCTGCACTTTCCTCTGTAAAAGGGCTTGGCCAGCAGCATGGGGTGCCCTGGACCGGCTCTGATGGGGCTTCCAGGGAGGACCCCCAGCAGGCCTGTGGTGTGGAGGGTCAGAAGGAGGGGGGTGGGCAGGTGGCCACCACTGGCCCACGGCTTGAAAGGTTTGGACCTGCCAGCCCCTACCCGCTGCCTTCTGCTGCTGTAGGGCCTGCTGGGAACGCGTCCCACCTGTGAATTCAGTGGGTAGCGTTAGAGCCGTGGCAGATGGGCTGGATTTGGCTGCTGTTTGGGTTGCGGGTGACGATAGGTGTGCAGCACAGGGCAGAGATGGACACACAGGGCCACGCTGACATCAGGGGGAAGAGGCCACGGCAGTTCCACGTGAGGGTCACGGTGGATGAAACTCCTCTCTCCACACTTGGCTCCCTGTGGAGGAGCAAGGTCGGGGCACCTCTGCTGGGTGTCTTCACGAGTGTGTGGAGGAGGAGACCACCCTGCTCAGTCAGCTCTGCTCCGACAAGAGCTCGGTGGTCCGGACAAACACTCCTGCGCGTGCCTGGTGTGCAGGACGGGTCCAAACAGACTCAGGCTTCCCGTGTCCCCGTGCAGCGCCACGGCCCCCGAGCCACAGACTCTCCCTCTGCTGTCACCGATGGGTTCTGCTTCTCACTGGGTCCTCTTTCCCAAGCCGGCAACTCCACATCCCATCAGGATGGAGCCAAGCGAGGTGCCAACTCGGGGCCACAGTTTTCAGCGGCCATTCAGGAGGGTCTGCTCTGCCCAGCATGGTACTGAGCCAGGCACCGAGAAGAGAATGACAGCACCTGCCCCCCGCTACCCCGTCAGGCATCCATGGGGATGGAGACTCCCTGCCAGTTTTTAGGGTTAGGGCAGGACACCCCGCTTTATAGCAGAGTTTGTAGTGGCAAGAAATTGCCAACTGTTTAAATAGCCATCAGTGTGCACTGGTTCACTAATGCACTATAAACCATTGCTAGCTCCAAGCTCCAAGACCATTAGGTAAGAAAAGCAGGTTGTGCAGCAGTGTGTGAAGCTGATCCGCTGACTAAGAAGGCCTGTGGCAAGCGTGCACATGCGTGTGTGTCACGAGCACACACATTAGGGTTGTGCACAGGACCTGCCATCAGAGGTTGCTTCTCAGAGGCGCGAGCCAAGGGCCCGGGGATGGCAACACCCTTCCGTGCAGAAGGCGCCTGGGTGGGTCTTGTGGAACAGATGCATGAGGACGACCCACAGGGTGGAGTCTGGCCTGGCCAGGCTGGAGGTCGCAGGACGAAAGGTAGAGGTGAGAAGAGGCAATTGTGTGAAACAGCCTCGACCTCGAGCTGGGACTTTGTATTGGTTTGCACCTGAAAGCCAGGGTTGGTAAAAGCTGGGCACCCACACTCTTCTTCCATTGCAGCTGGTGGCAGCGATTGTGTTCATCAGTTTTGGTGTGGTGGCCGCCTTCTGCTGCGCCATCGTGGACGGCGTATTTGCAGCGCAGCACATTGTGAGTACCTAGTCATTGTGTGCACAGTCCCAGTCGCTTTCCGGGGCTGAAAGACTCGGCATGGAAAAAGTAAAATTTCATTTTGCAGAACTCAGCTCAGACGGCTTCACAGTCGGTCTCCTGTGGGGGGTTGCCAGTGGCTGCCTCTCCTCTCAGCAAGTCTCATTTCGTACACAATGAGCTTCCCTCTCCACCATACAACACACAGAGAACACACCACACACAGCACACACCACACTCCCGAGCACACACTTTTCACCTCTAAATGAACAGGTTTTCTCTAAAATCTCAGGCCGAGGAATCGTTTCTGTGTCCTCCTGAGGTGGGTCCTCAGCCTCAGGTGGGCGATGCCGTCCCCACCTCCTCCCCAGCCGGGCTCCTGGGTGGGCTTTCGCCATCTGGGCGGTGGCTGGTCCCCGGGAGCTGCCAAATTGCTTGTCATGAACTCGCAAACCAAACCTGTGATTGTTTCTCCCTCTTTTTCCATAAATCACACTGAAAGGCACTGAAGGTTGTGTTAGGCCTTTGTCTGCCCCAAAGGTTTCATTATATGAAGGCAAGTGTGGTAGCACACTCACAAAACACGTGTGCACACGCATGCACACACCACGGCTCACACACACACCCCATGGCTCACACACACGTACACACCATGGCTTACACACACCATAGCTCACGCACACACACCACGGCTCACACACACCACAGCTCACACACACACACACCACGGCTGACACACACCACAGCTCACACACACACACCACGGCTCACACACACCACAGCTCATGCACACACACCACGGCTCACACGCACCACGGCTCACACACACCACAGCTCACACACACACCACGGCTCACACACACACACCACGGCTCACACACCATGGCTCACACACATGCACACACCATGGCTTACACCACAGCTCACACGCACACACCACGGCTCACACCCACACACGCACACACCATGGCTTACACACACCACGGCTCACACACACCATGGCTCACACACACCACGGCTCACACACACACACACCACGGCTCACACACACACACCACGACTCACACACCATGGCTCACACACACGCACACACCATGGCTTACACCACAGCTCACACGCACACACCACGGCTCACACCCACACACGCACACACCACGGCTCACACACACCACGGCTCACACACCACGGCTCACACACACCACGGCTCACACACACACACCACGGCTCACACACACACACCACGGCTCACACACCATGGCTCACACATGCACACACCACGGCTCACACCCACACATGCACACACCATGGCTCACACACACCACGGCTCACACACACCACGGCTCACACACACCACAGCTCACACACCATGGCTCACACACGCACACACACGGCTCACACCCACACATGCACACACCATGGCTCACACACACCACGGCTCACACACACCACGGCTCACACACACCACAGCTCACACACCATGGCTCACACACGCACACACACCACGGCTCACACCCACACATGCACACACCATGGCTCACACACCACGGCTCACACACACACACACCACGGCTCACACACACACCACGACTCACACACCATGGCTCACACACACGCACACACCATGGCTTACACCACAGCTCACACGCACACACCACGGCTCACACCCACACACGCACACACCACGGCTCACACACACCACGGCTCACACACCACGGCTCACACACACACACACACACACCACGGCTCACACACACCACGGCTCACACACACACCACGGCTCACACACCATGGCTCACACACGCACACACCACGGCTCACACCCACACATGCACACACCATGGCTCACACACACCACGGCTCACACACACCACGGCTCACACACACACCACAGCTCACACACCATGGCTCACACACACCACACACACCACGGCTCACACACACACACACACACACCATGGCTCACACACCACGGCTCACACACACCACGGCTCACACACACCACGGCTCACACACACACACACACCACGGCTCACACACACACACCACGGCTCACACACCACGGCTCACACACCACGGCTCACACGCACACACCACGGCTCACACCCACACACGCACACACCACGGCTCACACCCACACACGCACACACCACGGCTCACACACACACCACGGCTCACACACCACGGCTCACACACACACACCACGGCTCACACACACACCACGGCTCACACACCACGGCTCACACACACTCACCACGGCTCACACACACACACCACGGCTCACACACACCATGGCTCACACACACATACCACGGCTCACACACACACACCACGGCTCACACACACGCACACACCATGGCTTACACCACAGCTCACACACACACACCACGGCTCACACACACACGCACACACCACAGCTCACGCGCACACACACATACACTCCCGCGGAGGCGTGTCACGGGAGCTTTCTCAGTGGGTGGCTGGGTTACTTGCTATTCCATGGTTTCCAGGCGGCGGTTTCCACTGTGCTCCCAGGCCCATGGCTATGGCGCCACTGAGGGGCAGGGTCCAGTCTCTGACTGCAGTTGGGGGTGTCCCCAGGCTCCAGACCTCGGGCGCCTCTCCACTCTGGAGGGCCACATGGGGCATGTGTTTAGGCAGGTGGGGGAGCCACTTGGTCAGAAACAAAGCAGGACCCCTGGCCGGGGCCTCCCAGGGCTGACTTTAGGATGGACGTGCAGACGGCACTCACTGGAGCTCAGATGCCATCGAGGGAAACGTGGCACTGCCTTGCGTGCTGCCGAGGAAGAAGACAGCTGGTGAATGACAGCTCCAAGGGTGTCATGTGGGGACGTGCGCACCTTCAAGCTGCGGAGAGAGGCCGAGGACACCGTGCTACTAGGCCTCTGTCCCCATGGGGTTGCAGCACGCCGCCCTCCCTCCCGGCAGGAGCCTCTGTCCCCTTGGGCTACTCGTCGTTACCTGTGGTCTCATGTCTATTCCCTCAGGGGAAGATAAACGCCCAGAGACAGAGACTTGTGTCTGCTTCCTCCATTGCTGTGTCACCCAGAACGTGTCCGGCCATCGTAATACTTCAGTGGTGGCCCAAAGGACAGAGGAGTGATTCTCCTTCTCATCTGTTGCAGTGTTACTAGTGATTTCTAATACTTTTCTTGGATCAGAACTAAGAGCACTTTAAGAAATACTAATAAAACTAAGTGTGGACAGTGCGACCCTAGCTTATTTACAGGTGATGCAGTTTTGTGGCATTTTAGTTTTGGTACTTCCTGCTGTCTTCTACCATAGCAATTATAAGCACTTTGCAATGGTCAGTTTATGGGTCTGTCGTCTTCACTAGCCTATAAATCCCTTAAGGGCAAGAACTGTGTCTTGTTATCTTTACCATTTGGCACTGTGTCTGTTCCATGAATGTTGCAGATGGTGGGATGGATTGATAGTTGGATGGGGCCATAAATGGGTGTATAGCTGAATGGTTGGATGGATGGATGATGGATAGATGGATGGATAGAAGGATGGATAATGGGTGAATGACAGAGGAATGGAGGGATGGGTGGATGTGGATGAATGGAAGGACGGATAATGGATGGATGATGGATGGATGGTTGGATGATGGTTGGATGTATGTATGTGGATGAATAGAAGGATGGATGATGGATATGGATGATGGATGGATACATAGAAGGATGGGTAATGGATGTTGGATGAGTGGATGGAAGGATGGATGACAGATGGGTGGATGGATGGATGGGGATGGATGTGGATGGATAAAAGGATGGATGATAGAAGGATGATAATGGATGATGGATGGATAGATGGAAGGATGGATGACAGATGGGTGAATGTATGGATGTGGATGAATGGAAGGATGGGGATGGATGTGGATGGATAAAAGGATGGATGATAGAAGGATGGATAATGGATGATGGATGGATAGATGGAAGGATGGATAACAGATGGGTGGATAGATGGATGTGGATGAATGGAAGGATGATGGATGATAGAAGGATGGATGACAGATGAGTGGATGGATGGATGTAGATGAATGGAAGGATGGATGATGGATGTGGATGGATAAAAGGATGGATGATGGATAGACAGAAGGATGGATAATGGATGATGGGTGGATAGATGGAAGGATGGATGACAGATGGGTGGATGCATGGATGTGGATGAATGGAAGGATGATGGATGATAGAAGGATGGATGACAGATGGGTGGATGCATGGATGTGGATGAATGGAAGGATGATGGATGATAGAAGGATGGATGACAGATGGGTGGATGCATGGATGTGGATGAATGGAAGGATGATGGATGATAGAAGGATGGATGACAGATGGGTGGATGCATGGATGTGGATGAATGGAAGGATGGATACATGATGGATGAATGAATAGATAGATGTGGAGGATGGAAGGAAGAATGGGTAGGTGCATAGATGATTGATTGGATGGATGGGTGGTGGGTGGGTGGATGATTGGATGGTTGGTGGGATGAGTTGATTAGTCTGAAATCCTTGCTACCTTCCTAGTAGAAGAGACAATTTTTTTTATGAAATGATGCAGGAGCCTAACACCTGTGGTGTGGCGTGCTGGGATGCCCTTCAAGAGGCCAAGCACCTGTCTCCCTTCTGCTGCCCTTGTTGACTAATGGAGAATATGTGTCGGCCAAGCCTGCATAGCCTGAGTACCCTCCCATGCGACTTTCTGCTGTCTGGCCTCCTGGATGCAGCAGCCTAGCCGCTCTGCAGGGAGCGTGGAGTCTCCCGTCTTGTGTTCTCTGTCTGGGATGCTGGAGTTGGTGTTGGCCTTGGTCCTTGAGGCCCTGAGCCTGAGACCCACAGGCCTGAAATTGCCTCTGGCCTCTCCCGCCTGGAGGTACCTGTTTTATTCCATCTGTGTTTATCTGTTTCTCTAGGAACCGAGGCCCCTCACCACGGGAAGATGCCAGTTTTACTCCAGTGGGGTGGGGTACTTGTACGACGTCTACCAGACAGAGGTGAGCAGGAGCACTGAGATTCACGTGGGTTTTGCTCCGCTAACCCCACTGAGCCCACGTGGTTTTCCCTGTGCATAGGCATGGTCTGAGTATTTCGATTCTGATAGTTCCTGGGGGCCTCCCGTGTGGCTGGTGAGCCGCCAGTGCCCCTGTGTTTTGGGTCTTGATGCTTCTATGTGCTGTTTTTCACTCTGGAGTCAGAGCTCCAGACTCACTTTGTTAAATCACAACAGTCTCAGAGTTCATGTGTCCGGTTCTGTGTGGCCCTTCCAGTTAGCACTTTTCTAACTTAATTATTGCAATAAGAAGCAAGGATAAGACATTTACAGTGTCCGAGAAACCTCTGGATTTCCCTGAGCCACCGACAGCGGCAGGCAGTGTGACCTCATTTCTCTTTCCAGGTGAGTGAGATGCAGGCAGTAATGACCCGCGGGTGGCTGCCGCCTTCGCCAGGACCATCCGAGGGCACAGCTCTGCAACAGCGCTGTCTGTGTGTCTCGAGCCTGCCCTGTGTGGATTCCTGGCTTCAACTAAATGCAGCCTCTCATCCTTAGCATGGTGTCAGAGGAGCAGGCGGAGCTGGAGGCCTCTCTGTGGCCAGCACCTGCCAGCTTGTCTGGGACTCTCCAGTAACTGCTGGGAGGCATCCTGTGTGTGTGTGTGTTGGGGGGGGGTAGGTGGGAGGCATCCCGTGTGTGTATATGGGGGGAGGCATCCTGTGTGTGTCTGGGGGGTAAGCGTCCTCTGTGTGTGTGTGTGTTTGTAGGCGTCCTGTGTGTGTGGAGGTGTCCTGTGTGTGTGTCTGTGTCCTGTGTGTGTGTTGGGAGGGAGGCATCCTGTGAGTGTGTGTGGGGTAAGCGTCCTCTGTGTGTGTATGTGTGTGTGTGGAGGCGTCCTGTGTGTGTCTGTGTGCGTGTGTGTGTGTGTGTGTATAGAGGCATCCTGTGAGTCTGTGAGTGTGTGTGGGGGGGGTAAGCGTCCTCTGTGTGTGTATATGTGTGTGTGTGGAGGCGTCATGTGTGTGTGTGTGTATGTATGGAGGCATCCTGTGAGTGAATGTGTGTGGGGGGGTAAGTATCCTCTGTGTGTGTGTATGTGTAGGTGTTCTGTGTGTGTGGAGGCGTCCTGTGTATGTGGAGGCGTCCTGTGTGTGTGGGGGGGGGAGGTGTCCTCTGTGTGTGTTTGGGGGGTATCCCATGGCCAGGGCTTTCAAGGTTGTCACATGGAGGTGGCAGGTATCTCTTCCGAGGCTGCCAGTGCTCAAACCTGGGGGGAGGGCGCCCTGGGACAGGACCTCTTCTGCTGCCCTCTGGGCTCTCAGGCTTCTGTGCACCCCATGCCAAGGGCCTCCTGGGCTCTGTGTTCCACACACCCTGATGTTTCCCTCTGCCCCTGGGATCACAAAGAAACGAGGCCTGTCCTCCAAGCCCTGGTTATCCGGCCTCTGGGACCAGCCTGTGCCCCAATTCCTCCTGCAGGAAGGGTGCTGGCCCCTGAGCCCTGAAGCCCCTGTGTCTGGAGTCAGGGGAAAGTCGGGAGGGGCATCTGCTTGGCTGGGCCCGAGTGGCCGCTCCCAGCTCCCATGAGGCAGCCCTGCCTTGGTGGGGTGAGGGGGGTGGTGGACACTGGCGTGTGACCTGACAAGGCCTCTCTGCCCCAGGTCACCTGTCACTCCCTGGACGGCCAGTGCCAGCTGAAGGTGAGGAGTAACACCTGCTACTGCTGTGACCTCTACGCCTGTGGGAGGTGAGGGGCGCCGGGGACCCCCATATCCATGCCTGAGGGAGATGAGGGGCACCAGGGACCCCTGTAGCTACGCCTGCAGGAGGTGAGGGGCGCCAGGAACCCCTGCATGTGCCTGCAGGGGCGAGGCCC
This sequence comes from Trachypithecus francoisi, assembly GCF_009764315.1. Classification (NCBI taxonomy): domain Eukaryota; kingdom Metazoa; phylum Chordata; class Mammalia; order Primates; family Cercopithecidae; genus Trachypithecus; species Trachypithecus francoisi. The sequence continues at coordinate 1,709,723 of NW_022681463.1, read as the reverse complement.
CATCCTTCCGCTCCCGACATCACTCCCCATGCCCTGCACCTACATCGTCTCCTTTACTCCTTAGATGTTTACATGAGGAAAGTTGAGTCCATTTCACAGATGAAAAGACGGAGGCTCTGAAAGGTTGATCTGCCCAAGAAGACACAGCCCGTGTGTGTCGGGCGAGAGTTTAAACCTGGCCCAGCCTCTCGGGCCCCAGGCACAGCCCCCTCTCGGGACAGGGGCCTGTGATCCCAACAGCCTTCCCATCCTGGTGTGAAGACAGAGATGGCTCAGACACCCGTCCTGCTGGGCCACTGACGCGGAGGGGCTGCCCTGCCAGGCCCAGTTGTCGCTCTTTGCCACTGCGGGCCCCAGGTGGGGAGCCTCACAGGCCAATCCTATCAAACGTAGGTTTGATCCCCCGGAGCAGTGCAGGGAGCGGTGTTGACTGGGCTCCAGCCCTGACTTCCTCCCCCAGCCTTGCAGGGCTGAGGTCCAGAGGACACCTGACCACAAGTTTAACTTGTGGGTGGTCACTTGCCTCGTGTGGTGACACCACGGTGCCCTCTCTGTGCAGCGCAGAGTCCTCGCCCACCTACTATGAGTTTGTCGGTGTCCGCGGCTGCCAGGACGTGCTGCACCTGTACCGCCTGCTCTGGGCCTCTGCGGTTCTGAACGTCCTGGGCCTGTTCCTGGGCATCATCACTGCTGCTGTCCTGGGGGCCTTCAAGGACATGGTGAGGCCCCTCGGCGGGACCCCCACTGCTCACCGGGAGCCGGGCTCCGGGTCCATTTCTCCAGGGTGGGCTGGGGGATCCCTGGCCCTCACTTTACAGATGGGGCACTGAGGCCCATGTGTCTGCCAGCGGCGTGTCAGGGTGACAGCTGGTGTGCACCGACTCACCTTGGGGCCGTCCTGTCCCAGGCCTGTCACAAGAATCACCTGATCCTTGCCTCCCTGCTGAGGTGGGCACAACCCACCCCCAAGAAACAAAGTTCAGCTCCCAAGAGGGAGGCCCAGCCCTTGTGGACTAAGCTCCCATCGTTAGCAACCGCCTGGGGCTTCAGACGGGCAGGTCTGGGCTGGGGCCGGGGCCAGTGCCTTCACAAACCCCAGAGGCAAGACACATAACGGCCTGAGCAGGAGGAGGGAGGGACGGGGCCCCTCGCAGGAGTTGGGCTGGACCTGTCCTGGAAAGGCTGGCCCTCGCCCGCCCAGGAAACCACAGGGAAATCACTGGCCTGGGCTGACTGGCCTCTCCCTTCTCCCTCCTCTGGCCTCTCCTGGCGCCTGTTTCGAACCAGATGTTCTGGTGGTGTGTGGCCAGCAAACCTGCCCCTGAACTCGCAGAGAAGCTGCAAGGGAGGGGCAGCCAGGAGGGAGGGAGCCCCACCCCGAGAACATCCAAACGGCAGCCCAGGGACGAAGGGCGTCCCCTCTTGCACCCACACGAGGTGGCTGGGCAGCACCAGGCAGACGCACATCCTGCAGGCCAGACCCGGCCCAGTGTGGCAGTGACAGCACTCCTGAGTGGCTTCTCCATGCCCCATTCATCCCAGAGACTGTCCACAACTAAAAAGTAACTCAGCTTGGAACCCTCCTGCCATCTGCTTCTCAGCTTCTCCTTTTCTCAGCACTTTTGTGCTTCCAGGCAAAACTGGTGAAGCTGAGAGTGACCCTGGCATCCCGAGGTCCAGCCCTCTGGCTCCCCCCGACCCATTGGCCCCTCAAGCCCCACCCTGGGCCCTCAGACGCCCGCACACCAACACAAGACAGGCACCTCCCAGGGTCCTTGCTCTGCAGTGACAGCTGGCCAGCCCCTGTGGGCTGGGGCCAGGTGGGAGCGGGAGTCGGGTTGGGAAGGGTCTCTGCCGGGGATCCTGCAGGCTCTGGGTGCCTTCGGCGTCTCCTCAGTGCAGGCTTCTCTGCCTCGGCGGCTCAGTGTCTCCTCTCCGTGGCTGTCCTAGGAAGAACTGCAGCTGGATTGTAGACAGGACACAGAAACACGCGTGTGGTGCAGGCGCCATGCTCGCCGCACACGCCCGGGGTTTCCAGGGTTTTCCAGAAGGGGCTCGTGTGTTCATTAAAGCCCGTGATAAAATGCTGAAGTGCGGGATCAGGAACAGGAGATGCCCCAAGGGCCAGACCACAACGCAGAGCCACACCCGGCTCCAGGAAATCTTTCTCAAACCCAAAGCTCAGGGGTGTGCAGAGCAAGGAGGGGGCTTGCTAACCTTCACACCCACCAAGCAGGCACTCTTATGAGTTTAATTGATTTTGCCGTGTAAACATTTTGTTAAGGAACAAAGATGCTTCCTTACCTGTCACCAAGCTGGACGGCCCTTCTCCGTAGACGAGGGCAAATTCCTTGTGACGGGAGCGTGGGAGGTGCTTAACGTGCCGGCAAGGGCAAGCGGCTGGGCCTGCCTCTCGGGCCTCCTCCACGTGTGACTGTGGCCCCTGTGTTCTCTGGTTTCTGTGCACTTGCCCCGGCCCCATCCTCAGGCCACCCCCAGCTCAGAGGCCTCCCCACCCCTCTACCTGTCAGAACCTCAACTCTCCTGCCCCTCCCTCATGGAGCACGGACCCTCCATGCCCATTCACCTCCCAGGCCCACCTCAGCTTCCCCCCTGCTCTCTGCAGGGTCTGAGGCAGGACCACGGCCTCCTGCACACGTAGACCAAGGGCTGGCTGCCCAGAAGCCCTTGCCCCTTCCCACCCTCCAGCGCCCACTGGGCAGGGGGCTCCCTCCCAGCCCCAGGGGGTGCGGGCAGCACTGTTTTCTATTTGAGGACACCTCAGGCCTAGGGTCGTCACTGTGGCCAGACCCTTGCAGCAGTTCTGGCCTGGCTTCCCTGCCTGTGCCATCTTCCCCTGGCTTCCCTCCAGGGTGCTGCTGACCCCGGGAGTGGGGGCTGGGGAAGGTGGAGGGCACCTGTATGAAGGTGGGGAGGGAGGCAAGGCCTGGGTGCCCTCGGCCCAGTCCCAGTGTTTCTGGCCCGGGAAGCCCTGGAGGTGTGTGAGCCATGGGCCACTCCCTCTGTGGGGGATGAGGCCGGCCGGGACCTGAGTTGGAGCTGGCACCTTCTGTGGAGAATTTTAACTGCCTGAGTGGGTCAGTGGAAGTGTGGATGGGAGCTTAGAAAGCTTTGGTTTTGTTTGCATTCCCCAGAAACCCTGCGCTGGTTGGGTGCAAGCTTGGGGAAGCGAGAGCTGTCAGCCCGATGCTGAGAGGGCCTTCCTCACTTGCACCCTTCTGTGCCAAAAAAGCAGACTCTGGGGCCCGGAGAGAAGGAAACCCAAAAAATATTAAGTAAAAAAGAGCCTGAGCCAAGCGGTCACCCGGTGTGACTGGCAGGTGGCAGGGCCCTGGGACCAAGATGTAGAGAACCTGAATATAAAGACACGCTGGGCCGGGGTTAGCTCTAGCCTGAGAGGTGGGGTTCAGGGGTGCTGGGCTTTCTAGGAAGGCTGGACGGCCTCTCCCTCCATTGGGGGGTGCACGTTGACCGCCCGTCTCCTCTCCGTGGCAGGTGCCTCTGTCCCAGCTGGCCTACGGCCCAGCCGTCCCACCGCAGACCCTCTACAACCCTGCCCAGCAGATCCTGGCCTGTGCAGGCTTCCGCCCGACGCCCGAGCCCATCCCGACCTGCTCGTCCTACCCTCTGCCCCTTCAGGTAGGGCCAGCGTCACCTGCTGGAGTTGGACGTGCTGGTTGCAGGCAGTGGGGTGGACAGGACGGGGCTGGGGTCGGAGGGGATGAGGTCTTGCAGCTGCCTCACCTTCTGGATTAGGGATGGGAGGTGGGGGGCAGTAACAACCCGGCTGTTGGGGCACAACCTCCCTGCAAATATGGCCGGGGACTGTGCCAGGTGGCCCTGGTGACCCGCCACCGTGCTCTGCCGGCAGCTGGCTCTTCTGACCCCGGGACTGGCCCTGCACAGGCCTGGGCAGCTCCCTGCTGCAGTGTGGAGGCTCCTGTGTGTCTGCTGGTGGATGTCCTGGGGGCATAGCCAGGTTATTTAGGTGGAGCCATATGGATCTGCCGAAATCCAACCCCATTTTACCTGTAGACATGGAGACCTCATAGGGTTCATCCTGACATGATGCTGTTGACCTTGGGGACAACGGAGAGGCCACGACGAAGCTGCAGATCAAAGCACACACCGTGATGTGTTTCTGTGCGGGGAAGGGCAGGGTGAACGTGGAGCGTCGTTAGTTTTGAAGTCCAGCATGACACAGGTCTTCAGATGTTCCACAAGGAGACCTGCTCCCAACCTGTGACGTTGGCAGGAAGAGACATTCCTCAGAGTGACGTCCGGGGGAGGCGTGTACACACCCCACCCTCATGTCCAGGACAGAGAGGGCTCAGGTTTGAGCCGGGCCCGAGAGCCACAACCTTCTCAGCTCACCCCGGGGACCTGCGCCAGGGACCCTGTGGAGGGAGTGGGAAGCGGCACTCATGGAGAGGGGGCTGCTAGGGGTCCCCGGCGTCTGGGGCCTGCTTGGGGCAGCCGCCGTCAGTCCTGTCTGGGACACAGCAGCTGTTGGGCTCAGTGGAGACGACCAGGGCCCCCGGCCTGACACCATCTCCTCGTGGAGGGATCCCTGCACCCCGTGCCTCAGTCTCATCTCTCACTTTGAATAGAAAGCTGGGGCCCTGCTCCTTGGGAACACAAGGCCCCTGCTGGAGGTCTGGCCTGGAAGCATCTTTTCCATTTCTGTGATGGGGGAAGATGTGGTCCCCAGGGTCAGAAGATGGCGGGAGCTTTTGCCAGCGACCCTGCAGTGGTCTCTCCTGCAGGCAGGCGCGTCTGCATGGTGCTACAGGCAGCTTCATCCTCCCCCAAGCCTCCTGCCCCTGCCCCAGGGACGTCCCCATCACGGCAGGGACCATGTCCCCATCACGGCAGGGACCATGTCCCCCGGGCCACAGCCTTGTCCTGGGGGCTTCTCTCTGGCCTCCTGGTCTCCCGTGGGAAGTTTGCCAAGCCCAGAGCTGGAGGCCCACAGGGGCAGGGGTATCTCCAGGGACGCTGGGCCTGCAGGTGCTCCCCAAGCGGCTCTGCACAGACCCGGACTTAGAATTGCATAGGTGCCAAGAACTTGCAACCCAGAGTACAGCCTGGGTGGCCCGGCCTGTCTTCCATCCTCAACCTCAGCCGCCGCCCCTCGGGGCCCCAGAGGAGAGAACGCGTGGTTCCATCAGCCGCTACCTCTTGTCTGGCTCCAGGGCTGGTTTGGGCTGCCCTGGTGCTGGGGCCCGGCTGTCTGAAGCTCTGGCTGTGAGGGGCCAGGCTTCAAGTTTGCATTCTGACTTGGGACCTTGGAGACAGCGAGGCTTTGTGGGGGGAGGGGGTGGTGACTCCCTCAGGCAGGTGCATCCTCCCTGCCTGTGAGCCTCAGGGAGGTGTAAGATGTGGGGGCGGTCCTCCCCGTCACACGCGGGTTTACGGGGTGTGGGGGCGGTCCTCCACATGCTGACTTACGGGATGTGGGGGCGGTCCTTCCCATCACATGCTGACTTACGGGATGTGGGGGCGGTCCTTCCCATCACATGCCGGCTTAAGGGGTTGTGGGGGATGGTCACCCCGTCACATGCAGGTTTACGGGATGTGGAGGGTGGTCCTCCCCATCACACGCAGGCTTACGGGATGTGGGGGGCGGTCCTCCCCATCACACGCAGGCTTACGGGATGTGGGGGGCGGTCCTCCCCATCACAGGCTTACGGGATGTGGGGGGCGGTCCTCCCCATCACATGCCGGCTTAAGGGGTTGTGGGGGATGGTCTCCCCGTCACATGCAGGTTTACGGGATGTGGGGGGCGGTCCTCCCCATCACACGTGGGCTTACGGGATGTGGGAGGCGGTCCTCCCCGTCACACGCTGGCTTATGGGATGTGGGGGGCGGTCCTCCATGTCACACGTGGGCTTACGGGATGTGGGGGGCGGTCCTCCCCGTCACACGCTGGCTTATGGGATGTAGGGGGTGGTCCTCCCCATCACACGCTGGCTTATGGGATGTAGGGGGCGGTCCTCCCCGTCACACGCTGGCTTATGGGATGTGGAGGATGCGGGGGTGGATCCATTTCATCCCCATGGTGCTCCATCCTTATCCACCCTGGAGCTCTGGCTTTACATAAAGGGTGGATGTTCCCCTCTTCCTCTGGGGAGATCTGGGGCCCTCGGATGGCCCAGCCAGCCTTTGTGCCAGCGTGTGTGAGAGCTTAATATACCCACGCTGATAATCGGATTTCAGAGATTGCAAATCAGATGAGGCTCATGTGCTCCTCAGAAGAACAACAGAGGAGGGGCTCTGCTTCCGCAGAGATGGAGAGAAAATATTCAGTGTGTTCCATGGAAGTCGTTAGCAGCAGAAAATGCTCCCACTTGAGACAGTGGGGGGTGGGGAACAGTGACTTGGGGGTTGTTTTGAGCAGTTAATAAAAAGGACAATTTAAAGAGATCACCTACCTTACACCCAGCAGCTTTGCCAGGCATGAAGTGCAGGGGAGGATGTGGCATCACAGCAGAGGATGAGTTCCTGCCCCATTACTAAGAAACGTGCCCTCCCCTCCCCTATTCGATTGTCTGTGGGCAGGGCTTGTCCCTGGGCGGGGCCTTGTCCGCTCAGTGGTTAACCACGTGGTCGTGGGGTTTACTCCGTGGTTCCTGGGGGTTTTACTCTGTGGTTCTGGGGTGGAGGCTCACTCCATGGTTCCTGGAGGTTCACTCAATTGTTCCTAAGGAGTTACTCCGTGGTCCTGGGACTTACCCCTCAGTTTCCTTGACTGCTCATCTGCTGTGGAGAAGAGTGGGTGCTATGGAGTTGGAAGTTGAGAGTTCCCAGCAAACTTGAGAGAATGTTCCCTAGTGTCTCTGTCGCCTGTAGCCAGAAACCTGTGAGTTTTGGGGGAAGAAAGAAATGAGGTTGGCAGGTGTCCCACTGGATCCCACGAGCCTGTGCTGTCAGCCTCAACATCGCAGTCCCTCTGAGCAAGGGCCCCATTCTCAGCCTTACCGACACCTGTGCAGAAATTCTGCTGTCAGGATCCAGAGGTCCTGCTAGCTCCCAAGGCGTCTGCAGTGCAGTGCTCTCCAGGGAAAGGCTCAGGCATCTGGCTTCTCAGGGGATGCTGAACACCCAGGCTCAGACAGGCAGCTGGCTTCTCAGGGGATGCTGAACACCCAGGCTCAGACAGGCAGCTGGCTTCTCAGGGGAACACTGCACACCCAGGCTTAGACAGGCAGCTGGTTTCTCATGGGACCCTGCAGGCCGGGGCAAGAGGAGCACAGAGCACATCTGGTAGCTTGGAGTTTAAAAAACTCTTCCTGTGTTATTTCTTAGAAGGAGTTTGTTTGCTTTATTTAACATTTGATTTCAAGATAGAGTTTTTTAGCCCCTAGAATTTAGGAGAGGGGGAAGAACTAAGATGTGTGTTGGCAGTTGGAGAAAAGCTAGAATGTATCGATTTAAAATCTGTTCCTTTTCCGGTCTCAGAATTACGTGAGTGGGTCTATGTGTGTTAGGGCTCTCCAGGGAAGCAGAGCCTATGGGGAATACAGGTACCTACATGTGAAGAGAGATCAATCCATCGATTCTGAATGACTGGCTGGCCACTGGGGCTGCAGGTGCACAACCACAGGAAGGGGACAGGCTGGACCAGGGAGGGTGAGGCTGCCTCTGGGGTGCCCAGGCCGCTGGGGCAGAGTCCACTTCTCCTGGGGACCGCAGCCTCTTTCCTTAAGGCCTTCAGGGGAGAGGAGGGGCCGTCCGTGTCCGGGGGCTGAGGCGCTGTATGCAAGGGTGTCAGTCACCTGAAGGTGCCGCCACGGCAACACCCAGATGTGTGTGTGAGCCGCCGAGTTAGCCATGGTGACACTGAACCAGCCACACACTGCTGGACGTGTGGACGCGTGGGGTTCACACCTGGGGTCTTTCCTGAATATGAAGTGTTGGGTGAGCCCAGGGGCCCCTGACTGTCGGTTTTGGAGTCAGGTCAGAGGCTCGCTGTCTGTGAGGAAGCGGGATGTGGTCTGGGCACACCCTGGGGCATCTACCCCATCCCCGTCCAGCTGTGGAAGCCAAGGTTGTACCAGTGAGGCCCCGACCACCCTCTCCTGCTGTGACCAGGGCTGGAGCTGCCCTGTCCAGTGGTCCTGGGTCTGTGGCAGGGGAGGGGTCCTGAGAGTGGCCCTGGGTCTGCAGGGGGCCCGTGTGAATGGCCCTGGGTCGGCGGGGGCGGGGTGCACGTGTGAGTGGTCCTGGTCTATGTCAGGCTTCCCTGCGGTCCAGCACGGGGTGGTCTCACCTGCTAACCCAGGGCCCTCTCTGTTTATTGCAGCCCTGCAGCCGCTTCCCAGTTGCGCCCACCTCCGCCCTGACTTTGTCTGAGGACCTGCAGTCCCCCTCTCCAAGCAGCTCTGGCTCTGGGCTTCCCGGCCAGGCCCCACCGTGCTACATACCCACCTACTTTCCCCCAGGGGAGAAGCCACCCCCCTATGCTCCCTGATAGAGGTGTGGAGTAAAAGATAACTTTGGTTTGTTAAAAAAAAAAAAAAAAAAAAAGGCAGCCTCTAGAAATCCCGCTCTGTGGCCAACCTCCTAGAGAACCCAGGAGAGTGGTCCAGAGGTCTGTCCCCTCCTTCCCTCCCTGGGCACACTGGTGAGGGAGGCTGGGACCAGCAGGGAGTGGGGCCCTGCAGACCCAGGCTGGTGACACCTCGGCTCGGGCTCTGCTCACACCACCCGGCCTCCTCCTCTGACAGCGATTGTTCTGGTGTTTTCACATCCCATAATTAATTAGCTATTACTATGATTCTGCAAAGAAGGTGCGGCCCCGTGCCTCCCTGCATGTGTGTTCTTGTTTGCGGACGTGTGTTGTGCATTACACATTCACACGTGTGTCTGTGTCCTGGAGAAGGGCAGGGCAGGACCCACCCGCCCCTCGTGCTGTGCTCCTGACATATGCCAGGAAGGGAACGAGGCTTCGGCTCCAACGCCCGCCGCTGTGTCTAACCGCCTGCAGAGTTGCCAGAATCTGGAGGCCCGGTTGTCCTTCCCAGCCCTGGGCGCAAATCTGCCCCGGCCACTGGCGCGAGCGTCTCCCCCTGAGCTGTCTCCCAGCGACGGCACCTGGACTTCTGCTGTGCTTCCGCGGCGGCTCCCTCACCGTGTCTCAGGACGGGATAGTGGGGGAGGGTGCTTCGTGGTCCCTCGGTTCAGGGTCTGGGAATGCAGCGCTCCCTGTGGAAACCAGCCGAGCTCCCCACAGGCCCAGCAGGCGCCCTGCCAGTCACACCGGGGGAGACAGGTGAGCGCGCTTGGGAAGAGGCAGGTCTTCGGTGGGTCCCAGGCGCCCCAGTGACAGGAGTTCAGGATGCGCCACCCCAAAGTAGCCAGAGTCTCTTGCAGTGGATGTGGGGAGAGGCTCTCAATTCCTAAAGTCAGATCTTCAAGGAACCACGGACTCCCCGGGCGCGGGGGAGGTGAGAGGCGATCCCACTGCTCCTCAGACGCACCACAAGACACCGAGTCGTGGCCTCTGCTCTGTGGGCCGCTCACACTTCCCCAGTCACTCCCTCTCCCCTCGGAAGCTGGCGGCCCTAGGCCTCACCGCTCTCAGGGCCTCACGTCCCTCCCTTCAAAGCCCCACTGGGTCTGCAGTAAACAAGTACCACTCTTCTCCCGAGTGAGTCTGAGGTCTCCAGCTTGTTTCATGGAACAGCACCTGCCTGGGAGTTGGAGCGGGGACTTTCTTCCCTGCCCAGTCCCGAGTCTGGGAGAAAAAAGATACGAGAGCCACGCTCATGCAGACACAGGCTCCTGCCCCCTCCGCTGCCCAGGAGCCTCCCTCTGCCTCCGTCTGCCCGATGACGAGTCTCATCCTGTGTTCAGTGCTCCTGGGCAGAAGGCCCGCAGCGCACATCCACACACGGACGGGGCCCAGCCAGGCCCAGGGGCGCCAAAGGGCCTCTGAAAGGCCTGCAGCCAGCTCTGGTCTGTGAACCCGCCACTGCTTGTCATTTTTGTTTTATAAATCCAGCCTCACGCGCTTGCTTTCCAGGAGAATGTGGTCTTGGCCTCTCCTCAGGGCTGACTGGCCTTGCACCAGTCCAGGAGGTCAGGCATGAGCCGGAGGTGCGGTGTCCTGTCTGGAAACTCACCGCCAGGTTCCTCCAGGGCTGCAGGTGCCTGGCTCTGACTAAGAAGCTGAACAAGCAGCAGAGACCAAGAGGTTTCTGGAGCGCCGGGAGAGGCACTCACCTGCGCCTGGGGGGATGAAAAGTGTGCCATGGATTTCCCGAGCCCCCGAGGCTCTCGTTTTACCTCAGAGGAGGCTCTGTGGGCGCTGATGGTGCCGTGGTCTTGTGTGGGCGGTTCTCTGTGGCCCGAGCACTCTGGAGCTCGGCCTGTGCCCCCGAAGCTGCCTGGTGCAGGCCCCGGGCCTCTTGTTCTAGGGGTACGAAGAGCAGAGAAGCTGAACTGCAGGTCTGGGCAGGGAGCCTCTGTCCCCTGGAGCCCTGGCCAGCAAAGTCACAGGAATAACCATCGTTCTCTCGTGTCAGCCCTTGGTTGCAGGGTGCGGTGTGGGGGTATCAGAGTGCTTCCCCCAAACACAACGTCGATCTTCCTTGACTTCTAATCTTGGCTAGAGTCAAAAGCTGTTCAAAAATATTCAACTCCAAGGTCAACAATTTTGTTCTTGCCACAAAAATGTCCTTATCCTTTACCCCAGCCACAAAGAATGTGAACAATTTGACTCAAGGCTGGTGGTGGCTGGAGGGTCCTCCAGGCCCCAGGGCAGCTCCCAACTGGCGCAGCGCTCCGGCCAATGCCTGGCCTGCAGTGTGGGCGGCGGCTGCTCTCGAGGTGCACCTGTCTCATGTGGACGGAGCCTGTCTGGGGCCACCAAGCTCTACCGGCCTGAGTTACGGTCTGATGAACCCCTCCCTGGGCTCCGCTGGGGCCTCCTAATCCCAGCCTCCCCCCAGCCTCCCCTGGAGGGATGGGCCCCCAACTCTGCCCTCGCTCAGTTCCCACGCACAGCCGAGGCCAGGGAGACCCTGGAGGCCTCGGGAGATGGGGTGGAGGGGATGGTGGGGCAGGGGGTGCTGGGTGGTTTGGGGGTGCTGTGGTGCCACCTGCACGCCCTGCCTCACTGGGACACACAGGAGACAGGCTTCTGCAGCTCAGAGGTGGGGCCTGATGCAGCTGCAGGTCATGCCTGGGGAGGGCGGGGTCAGAACATTGCCCTGGGCAGGGCTCCGCTGAAACGGGCCCCACCCTTATTAGCTTGGGACCTTCGGTTACAGGGAGCCTCCTCCTGCCTCAGTTTCTACATTTCACACAGCAGCACTGCTCACAAGAGCCCCCAATCAGAAGCAGCCCAAATGCAACTACTGAGCGGGGGAGGGACGTGGTCCGTCCACGTGGGCCACCGGCCATGGAGAGGGGAAGGGATGTGGGTGATAGGGTTTGGCTGTGTCCCCACCCAAATCTCAAATTGCATCTCCCAGAATTCCTGTGCGTTGTGGGAGGAGCCTGCGGGAGGTCATTGAATCATGGGGCTGGTCTTTCCCGTGCTGTTCTCGTGAGAGTGAGTAAGTCTCACGAGATTTGATGGGATGATCAGGATTTCCGCTTTCGCGTCTTCCTCATTTTCTCTTGCTGCGGCCGTGTAAGGGGTGTCTTTGGCCTCCCACCGTGATTCTGAGGTCTCCCCAACCATGTGCAACTGTAAGTCCAATTAAACCTCTTTTTCTTCCCAGTCTTGGGGATGTTTTTATTAGCAGCATGAGAACAGAATACTACAGTGGTCCATCCACACACGGGTCACCCGGCCACGGAGAGGAAGGAAACCCTAATGGGTGCTACGGGGTGAGGCTGTAACACATGGTGCTCAGGGAAGGACACCAGACACCAAGACTCTGTTCTGTTTATATGCAGTGTCCAGAGCAGGCGTGTCCAGGGCAGGCGTGTCCAGAGCAGGCGTGTCCACAGACAGAAGCCGACTGGGAAAGGAGGCGCAGTCACTCACTGTTTATGGACATGGGTTCTTTCTGGAGAGACAAGCGTGTTCTCAGCGTGTTCTGGATGGGGAGAGGTGCAGTCACTGGTCACGGACATGGGTTCTTTTTGGGAGACAAGCGTGTTCTGAGCGTGTTCTGGATGGGGAGAGGTGCAGTCACTGGTCAGGGATGTGGTTTCTTTTTGGGAGACAAGCGTGTTCTGAGCGTGTTCTGGATAGGGAGGGAGGAGCAGTCACTGCTGTCAGACACGGGTTCTTGTGGGGAGATGAGTGTCCGGGAGCCAGATGGAGGTGATGGGTGGACGGCCCGGTGGATGGACTGACCGCTGACCAGTGCCCTGCACTCATGAGGCATGGCTGTTGCCGTGTGAATCCCATCTCCGTGGAAGCGGGGTGGGAGAACCAGGCCCCAAGGCTGTTGTGAAGATGGCCTTATGGGGCCGCATTGGCGCCTCGGGCAGTGCTGGCCGCCGGCCGTGCTCGGTGAACAAGAGCCACGGTCATCACCCTTGCCACGCAGAGCAGCTCCTTCTGCAGACTTGGGGACCCTGTGGCCACCAAGCCCCACGGTGGGAGCAGAGATGCCTCCGAAACTCTGGAGACCCACAGGCAGAGGAGGATTCCACGAGGCTGGGGCCCGTCAGCAGATCCTCAGACAGCAACACACACCACTTCCCTTTCTGTTCCCTAGACCTTTAACTGATGGAATTCAGTAAGCGGAAAACATGCTTGAAACAAGGGCACCATGAAGCGGACCCTCCCCTTTCCCTCGTGGAGCCTCGACCCTGGGGCAGGTGACCCCTTCTTGCTTTGCAGGCAGGGGCTGGAGCTTCTCCTACAAACTGGCCAGGCTGGGATTAGCCCGGCTGCACATTCGCTTTATGCTTCTGTTGGCGTTTAGATACCTGATGTTCATATTTTCTGTATTACGTGAAGTGGGAGGACACGTTCCTTTGTGCTTAGAGCAGTGTTTCCACAGAGGTGCCCGGGCCCAGGGGACAGCAGCCAACCTCTGCAGACATTTCGTGTTGTCATGAGGCTGAGTGTCCAGGAGGGGGCGCTGCTGCACCTGCTGGGCACAGGACACGGCCAGATCAAAGGACCCCACCTGCAAATCACATCCCAAGCCTCCCTCCTCCTCTCCAGCCCGTAGTCAGGGCTGTTCCTCTTCCCTCCTGGGACACATCCCCCTCCCTCCTGGGACACATCCCCCCTCCCTCCAGGGTCCACATCCCCCCTCCCTCCTGGGACACATCCCTCCTCCCTCCATGGGACATGGGCAGGGCCATCCCTCTGCTCTTCATGGGGAACATCCCTCCTCCCTGTACGGGGAAATCCCTATCTTCCCTCCGTGGGATGCAGTAAGGGCCACCCTTCCTCCCTGCACGGGACATATCCCTCCTCCCTCCAGGGTCCACATCCCTCCTCCCTCCTGGGACACATCCCCCTCCCTCCTGGGACACATCCCCCCTCCCTCCAGGGACACATCTCCTCTCCCTCCAGGGACACATCCCTCCTCCCTCCAGGGACACATCCCTCCTCCCTCCAGGGACACATCCCTCCTCCCTCCTGGGACACATCCCCTCTCCCTCCAGGGACACATCCCCCCTCCCTCCAGGGACACATCCCCCCTCCTCCTGGGACACATCCCTCCTCCCTCCAGTGACACATCCCCCCTCCCTCCAGGGACACATCCCCCCTCCCTCCAGGGCACATCCCCCCTCCCTCCAGGGACACATCCTCCTCCCTCCTGGGACACATCCCCCCTCCCTCCTGGGACACATCCCCTCTCCTTCCAGGGACACATTCCCCCTCCCTCCAGGGACACATCCCCCCTCCCTCCTGGGACACATCCCCCTCCCTCCAGGGGACACATCCCTCCTCCCTCCAGGGGACACATTTCCCTCCCTCCTGGGACACATCCCCCCTCCCTCCAGGGTCCACATCCCTCCTCCCTCCTGGGACACATCCCTCCTCCCTCCAGGGACACATCCCCCCTCCCTCTTGGGACACATCCCCCTCCCTCCAGGGACACATCCCCCCTCCCTCCAGGGACACATCCCTCCCTCCAGGGACACATCCCCCCTCCCTCCAGGGACACATCCCCCCTCCCTCCTGGGACACATCCCCCTCCCTCCGGGACACATCCCCTCTCCTCCAGGGACACATCCCCCTCCCTCCAGGGACACATCCCCCTCCCTCCTGGGACACATCCCTCCTCCCTCAGGGACACATCCCTCCTCCCTGCAGGGGACACATCCCCCCTCCTCCAGGGGACACATCCCCCCTCCTTCCTGGGACACATCCCTCCTCCCTCCTGGGACACATCCCTCCTCCCTCCTGGGACACATCACCCCTCCCTCCTGGGACACATCACCCCTCCCTCCTGGGACACATCCCCCCTCCCTCCTGGGACACATCCCCCCTCCCTCCAGGACACATCCCCCCCTCCCTCCAGGGACACATCCCCCTCCCTCCAGGGTCCACACCCCTCCTCCCTCCTGGGACACATCCTCCTCCTCCAGGGACACATCCCCCCTCCTCCTGGGACACATCCCCCCTCCCTCCAGGGTCCACATCCCTCCTCCCTCCAGGGACACATCCCCCCTCCCTCCTGGACACATCCCTCCTCCCTCCAGGGACACATCCCCCCTCCCTCCAGGGACACATCCCCCCTCCCTCCAGGGGACACATCCCCTCTCCCTCCAGGGACACATCCCCCCTCCCTCCTGGGACACATCCCTCCTCCTCCAGGGACACATCCCTCCTCCCTCCAGGGGACACATCCCCCCTCCCTCTAGGGTCCACATCCCTCCTCCCTCCTGGGACACATCCCTCCTCCCTCCAGGGGACACATCCCTCCTCCCTCCAGGGGACACATCCCTCCTCCCTCCTGGGACACATCCCCCTTCCTCCTGGGACACATCCCCCTCCCTCCTGAGACACATTCCCCCTCCCTCCAGGGTCCACATCCCTCCCCCCTCCAGGGTCCACATCCCTCCTCCCTCCAGGGGACACATCCCCCTCCCTCCAGGGGACACATCCCCCCTCCTCCAGGGGACACATCCCCCTCCCTCCTGGGACACATCCCCCTCCCTCCTGGGACACATCCCCCTCCCTCCTGAGACACATCCCCCCTCCCTACAGGGGACACATCCCCCTCCCTCCTGGGACACATCCCCCTCCCTCCTGGGACACATCCCCCTCCCTCCTGGGACACATCCCTCCTCCCTCCAGGAGACACATCCCCCCTTCCTCCTGAGACACATCCCTCCTCCCTCCAGGGGACACATCCTCCTCCCTCCAGAGGACACATCCCCCCTCCCTCCTGAGACGCATCCCCCTCCCTCCTGGGACACATCCCCCTCCCTCCTGGGACACATCCCTCCTCCCTCCTGGGACACATCCTCCTCCCTCCAGGGGACACATCCCTCCTCCCTGTATGGGGAACTCTCTCTCTCATCCCTACATGGGATGTAGTCAGGGCCATCCCTCCTCCCTGCACGGGACACTTCCCTCCTCCCTCCCCAGGACGCCCACACTAGAACCACGTGCTCTGTCTTCCCGTCCTCTTGCACACCCCAGACAGCCTGGTCGTGGAGGGTGCCAGGTCGCCCACGTGACAGGCCTGGCTGGGACTCTGTGTTGCAATTCCTAGCACCATTGGTTTTGCTTGTTTGGGACAGTGGTTATTACAGCTTCTGGCACCCCTGGAACTCTAAGAAAACAATACCAGGAAACAGAAGTTCCTGATTCCTCTGGGGCCACAGCAGAAACCCAGGCGGAGGGTTTTGTCCTGAGAACACTGGTGACTGTGGCCTGTGTCTGTGGGGACCTCACCACGTCCCCGTCCCCGAGGCTGGCTATTGCTTGTTTTTGCTCCTGGCTGTCTTGACCTGGGAAGGATGGAGGCTGGGCAGGAGCAGGCTCCCAGCCGGCCGGGGAACATTTGGGGAGAGCACTGGGGGGGCCCACCAATGTGATCTGATGGACAATGCAGTACCAGGCTGGAGGCTGGATCCTAGCGTGTGGCTGTGGGCCCTGTGGCCATGCGAGGCCGTGTGGTGGGCAGTGCAGGGCTCTCCTGGGCCTCAGGGGGCTGTGTTTCCTGGGCTTCTTGGAGCTCTGGTCAGCTGGCTCTGGACCATCGGGGTCAGACGAGTGGGCCTGCTCAGTGAGCCGTCAGCATCCACGCCTGAGCCC
Source organism: Trachypithecus francoisi (assembly GCF_009764315.1). Taxonomy (NCBI): domain Eukaryota; kingdom Metazoa; phylum Chordata; class Mammalia; order Primates; family Cercopithecidae; genus Trachypithecus; species Trachypithecus francoisi. Next base: position 1,693,507 of record NW_022681463.1, on the reverse strand, counting down.
TCCTGGAACTGGGCTCCTGTGCTCCAGATGGGCAGATCCAAGCCCTGGACTCTACCATCCTCAGCCAACCAGCAGCTGGGCACCCTGGAGCACACGGTCCCCGACCGTGTGAGCAGCCAGTGGCCACCTGTCCTGGCCTGAGTGGAGAAAGTGCATCTGCCTGCGGAAAGTGCACGTGCTGCTGGGCGAGGCTGGTGAGGGCCGTCACACACACGCGGGGCCGCTGGCTGCAGACGGACTTTTTTTTTTTTTTTTGAGGTGTAGTCTTGCTCTGTTGCCCAGGCTGGAGTGCAGTGGCCGGATCTCAGCTCACTGCAAGCTCAGCCTCCCGGGTTTACGCCATTCTCCTGCCTCAGCCTCCCAAGTAGCTGGGACTACAGGCGCCCGCCACGGTGCCCAGCTAGTTTTTTGTATTTTTTAGTAGAGACGGGGTTTCACCGTGTTAGCCAGGATGGTCTCGATCTCCTGACCTCGTGATCCGCCCATCTCGGCCTCCCAAAGTGTTGGGATTACAGGCGTGAGCCACCGCGCCCACCCAGATGGACGTTTCTGAAAGGAGCCAGCGGGAGCCTGGCGTCTGCCCTCTGAGGCCAACGCTTCCCCGTCACTATTTTCTCACGGCACCGACGCGAAGGCTCCCTGGTACCTCTTAGACTAGGTTCAAGTCCTGAATTCAGGCTGCAGCCCTGAGTCAACAGAACTTCTACCCAGATGCGGCCAAGATTTTGGGAAGAACAAGAGGCCCTTCCCCGGCGGGTCCAGAGCAAGTGGCGTCATGCCCATGATGGCACAGGGTCATGGGATGTGGCCCGAGTAGCTCAAAACCGGCATTGGTCACAGAGACACAGGGTGGGTCTGCCAAGGACCCTCAGGGACCACCAGGGCCTGGAGGCTCCAGTGCGGATGAGCTGGGCAGCTCTGGCCAGCAGGGGATGGGGCCCCAGGGCCGGGGCCCTGTGCATGGCCCCTGGCAAGGTGCCTGGCTGGCCGTCCATCCATGAGGTGAGCTTGGCCCAGGCGGGCAGGGTCCCTCCAGGTAGGCGTGAGTGTTGCTGGCTCCCGGAGCCTTGGAGAAGCTCTGCCCATTCCACAGCCGTCAGGCCAGTGGCCACAGGGAAGCCACTCCTTCCCGGCCCGGGGCCGCTCCCTCAGGAGCCCACTCGGCCGATGCCACCTTGTCAGTCCAGCCAGCGGGGCCTCTCGTGTGGCCTTCAAAGCCACAGGCCTCTTTCTAGAGACCTCTTTGCAGTTCGTTTGTGGCGATTTATCCCTGGACGGGTTCTCAGGATTCTGTCCTTCTCCACCCGGCTTTTCTCTGGGTCAAGCGCTGACCCCAGCCAGGCAGAGGCGAAGACGCCCCGACGCACAGCCTGTCCTGCCCGGTGGGCGCAGCTCCGGGACTGACTGGTGGGAGGTGTGGCTGCTCCCAGCTGCCCTGTGTCTCACTCCCGCCCAGGGAGCTCCAAGCACGGGTGGGGGTTTGGTCTTAAAGTAAAATCCCAGTCTGGGTCTCAGATGCTGAAACCCTCCCTGGTCCCCCATGTGGCCCCTGCAGTGGCAGCACCACCCTGGGGACCCACGTTTGGCCCAGACAGAGGCTCTAGCACAGGTGGCCACGTCCCACGGGAGCATCAAGCCACGAGTCTTGGTTGTCCCCTTGGGACCAAGGAGAAGCAGCCACTCCGTGGCCCCCACCACCTGTGGCTCCAACATCCTTCCAGGAGGCAGGCAGGGTCCCGACTGCATCTCAGGCACCTGCCTTGTGGTGTTCTGGCTGCCCCAACCTTCCCTGCGGACTTGTGGCCTGCTGGAGCCAGAGAGCAGCAGTGACCGCTCCACCCCTTGCAGACAAGCTGAGGATGAGGGACATGGGGACCCTGTCAGAGGGGACGCGGGAAGCGGGGCTGGCTCTGCTCCCGGCAAGCTCTACCGCAGACTGAGACACACAGAAAGCAGTGTTTCCCTTTCTCAACAGAACACGCTTGAGCCCCGGAAGCAAGTGGGTCTGTGCAGGAGGGTGGGGGCGGGAATGGCACAGGGGTGCAGGTGCCACCTTGGCATCTTCCTGCCCTCGGTCCCAGCTTGGGGTCCCTTCCAGGCTGGCTCAGAGGCCGCTGTCCGAGCAGCCTGCATTTGTGTGCCAAGTCCTCACCGTGCCCTCCTCACTCGGCACGACTGGCTGCCCATGGTGGGGGTTGAGCGGGGCTTTCTCCCCATTTGCAGAACAAATAAACTGAGGCTCCAGCCCCTGCCCTCACTACCAGAGTCAGAGGCTCCCGGGGAGCAGACCGTGGCCACCCAACCAGGCTGGGAGCAGAAAAGAGGGATCTTTGGAGCGGCTGAGCGTGCAGCCTGGAGCCCTGGCAGCCCCGCTCATCCCAAACACTGCTACGTGCTGAGAACCCCGCAGGGAGCAGATGGCGGCCAACGCAGTGTTACAAAGCTTTCTGTAAATATTTTATTTTCCATATTTTAGAGTCAGAAAGAAGCGCTTGGTAATAAAAATAATAGAGAATTATTTTCTTCGAACCTGCTCTGCCCTGCGCCGGCCTCCCCGTGCCCGGGCCCACGGTTGAGTGCGCGGCGTCAGAGGCCCCACGTCCATCTCACTATTTACAGATATGTTACAGGCCAGGACGGTCACAGAGGAAAGCCCAGCTCTCAGGTGGCCCCACGTGGTGAGGAGCCCCCATACTCCTCCCCACTGTTTTGGACAGAGGCTGAGGAGCCTGCTGCGTCCCATGGGGGCCTAGGCTGCGGCGGGCTCCACGGGCGGGCAGGAGTGGGCGGTGATGTCACTGTGCTTGTATGCCGCCTCGTCCAGGTCCAGCAGCCTCCGGTTGACCTCCAGTGTCATGCAGCCGCGGTAGAATGCGGTGACTGGCGCTGAAGTCACCGGCACATCTGGGCCGCGGGGAGAGAACAAACACATCTCAGCAGACCCAGCCTGGGTCCTAGGGATCGCCGCGTGGCTGGCCCTGCCTGGCCCCCCACCCCCGGCAGCGCTTGTGGCCAGCCCTGGGTTTCCCCTGAAAGGGAGGGATTTCCCTTTCTTCTCTAACTTCTGTCCCTGTTTGTTCGGCTGCAGACCCGGCAGACAAGTAGGAGGCATCCGCCAGCCTGGGCTCTGCAGACGCCGGCCCTCCCTTCCCGGCTGGGAGCACAGACAGTCCCATCGATTAAACGCGATCTTCTTCTTCGCCCGGTGAGTCATTTGGGCTGCAGGCCTCCTGGCTTGCTCTCATCCTCTTCAAAGCTCTGTTTATTAAAACTAAGTGGAGTCTGTGTCTGGCAGCCAAGACAGAAATCCTGCCATTTGCCGCAAGTGAAAGCCTGCGGGCAGCCGAGGACTCGCGGGCTCCCACGTGCCTTCCCGTTCACCCTCCCAGCTAATGGCAAGGACATCCCTGGTCCCAGCCTCTGTGCTGTGGAGCCCATGGGACACAGGGGGGGGCCCTGCTGGACGCGGGAGGAGCTGGCTGCTAACAGCTGTGGTGACAGCCGTGGGTCCCAACTGCAGCCTGGCCCCAGGTCTGCCCAGCCCTCTCCCCCGGGGCCGGTCTGATGGGTGTGGACAAACGCTCCCTGAAGATGCAGGTTCACGGGTTCTGACTCAGGCCAATGCCGGCTCCTGTACCTGTTTCTCAGCCTCAGCCAATGACCTGACCAGCACCGAGGCACCATAATAGCCACTAAGGACCCACCTGGACTTCCCCTTCCTCTTAAAACACACAACCAGGAATGCCAGCCTGTCCGGGTTCGATCTGGGGTGACCAAGCTGGGCATCCCTGGAGCCCCTCACCCGGGATGAGCAGGGCAGGGAGCACCTACCTGGCAGGCCGCCGGCAAAGGTGAGCACGGAGCTCTGCAGGTGCTTCTCGAGCACGGCCAGCCTCTCCTGCAGCTGCGCGGCGCTCACCTCGCTCTGGCCCCTGGTGCCGTCCACCTCCAGGGTGGCCTCACCCTCCCTCAGCGAGATGGTGACCATGTGCTCTTGACCATCGCAGACCTTGATCTCCATTAGGGCCAAGGCCACATGCTCCACGGCCAGGACCACCAGCTGCAGGAGACCGAGATGTGGTCAGGGCCTGCCGGCCGCCCCCACGTAAGCCGTTAGGTCCAAGCTGGTCCTCACAGCTGCTGGCCACCCCCGCGCCGCAGGCCTGTCTCCATCCACGGTTCCCTGCAGCCCTGGGTCCGGATGCTTGCTGACTGTGGATGACGCCCCCACCCCACCTGGGGCTCAGCTTCTCTGCACCTAAAGCCAGGGGCCAGCCTGGGAGGCTGTGGGGGAGCAGGTGTGGCCCCCAGGTTGACTGTGAGAGGGTCAACCCCAGCCCCAGGCACACACAGGACCGAGGCTGCACTTGACCAGGAACTGGTGTGTCCTTGACGGGGACCCAGGACCCAACCCTGTGGTGGTGGACTCCCAGCCAGGTGGGCTCTCACGCTGGCACCGCAGTCCAGCTGCCTACTCCCCAGCCCAGGGGTCAGCTATTGCTACATAAGGGCGGCTGTTTATTCCAGATGCCGGGATTGCGTCTGGCCCTGGTGATGAGCATTTGCGTGAACCAAGCCTGTCACTGTCGCATCCAAGCAACCAGGAGGGCTCTGTGGCCCTGGTGTGGGCCGACTTGGAGAACAAGGGCCGCTCTGGTTTGACCCATGTCTTCCTCCTTAGCACAGGAGCGAGAGAATACAACCTGTTTCTGTCACCTCTTGATTGTTCTGTGGGGAAAACAGCATGACTCCCCCGGCCCAAGACAGCTGACTTATTGTGAGGACCGGGGGTGGGGGACCTCATCCAAGGGGCAGCTGCACTCAGCTCCACCCACTGTCCCCCAGGGAAAGACCTGTGGGGGGCACCAGCCGAGGTCACAGATCTGAGTTTTCCAGGGAAATTGGAAAACTGAATTTGTTGCTGAAATCATCTGACGTAAACATGAGAGACTAATTCAGTTTGCTGTGAGCCACCGTCTGCCCAGCCGAACGGGAAAAGCCCCCACACTGTCGGCCGAGTGTGGCTCGCAGGCACTGGCCCCCCAGTCAGCCGTGTGGCTGTGATCTGGTGTCCAAACAACCCCCACAGTCTGAAGGGCGGCCCACGCCAGGCTTGGCTCATCGGACCTCTGGTCAGAGGCTTTTGGGGCTCCCTGGGGATCCCACCCCAGGTCCCCTCCGTCCCCTGCCAGGGAGTGCAGCTCCTGTGCCTGTGGGGCAAGCCGGTCAGGACACCCTGGGTGGCAGAGGCCCTACCTGCTTCTTGAGCTTCTTTGTGGAGTGATAGTCTACCAGGGCCACAGAGAGAGGCACGGCACGGAGGTCAGGGACCCAGAGCGCAAACAGCACCCCTGTGTCTGCGGCCGGGCGGATGTGAGCCACGACTTCTATTTCCCAGGTCGATTCTGTCCTGATGTCCAGAGGGGTCCGCACTGCGATGAAAGCGGTGCGTTATAGGGTGGGATGCAGCGGAGAGGCCACAATGAGGTTGGAGTGGGGCCCTGAGAGACATAGTCCCGGCCGCGGTGGGATGTGATGGAAAATTCAAGAGTCTGGTTCAGATCTTGGCCCAGAGCCCAGAGGCACCGGGGACCCCCAGGCTGTTTCTCCCTGACCGCACCAGTACCCCACTTCCAAATCTGCTCTAGGTGACCACCAGGCCACACAGACCTGCCTGAGGGGACACGGGCTGTGCACCATGGGATGCAGGCCTGTCCCTGTCTTCCTCTGATGTCCTCGTTTCAGGAGCGCCTGGCAGCTCCTACCTCAGAGCACATACAGGTGCATGGCCTCGTGCCTCGAGTCTCACCTGCAGCTTCTGAGCAGCAGCATAGGGCTCAGTGTGAGCCAAGAGTGCGGACAACAGCTGTTGGGAGCATGGCAGTCTGGGGTCTGAGCTGTCAGGAGCACGCGCCATCTGGGGTCTGAGCTGTCAGGAGCATGGTGGTCTGGGGTCTGAGCTGTCAGGAGCATGCGCGGTCTGGGGTCTGCGCTGTCGGGAGCACAGCGGTCTGGGTTCTGCGCTGTCAGCAGTACGCGTGATCTGGGATCTGAGCTGTCAGGGGCATGGCTGGTTTGGTTCTGAGCTGTCAGGAGCACACGCCGTCTGGGGTCTGTGCTGTCAGAAGCATGGCCGGTCTGGTTCTGAGCTGTCGGGAGCACAGCGGTCGGGTTCGCGTGTCAGCAGCACGTGCAGTCTGGGGTCTGAGCTGTCAGAGCTGGCTGGTCTGGTTCTGAGTGTCAGGAGCACACCCGTCTGGGGTCTGCGCTGTCAGGATCATGGCGGTCTGGGGTCTGAGCTGTCAGGAGCATGGCCGGTCTGGTTCTGAGCTGTCGGGAGCACAGCGGTCTGGGTTCTGCGCTGTCAGCAGCACGCGCAGTCTGGGGTCTGAGCTGTCAGGAGCATGGCCGGTCTGGTTCTGAGCTGTCAGGAGCACGCGCCGTCTGGGGTCTGCGCTGTCAGGATCACAGCGGTCTGGGGTCTGCGCTGTCAGGAGCATGCGTGGTAGGGTCTGCGCTGTCAGGAGCACCTGCGGTCTGGGGTCTGAGCTGTCAGGAGCATGCGCGGTCTGGGGTCTGCGCTGTCAGGAGCATGCGTGGTATGGGGTCTGCGCTGTCAGGAGCACCTGCGGTCTGGGGTCTGAGCTGTCAGGAGCATGCGCGGTCTGGGGTCTGCGCTGTCAGGAGCACAGCGGTCTGGGTCCTGCGCTGTCAGCAGCACGCGCAGTTTGGGGTCTGCGCTGTCAGGAGCACGTGCGGACTGGGGTCTGAGCGTTCAGGAACATGCGCGGTCTGGTTCTGAGCTGTCAGGAGCACGCAAGGTCTGGGGTCTGCGCTGTCAGGAGCACAGTGGTCTGGGTTCTGCGCTGTCAGGAGCATGGCTGGTCTGGTTCTGAGCTGTCAGGAGCATGCGCCGTCTGGGGTCTGAGCTGTCAGGAGCATGGCGGTCTGGGGTCTGAGCTGTCAGGATTACAGCGGTCTGGGGTCTGAGCTGTCAGGAGCATGGCCAGTCTGGTTCTGAGCTGTCAGGAGCACAGTGGTCTGGGGTCTGCGCTGTCAGGAGCATGCGTGGTATGGGGTCTGTGCTGTCAGGAGCACCTGCGGTCTGGGGTCTGAGCTGTCAGGAGCATGCGCGGTCTGGGGTCTGCGCTGTCAGGAGCACAGCGGTCTGGGTCCTGCGCTGTCAGCAGCACGCGCAGTTTGGGGTCTGAGCTTTCAGGAACATGCGCGGTCTGGTTCTGAGCTGTCAGGAGCACGCGAGGTCTGGGGTCTGCGCTGTCAGGAGCACAGCGGTCTGGGTTCTGCGCTGTCAGGAGCATGGCCGGTCTGGTTCTGAGCTGTCAGGAGCATGCGCCGTCTGGGGTCTGAGCTGTCAGGAGCATGGCGGTCTGGGGTCTGAGCTGTCAGGATTACGGCGGTCTGGGGTCTGAGCTGTCAGGAGCATGGCCAGTCTGGTTCTGAGCTGTCAAGAGCATGCGCGGTCTGGGGGGGGGGGGGGGTGGTCTAAGCTGTCAGGAGCATGCGTGGTATGGGGTCTGCGCTGTCAGGAGCACCTGCGGTCTGGGGTCTGAGCTGTCAGGAGCATGCGCGGTCTGGGGTCTGCACTGTCAGGAGCACAGCGGTCTGGGTTCTGCGCTGTCAGCAGCAGGCGCAGTTTGGGGTCTGCACTGTCAGGAGCACGTGCGGACTGGGGTCTGAGCTTTCAGGAACGTGCGCGGTCTGGTTCTGAGCTGTCAGGAGCACGCGAGGTCTGGGGTCTGCGCTGTCAGGAGCACAGCGGTCTGGGTTCTGCACTGTCAGGAGCACAGCGGTCTGGGTTCTGCGCTGTCAGGAGCACCCGCCGTCTGGGGTCTGAGCTGTCAGGAGCACAGCGGTCTGGGTTCTGCACTGTCAGCAGCACGCGCAGTTGGGGTCTGCGCTGTCAGGAGCACGCGAGGTCTGGGGTCTGAGCTGTCAGGAGCACGCGCGGTCTGGTTCTGAGCTGTCAGGAGCATGGCGGTTTGGGGTCTGCACTGTCAGGAGCACACGCGGTCTGGTTCTGAGCTGTCAGGAGCACGGGCAGTCTGGGGTCTGCGCTGTCAGGAGCACGCGCGGTCTGGGCTCTGCGCTGTCAGGAGCACGCGCGGTCTGGGCTCTGCGCTGTCAGGAGCACGCGCGGTCTGGGCTCTGCGCTGTCAGGAGCACGCGCGGTCTGGGGTCTGCGCTGTCAGGAGCACGCGCGGTCTGGGTTTTGAGCTGTCACGAGCACGCGGGGTCTGGGGTCTGCGCTGTCTGGAGCACGCGCGGTCTGGGTTCTGAGCTGTCAGGAGCATGCGCGGTCTGGGGTGTGAGCTGTCATGAGCACGCGCGGTCTGGGGTGTGAGCTGTCAGGAGCATGGCCAGTCTGGTTCTGAGCTGTCAGGAGCACGCTCGGTCTGGGGTCTGAGCTGTCAGGAGCACGCACGGTCTGGGGTCTGCACTGTCAGGAGCACGCGCGGTCTGGGTTTTGAGCTGTCACGAGCACGCGGGGTCTGGGGTCTGCGCTGTCTGGAGCACGCGCGGTCTGGGTTCTGAGCTGTCAGGAGCACGCGCGGTCTGGGGTGTGAGCTGTCATGAGCACGCGCGGTCTGGGGTCTGAGCTGTCAGGAGCACGCGCGGTCTGGGGTCTGAGCTGTCAGGAGCATGGCCGGTCTGGTTCTGAGCTGTCAGGAGCACGCGCGGTCTGGGGTGTGAGCTGTCATGAGCACACGCGGTCTGGGGTCTGAGCTGTCAGGAGCATGGCCAGTCTGGTCTGAGCTGTCAGGAGCATGCACGGTCTGGGGTCTGCGCTGTTGGGAGCACAGCGGTCTGAGGTCTGCGCTATCGGGAGCACCCGTGGTGTGGGTTCTGCGCTGTCAGGAGCACCCGCCGTCTGGGGTCTGAGCTGTCGGGAGGACGCGCGGTCTGGGGTCTGAGCTGTCAGGAGCACGGCGGTCTGGGGTCTGAGCTGTCAGGATCACAGCAGTCTGGGTTCTGAGCTGTCAGGAGCATGCGCGGTCTGGGGTCTTCGCTGTCAGGAGCACCTGCAGTCTGGGGTCTGAGCTGTCAGGAGCATGCACAGTCTGGGGTCTGCGCTGTCAGGAGCACCCGCGGTCTGGGGTCTGAGCTGTCAGGAGCACAGGGTCTGGGGTCTGCGCTGTCAGGAGCATGCGCGGTCTGGGGTCTGTGCTGTCGCGAGCACAGCGGTCTGGGTTCTGGCCGTCAGGAGCACGCGCGGTTTGGGGTCTGAGCTGTCAGGAGCACAGCGGTCTAGGGTCTGCACTGTCAGCAGCACGCGAGGTCTGGGGTCTGCGTTGTCAGGCGCACGCGCGGTCTGGGGTCCGAGCTGTCAGGAGCACAGGGTCTGGGGTCTGCGCTGTCAGCAGCATGCGCAGTTTGGGGTCTGGGCTGTCAGGAGCATGCGCGGTCTGGGGACTGCGCTGTCAGCAGCAGGCGCAGTCTGGGGTCTGCGCTGTCAGGAGCACGCGTGGTCTGGGGTCTGCGCTGTCAGTCTTTGCTGCTGTCTCAGTGGGGTTTTCCACTCGTGCTGCTTGTGCGCATGAACCTCACGTGTGTCATATGTAATGCATCTGAATGAAATCACGTGGCATCCGTAGCTCATACAAAAGTGCCCCAAAACGTATGTTAGTAGAAACGGCTGAATTCTGGTTCTCCCAGGAAGAATACCACCGCATGTCCTCTCCACGCTGAGCCCTTCGCAGACCTTAGCCAGAAGATAAAACCTCCACCCTGTTTTCAGTGTTTCTAACTCACCCAGAATTCCAAAGTCCTTTTAGGAAAAAGGACCCCAAATCGATGTGTATGGATTTGTGATCGGGGGCCTCGCACTGCGGGCCGAGTGGGGTCATAGTGAATTGTGCTGGCTTCCCTGTCTCTTTCCCACGGGCTGTGTGCACCTCAAACCCACATCGCCTGTCCTGCCTGTCCCTAGCTGGTACCCGCCATGTCAGTTCTCAACAACCATTTACGGCATTGAAACACAAAATCAGAAAAAGTAACAAAAATACAGCAACAGAAACAAAAAGTAACAACAAAAATTCTCCTGTTCGCTGGTCTTCCCATCACCTGTGAAAGGAGAGATGATGGTGTCCTTTAAAATGGAAGCTCCCGGCTGGGTGTGGTGGCTCACGCCTGTAATCTGAGCACTTTGGGAGGCTGAGGTGGGTGGATCACCTAAGGTCAGGAGTTCGAGACCAGCCTGACCAACCATGGAGAAACCCCATCTCTACCAAAAATGCAAAATTAGCTGGGTGTGGTGGCACATGCCTGTAATCCCAGCTACTCGGGAGGCTGAGGCAGGAGAATCGCTTGAACCCAGGAGGCAGAAGTTGTGGTGCGAACCTGGGAGGTGCAGCCGAGATGATGCCATTGCACTCCAGCCTGGGCAACAAGAGCGAAACTCCATCTCAAAAAAAAAAAAAAAAAAAGGAAGCTCCTGTCAGGAGCTGGGCACATGCTGGCCATCAGGGGCTTCACAAGGTCACCGGCCTCTGCTCTCCCCAGGAAGAAGGTTTCCCGGCTCCATGTGGCTCCTCGTGTGGAGGCTGCACAGACCTGGAGATCTGTGAGCCTGAGCCCAGGCTGAGTCACTGCAGAGTGAGCCAGGCCGGTGCTACCGTTCTCAGCAAGTCTCTTCTGTCTTTAAGAGACTTGTAAGGATGCTTTAGATTTGTAAGGGAAAAATCAAGACTGAGGGAGAATGCCTGCACAGTGGCAGACGGGCTTTTCTCACAGATGCCTTTCCTGACACGGTCATGCTTTTGACACCCAGGGAGAGACGCTGACACTGGATCTGGCTCAGGAGACGGGGCAGGACCCTCCCCTTTGCTCCACATGGACCCCCTTGAACCTGGGGTTCCTGCTGGGTGCTTGAGGGCTGGCAGCCCTGAGATCTGATGGAGGGGGCGCTGTCTGCCCTCTGTGCATGTGGGGGCTTTGCCATAAACGGCTCGGTGTTCAGGAACAGGGTGGGGCTGCGGTGCCCCAGTGGGACCCATGTGGGGTGGGAATGTGAGGCAGGGCGGACCGAGCAGTAACTATCCGCACAGCAGCCCCAGGGCCTTCACCGGGGAGGGCGGCAGCACCTTCCCCAAGGCACCGCAGGACTGGGCCAGCAGCTCACACCTACCCTGTCCTCCTTTTTCAGGCCTGGGTTCACTGTGCCGCAGGTAGCTTCACTGCTGTTTTTAGACACCTCCTGTTAAAGATGTCTCACCGGGTCATCGGTGACCGCAGTGTCCACCACATTACTGAGAGCTTCCATGTGCCTCTGGACAAGTCCTAAGGCTGGTGCTGTCTCAGGACTTTCTGCAAAGGACCCTCTAGGGCCTCCCTGGCCTCCAGCACCGGCCTGGCAAGCATCTTCTCGGCACATCTCTGTCATTCTTCTTCACTGGCTGACTCTGAACTGAGTGACCTGCACAGCCATCCTGAGAGGTGGGCCTCTGCGCACACCTCTGCCCGCCCTGCCCTGCCCTGGAACCGGAGGAGCCTCAGCTTGTCCTGACACTGCCATCTGAGGCCGTCTGCTTCCTCTCAGTGTATGCCTGAAGGTGCAGCCACAGCCACCCCAACGGGAAGAGCCAAAGACTTACTGTAGTCCAGGCTGTAGAAGGCAAAGCCACTCCCTGGGTAAAAGGAGCCTCTCTCTGTCACCGAGAAGCACTGCATTTTCGCGTTCGCTTTCACTGTTTCTTGGATGGTGGTGTCTTCTCCATTCAGCCAGTTCCAGCTCCTCATACAGCCATCCAGACGAGGGTTTATCTGGAAAGGCAGAGAAATCTCCGTGGCTTCCTGGGAGCGAGAGGCCCATGCCGGACGCCCCAGGCAGTGGGTGGTGCCTTCGCAGCCGCGGCAAGTGCAGATCTACTGCAAAAATGGGCCAATCCCACTGGTGGTGGTGATTTCACAGAAGGTTTCCTCACTTTACAAAATGACCCACTGCAGAATACCTGTTTGCACTGGTGTATGCTCAAGAAATAACAGGTTAATTTTAAAGCTAGGAAAGGACTGAAAAGGCCATGTGGGTCCAAGGTCAAACAGTATGGATTGTTTAACCATCCAGCACTCACATGAATTATTCAATATTCAATATGGCTGTGGGCAAATCAGGGCAACCCCCTTATGTGTGAAATAAGGAGGGGCGAGCCAGGCACAGTCCCAGCACCAGGCAGTCTGTGGGCCTGGGAAGCAGGTGCCCCTCATAACACTGAAGGGCTGGCTTCAGCACAGGCACTGCTGACACTCAGCACGCACAGATGCAAAGACCTCTGTGCCTTTCTCCTGTCTGGTGTGGAAGTGAAAATACCCAGGATGAAGGCTTAGATGTCAGTGCGTGGGGGCTGGAGATACAGGTCGGGGGCACAGGCGTGTGCTGTGCTGAAGGGGAGAGAAGGCAGGAGCTGGACAAAGGGCCCACACTGGCTGCCCCACCATGGCTGTTCTTCCCTTATGAGACTCATAGCAGAGTTACAAAACCCAAATATTCTTGGAAATTGCCCAAAAAAGTTTGTTGTTCTGTTAGGGAATAATTTCTTTTTTTTTTTTTTTTTTTTGAGACGGAGTCTGGCTCTGTCACCCAGGCTAGAGTGCGGTGGCCTGATCTCAGCTCACTGCAAGCTCCGCCTCCCGGGTTTACGCCATTCTCCTGACTCAGCCTCCCGAGTAGCTGGGACTACAGGCGCCCGCCACCTCGCCCGGCTAGTTTTTTTGTATTCTTTAGTAGAGACGGGGTTTCACCATATTAGCCAGGGTGGTCTCGATCTCCTGACCTTGTGATCCGCCCGTCTCGGCCTCCCAAAGTGCTAGGATTACAGGCTTGAGCCACCGCGCCCGGCCAGGGAATAATTTCATTGTGTCTTGTCTTCACTGAAAAATAGACAACTTTATTATCAATTCAGATGAAAACTTAGATGGGTATCATAAAAAGAGATGGTAAAATTAATGACATAGCTGTACCGTGATTTTGTCAAATTCTAGAAAACCTTTCCTCTAGGTCCTCCCCACATCTGGTTAATCGTAAACACAGGGCAGGGCGTGACTGAGCCTTCCTGACACTGTTCCCGGGATCCCAGCACACGGCGCGTCCACACAGGCACAGGTATGGTACTCACAGGCTGCACGAGGTCCTTTTCATGGAAAGGAATGCCTCCCACTGTGAGGTTCAGATGATACAGTCCTCGCTCCGGTTGGAACAAGTCCCCAGCCACCGCGATTTTCATGACAGCGTCCCTGTTGACCTTGATGACCAGATTCCGCGCCAGCTCCTCAACAGAGATCTGAAGAGAGGCAGTGCCATGAGAAGAGGTGGGAGTGCACGTTCTGAAGGGCTCCCAACTGCAGAAAAACCACTCATCCTCTCCTGAGCCAAGAGGGACCTGACCTCCGGGAGACCACCTGATCCTCACCTGGGCCAACAGGGAGACCACCTGATCCTCACCTGAGCCGAGAGGGACCTGACCTCGGAAAGTCCATGCTCATCATCTGGGCCAGGAGGGCCCTCGATGCATCAATGTGGTCACCAGAAACTTTCCTCACAGGAAACCTGTAAAGTCTAACACTAGATACACTATATTCCTAAGCTTCAGAAGAATATCCTCCTTCCTGTGTGAAAACACCTTTCAGGTATTTGGGTTTGAACTGAGTCACAAAAACATGGTACCAATTCGGGTCAGCTGGGTTTGGGGAGCAGCTAGAGAGGGTGGAATTGAGGGGGGTCCTCACGAGGTACCCCTGCTGGGGAAGGGCCCGTCTTGCTGGGGCGTGGCGGCCGCTGTGCGTCACTGGGCAGGTCTATACAACACCGCTCCCTACAGCGACCTCACCTCCGGCCACCTGCCCTGGGCCCCTCACCCCGTGGCTCCATCCCTGAAACTGCTTCCCCTCCATTTGCTTTCTGTAGCTTTGCTGAGAACAGCCTCCTGCTCTTGGAGATGCTGTTCCTTTAAGAGACTGGGAAAATGGGGCGAGGCATTACTCTGCAGAATGGAAATATGAGCAAAAGTCTACAATGTTTCATCTGCAGGGGCCAGGGTGAATTTTCCACTTCATCTTCACTTCTGAAGGACATGACGTGCTTTCCACCTTTCTTCCCAGCTTTTACTTCTGAAAGCCCAGTGTGGGGAGGGAGGCCCGGCGCTGTGGGCAGGAGTCTGGTTGGTTACAGACCCTCTCACTCCACGGATGGGGATGTGGGGTGGGCGCGTTTTACCGCCGCCCACAGCTGCCCAAGTGCAGGTCTGACCAGGACCCCTCAGGCTGCCCGTGGGGCTGGGGTCCAGGTGGTCAGGACGTTTCTGGCAAGGGGCAGCCCCTGTGAGGTCACCTGGACCCTTGGCATGCATGACTGCACTGACCAGCAGGCCCTGGGAGCCAGAGTTCAGGGACGTCAGCGTCCCCACCGTCCTACGGGAAAAGGTGGGTGGGTGGCGCCTGGCCTGTCCACGGCCAGGGAGACACGCGTGGCAGGGGCTGCACCTGTGGTGCCGGTTCAGTGGTGGCTTCCTCCCCTGCTGGGGCACCCTGCGTGCAGCATCAAGCAGCCCTGGCCTCTGTTCCCCACCCCGCTCAGGATAAACAGTATGGCCTCCAGACACAGCCCAGGGTCCCCCGGGGCTGAGAACCATGGCTTCTCACCTGAGCCAAGAGCGACCTGAACTCCGGGAGACCAAACTCACAGGCTGCACTTGAGGCCCCCTTTGGAGGGAGCCAGGATGATACGTGATGAAATAGCAGAGAGGCCTAGAGCACTGCAGTGAGCCCCCACAGCATGAACTCAACAGGGCAGGGGTCCCTGTGCCCCAGAACATGAACTGAACAGGGCAGGGGTCCTTCTCCCCCAGAGCATGAACTAAACAGGGCAGGGGTCCCTGGGACCCAGAGCATGAAGTGAACGGGGCAGGGGGTCCTTGTCCCCCAGAGCATGAACTGAACAGGGCAGGGGGTCCTTGTCCCCCAGAGCATGAACTGAATGGGGCAGGGGTCCCTATCCTGCCCACACGCAGCAGGTATAGACCCCAGAGCTCATCTCCACGGTTGCACAAGCGAGTAACAGCCGGGTCAGGCTCAGGGAGAACCCCGTGCGGCCCGGAAGGGGCGGCTGTCGCACACTCACCGTCTGCCACATGCCATGGTTGATGACCGGGCCGCTGCTGGTGACGCGGCCGACGCCATTGTAGCGCAGCTGCAGCTCCAGCCGGCCGGCTCGCAGGGCCAGCACGATCCAGGTGCTGTCCTGGTGGCCTCCAGCGAAGAGGAGGATGCCCTCCGGGTCAAAGGTCCGGAAGTCAAACTCAGCTACGAGCCTGGGCACCCACAGGAGAAATGAGTCAGCGCCGGGCGTACGGCCAAGCGCGGGCCCAGGCCCCGTGAAGCCAGCATCTTGGCCGTGCTAAGCTGTGCTGCCTTCTGTGGATGCCTCCTCACCTGGTGGGCTGCAGCCTCTTGAAGCGCAGTCGGATCACAGGGGTCCCACTGAACATCCGGCCCAGGTACAAAGACTTCACGCTCTTGGCCAGGCTGAAGGGCACGCAGGGCAAGATGTCCTGCCACAGACGGGGATGTGACCTCCAGTGACCTCCACTGCAGCTCCCCTGAGCCCCAGGCCACAGACGGGGCCGCCGGTCGGGGACGCGGCCTCCACTCCAGCTCCCCTGAGCCCCAGGCCCCAGCCGTGCAGCGGGTCCACTGTCCCTCCCATGCCTCGGGAGTGTGGCCGCTTCACCTCTAGCTGCCGACGCCCCAGAGACCGTCACACCCGCCCCACCACTGGGGCTCCCAGGTGAAGGACGGGCTCGCACCAGCTGCTTCCCACAGGGCTTCTCGGGGTCCCCGTCACCTCCTTCCCTGCCCATTTCCCTTGACCCTTTATTTTTAAATTATGAAATATGTCAAGCATACAAAAATTACAGAGAATCATAAAAGAGTATACACCATTATGAAATAAATATGGACGCCTTGAAGATGGCTGTCCCAGAAAGTTCCCTGCTCTGGGCTGTGGTTCCTCCATGCTGCCCTATGGGGTCAGAACCAAGGCCGGTGTGAGTTGGTGCCCCTGGAAGACAGAGGGGCTGGGGCTGAGCCGGCCTGCTCTGCCCACCGTGGGCAGCCAGGGTGAGCTGGATGCCTGGCAGGGGCCCGATGCCCTCTGCACAAGTACGTGAGGCAAAGAACCTCCAGGCGAGGGCTGGCTGGGAGCCCCGAACGTCGCAGCCCAGACCCAAGAGCCCCAGAGCCGCATCCCAGGTCTGTGACTCCGAGAAGCCGTCCTGGTGGCTGTTTCACCTGTGGAATCCTGTGGTTTTGCTTTTTAAATAAATGCTCACTTTCGTCAACTCCCCAGGCCCAGGCCCAGGCCCAGGCCCAGAGTGAACAGGAAAGACGAGAGCCGCCCTGCCCGGAAACGTCCCTGTGTGGGTGCCACATCCCCACCGGTGTGACAGGTCAGTCAGGCCGGCTCCCTGGCACGCGGCAGAGTGGGGACCGTGCCCCATGGGTGTCACACTGGGGTCCACACCAGGCTGGTCCACTGTGAGTTGGGAGTTGCCATAGAGACTTTATAAATACAACCAAACATCTTCCAGGGAGCAGAAGTGTTTCTCATCCCAAACCTCCACGTGGCCCTGGAGATCCCCAACATCTCAGCAAAAGCCAGGTTTTCACGGAAGCGTTTCTCCCGAAAGCCCCCACCGGCGAGGGCCCCCAGAACCACTGTGAGAGGCCCACGGGGCCAGGGGCTGCCTACCTCACAGGTGTCCATGTCCTGGGACAGCTTGAGGCCCCCACGCCCATCACAGTGGCAGGTGTAGCTTCCCGGGGAGTTCACGCAGACCTGCTCACAGCGGCCCTGCAGACACTCATCCACATCTGCCAGCCAGAGGGAAGTGGCGGTGAGCGGGGGAGGCCCCTACACTGTACTGGGCAGGATCACACCACAACTGCTCAAACCACACACAAGGTGCACTTGATGAATTATGTGCAGATTCTAACGGGTGCAGCCTGGGGTTTGTAGCCCCCCACTGGAAAGCTACGATTGCACCCTCGGCCTGCTTCTGCCAGGCTCTTTCGTGAGGGAGTGAAAGTGCTACAGGTGTTCCAGGGGGACGCTCCCAACAGGCCAGACCTACTCCCACTGCTGGGCTGGTGTGGACGGCAGGTCTAGGAATGACAGCGCCCGGGCTGTGCAGTGAGGTGTCCCCGGGAGCACAGAGGCGCCGACAGCTGTGGTGGGAGATGGAGGTCAGTGCAGGCAGCCTGGGCCTCCCCACCCTCTCTGTCTGCCTACTCAGCCCCACTGTTCCCATCACTGGGGGCATGGCCCCTCTTGGAGGCTCTGCAGCCAACAGGGTCCCCCTATGGCAGCTGAAAAGAGAGAACAGTAGAGGGAGGCTTGCTGCTCCCCATACCTTTGGAGAGAGGCCTCATCTATGCAGGTGGAGAAGGGTACGCACGTGTGTACATGCGGTGTATATGCATGCGCACGGTACGTTCATGTGCACAAGGGGCATGGGTGTGTGTGCTCACGTGTGTGGAGGCATGGTGGTAGAACACGCCATGACCAGGCTGATAGAAACAAGGAGAAAGAGACTTTCTTTCACCAGAAGCACCCGGTTGTTAGCAACTGCGCTAGCTCAGGCAGTGGACTGGCACCCGTGTCTGGGCTTGGGCATCAGAGGAGAGAACCCGAGGGTGACCGCGTGGCATGGGTACCTCGGCAGGCCTTCTCCTGGGAGCTGTACGCAAAGCCCTTGTCACAGAGGCAGGAGTAGGAGCCCGGCAGGTTCTTGCAGCGTGCCTCCCCGCAGGCCTCCGAGTCTGCACACTCGTCTATGTCTGCAAGCAAAACCGGCCAACCTCAGCATGGCAGCATCTCAGACGGGGCCGGGGCAGGCGGCTGCAGGGGCTGGCCAGGGCACCACCCGGACGTCACACCCAGGCTCTGTGGGGCCAATGCGCCCTGGCCCCAATTCCCTCCCCTCCTCCCCTGACCGGGCAGCTCCCGGGGTGTTGGGGGCATGCTTCTGATCAAGGCCCGGCTGGGAAGGCTGATTTCAGCCCAGCAGATGGAGAACTGGGAAGGGCCTTGCTTGGTCCAGGGGTGAGGGGCGGTGGTACACACTGTGCTGTTCCATTTAAATGATGGTGCTACAGGATACGGGGCAGTAAAAAGCAGCCCCCCCAGGGGCACTTGAAACCAAAACCCCCAAAGAGAAGCATTTATAGGTTTCAATCAATTTTCACTACCGGGTTAAACCACAATCCTAAGACTTGAACATCTAATGTGGGACAGACGCTGTTTATGGCCAAGCGCCCTGGGGTACAAGGGGCAACCCTGAAATGAAGACCTTTAGTCACAGAGGAGAGCAAGGACAGGGGCTGGAGAAAGAGGAGGGGGGGAGGAGGAGGGAGAGGAGGAGGGCGAGGAGGAGGGGGGGGAAAGGGGAGGAGGAGGGGGAGGAGGAGGGGCGAGGGAGGGGGGAGAAGGGGAGGAGGAGGGCGAGGAGGAGGGAGAGGAGGAGGGGAGAAAGGGGCGGAGGAGGAGGGGAGGAGGAGGGGAGAAAGGGGAGGAGGGCGAGGAGGAGGAGGGGAGGGGAGGGAGAAAGGGGAGGAGGAGGAGAGGAGGAGGGGGAGAAAGGGGAGGAGGAGGGGGAGGAGGAGGGGGAGAAAGGGGAGGAGGAGGGCGAGGAGGAGGGAGAGGAGGGAGAGGGGAGGAAAGGGGAGGAGGAGGGAGGGCGAGGAGGAGGGGGAGAAAGGGGAGGAGGAGGGGAGGAGGAGGGGCGAGGAGGAGGGAGAGGAGGAGGGGAGAAAGGGGAGGAGGAGGGAGAGGAGGAGGGCGAGGAGGAGGGAGAGGAGGAGGGGAGAAAGGGGAGGAGGAGGGCGAGGAGGAGGGAGAGGAGGAGGGGAGAAAGGGTGGAGGAGGAGGGAGAGGAGGAGGGAGGAAGGGCGGAGGAGGGGGAGGAGGAGGGAGAGGAGGAGGGGGAGAGAAAGGGGAGGAGGAGGGGGAGGAGGAGGGCGAGGAGAGGGGGGGAGAAAGGGGAGGAGGAGGGCGAGGAGGAGGGAGAGGAGGAGGGGGAGAAAGGGGAGGAGGAGGGGCGAGGAGGAGGGGGAGAAAGGGGAGGAGGAGGGGGAGGAGGAGGGGCGAGGAGAGGGGGAGAAAGGGGAGGAGGAGGGGGAGGAGGAGGGCGAGGAGGAGGGAGAGGAGGAGGGGAGAAAGGGGAGGAGGAGGGAGGAGGAGGGGGTGAGGAGGAGGGAGAGGAGGAGGGGAGAAAGGGGAGGAGGAGGGCGAGGAGGAGGGGGAGGAAGGGAGGAGGAGGGCGAGGAGAAGGGGAGGAGAGAGGAGGGGGGGAAAGGGGAGGAGGAGGGGGAGGAGGAGGGCGAGGAGGGGGAGAGAGGAGGAGGGGAGAAAGGGGAGGGGGAGGGCAAGGAGGAGGGAGAGGAGGAGGGGAGAAAGGGGAGGAGGAGGGCGAGGAGGAGGGAGAGGAGGAGGGGAGAAAGGGGAGGAGGAGGGGGAGAAAGGGGAGGAGGAGGGGGAGGAGGAGGGGGAGGAGGAGGGGGAGGAAGGGGAGGAGGAGGGCGAGGAGGAGGGGGAGAAAGAAAGGGGAGGAGGAGGGGAGAAAGAAAGGGGAGGAGGAGGGGGAGGACAGGGAGAAGCAGGGAGGAAGAGAAGAAGGTGGGGGGGGGGGGGAGGAGGTGGAGGAGGGGTTGGAGGGGTGGGGGAGGAAGAGGGGGAAATAAGGATGGGGGAGGAGCGGGAGGATGGGAGGAGGTGGAGGAGGCGGGGGGGAAAAAGAGGGGGAATGAGGAGGAGGAGGGGAGGAGAAGGAGGAAGAGGGGGAGGAAAAGGGGGAACAGGGAGAGGAGGAGAAGAGAGGAGGAGGAGGATGGGGAGGAGGAGAGGGTAGGATGCCTGTCACCGTGGACAGTAACTGTAAGCCCAGACTTTGCCAGGAGTGCCCGACTGGCGCAGGGACCCATGTGAGGTGCTTTAGACGTCACCTCTCAGGATTGGCTGTGTCTTCACCTCTCTTTAAACCTGGGGTGCTGCTGTCTTCCAGGTCAGGGATAGAGCAGTGATGGGAGGGGCTCTGTCCTCCAGGCAGGAGGAGGAGGAGCTGAACGGGGAAATGGGTTTATGTGTTAAGATGGGAATCGCGTCATCTGCACGCAGGACAAACTCCTGGGTGGTCAGGGAAGGGAACCATCAAAGTGGACACAAATAGCAGCTGCCTTTTGAAATCGGGGGACAGCGTGTGGCCCCTCCTGTCTGGTCAGATTCACTCTCCAGCTCCTGGGCCTGTTTCTCCCCGAGCAACTGTCTGTCCTGTCCACGCAGTCTGGTGTCCTGGACAGCCAGCAGCAGCGGTAAGAACTATGCCAGAAATTCTCAGGGACACGCCTGGGCATGTCCAGATCCAAGGCAGGAGGGAGGAGGAAGGTGCTTCCCCTGCGAAGCCCCAGGGGCAGGAGCAGCACCCAGGACAGCATCGGGGCTGTGCACATTCATAGTGACTTTCTGGGGTGTCCCGGGGCTCCCCAGCTCTGGCCCTGGGCCGAGGGAACCCCAGCCTGAAACACGAAGGGAAATGGGGAGGGCAGGGCTGTATTTAGGGAACAGACGGAGGGAGACCAACAATGGAGTGCTTCTGGGGACGCTGGGGAGAGTGGGCGGCAGCGGGGCCCTAGCCTGGAACTCTGACCCACAAGCTCACTGCGCAGCAGCCCGGAGCACTCCCAGGCTCTGCAAGGCTCTGGGGACGCGACGAGGCCCTGCAGCCAGCAGTGTAGCCTCTGAGTTCTGGCCCTCAGATGCCGGGTGAGTCATCCTGATGTGATGCCGAGTAGCTCCCTGCGCTGCTGGCCTGGGCTTGTGCAGTCTCTGCAGGCTGCCCCATCCCGTCCAGAACCACAGGAGCCCAGCCAGCAGCAGCCTCTTGCAGAAGAGCAGATGTGACCAAAAATAGAAGGTGGGGAGAGGAGAGAGGCCTCACCCCAGGGCCTTACCTTGGCAGGTCCTGCCGTCAGAGGAGAGCTGGAAGCCGCTGTGGCAGGCACAGTGGAAGCTGCCCGGCTTGTTGTGGCAGATCTGGAGGCAGCCTCCGTTCTCCTGGCTGCATTCATTGACATCTGGGGACAAGCACAGGCCTGAAGGGGAGCCCAGGGGTGCAGAGTCCCGGTCTAGGGCAGGGAGAGATCCCAGAGGTGCACATCCCAGCCCTGGAGCAGGGAGGGAGCCCAGTGGTGCACAGCCTCTGTCTAGAGCAGGGGGTCCCCAGGGCTTGGACCTCACACCCCCCTCAGCAGCCCCAGCGTTTCAAGGCCCCTGGTCCTGGCCCTGTGTGTGGAGGTGATGATGGGAGGGCACGGGGGATCCCCTGCTGTGGTCTCAGCCCGGGGAGCTGGTGGCAGTCGCCGGGGGATCCCCTGCTGTGGTCTCAGCCCGGGAAGCTGCTGGCAGTCACCTCCCACAGGGCTCAGCTCCCTGGATACCCACGTGCTTGCAGGAGGAGGCTGCAGGCCAGGAGTGACCTCTGGGTGCCTGAGGACAGACAAGGCCAGGCCAGAGCTGGCCACTCCTGAGCGAAGCTCTCCCAGGTCACCTCTGGGGTGGGACCTGCCAAAGGGGACAGGCTGGCTTGCTGGACTCTCCCCTAGGGGGTCTCCACCAGGCCCTGGAGCCATTCTTCCTCCAGGGTCTTCACTGATACCACAGGTCTGCACTCAAGGACGGTCAGAGGTGAAATTTCTCCCCCGCCTTTCAGTCAGTGGGCGCTGAGGCACCACCTGGTGTTTCCTTTCATTCCAGCCCCTGCTCCCAGAGAGGAGACCGCAGCTCCTCCCAATGCTGGGGCTGCAGGATACCTCAGGGCTGCAGCGGCCTTGGGGCTGTCAGAGAGTAGCCTGAGCACCGCCGTGCCCTGGAGTGGGAGTGAGGAGTGGGTATCAGGACAGGGTTGGAGAGGGAGGGAGACCCTGCCTTTGTCTTCAGCCTCACGTGGCTGTGGGGGTCTTACCTTTGTCACAGAGCCGGCCCCCCCAGCCGGCTTTACACAGGCAGAAGAAGTTGCCCATGAGGTCTTGGCAGGCTTGGGTCCCCTTCTTATCACAGGGGTTGGGCGTGCACTGGTCAGGGAGGTCTGATTGGGGACACAAAGTGGAAAATCATGCAGCTGCCCCCTGTGCCCGACGCAGCTGGGAGTGGGGCAGCCGTGGTGCCCCCTGTGCCCGACGCAGCTGGGAGTGGGGCAGCCGTGGTGCCCCCTGTGCCCGACGCAGCTGGGAGTGGGGCAGCCATGGTGCCCCCCTGTGCCCGACGCAGCTGGGAGTGGGGCAGCCACGGTGCCTCGGGTCCAGCCCCGAGGAGCTCTGAGAGGCGGAGGCTGAGGTAGGTCCCGGGCACCCAAGCCCCCTGGGCTGGCCCAGGGCTGACAGAACAGGCTAGCGGGCCCTGGGGCCGGCTCCAGGAAAACTCAGATCAGCTGGGAGGCAGTGCCGGCAAGCCCGACGCACGAGGTGGGAAGGGCCGAGGGCAAAGGAGCAGGAACCGCCTGGCGCGAGGCCCAGGAGCTCGGACCTCCCGGGGAGCAGGCAAACAGAACCCCCAGCTGACCTGGGGCCCTTCCAGGTGGACTCAAAACATTCCACCTTCCCTGGCCAGCCCTAGCCCATTTCTGGTGAACTCTCCCCGCAGGGCATGGCGGAGAGGACCCCAAGCCCAGGCTGCACTGCCAGAGGGGTCCTCCAGGAAGCCCCCTCTTTCTTCTTAGCCGCCCCCTCTCCACGTGTCTTGACGGCTTTAGGCCAGATATGTGCTGCCCTCTCTCAGGGCGATCACCTGGGCTGAGCTCCTGCAGGGCAAGAGGGCAGGGGGGTGGGTGAGGGCCTGAGGGCGGGAACCCGTCCCAGTGCAGCTGCTTCCCAAGGAGTCCCCGTACCAGGAGCTGCTCACAAACGTTTCCAGGATACGGACCGAAACCACGTCCCAGAGGCAGGCAGGGAAGCCCCCGAGAGCACGGTTACGCAAGCCTGAGCCCCAGGAAGTTGGCAGAAAGAACTACAATTACACCCGGAGCTCAAAGAACCCTTTCACAGCTGCTGGCCAAGCAGCAGCAGCTCGGGGCTGGGCATGGCAGTGCTCAGGGGCGCGGTCCACACTCAGCGCCGCCCCACACGAGGACTCAGCCACGCTCAGCTTAGCCACACACGGCTCCGTGGGGAACCCTGGGTGGGGCCCCGGCTGGTTGAGACAGGGCTCCTGTCCGTTGATTTCACACACGTTCAATAAGGACCAGTCCCTGGGAAAAGCGCAGGCCGGGCCAGCAGGACCCCAGAGCACTCGGCCAGCATCATCCTGAGGGGGTCAGCTCTGGCGGGGGCACATCGAGTCTTCAACGGATGGGCTCTCACTGCCGTGCGTCGCTTCCACTCCTGAGGCTCCCAAGGTGATGCTTCCCACCAGGTCTGTGGAACGTGGTGTTTCCAACAGAGGGTCCGGGCTCGGCTGTCAGTGCAGGAGCCGCTTCCCTCCCACCTGCACTGGTTGGTGCCCGGTGCCAGGGTGAGCGGCGGGCGGGTCTATGGTTCATGAAGCTGCGTTCCTCCAACTCATCCAGCTCATCTAGTCACTGCCTGTGGCCAGCACAGACACGGCCCCTGTCCTCCCAGGCGGGTCCAGGCACCGAGCTCACCACAAGCCCTGATACAAGTCCTAGACTTCTTGGGAAAGCTGCCCGACCACACCGGCTTCTTCCTACGATGCTTCACCGCACGCCTCAGTGTTTCCTCCGTATGCCCCAGTTTCCTCCTCATGCCCCAGTTTCCTCCTCATGCCTCAGTTTCCTCCGTACACCCCACAGTTTCCTCCGTATGCCTGTTTCCTCCATACGCCTCAGTTTCTCCATACGCCTGTTTCCTCCATACGCCTCCGTTTCCTCCATTCGCCTCAGTTTCTTCCATAAGCCTGTTTCCTCCGTACGCCTCAAGTTTCCTCTGTATCCCTGTTTCCTCCATACGCCTCAGTTTCCTCCATACGCCTCAGTTTCCTCCATACACCTCAGTTTCCTCCATACGCCTCAGTTTCCTCCATACGCCTCAGTTTCCTCCATTCGCCTCAGTTTCCTCCGTACGCCTCAGTTTCCTCCGTACGCCTCAGTTTCCTCCGTACGCCTCAGTTTCCTCCATTCACCTCAGTTTCCTCCATACGCCTCAGTTTCCTCCATACGCCTCAGTTTCCTCCATACGCCTCAGTTTCCTCCATACGCCTCAGTATCCTCTGTACACCTCACAGTTTCCTCCATCTGCCCCCCAGTTTCCTCCATACGCCTCCAGTTTGCTTGTTTTGCACAAATGACTGCCAACAGAACACTTGCAGGTGTGGACAGAGCTCACGTCTCAAAGTATTTCTAAGATGCTATTTTCAGCAGGTCGCTATAAATGCCTTCTACCCTGAAGCACACAGGGGCTGGGGCTGAGGAAACAAGGACGAGGACCAGGGATTCTGCATCAGCACAGCCACCAGGAGCCGGCCGGGGCCCCATCCCTGACCCTGCCGTGGCCCGGCTGTACCTGGATGCTGCGTCCGCAGGGCGTCTGGAGATGTCAATGTGGTCACAGCAGGGCCTGGGAGGGGGAGGTCTGGCCTGGACTAGAGAAACGAGGGGCGCGTCCACTTTGCCACTCTGGCCTCAGATGAAGAGGCTCTGGGGGCAGGAGGGAGTCAGACACGTGCAGGGCAGGCGGCCTGTGCAGGGCCCAACCCTCCGGCACCAGAACCTGACCCCTCAGAGGCCCCCACTGTGGAGGGATGCTGTGCGCTGCTACTACAATGTTTGGTTAGAGATTAAAGTCATTTCAGAAGTGGACACCTGCCCATGTGATGCGAAGGGCTGGGAAACTGGTCCTGACTTTGCCTGGAACGCCCTTTGGAAAGACCTGTGTCCCTGAGGCTGAGGACAGTGAGGCTGAGCGACAGTGAGGCTGAGGGACAGTAAGGCTGAGGACAGTGAGGCTGAGGACAGTGAGGCTGAGGGACAGTGAGGCTGAGCGACAGTGAGGCTGGGGACAGTGAGGCTGAGGGACAGTGAGGCTGAGCGACAGTGAGGCTGGGGACAGTGAGGCTGGGGACAGTGAGGCTGAGGACAGTGAGGCTGAGGACAGGATGGGGACAGTGAGGATGGGGACAGTGAGGATGGGGACAGTGAGGCTGGGGACAGTGAGGCTGAGGGACAGTGAGGCTGAGGACAGTGAGGCTGAGGACAGTGATGCTGAGGGACAGTGAGGCTGAGGACAGTGAGGCTGAGGGACAGTGCCTGCTCCTGCCGGGTGCCCAGCTCTTAAGTGGTCCCCAGTCTCATGCCGCCTACCCCGGGGCCTCCCCCACCTCATTTATTTCGCTGTTGGGAATGTATTGATACCTCTAGGATGCAAGGACGGAACCACATCTGAGGGGCAGACACTCAGCTGGGGCCCAGCAGATGTCTGTGGAATTTCCTCCACACAGCAGGGAAACCAACAGAGACAGAAACCTCTGCAGGCCCCAGAGGGCACCCACTTCCCTGACCCCGCCCACCTCCCTGATGGGCACCCACTTCTCTGACCCTCACCCCGCAAGCTGGGCCTAGGGAGTCGGTCTGGCTGGTCATGCCCTGGGCGCCGG
Source organism: Trachypithecus francoisi (assembly GCF_009764315.1). Lineage (NCBI taxonomy): Eukaryota > Metazoa > Chordata > Mammalia > Primates > Cercopithecidae > Trachypithecus > Trachypithecus francoisi. Next base: position 1,667,841 of record NW_022681463.1, on the reverse strand, counting down.
CGCCTGCAGAGAGTTCAGGAGGTGAAGAGTTTATCTCAGCTCGGCCCATGACTGCGTTGAAGGACAGGAGGGAGCGGCCATGGCTGTGGCTGGAATTTGAAGCCAGTGCTGGCAGCCAGGGCCTTTTCCTGGGGGGTGACAGGCCAGGACCAGGGCCCTCTTTGTCCGAGGGAAGGGCGAGGGGACGCTCCCTGTGGCGGGGGTGGGGTGTAGCCGGGGCTCAGCCACCACTGCCTGGGCCACAGCCTGTGGGGACCTGACCCTCCTGGGGAAACCCATGGGCCGAAGGAGCCGAGAAATCCAAGCACCAAATGGCCGCTAGGGCAGGACAGGAGTGTTCAGCAGTGGAGAGGCTAGATGTGTCCATGGGAAAGGAAAGAAATGGAAGCAGAGGCTCTTCAGGGGCACCCGGGAACGCAGCCTACACTCTTCCCAGGCCTCTTCCCTCCGTCTATCATGCTGCCTGGGTCCTGGGACAGCCCGAGGGCCACAGGCTCCCATGCAAGGCCCGCTGGGGGCCGGCTTGTCTGGGGCTGAATTGGGACTCTACGGGGCTATGGCTTTAATTTCACAATAACCGATAACCAGTGAACTGAAGCCAAGACAGCACTGTGAGCACCAAGTCAGAGAATTTTCACGAGGGATTGATGAATAGGAACAGGAGGCGAGGCTGCCCCAGCCCCGTCCTCCGGAGGCGCCTTCCGAGGGGAGTGTGAGGCTGCCTGCTGTGGCCCCCAAAGCACTTTCTTCACCGCCAGGTGTCTTTTGAGGCATTCAAACATCAGAGGCCCCAGCCATGTGCTCTGGAGGAGAAGCTGAGAGCCCCAGGCCACAGGCAGGGCAGCCTCTGAGGGCCGGCTCAGGGAGAGTGGCCAGAGCTTCTGGCCTGGGGCAGGTGGACCCCTTATAAACTGCATGGGTTGCCTCTGGCAGCAACCACAGCAAGAGATTCTCTTCCTATCACACAGGGAACAAACTCAAGGATCTTGACCCTGCCCTCCTCTCCCCAGCTGGCTGCACTCGGGGACGCTGATGCCACAAAGGAAACAATAAACCAAAACAAGATAACTCTATTGGGCGGCGGGAACAGAAATGAACATGTAGCAATCAGTCATCTTCATCCACGCAAGCAAGCGAGGCGACGCCATGAAAAGGACGGCCTTCTTGGCTACAAATAGCCAGAAGTGAACTTGGCAAAGGAAGCGCGGGGCACACAGGAAGAAAAGTGCTCCAAGGGACGGACAGGATGGTGCCGGGGTGAGGAAAGCACAACGCTGTTCAGACAGTCTCCAATATATGAATTGCAAGCCCAGTTAAAAATATCAAAAGGGCTTTTTTAGGTTTTTAAGACTATTTTTTAAAGTTTAGTTGTATTAAAATATAAGCAAGACAACCAGAGAAAAGACTGAGGAGGGCATAGGAGACCCACCCGTGTGCATGAGGCCAAGTCTAAAGGTGAGGCACTGGGGACGTGAGGATGGAGGCAGGCGAGGCACCGGGCACATGAGGATGGAGGCAGGCGAGGCACCGGGGACGAGACAGACTTCAAACGTGTGGTGCTGGGGCAGGAACTGTGCCTGCAGTCTACATCCCCACCTCGTCTATCACATCAAAAGAAATTACGGCGGATCACAGATGAAAACACCTAACAGCAGATAATTGTTTTGTCATCTTGGGGAGAAGCCTAAAGCCCAGGAACTAAGAGAAGATAAAAAGTGTGAAAATAGAATTTAAAAAAAGAGATTGGTTTAGCAATCACTAAGATAAACCATGTGTGGCAGGATCTGCTTGTCTCCTCTGAGCGCACAGGAGCCTCTGCCTCATATGCAGACTTTGGGCCCTACGTGGCACCAGGCTATTGCGTGTGGCTGCAGGTCAGGGCGGGCTGGGCCACACGGCAGGGCCACCCCCCAATTCCCATGTTTACACTGAGCATTTCCTCTGTCTGTGGCTCCTGGGCTGGGGTCTGTGATCCAAGTCTGGGAGGCCTAGAGATGCCCACGGACAGCGCATGGGGCTTGGGGAGTGGGACTGAGCCACCTCTGACTCTTTCTGCTGGCTGGGATCCGGTTGCAAAGCCACGCCTGGGAAGAGACTCCTGCCTCTCCCAGGATGACTCTGTACTGCCACGTCTCCATTCTCAGCACCCGCAGGGACTCACCAAGGTGGCCTTTCATCTAAAACCAGACACAGGTGACGCCAGGGGACCACAGACCCAGTGCGAGGGGAGCTGTGTGGGTTGTGCCGCAGGTATGTTAAAATTCATACAGGACACCCAAAATAATCACTCTTATTCTATGATAATTTTAAAATAACAAAAAAGACTTGTGGCAAGCTGAAAAAATGTTTGATAACTTTACTACCAATGGCTAATTTGCAAACGCCTACAAATTGAGAAAAAGGGGCAAAAAATATAAACAACAGTTTACAGGAAAAGAAATACACAGTTTTTTGTTTTTGTTTTTGTTTTTGAGACAGAGTCTCGCTCTGTCGCCCGGGCTGGAGTACAGTGGCCAGATCTCAGCTCACTGCAAGCTCCACCTCCTGGGTTGACGTCATTCTCCTGCCTCAGCCTCCCGAGTAGCTGGGACTACAGGCGCCCGCCACCTCGCCCGGCTAGTTTTTGTATTTTTAGTAGAGACGGGGTTTCACCGTGTTAGCCAGGATGGTCTCGATCTCCTGACCTCGTGATCTGCCCGTCTCGGCCTCCCAAAGTGCTCGGATTACAGGCTTGAGCCACCACACCTGGCTGAAATACACAGTTTTTAAACCTAGGAAGTACAGCTTTACTCATTAGTTAAAAAACAAAACAAAACAAAAACCTGAAATGACTGATGTCATTTCTCACCTGTTACATTGGAAGAGATCAAAAGTTTAAAAAAGCAGTTCATTCTCCCCTGCAGGGGCGGCGGCTGAGGCCTGTATCCAAAGGAAACATGAGGACTGCCTCTGCAATTCCATCCTTGGGAATGCATCCCGCAGACGCACTGAGACGTGTGGGAGGTGACAGGTGCACGAGGATGTCTCGCCAGTTTTGTTTATAACGATGGAAATTGGAAATAAACTGGACGTCAGCCAACACGCATGGGCTAAGCCCGTGTGATGGCACCAGCTGGAAATGCCAGCGTGAAGGTGAGACAGACGCAAAGAGAGGGTCTTCTGTACAGACAGAGTTGCAGAGGCACGGGACAGACCGCGTGTGCTAAGCTGCCGTGCATGTGAAGAGTGGAAGGCCGCTCACGCATGTTTACATGTCTAAGCACAAGATTCTTGGAACTGTAACTACAGTGGTGTCTGACTGGATGACTCAGAGGCGGGCACGGGCTTCCGCATCACACTCTGTGAAGTGTTTACATTTTGTTCCATGTGCATTTATTGCCTATTAGCTAAAACGTCAAAATTTACTTGTTTAAAAAAGAAAGTTTGGTGAAAAGGGAGCAGGCCTCAGGAAAAGACCACAGCTCTTTAAAAGACAGAACTTGGACACAGGAAGGGGAACATCACACACCGGAGCGTGTCGTGGGGTGGGGGAGGAGGGAGGGGGTACCATTAGGAGATACACCTAATGTAAATGACGAGTTAATGGGTGCAGCACACCAACATGGCACATGTATACATATATAACAAACCTGCACGTTGTGCACATGTACCCTAGAACTTAAAGTATAAAGAAAAATTTAAAAAAAATAAAAAGAAAATAAAACCAAAAAAAAAAGAAAGGAATCTGATAACCAAACCTAAAAAAACCAAAAAAACAAAAAAACCCAGAACTATTCAGGGCCCTCCACAAACCACAGCCAAGCCTAAAGTCATCCAAACCCACAGTGCTCCCAGGAAAGGAGGCTGACTTACTCTGCACGCAGGTGGCGAAGCCTGGGTTTTTGGTGTACGGAGACCCATACTTGTTGATGCAGTCTGCAGGAACAAAGGGAATGGATGTCAGTCATCCTTATGAGACCGGACGGACTGCAGGGCCTCTGCTTCTGAGAAGCTCTGGAGAGGCAGTTACTCTCCTTACCTGGAGTGCTATCATCCTCCAGAAACAATGCCGCTTAGCTTGTGTTCATACAAAACATTTTAGCCCCAACCCCGACAAACAGGGAACCGCCTCCAGCAACTCAGCGGAGCTGGGCACCCACACTTGTCAAGTGCTTAAAGCACCGCCCGCAGTTTCGAGGGGGTTCCTCCTGCCGTACGGGAGAATCACCGGGAATGTTCACTAAGTTTCCTGACAGTACTCAGAAAGCTAAACTTCATTTTCAAGTTGACCCCTGTTGGGAAACGTTGTCCTTAACTGGAAAGCCACTCTGCTTTGGAGAAAGCCCCTCCGTGCTCTCTGGCTGGCTGGACACAGCTTGACAGTGGACATCCCGCTAGGGCGGCCAGGGGGAGGTGAGGCCTGGCATGTGCACATCCAGGGATGGCCCGAGATGGAGACTGTGTGGAACGGTGCAGGGCCTCGACCTGGCCCTTCAGTGGGTTACTGTTGCTTATGCAGGTGCAGAAAGGATGGACGGACAGCGGAAGGCCTCCTGCGGGTGTGCCGTGGACAGCTGGCCATCCCCTGCTTCAGAACTCAGTCCCAGCACACCCAGGCTGGCGCCTGGACTTCCCAGGCCAGTTCCAGACCCACTGTGTGTGTTCCAGATATGGACCCAGGGAAGGACCCTTTATGAGGACATTTACTAAAATGCACTTTGCACCATTAAAAAGGAAGACCCTGGAATACATTTCTTTCCTTCTAAGTGAAATGCACTCGAGGAGCTCTGAGATGGTGTCAGTTAAACAGGCTGACCCGGGGTCTCCGGGCTTCCCTTTCTTGCTGTCCTCCCTTCTCAAGTGTACACTGGGGGTCTCCGGAGGCCGCCCCGCATGCCCCAGCTGCTCTGATGGCTGAGATAACATCTGTGCATTCCTGTTCTTCAAATTAAACAGAAACACTATTCAGTGTTCTCGGTTTTAACTAAGAATACGGTAAATATCAGTCCGTACAGCCCACATGAACATGGACCCCTTTGGGGTCCTCAGTGACTTCAGAAGTGTTTAGTGCTGAGATCAGAAAACTGGAAGACAAAATCCATTACATGTCCTGACAAGGAGCTGAGCCTGGCGTCAACTCAGAGAAGGGGTTTGCAGATAACGGCATTCGCCTGAGGGTCCACTAACACGGAATAAAGCTGTGGTATAAAATAAACAGAGAATCTTGTGTTTCTGACCTGCATGTTCCGGACAGTTCCACGTGCACCATGTGATTAAGAATCTTCCTTCCAAGAGTTACGTGGTGAGGAGATGCCTCCAGCATGAAAATACCCCCCAACTATGCCTCCACGACAACCAGAGTAGAGAAGTAATTGAGACTTACCTAAGTATCTCGGGTAAAAATAGTCCTGTGGAAAAAGAAAGAGAAAAGGCAAGCGTTGACTGGCAAGCTACAAAGGTCTCTAAGCAACATAAGCATCCGCTGGTTAATCAGAGGCTGCTCCAGGGCGGCCGCCCCACCCAGGGAACCGAGGGGAAGTGACTGGGGAAGCTGCCGTGCTGCCGACTTGGCTTCTGCAGACGGGCGCTTATGAAGCCATTAGCACAACTGCGGTGAGACCAACAAGCAAAGGCAGGGCCATTTCCAGCTGCGTGGGAAGCACCACCCGGTGTGTCCGGTGGGGAGGCCTGTCCAGGAGAACAAGAACGCCTCCAAGTAAAACCCCAATCTTAGTTCCCTGTTGATATCAGGGTCTCTAGAACCCAAAGACCTTAGTTCCCTGTTGACACAAAGGTCTCTCAAAACCCCAAAAACCTTTCTTTTGGCACACGGCATTGATTTACACTTATTGTATTGGTGAAACAAAATTGGTATTGGATGAGGCATGGAGGCTGCAACGAAGGGTCTTCTTATCCACGAAAGCTGACGAGGTCCACATTCGACACAAGTGAGCTGCCGAGTCCTGGAACCACCTGCCCGTCACTTGGCCAGCAGAGGCCAGCCGGAAACTTCTTCAGGATCCTTCTGCCATGGCCCACAGATTCTAGGGCCACAGCCTGGTTAAAGCAGCCTCCAATCTCCAGCTTAGGGTCAACCATGCCAGCAGTTTGGCCCTAAATGCTCTAAACCAAGAGACCACAGTCATGGCAGAATAGTCCCAGCGGCCTCTCCATGCTGGCTATAAGTCAGCATTTTACACTATTTTATGAAACCCTCACAAACAACATCCAGGAAGGTCTTTTTAATCCCATTATCAAGAATGAGGAAACCTAGCTTCAGGATGGTGTGGGATTCGCCTGGGGGCACCAGGTTCAGGATTAGCAGGCACTGGTAGCATTTTGCAGAGTGGCGGGCAGAGGCGGTACCCAGCGCCATCTGCAAGGCGCCTCTGGCTTCATATGCTGGCTCTGCACCACTTTTCTGCCTCCTTCCCACCTCTTTCCCACACTTGCTGGCCTGGCCACACCTTTTGTGGGAAGAGCCTGGAGGGCCCCACCCCAGCCCCGCCAACACCTTCCTGAGGCCTGCTTGGATGTGTTTTCACAAAGTTGTGTTCCAGGAGAGATGGAAAGGAAGGGTCAGGGTGAGCTGGTGTTCAGCTCATGTGTCTGTTGGAGGGCGGCCGCCCTGGAGGTCAGGAGGGCCACAGACCTGGCACACACACCCTCATGCCTGCCCTCATTTCTCTCACTTCCAATTTTAGTCATGGCAAACTCCAAGAAAAGGGGTGACCAGCAACACGAGTGAGCCCTGGTGGAGGTCTGGGGCAGCAACAGTTTCCTCGGCTTGGAAGGAGAAGGGAAGTGATGGGGCTTTGTCTCAAAGCGGGAGGCTCTGGCTCTGAAATAAAAGACTTAGGAGGGATGCAAAAGGTGTCCTTTCAGGTTTAGGAAGCCAGGGATTGAAAACAGCTAAGAACCAGTGAGCAAACGGCCTAACTATATACAAATGCTTCTTTACCACAGCTTGACAGCAAGTGTGTCCTATATTTCAAAATCAAGACTAGTCATACTACTTAATGTGTAATCTGTATTAATACCAAGTTTTATTGTTGCAAAAAGACATTATTCATGGAAAACTTATGCCAATCTCCTCTCAGTCAGCCATACCTATGGGAATGGGGTTTCTGAAACCACAGGGTTATAACCCTGGGCAGTGTATTCCAATTTGCATGCTTGATTATTTGAGGCGGTAATGGAGGCAGAAAGGATGTACCAGTTCCACCTGTGATCCAGGGGAAAGACGGTTCAATCCTGAGCAAGAGTAAAGCTTCGACAAATAAACCTAAAAATGCTACATGCTCCCAAGAGAAAGGGACACTTCACGTCGTCCTTAGGACATTCTGGCCAAAGATGTAAGACCCAGAAATGGCTGTGAGTAAAGGGACACGGATAAGCTCCCTGACCTGCAGAACCAAACACAGAGCACTTTGTTCTCAAAACCCTCCCGCTCCTGTCTGCACTACAAGTTGTTCACGTGCATAAACCTTGGCCTGAAGCACTGCATTCGCCGGCTCTCCAGAGCAGCACCCCCAGGAGTCCCCATGGAGCAGAGGCCGCCACTCAGGAGGCTGAGATTTAGAACCAGGAGCTCCTTACATACACACTGACTCTCTTTCTTTTCGACCTAGGAAGAGCGAGACCTGTGGTAATGGGTTGGTGTGCTGGGGTTAGGTGAGGGCAACAGTGGGAAGAAGCTGGGATTCCCAGGCTGGAAATAGCACCATTTGGCCCCTGGAAATCCTCTCCCTAGGGATCTGATTCTGTTTTATTCAAATAGCTACAGATAAAAATAAGCGAGCAAACCACTGCACTGTCAGCTGAAACTTCAAGAGGAGAAAGACAACATCTACCTGCCCAGCATTGAGCCTGGTACTGACTGTCCCCCAGAGGCCTCAGGAGCCATCACCAAACACGTGGATGGATGACAGATGAACAGTGGACGAGTGCATGAAAGAATGGATGGGTGAATAAATGAGTGGATGGGCGGAGAGATGCACGAATGAGTGGGTGGATGGATGGATGAGTGACTGGATGAATGAGTGAACAGATGGATGGATAGATGGATAGATGCATGTATAGACAAATGCACAGATAGATGAATGAATGGATACATGACTGAATGGATGGATGAGGGAATGGGTGGATAGATTAGTGCGTAGGATGGATGAGTGAGCAGACAGATGCATGGATGGATGAGTGAGTGGATGAATGAATGAATGAATGAATCAGTGGATGAATGAGTGGATGGGAATGAATGAATGGATGAGTGAGTGGATAGAGACTGATGAATGAATGAATGAGTGGATGGATGAGTGCATGGATGAAACAGTGAATGAGTGAGTAGATGACTGAGTAAATGAATGGAGATGGATGGATAAATGAATGAGGTGATGGATGACTGAGTGGGTGAATGAGTAAATGAGTAGATAGATGGGTGAGTGGATGGATGGATGGATGAATGAATAAAATAATGAGTGAATAGATGGATGAGTGGGTGGGTAAATGAATGAGTGAGTGGGTGGATGAGTGAGTGAATGGATGAATGAATGAGAGTGGGTAGATGAATGGATGAGTGAGTGAGTGGGTGGATGGGTGAGTGGATGGATAGATGAATGAATGAATGAGTGCATGGATGAGAGAGTGGGTAGATGAATAAATGAATGAAAGAATAGGTGGGTGAATGAGTGGGTGGGTGAATGGATGAGTGAATGGGTGGAGGTGTGTGTGGATAGATGAGTGAATGAGTGGGTGGATGGGTGACTGGATGGATGGAGATGGATGAATAAATGAAGGAAGGAGTGGATGGATGGATGAGCGAGTGGCCGGATAGTTGAATAAATGGGTGGATGGATGGATGGATGGATGAGCGAGTGGATGGATAGCTGAATGAATGGGTGGATGGATGGGTGACTGGATGGATGAAGATGGATGAATAAATGAAGGAAGGAGTGGATGGATGGATGAGCGAGTGGCTGGATAGTTGAATAAATGGGTGGATGGATGGATGGATGGATGAGCGAGTTGATGGATAGCTGAATGAATGGGTGGATGGATGGGTGACTGGATGGATGAAGATGGATGAATAAATGAAGGAAGGAGTGGATGGGTGGATGAGTGGATAGATGAGCGAATGAATGAGTGGGTGGATGGGTGAATGAATGAGTGAGTGGATGGGTGAATGAGTGGGTGGATGGGTGAATGAATGAATGAGTGGGTGGATGGGTGAATGAGTGGGTGGATGGGTGAATGAGTGAATGAGTGGGTGCATGGGTGAATGAGTGGGTGGATGGGTGAATGAATGAGTGGGTGGATGGGTGAGTGAATGAATGAGTGGGTGGGTGGGTGAATGAATGGGTGGGTGGGTGAATGAATGGTGGGTGGGTGAATGAATGAGTGGGTGGGTGAATGAATGAGTGGGTGGGTGAGTGAATGAATGAATGAGTGGGTGGATGGGTGAGTGAATGAATGAGTGGGTGGATGGGTGAGTGAATGAGTGGCTGGATGGGTGAATGAATGAATGGGTGGGTGAATGAATGAATGAGTGGGTGGATGGGTGAATGAATGAATGAGTGGGTGGATGGGTGAGTGAATGAGTGGGTGGATGGGTGAGTGAATGAGTGGGTGGATGGGTGGGTGAATGAGTGGGTGGGTGAGTGAATGAATGAGTGGGTGGGTGGGTGGATGAGTGAAAGAGTGGGTGGATGAGTGAATGAGTTGGTGGATGGCTGAATGAATGAATGAGTAGGTGGATGGCTGAATGAATGAATGAGTGGGTGGATGGGTGAGTGAATGAATGAGTGGGTGGGTGGGTGAATGAATGAGTGGGTGGGTGGGTGAATGAATGAGTGGGTGGGTGACTGAATGAATGGGTGGGTGAGTGAATGAATGAATGAGTGGGTGGATGGGTGAGTGAATGAATGAGTGGGTGGATGGGTGAGTGAATGGGTGGATGGGTGAATGAAAGAATGGGTGGGTGAATGAATGAATGAGTGGGTGGGTGGGTGAATGAATGAATGAGTGGGTGGATGGGGGAGTGAATGAGTGGGTGGGTGAGTGAATGAGTGGGTGGATGGGTGAATGAATGAATGAGTGGGTGGATGGGTGAGTGAGTGGGTGGGTGGGTGAGTGAATGAGTGGGTGGGTGAGTGAATGAGTGGGTGGGTGGGTGAATGAATGAGTGGGTGGGTGGGTGAATGAATGAGTGGGTGGGTGGGTGAATGAATGAGTGGGTGGATGGGTGAGTGAATGAGTGGGTGGATGGGTGAAGGAATGAATGAATGGGTGGGTGAATGAATGAATGGGTGGGTGAATGAATGAATGGGTGGGCGGATGGGTGAGTGAATGAGTGGGTGGATGGGTGATTAAATGGGTGGGTGGGTGAATGAATGGGTGGGTGGGTGAATGAATGAGTGGGTGGGTGGCTGGCTGAATGAAAGAATGAGTGGGTGAATGGGTGAGTGAATGATGGGTGGGGGGTGAATGATGGGTGGGTGATGAATGGGTGGGTGAATGAAGGTGGATGGGGGAGTGAAGAGTGGGTGGATGGGTGAGTGAATGAGTGGGTGGATGGGTGAGTGAATGAGTGGGTAGATGGGTGAATGAATGAGTGGGTGGATGGGTGAATGAATGGGTGGGTGGATAGGTGAATGAATGGGTGGGTGGATAGGTGAATGAATGGGTGAATGAATGAGTGGGTGGATGGATGAATGAGTGGGTGGATGGGTGAATGAATGAGTGGGGGATGGGTGAGGTGAATGAAGAGTGGGTGGTGGGTGAATGAATGAGTGGGTGGATGGGTGAATGAAGAGGGGGGTGGATGGGTGAATGATGAGTGGGTGGATGGTGAATGAATGAGTGGGTGGATGGGTAATGAATGAATGAGTGGGGGATGGGTGAATGAATGGGTGGTGGATGGGTGAATGAATGAGTGGGGGATGGGTAAATGAATGAATGAGTGGGGGTGGTGTGATGAATGAGTGGGTGATGGGTAAATGAATGAGGGGTGGATGGGTGAATGAATGAGTGGGTGGATGGGTGAATGAATGATGGGGGATGGGTGGTGAATGAATGGGCAGATGGGTGGGTGAACGAGTGGTGGGTGGTGGGTGAACGAATGGGGGGTGGGTGGGGAATGAGTGGGTGGGTGGGGAACGAGGGTGGGTGGACGAATGAACGGGTGGGTGGGGAATGAACGGGTGGGGACGAATGAACGGGTGGGTGGGTGGACGAATGAAGGGTGGGTGGGTGGACGAATGAATGGGTGGGTGGGTGGACGAATGAACGGTGGGGGGTGGACGAATGAACGGGTGGGTGGTGGACGAATGAACGGGTGGGTGGGTGGACGAATGAGTGGGTGGGTGGACGAATGGGTGGGTGGGTGGAGGAATGGGGGGTGGGTGGAGGAATGGGTGGGTGGGTGGAGGAATGGGGGGTGGGTGAGGAATGGGTGGGTGAGTGAATGGGTGGGTGGGTGAGGAATGGGTGGGTGGGTGAGTGAGGTGGGGGGTGAGTGAATGGGTGGGGGATGAATGGGTAGGTGGGTGGATGAATGGGTAGGTGGGTGGATGAATGGGTAGGTGAGTGAATGGGTGGGTGGGTGAATGAATGGGTGGGTGAATGAATGAATGAATGGGTGGGTGGATGAATGAATGGGTAGGTGAATGAATGGGTGGGTGGGTGAATGAATAAATGAGTGGGCAGGTGCAAGGTCCTGCAGTTTTCACTCCAACAAAGCACTGAATGCTAGTTTCACTTAAATCATGGATAAGTACTTGGAAGAAAAGTGGAAATCAATGCTCCCAGTCTGTTTACTTTAATAATAGGGAAGTGTTTGTGCTATAATTCCTCAAGTTTACAAACCCCACGTGATTTTAAAATTTACATCCTTGTTATTACCTGACATCTGCCAGACCCGCACTTCCAGGTGGCAAATGCGGTGCCCACTGCACGGAGGACGCAGCCATTAGGTCTCTCGGAGGTTTGTGCACTTTGCTGTTCCTGGCAGGGACAACTCAGAGGGCAGCAACCTCCTGGTTAGCACAGCGCCCTGTCCCCGGGTGAAGCAGGGCAGGTGTTCGGCCCGAGTTCCCGAGGCTCTGGGGCAACTGCAAGCAGCCCAGGATGGCCGTGAATGCGGCCCAACATAAATTCATAAACTTTCTTAAAACATGAGATTTAGGCACAGACCTTCTTTTTAACTCATCAGCTGTTAGTGTTAATTCTATGTGTGGCCCAAGACAATTCTTCTTCTTCCAACGTGGCCCACGGAAGCTAAAAGACTGGACGTCCCTGTGCTAGGGGGTTCCGGGGCCGTCGAGGCTGGGAGCCCCGTCTGCAGAACATCCCGGTATAAACAGTGGAGCAGGTGCCTCCTCTGACGCGCCCCTGACGGCGCCTGTTGCCTTTTGGTTTCGTAAGTACGGAGGAAACAACCTGAAGCAGCCTGGAGGGAGCTGAGCCCCAGGACACGAGCTTGGTCTGGCCGGGGTCTAACATGAGGCCCCAAATTTGCTATAAAACTACAGAAAGCGTCTGATAAGTGGATGCCGCCTCCAGACCCTGGCGTCGTCTCTGCTGCCTTTGATCTGCTCAGCAGAGCAGTGGGTGCTGGCAGAACCCACGGGAATTGGTGCAGTGTCATAAAGACGCAAGCCCACCACCGCCCCTGCCCAGCCGACCACCAGACCCACGTCTCCCCGGCTCAAAGCCACCCATAGGGCAAAAGTCAAGCATGGCAGGGAGCTGCACATGGGGTCCTCAGGATGGGTGGGCCTTGGGGACCAGGCTGTACCTGGCCGCCCGTGCGGCAACCCTACCAGCAGGGCACTGTGGTTCTCAGGTCCCAACCCCCAAATGACCTTTGACCTGGGGACAGGCTTCCTCACCCAGAGCTGTGGTTCTGAACAAGGTGGGGTGACCTCCCCACACCGCCGCAGGAACCAGGCAGGACCCAGCATGTGAACAGACCCTCCAAGGGGCCGGGGGGTTCTGCCCCTGGACCTGCCCTGGGGCCCCTGCCTACCCGCCTGCAGCTTGGTGAGGGTTTCCAGTGGTCTCTCGATCAAACTAGACCCTGGGAGGGCCCATTCACTTTTTAAAACTGGCCAAAACCTACATACGGTGATGGCACCCAACGCAGCGCGTTAACGAGACAGGAAACACTTTTGGACGCAAAGTGCACTGAACTGGAAGCACCTCACGCAGGTAAAATCAGTTTGGAAGGTTCCAGAACACTTCCTAAATGCCTTCATCTCTGAATACACTTGAACTCCTTGGGGCGCAGCAAGGTCTCTGCCTGGCGGGGGGGGGGGCGGCCGGGGATTCAGGGCACAGCCCGACGTGACGCTCACTCATCCTTGGGCCACGGTCCCCACAGAGCTGCAGTGAGGATCAGAGGTCAGTGAACGTGGAGAACCCTCTGCAAACACCCAGTGTCAGTCCTGCATAAATCTTTTTGTGTGAGCGTCATCTGCATTCACACAGCAAATAGTGGTTATTTTTCAGAGTGTGCTAAGAATGCATTACTCTCTTTAGCAAATAACATTCATAAATTTTGTTTCTAAACACCTTTACCTTACTTGACAAGTGGGCTGACACTGCTGAGCGCAGGGACTGTTTATCAACACCATAACTTTCTCTGATATTTTCCACGGGAAACGGTCACAATAATTCACTAACCCTTTGACCATAATGTTGTATTCCAAGAACTCGACTTCTATGAGAAAACTCAGAGTAACACCCACAGGAACTGCCCTTGGGGAGCCTTCCTTTCTCAGCATTTGCAGAGCCTCTGAAGAGCCGCCGTCTTACAGACCCTTGGCCTGGCAGCCCGGCTCTATTCATGTTCTTCTAGCTTGGGAAGTGTAAAATCCTTTCCTTCCTTCCGAATTCGTTTCCTAAGTCTTTACACCCGCAGTGGCCTGTTGCCCTGAGCAGAGTGGAAGTGCTGACCCACTGCCCACAGGAGGCAGCGCCCACAGCCCCCGGCCCAGAGGACTCCAGGCTGACCTGGAGGGAGACGGGCCCCAGGAAAGCACAGTCAGTACACCCGGCGTGCCCATCCGCACCCAGGGTCAGCAGTGACAGGTGCCTCTGCCCTCCTCGAAGCTCACGCCCAGGTGCACCCTCCCTTGCTGGGAGCCCTCTTCCTGGAAGCTCACCCTGGGTGTGACTGCCAGGTCAGCTGTGGGTGCTGGGAATAGCCTCTGTAGCTGACTGCACAGCTGTGAGCACCCCTCCTTGCCCCACAGCGCAGACGTGGTGCCTGAACCGGTGGGTAACTAAGCTCTTCTCACAGAAGCCCCAAGACACACATCACTGTATCTCACAGGCTTCGTGGCAGACGAGACAGAGGAGCTCCAGTGGCTTCCAGCAGCTGCACGGCGGTAATGCTGAGACTCACTCTGCCCGTCTCTGCCCCAGACACACAGCACACTCCCAACAGCCCCCAGCAGGGTGCCCCATGGCGCACAACATTCAGCATGTGAGCGTGAACGCAGTGAAGGAACAGAGCCACAGCCCCCACAGGCCCTTGGCCAGCACGGGGTCTCAGCAAGGAAGGCCTGCTGCCTTTCAGGGCAAGCCCCACCAAGGGCTGCCTGCTCTTAAGTGCAGAGCAGTGACTGTCTCTGGCCATTTGGTAGCATCCTTGGGGGCCCCAAGAGAAGCCAGTCAGGAAGCCACACAGCTGTCGGATGGGAGGGATGCTGGCCACAAGAAACACTAGGAGGAGAGAGGCCCGGGACAGACACTGTCTGCACGTGGTGGGGAGAAGGGAGCCTGGGAGAGCGCTGACTAAAGAGAGGCCAGTCTGCGGGGGAGCAGAGGGCGGGGAAGAGGAAGGAAGAGAACTCCTCCGTGCCCACTCCGACCCCAGGGGCATCGCTGTCCTGGGAGCAGCCTCGTGCCCACAACAGCTGCCGTGGGGAGGAAGTGGGATGTCTCACTGCAAATGCTTTGGGAAAAACAAGATGGTGTACTTTCTGATCATATAAAACAGCAAAATAAAACAGTCGTGAGCACATGGCCAGTGATTCTGCAGTTAGAACCCTGTGGGCTTCGTCCCCACCTCCGGTGAGGGCATCTCCTGCACACAGTACCCACGCTTCAGGTCACACACACGTGTTTTGGACCCAAGTTCGCCTTAAGAGGTGTCGATCGCTCCAAGAAAATGTGCTAACCTTGGAGTCTGGGGCCTGGGCTTCCCTCTGAGTCTTCCCCACAAAAAACGAACTGGGACCAGTCCTTCAATAAACTACCAGCCTCTGTTCTCAGAAGCACAGGAGGGGAGGACGCCTGGGTCTTGCCAGCCACCACGTTCTATGATCCCAGGACAAATACGATTGCAAAGTTCGTGTTTGTTGCTGGCTTACAAAGGGGAGGTTTATTCATGGCCTCTCCGGATCCAACGGCAGCTGCTCCATGGGACGCTGGACAGCTCAGTTCCCTCGAAAGGGCGGCTGCACCGTCAAGCCTGACTCAGCCCAAAGATCCAACCTACAGGGTCCTGGCAGGGACAGCTGTGCCCTGGACGCTGGCGGGCCACTGCCACTTCTGCACTGGGAGTCACGCCCCGGCCTCTCCCACTGGGCTCCTGGCCCGAGCTCTGCCCAGCTGGTGTAAGGACAGTAAAGGCAACCAGATGCCCTGACTGCGACTACCACTAACAGTCGCCAAGCGCGCACACAAGCACAAATCACAGACGCCCTGGCAGCTGCCTGAGGGACAGGCTTCTCCTCCAGCTTTATCCAAGTTGAGCTGGTCTTCAGCCAGATGACCGGGCCCAGGCCCCAAAGCCACCTGGGGTGCTCTGAGGATGGGTTAGACTTAAAGGTCACTTGGACTCCTCCAGTGGCCAGGACACACGTCTCTAGTGGACTGGTTACCTTCCGCATTGTGAGGGACCGGCCAGGCCTGCAGGTTGGTGCCTTCCTCTGGCCTCATTGAGCAGCAACACTCAAGTTCAAACAGAAAACCACCATTTATGGTGGAGTCATGGGCTCTGTAGCCCAGCATGACGCACCTGCAGGCCGTGTTCACGAGACTCACACTCCCAGCCACTGACACTCACCCAGCTCCCCGCAGCCGCCCTGTGCTTTATGCACCCACACCAGCACCACTGAGCCCTCAGGTGCGTGCCAGTACACTCACAGTCGCCTGCACACAGAGGAGCACACAGCTGGGTCAGGGGTGCTGCCGCGTCCTGCTCTCCCCCAGTCCCGGTGAGCGCAGGAGTTAATGACAGAGTGTGGGGCATGCCCAGGACACGCTGTAGCCCTCCACAGGCTTCTCAGCCTCTCAGGGCCTCAGTTTGCACATCTGTAAAATGGCTCAGTGACAGCTGCTACACGTTGTTGTGAAGACGTAACAACTTCACACATGGAGACCCCGAGAACAGCGCTCTCGGGAAGACCCATGTACAATTCATCTTTCAGACTAACAGACGAGCTGAGCGACGGATCTGGGAACGGGAGAGACCGTGCTCTTCACAGGACAGTTTCGTCATCTGCTGCTATTCAGTTGTCCGGGTTGAAATAAACGGAAAGCCAGCCTGCCTGTAAACACTGTCATGCATTTCCCACAACTGTAAAAAGGAAGTGAACAGTATCTTCCAGGTGTGGTGGGAAGGGTCCAGGCACACCCAAAGCCCACTGCGCCTCCCTGAGAGCTCCCGCGTCTGGGCTGCCCTCATGTGGAGTGGGCAGGAATGCCAAACTGCAGCCCTCTCTGCTTCTGCAGGGATGGTCAACTGAGCAATTCTGAGAAGAATCAATGTTGACTCAGAGAGTGGCTTTACTGTACTGTGGACAGTCGGTCCTGGATGGGAGCCGGTCCCAGCCTGGCCAAACGTTGGGGCTTTGTATGCTGAGAATCCGGCCACTGCAGTGACCGGCCCAGGCTTTCTGAGTGCTGGCTGGGTCAAGCTGTGTGTTTTCCATGGAGCCCCAAGTTCCAAGGGGAGGTCGTCACAAAACTGGGTCTAGCAGGTTTGTGGACAGATGTGGAGAAAATGTATTTTCTTATCATAGGTACTAACACTGGAAAGATAAAAATTTTACCTATAATTTGAAAACAGAGCCCAAGAAAACTAGTAGAACATTAATGAGGCTCAATATATTTTACTATTTCATTTGAATATTATACTTTTAATCAACACCAGTCAGAGCAGACAGTGCCTCTGTCAGAGTGAAATGCAAAATGGATACTGTTCTTAATTTATTCCACTTCCAGCTCCCCTTTAAAATTTATTTTAAAACTTTTAAAATGAACCTTTCACTTGGTCAGGGTGAAAATTTACACACCAGAATTGCAATGAAATCACTGGAATATAAAAACCACGGAAGAGTCCTGACCATTTCCAACATCAAATACGAAACCCTTCAACAATGAGCTTTGCAGTGGAGAAACAGGTCTCAATTTTAACCTTAGAAAACAGGGGAAAATGAAGCATGAGGAAACCTGGATGCCTGTCAATGCTCTGGGGTAAAACCATAACCTGGGAAGCACTCGGCATGCCCCAGCTAGCAAGCTTAATGCCCCTTTACTCAGTGTCTCAAGAAAGAAGCCATAAGCACTTGCTTCCTAAAAGGGTGTTTTGTTCCTAAATAACAAAGGGAGACGTTCAGCGTTTCTCAGAACGTCTTTAATTAGAGTTTTCCACAGATGTGAAGCTCTCCGGCTCGGGTGAGGGTGTCGTGTGCAGGGCCTGGCACTCGGCTGCCTCTGAGAAAGCCCTGGGGGAGCCTGGCACCAAGTGCCTGCAGACGCCCGGGTAGAAACAAGCACCTGCACAGGTGCAGGCACAGGAAAGGGCTGCAGAACCAGCATGGAAGACGGCCCTCAGAGAAGGCCAGGCCCTGGTCCCCCTACCAGCCTGCAGGCCTCAGGATGGGCCCAGGAGGAAAGGCCTTAGCCACAGGGCTCCAGCCCCTTGGGCTGTGGAGAGACCCTGGGGGTCCGAGAAAGCTGGGGCCACAGAGCTCTGGGTCCTTGTCTCAGTTTTTAGTGATCCTGATGCATCTGTCAGTGGTCTTCTGACCCCGAAGTTGTGGAAAGAGAAAAGTGTGTGAGAGGGTGCACATGTGTCTGTGTGTGTCTGCATGCATGTGGCTGGGCATCCATGTGTGCCTGTGTGTGTATGTGACTGTGTGTACATGTGTGTGCATGTCATTATGCATGTGTGTACATGTCTGTCAGTGTGTGACTGTGTACGGTGTATACGTATGTCTATGTAAATGTGTGCATGTATGTGTATGTCTGTTAGTATGTGTGTGCCTGTGTATGTGCATGTCTACGACTGTGTGTACGTATGTCTACGTGAATGTGTGCATGTATGTGTGCATGTCTGTTAGTATGTGTGTGCCTGTATGTGTGTGCATGTCTGTGACTGTGTGTATGTCTATGTGAATGTGTGCATGTGTGTACATGTCTGTATGTGTGTGCCTGTATGTGTGCATGTCTGTGTGTGACTGTGTACGTATGTCTATGTGAATATGTGCATGTATGTGTACATGTCTGTTAGTATGTGTGTGCCTGTGTATGTGTGTGCATGTCTGTGACTGTATGTATGTCTGTGTGAATGTGTGCATGTATGTGCACGTCTGTTAGTATGTGTGTGCCTTGTGTGTGCATGTCTGTCAGTGTGTATGACTGTACATATGTCTGTGTGAATGTGTGCATGTATGTGCACGTCTGTTAGTATGTGTGTGCCTATCAGTGTGTGTGACTGTGTGTGCATATGTCTGTGTGAATGTGTGCATGTATGCGTATGTCTATTAGTATGTGTGTGCCTGTGTGTACGTGCATATATATCTGTGTCTATGGGAACGTACGTACCTGTGTACACGTGTCTGGGTAGGGGTGTGTGTGTCCGTGCACACCTCTACCCATGAGTCAGCACCTATCTGTGCAGGTGTCCATGTGTGAATGTGTGCATGTGCACATGTATCTGTGGGATGTGTGTGGGAGTGTGCTGCAGCCTCTGTCAAAGCAGGGCAGGGGAGGTCTCAGCCTGGCTATCATCTTCCCCACCAGGCGCCCCCACATTGGACAGCCCTCCCCTCCAACTGGGACCTCCCGTTAGGCCATCCCAACATCTGGGCCTGTGTCCCAGCCAAGTGGCTGTCCCCAGGTGGGGACTCAGAGGGGTTTTCATTTCCATACAGGGTACCCCTTCCCTAGCTGTTCCCGAAGAATCCACAAGGTCAGGGAAAAGGTGCTTGGAGGGCACATGCAGTTGAGGATGAGCCAGTAAGTCTCAAAATGGATACACCGACATCCCTTGCAGAGAATTCCTCAGCACCAGCAGTGGGGAGAAGAGAGAGAAACACAGAGCGAGACAAAGAAAGAGAAGGGGAAGGAAACCTGGCGTCGGAAGGAAACCTGGCGTCGGAAGGAAACCTGGCGTCGGAAGGAAACCTGGCGTCGGGGCAGGTGTAGGTGCAGGTTGGCTAACGCAGGCCGACCCTCAGGGAAGGCCGCCAGCCCCCCGTGAATTCGTGCTTTGTATCTCAAATAAGCCAGGTGATGGGATCAGGAGCCACAGCCTGGATGATGTTCCTGCACACAAGCCGGGGATCAAAGTGCACAAACACACTCCCAAGCAGGCACCGGAGGACCTGGGCGTTAGGGCTGGGCTGGGATAAGTCTCTAGTCTCGGATCCTTTCTGGAACCGAGGGGTGATTACAGAGATCTTAGCAGGCCCTGGAACCTGGTGGCCTTCAAGGATTTAGTAAAAAGGCACTGGGCCTGGGAAGCTTCAGCAGAGACACGCTGGGGAGTTACCCAGTCCTCTCTGAATTAGAAACTGGGGCAAGGAACCCAGCAGGGAGAGGCAAGGCCAGGGAGGGAGAATAACAATATAAAAAGGAAAACAAGAGAAGGAGAAGGTCTGGGCGGTGGAGAGCAAGGCGGCCCGTGGGGGCGGCCCAGCCTGGAGGAATGTCGGGGGAGGGGCATGGCTCCAGCAGAGAGGGTTGGGGAGGTGGGAAGAGTGTCCCTTCCAGCAGAACAGGGCTTTAAACCACAGGTGTGTGGTGAGGGCCAGAGCATGGGAGGGGTGCTGGGCTTAGGATCCGGCTGCTGAAAGCTGGGGTCTGCAGAGCGGGCGCTTCCGGGAAGAAGGCGCAACCAGGAAGCAGCCCAGCTTGAGGCAGTGGGACACGCTGCAGGCAGGTTAGCAGGTGGGCAGGTGGCCACAGGGGTTAGCACACAAGGGAGCTTGGAGCCTGGGAGGTGTGCTGTGCTTAGGATCTGCCTGCTGGAAGGCAGAGCAGGCGCTCCCGGGAAGAAGACGCAACCAGGAAGAAGCCCCAGCGAGGGGCAGTGGGACACGCTTCAGGCAGGTTAGCAGTTTAGCAGGTGGACATGAAGGTGAGCACACTGGGGAGCTGGCTCCAGCTGTCCCTTCCCTCCCTCGTAGGAGGATGTGCAGGGAAAACAGGCAGGGCCGGGTACGTGCATGTTAACTAACGGCGGCCAGGCACTTCCCACATCCTAAAATGGCAGGGGGCTGGGACCACCTTCCCTACAACCACTCGTGGAGGACCACACATCAGGACCCCGGGCCTGGGGAGGCCAGGGGCCCGAGGATGCTCTGACAGTCACCACGGCCAGGTCCTGGTCAACTCGTGAGCTCAGGCCACAGCCCTTGTCCTCAATCAGCCTCACCGCACAAAATGTAAAGCAAGTGACATTTCAAAGACAAGGAGCCCCTGGCCTTTGACAGGGAGAAGTTCATGGATGATTTTCATGCATTCGCAGGAAGTTGTGCTTGAACGGTTCCCTCGGGCCTGGGGTCTCCCAAGGGTGTGGCAAAGGATGCAGTGGAGACTAGGGTCCTGGGAGGGGTGGTCCTGGTGTGCTGGAGCCGGCTGGGACTCAGCCAGCCTCTGGACCCTGCCCTTGCCCCAACCAGGCTCTCCCCAGCGTCCGCCTGCCTGCAGGAACCCGAAACAGAAACAGCAAGCTAATGGCCAGCTCCAAAAACCAGAGGGAAAGCGGGTTGTTACCATTTGGCATGGGGGCTGGGAAGGAGGGCAGAACTCTGGGAATGAGATGAGGCTGAAAGGAAGCCGGCAGAGGCTGCTGGGGCCAGGCTGTGAAAGGACGGGAAGGAGGCCTCCCCCGCATCAAAGCCACTCAGCCACATGCAGAAGGGTGAGGTCCCGGACATGCCAGCACAGAAACCATCTGACCCATCCACAGTTGTATTAAAAAGTAATGGGATCCTGAGTGCTGTTTTCATTTTCTTATCTTCATTTCACACCTTTGTAAATGAAGTTATTAAACTAAAATTGGAAAACCAGGTAGGGGACTGACTTGGGAAGAACAGCACAGTACCTCCAGGCCGCGTTCAGTCTGATTGACATGGGCCCTGGGTGTCCAGGAGGACAGCAAGGAGGGGCTGCAGCCGGGCCTTGCAGTGCTGTGCAGAGCGGGCACCGTGGGGTGGGGGTGAATCCTGCTGCCCTCAACTCCCATCACCAGAACGCCCCATGCGGCAGTCCCTGTGCACGCAGAATGTTCAGGGTGAGGACGCTGTTGGAGGGCACTACACCAGCCAAACGAACAAGCCCACGGCTGGGCGGCGAATCCGAGCGACCAGGGCACACAGGCCCACGCTGCCTCGGCCAGCAGCACAGGCCAGGATTCATCATTAAAGAAACGGGAAAACAGAGAGGCCGGGAAAAGCGACGAGCTAGGCTGCACTGAAGGAAGGCACGTGCCTGTGGGGCTGTGGGTGCTGAGGGTAGCCGCCGGAAAACAGCCCCAGGTGCGTCATCTCTGCAGGGATGAGCTATGCCCACAGGTGCACAGTGGCCATCTTGACAGCCTCAGAAAAGCAGATCTAAGAGGGGTCAAGTCAACCACTAGAAATGTAAGCGGAAACAGGCCTCCATGGGTCATCCAGAACCACTCTTTGATCTCAGGTGACATTTATTCCACCCCAGGAGAATGCTTTAAAAGGAACATTCCAGTAGAACTGAAAACTTCGCTGTGAAATCACCCCGACTTCAGGGCGGGAGGGACGTCAATGGGAATCCACACCTTCTCGGACTTTCCAAAGTCACCCGCTCCCCGAGCCCGCAGGATAGAGTGGCCAGGCCGTCCTCACACGGCGGCTCCTGCGGGGGAGGCCCCGGGCGCCCCGCCTCCTCCAAGGCCATTCCTAACCCAGGTGCCGGGGCCAGCACCGCCGGGCTCCCGAACGCACCCGCTGCCTTTGGGAGAGCACCTGGCAGAAAGGGGCCGCGCAGCCGCCCTCCCCTCCCGCAAGCGGCCCCGTTCGATTCCTGGAATCATATTTTTGGACCTGCTGCCGCAAGCAGTTCCCGCCCTCGGCCCTTTCAATTCCTCTTTCGGGAGGAGACCGCTCTCCACGCCTCTCAGGAGGGCGAGGCGCGGCCCGGGGGTCCCTCACCTCCAGCCCAGCAGAGGGAGGGCCGCGGGGAAGCGGTCTGGGTTTTAACCATTGTGTTTCTTTCGCACTTTGGAAACGGACTCCCGGCTTCCCCGCGGGGAGGCGTCTGACAGCCAGCGTTTCCCGGACAGCCCCGCGGCGTCCCACCGGCCTGCGCGGGGCTCCCGGGGTCGCCGGGGGATGGGCGCGGGGGACGCGGGGCGGGGCTCCTGGGACCTGAGGCCAGGCCTCGCCGGGCGGAGCTGGGGGGCGGCAGCAGCGCTGCTCCTCGGGAGGGGTCGGAGGCGCGCGGGGGCCCGGGGTTCCCCCGCATCCCGCCCGCCGGCCGCTCACCGTCTCGGGGTCGTTCTCGAACACCTCCCGCGCCTCCTCGCGGCTGCACAGCTCCTCCACGCACTCCCTCTCCAGGTGGCCCTGCTTAGCCTCCTCGAAGACCTGGAAGGCGCGGCGCTGCCTGGGCCGCAGGAACTGCGTGGCCTCGCGCGCCGGCAACAACGCGGCTGCCCGGAGGAAGAGAGGAGGACGCGTCAAGCCGCGCCCGAAGCCTCCTCCCGCCGCCCGGGGACGGGGTCTCGGGCCCGCGGGACTCACCGAGCGCGCACTCCGAGGCCAGCAGCAGCAGCAGCAGCAGCCGCAGCGGCGCGGCGCGCGGGGCGGCGGGCCCGGGCGAGGGCGAAGGGGCCATGGCGGGCCGGGGACGCGCGGTCAGAGCGCCCGGGAGGCCGAAGCGAGCCGCGGGCGCCGCGGGGCGGAGGCTCCGGTCATCCCGTCCTGGCGGCCCTGAAGGTCACATCGCGGCGGCGGCAGCGGCTGCGGCACCTCGGGCGCTCGGTCTGGGCGGGTTCGGGCGGCTGCGCGCGGGGAGGCGGCGGGGGCGGGACCAGGCGCGGGCGGGGCACGGGTTCCCGGGAGGATCCGGGCGCGGGGAAAGCGGAGCATCCGGGACGCGGCGGGACTCGAGTGTCTCGGAAAAGGAGCGTTTCCCCAGGCGGTGGTTGTCTTCACTAGCGGTAGGGTAAAAGGAGGACGCAGTACCTGGTTCAACTTGAGCAGATACATTTTGACCATATTCCAGGTGTCATGTGAAGATTTAAGCCTCTTTCCAACCCCCATTCCCCCCGAATCTACTGCATCCTTTTTGGAATCTTCATGCTTAAGCACATTTTGTCAAGACTTAAAACCTACCAAAGATTTTAAAGATGCACTGAGGTCAGATCCAATCCCACTGGGGGCCAGCGAGTGAAATGCGACGGTTTCCTTTTGTAATCTCTGTTTTTCGTAATGATGACATTCAAAATCTTGAGGTTTCCCAGTAGATATTTAAGCTGAAAGCAACATTGTGCTTGTCTTCAGAGACCAAGACTTTCTGAAAGGCTCTTGTCTTGGAATATTTCGCAAAGTCATAGGCAAAACACACAAACGAAGAGAAGCAAAACACAGCAGACCACTCACTGGGGACCCGAAGCAGGCAGTTCACCCAGCATCCCCCTGCTGCGGGGAGGAGGGAGCTTGGATATTCCTCTCTGGAGAATCTTGCTCTGGAAATCCCCACACCCCAAAATGCAATGAAAAGGGGCAATGAGTCAGCACCCAACCCCAAATGGATGGCCATTCTGCTCAGCAGGCTCAACGCTGAGATTCCCAGGTGGCAGTTTCTCTTTGCTTTCTGTAATTGGAAGAATGGAATGGGATTGCTGGTAGAAATCTTTGAGGTCACTGGTTTGAAATTGGGGTTATGAGCATGAATATGTTTTTAGTTTTTTTTGTTTTTGTTTTTGTTTTGAGACGCAGTCTCGCTCTGTTCCCCGGGCTGGAGTGCAGTGGCCGGATCTCAGCTCACTGCAAGCTCCGCCTCCCGGGTTCCCGCCATTCTCCTGCCTCAGCCTCCCGAGTAGCTGGGACTACAGGCACCCGCCACCACGTCTGGCTAATTTTTTGTATTTTTGGTAGAGACAGGGTTTCACCATGTTAGCCAGGATGGTCTCAATCTCCTGACCTCGTGATCTGCCCGCCTCGGCCTCCCAAAGTGCTGGGATTACAGACGTGAGCCACCCTGCCCGGCTGAGCATGAATATGTTAATTTAGGCAAATGGCAAATGAATGTCCGTGGGAATGATCTTCAAAGAGAATTAAAATGGGGTAGAGAAATCGTCTATCTGCACCTGTGTCTGAACCAGAGCGGCCAGGCACTCCCATGTCAGCTAGTTACTGGAGCAGGTGGAGTAAGGAGTGCACTGGGCTTCTGCCCGGAAACCACCACGGCTACTTCAAAACAATATTTAATTTTCTTGCTTGTTCTTGAGAAGCACTGGTTTCAAAAATTGGATGGGGTGATACATGCTTGAATCAGTATTTACAAGGCTCCTAATCACTTCATCAGACAGATAATTCATTGAGCACCGGCTGGGTGCCAGGCAGTGTCTGAGGCACTTCTAGCCATTATTTCCCAAGGGTTCCAGCAGGCCATGCATACACTTCAAAGGGTGTAAGCTCCTAAAAATTGTTCGTAATTATTTTCTGCACGTTTTTGTAGTTTGGGGGAAGAGAGTTTAAGGAGTTCTTGCAAGTCTCAGAATTATTTGATCCCTTTGGGAATGAGCATCTCTAGCCTCTGCCTGTTCATCTGGGACACTCTGCACCTCGGTGTGGGCCGGCTGCTTCAGGTCAGTAGGTATCAGAATGACCTCGGTTGGATGGGGCAGTTCAGGACCCCTGGCCTCCTTTTAGTCTGGACCCCACTCTCATTCCTCATATTCTCGATTCTGTCTTTCTACTGAGTTACTATCTTAGTAACAACAATGCCTCCTGTCATGTAGAGACTTGGTCTGATAAAATGCATTCACATACAACTGCTCATTTTGATTTCTGTAACTGGGGAACACAGAAAGCACATGTGGGTGCAATGAAGGATGTCTCCATTACCCCAGATACCTCCAAAATCCTTCACCTAGTTACCAGAGCAGGAAATTCGTTCTAAGGCAGAAATGGAAAATGAGTAAGAAACAATTTGGATATGTTCTAAAAGTGGAGAGAGTTGTCGGGCACTGTATTATACAACCTGAAATAGCAATGGTGAAGCAGACAGTCCACCTCCACAGGAGGCGGGAAGAGGTTGGACCCAGGGCGATGGATGTTTTGTATGGATGGTTAACCAGTCTGTGGCTATGAGGTGGAAAGCTGTGTACACCTGTGAAGCCATCATCACAATCAAGTTAGGGAACATATCCATCACCCAAAAAAGTGTTCTCATGCCCTTTGGCAATTCCTCCCTCCTAAACGTCCCCACCGTACCCCACATCCCAGTCCCTATGCAAAACCGCTGACCAGCTTTCTATCACGATAGATTTGTTTGCATTTTCTAGACTTTTATATAAAAAGAATTATACTTTATGCACACTTTTTTGTCTTTTTTTCCACTTAACATATTTATTTTCAGAATCATCTATCTTGTTGCAGGTGTATTCTTTTTATTGCTCAGTAGTATTCCACTGTATGGATATAACACAATTTGTTTATCATTCACCTGTTGAGGGACATTTTACTTGCTTCTAAATTTTTACTATTGCAAATAAAGCTGCCGTAGGCATTCGTGTGTGTGTCCACTGTGTGGACGTTGTGTACGCACGTGCTTCCATTTCTCTTGGGGAAATATCTAGGAGCAGAGTGTCTGGATCACACGGTAGGTATCTGTTTAACTTTTCAAACTGTTTTCCAAAGTGGTTATACCGTTTTACATTTTCACCATCAATGCATGAGGGTCCCAGTTGCTCCACATCCCCACCCATACTTTCTGTGGTCACTTTAAAAATTTTTATTCACTCTAATATGTATATAATGGTATCTCATGGTAGTTCAAATTTGCATTTTTCAAATAACTAGTGATGTTGAACAAATTTTATTGTGCTTATTGCCGTCCAGGTATCTCCTTTGGTGAAATGTCTGTTTCAGTTTTACTTTCTTTCTTTTCCTTTACTTGGTGATCTGGTTTGGCTGTGTCCCCACCCAAATCTCATCTTGAATTCCCACGTGTTACGGGAGGGACCTGGTGGGAGGTGATTGGATCATGGGGGCAGGTCTTTCCCATGCTGTGGTCATGATAGTGAATAAGTCTTACAAGATCTGATGGTTTTAAAAAGAGGACTTCCCCTGCACAAGCTCTCTGTCTTTGCTTTCTGCCATCCATTTGAGACATGACTTGCTCCTCCTTACCTTCTGCCATGATTGTGAGGCGTTCCCAGCCACATGGAACTGTGAGTCCCAATTAAACCTCTTTCCTTTGTAAACTGCCCAGTCTCAGGTATGTCTTTATCAGCAGCATGAAATTGACTCATACACTTGGAATGTTCGGTTTTCCGATTGTTGAGCTGTTTGTTGAGTTTTAAGAGTTCTATAGCTATTTTAGAAGCAAGTCCATTATCGGATGTGTGGCTTGCAAATATTTATTTCCAGCCTGTGGCTTGTCTTTTCATTCTATTAAATGTGTCTTTAGCCAGGCATGGTAGTGGGTGCCCGTAGCTTCAGCTACTTGAGAGGCTGAGGCAGGAGGATTTCTTTTTTATTTATTTATTTATTTATTTATTTTTTTGAGACGGGGTCTGGCTCTGTCACCCAGACTGGAGTGCAGTGGCCGGACAGCTCACTGCAAGCTCCGCCTTCTGGGCTTACGCCATTCTCCTGCCTCAGCTTCCCGAGTAGCTGGGACTACAGGTGCTCAGCTCCTCCTGCTGCATCAGGCCCAGGGAAGTGCTCTGCAAGGAGGAAGGGGCTCAGGAGGGCTGCCCGCCTCACCGTCCTCCTCCCAGGAGGCTGTGGTGAACTGGCATGAACTAATCAGACAAGACTGAGAGTGGAGGACAGAGGGGCTGTACCAGGACCACCTGGTGGAGGGATGCCCAGCTTCGAGGAGCACCCGAGTCTGGAGTTTGTGTGGGGATCAAGATGGCCCACATGGGGGAGGCACAGAATCTCCTAGGAGTCCTGGTTTCCAGGATAATGGCTGTTTTCCCAGAGCCTGAGGGACACCGTGTCCTACTGTTCTCTAGGGAAGGGCCCTTCCTGGAGGAGAGCTATAAGCAAAGTCGTTTCAAGGGGAGTGCCTGGGGAGCTTTGATGCGGGGCCCCAAATGCACGTGGGTCCTAGCGACACCACTGTAAGGTAAAGGGGCCACTGCGCCTTTCCGGTGCCCGGCTCTGGCCTTAGTCGGTGCCCCCACTCTCATGTGGAGGGGTGGCCGTGGCATGACCCCCGTACATAAGGAAAGACACAGGCTCCTCAAGCAGTGAGCGGCGGTGTCAGGGCTGACCTGCTGACAGCATTGCCTCTGGCCAAGGAGGGAAAACCTACTTTGTACTTTGTGCTTTTATTTCTGTACCTATTGATTTTTAAGCAAAAGCGTGTATTACTATCCTAACCAACATAATTTAAAATCTCCAGAGAGCCCCTTCTGAGAGGGAGGCTTTTATAGAAACTCAGAGAGGCTTCCATTAGTGATGGGAGAAGCAGGCCTGGCCCTCCACACGGACACGCATCCATCACAGCCAAGGATGAAGGCCTGTGTGCCGTTTGGTTGTTTGTCTTGGGCTGAAAAAGCCCGAATTGCAGAGGTGGTTAGGGCTGCGTGTCTACTGGGTGAGCTTTTTTTTTTGAGATGGAGTCTTGCTCTGTCACCCAAACTGGAGAGCAGTGGCGCAATCTTGGCTCACTGCAAGCTCTGCCTCCCAGGTTTCACGCCATTCTCCTGCCTCAGCCTCCTGAGTAGCTGGGACTACAGGTGCCCACCACCATGCCCAGCTAATTTGTTGTATTTTTTTAGTAGAGACGGGGTTTCACCGTGTTAGCCAGGATGGTCTCGATCTCCTGACCTCGTGATCCGCCTGCCTCGGCCTGCCAATACTGGGTGAATTTTGACACTTCTTTCTGACCATTCACTTTTCTGTCTCTCTAACAGCCATCAGGGCCTTTGAGAAAGTTTTGTAACTTAGTTCATTGATTTGGAAAATTATGCCAATAACCAACCTTCCTAGCAAACTGTCCCTGAAGAAGACCACGACAGTTACTTAGTTTTCACAAACAGTATTAGGAGATGACTTGGAATTTTCTGGGGAAATCACTGAATATACTTCTGAGCGCAAACCCAGTGGCACAGGGAGTCCTTGGTCACCAGGGCTGTCGTCGTTTCTGGAGGAGCTGTGTCACACCTGGGCCCACTGAGACCCAGAAAGTGAGGCCGTCTGATGGGGCTATGGGGAGAATCCCACAAAACCACCATTGCACACCCACGTTGGCCCCAGAGGTCCACTTTGTTATTTAAAGCTTACATAATAGAAATAAGGGACCCCCTAAAAATCTTTTCCTCTCTGATTTGGGAAGCTGAACTGTTTTTTGTGACAGCAAAGCAAATGGCTTAGCAGTCAGGGTGGGGCTCCACTTTCCTCCCTCCTAGCCTGGTAGAAAAGTGCATCCACGCGACTGGTGAATCAGGATGGACCTTCTTCCTGCATATCATTTCTCCACCCCTTTTTTCTCATGGTGGGTGCCTCAGATCCATCCTGTGGGGGAAAGGACTTCGCAGAGCTCTGTGGGGGCTGCAGCTGAGGAGAGTGCTGGAGTCTTCAGTCGGATCTGCCTTTCTTGCTGACTCAAGAAACAGTAAAAGGTGACAGGAAGGTGGCCCTGGAACAAATGGAGTCCCGCAGTGGCCCAAGCCATGTGGAATAAACCAAATCAGTGCTGGCAGAAACTGAACCCAGATTATGAGCGCTGGCAAAAATGTAAACAAAATTATTAAAAGGAAATTGAACAAACTGCAGTTTTCATCTCCTGTTAAGTGCTAAAGTGTGCCAAGTCCAACTTGTAAACAGACAAATGAGTTTGGCTTTAATTAATGATCAAAAAGCTAGTTCAACAGAGCTTGGAGAGGCCTATAAATATTATTTTGAAGAGTATCCAAGACACGTATAGCAGCTGTGTGAGCCTTTAGAATTGACATAGCTATTTCAATATATGCAGAGCTATTTTTAACTTTTCAGTACAGGCCAGTCAGAGCGGGAGCCCAAGGGCAGTGGAGCCGGGATGCCTGTCAGCTCCATCAGCCAGAATGCGACCTTGAAGGTCAAGGGCATTGGCACAGCAGTGTTCTGGGGCAGTTGGAAAAGTACCACAAACCAGGGAGCTCAAAACCACAGAAATGTATCTTCTCTCAGCTCTGGAGGCCTGAAGTCCAAAATCAAGGTGCCAGCAGGGCTGTGCTCCCCCAACAGCTGGGAGGGTCCTTCCTGCCTCCCCAGCCTCCGAAGCTCCAGGTACTCCCGGGTTTGTGGATTCACAGCTTCCATCTCTGCCTCCACCACCACATGGGCTCCTGTGTCACCTCTCTTCTTATAAGGCCACAGTCAGCGACTTCATCCTAACTACAGTGGTCCTCATTGTCTTCAGTCTCACTTTTCTGGGTTTTAGTCACTCACGGTCAACCACGCTTCACAAATATTACATGGCTATGCCTGTGCTTTGGGGGCATTATTAAGTAAAGGAAGGGTGACCTGAACACAAGCACTGTGACACCACAGCCCATTTGGTCACTGGGCTGGCTGCCAAGTGGCCAATGGCAACCCAGGCTTGGATGGGATGGCTCGGAACAGCATATAACTGAACACCAAAGAATTGTCTGTGTCTGGAATTTTCCATCTACATCACAATGCCTGCATCTCTCACCTCCCTTTATCTCACCATGTGGCATTTTACAGCACTTTACATCATCACAACAAGGGAAAGTACAGTATAGTAAGATATGTTGAGAGTGAGAGACCACATTCACATAACTTTTATTACAGTATATTGTTATAATTGTTCTATTTTATCATTGTTATTAATCTCTTATTGTATCTCATTTATAAATTAAACTTTATTGTAAGTTTGTACACATGGGAAAAAAACACAGTATATGTAAGGTTAGGTACTATCTGAGGTTTCAGACATCCACCAGGGTCTTGGAACATTTTCCCCAGGATAAGGGGGCACTATGGTAACTAGATCTGCAATGACCTTATTTCCAAATGATGTCATATTCTGAGGTGTGGAGGACTCAGACTTTAACATGTATTTTTGGGGAACACAACCAACCCATACCTTGAGTGACAGGGCAGCAGGGCTGGGAGGGACCTCAAGGGAGTCATCTCCACCCTGCTTGCTCCGAAGTTGCCACCTCAGCTGTACATCTCCCCAGGGTGGCGAGGCTGGAAGTGCATTCATCTCCTGGATGCTCTGTGGTCCAGGGGCAGCTCCAGGCAGGAGCATCCAGCTGCCTTTGCAGGAAGTGGCCTCACCAGAGTAGAGGTGATGGGACAGGGGCCGAGCCTCAACACGCAGCCCCTGGTGCGCATCCCTCTACCTCCTCAGAGGAGCCCACAGCCCAGCCTCCAGCACACGGCCCAGAATGTGCCCTGGAAGAGCAACAAAACCTGGGGGCTCTGGCCGGACTGACCAGGGCCACAGTGTACATGAAAAACAGATGACCGTGTTCTGTGGCAGCCGCTGCATGTGGGGACCTCTTTTTCACAGCAGCTTAGACTTGGCCCTGAGCAGCACAGGGCAGGGTTGAGATGTGAGTCCGGTGTCTTGGACGTCAGACTCCTATGATGCTGCAAGGCCGCTGGTAGCTGTCCGTGGGGACCCGCAACCTCTCACACATTCACTCAGCAGCCCCATGTTGTGCCTCCCTTGCTGGTCGCATCTGAGGCAAGCAACCAGGGTCCCCATGGCCCTGGTACCCTCACCCTATGGTGCCAGCTCAGCCTTGTGGGTGTCTCCAGGATGCCACCGCCAGGGAGTTCACATGAGGTCAGCCTGCCAGTTGGGGCTGCGAAAGTCGGGCTCATATCCTGGCCAAAGCCTCAGAGTTGATGCTTCCTGTGTCTGTGTCTGAGATAAAAAAACACAATAGGACAATGCTAATAAAAGGATCTTTAACAACTGGGGAGGAGAAGTGGCCGGGTGTTTTTTGAGGTAGAGGAAAATTACTCTAAAGGTTTTGCCACTTGTTTGACATTTTTGGGCTTGGTTTCCACAACCCAAGAGGGACTGGCCTCCAGGCAGGGACATGCCTGTTCTAAGACTGACTGTGTGAGAGCCCAGCCATGCCTGAAAATGGCAACAAGGTCGCCCCACACTCCTTCCACCTTTCCAAAATGAAACCAGGTTCTTGGGCCAAGCAAGAAAACTGGAATGCTGGCAAGGGAGGTGTTTTTGACCTGCCTGCTTATCTAAGTTTCGCATGCAGCTCCATTCATCATAGCAAGTGGTTTCCCTGCTGAACAAGGCAGGCAGGTCTGACAAACACAGTGGCTGCCAGATTCAGCAATACCGCTGAGGGGTGGGGGACCACGCCTGTCTTTCCTTGTGATGGGGGAGGGATGAGTGTTTGGGGTTTGAGTGGGTTAGATGCCCCCCCGAAGGCTCAGGATGGGCATCCTGGGGAAGCTCAGGGTTCCTGGGGCCTCTGTGCACACTGGGCCTTCCTCTCAAAGTCTTTGAAGTGCACTGTGTGCTTCATTTGTTTAGCCCTAAACTCTTAAAGCTGGCAGGTGTGTCTAAGCGTGCTGATGGCCTCCATTTAATAGAAGAGAATGAAGGTGAAAATCATACAGATGGAAATGGAGAAGATTTTCAAACATGTGTGTCCCTTGGGCCTCTAAGACCAAAGAATCACCGCAGGAAATCCCACTGTCAGGACTCAGTGTTCCTTCAGGAAGAGGTCTGCACAGGACACTGGCTGAAGCCACCTGGGACCCTGTGAGAGCTGGGCTGGAGGGAGCCGAATTCACAGTGAGGGTGACCTCAGGGCAGGCACAGGGCAGGCTGCCGTCTCTCGCTGGTGCTGTTTATAGAGAGTTCCAACACAACGCGGGGAGACCAGCACAATGGCCCCATGTTCCTGCCAAGGCGAGCACCCCACCCGCTTCCTCACTGGGCTATTTTAAACCAGTTCCAGACATCATATTATTTTATCCATAAACACTTCAGAAAGTATTCTCAAAGATAAGAACCAAACACCCTACCCAACCCCAGTTCCATATTTATGCCTAAAATAATCGATGGTGACTCCTTAATGCCGCCAGATATCAGTGCCCCGGACTCCCTGGCATCTCACAGAATTTTTAAGACTCTGTTTTTTTCCCAAGCAGGAAAAATTTCTTGGCTCGCTCCGCTTCTTCCTCTTGTGACTTGTCTTTTGTCCCGCGGTGTCCCCAGGTCTGGACTCTGCTCTGGGCTGCCGGCAACCTCCTCACACCCCTGTCTCTCCTGCACGGGCGTGGGTCCCGGCGTCATTATCTGCGATTCGCGGCCAGTTTTGGCGGGAACACAACACAGGCGTGCTCTCTGCCCGCACAGACCTCAGACTCCTATGATGCTGCCGGGCTGCTAGTGGCTGGACCATGGGGACCCGCAGCCTCTCACACATTCACTCAACAGCCCCATGTTGTGCCTCCCTTGCTGGCCACATCTGAGGCAAGCAACCAGGGTCCCCATGGCCCTGGTACCCTCACCCTATGGTGCCAGCTCAGCCTTGTGCCTGGCCATCTCCTGGCACCCGTGATTGCATTGTGGGGCCTCGGAGGGAAGATGCTCTGATTTTGTGTCTCCTTTCTTCACCTGTGAGCTGTAATCCTTTTCTGAAGAGGGATTTTTCCTCATTAAGTATTTGGTCATCCTGAGGTACAGTTGGTTTTTAAATCCAAAGGTGACTTCGGTCATTGTTGCTATTTTTAGTATCATAACTCCTGGATCTTACTGTATTTGAGGCGTTTCAACCCACTGCAGATGTTCTAATGGTCTCATCTTTGGCCGATGGTGGCCCACGTGCGCTACCTCAGCGTCCCCACGTCCCTCACTGCCCCGCACATGCATCCCCTCAGTGCCCCCACTTCCTCAGCACCCCCCACGTCCTCAGCGCCCCCCGCATGAGTCCCCTCAGCGTCCCCCGCCTGCGTTACCTCAGCACCCCCCACGTCCCTCAGCGCCCCCGCATGTGTCCCTCAGCGCCCCCCACGTCCCTCAGCGCCCCCCACGTCCCTCAGCGCCCCCCACGTCCCTCAGCGCCCCCCCGTCCCTCAGCGTCCCCCACGTCCCTCAGCGCCCCCGCATGTGTCCCTCAGCGCCCCCCACGTCCCTCAGCGCCCCCCACGTCCCTCAGCGGCCCCCACGTCCATCAGCGCCCCCCACGTCCCTCAGCGCCCTCCACGTCCCTCAGCGCCCCCCACTTCCCTCAGCGCCCTCCACGTCCCTCAGCGCCCCTGCACGTGTCCCTCAGCGCCCCCGTGTGCACCCCCTGAGAGCCCCCACGCCCCTCAGCGGCCCCGCGTGCATCCCTCAGTGGCCGGGTATATGTCTCCTCAGCGGCCCCGCATGTAGGCTGTGTGGTGTTGCTTTTCGAGGTGGTTTGCGATGCTTGGTAAGTTTCCTGATTGGGATTCTTATGATTGAAGTGGAGTGAATGGAGTTACCAAAAAAAGGAACAGGGTCCCTCTTTCTGCCTTAACATTTCCCCCACATTTTCCTGCAAGAGTGGAAGGAAGAAACGTTGAGGTGCGCTCCCCTCCCTCCACAGGGTTTCTTCCTGGACAGCACCCCACCTTGCCCTCGGGAGAAATGGGACGCATGCGGTTGTACCTGACCGCCTCCGGGCGAGGCTCCAGCACCTGGCGGTGTGGGCGACTGCGCAGTGGCCAGGAAACACGAGTCCTGGGGCTGTGGAGGGGCTGGCTCCACAGCACAAGGTGGGGCCTCTGGCCAGGTTCGCCCTCCCCTGGCAGTGGCTGTGACGCTTATGCCCAGGCGGACAGCCCAGACCAGGCTCGGAGCCCCATCCCCTCCCAGGCGGGCCGGGGGTAGATTCACGCCAGCGTCTCCCTTGAGGCCGGACTCTGGCATAGGAGGGTGATTCTTCTGGAAGGTCCGGGGTCCCAAACCCCAGGAATGCTGGCTGAGGGGCACGCGACCCCTCTTCACAGAACCCTCATGCGCTGAGGAGGCCTCGCGACCAGTAGGGTGCCCGATGGTGGGCAGTGGGGGCAGCACCTGGGGGTGCCAGCAGCCAGGAGGACAGCGGGGTGCTGGGTTTCTTAGGGAGGGTCTGCATGCTCCCTGCTACCCGGCCATCCCAGGGCCTGGCCAGCACCTGCTGCTCTCTCCACCCACCCACCCCTGGCCCCTGCCGGTGAAGGCCTCTGCTGCTTCTGCAGGAGGCTCTGTGAGTCTTCAGTGCAGCTGTGAGCTGCATTGCCCAAGTGAGGTGTCCGGCCACGTCCTCCACAGCCGTTTCCTCACTCCCAGCATCGTGGGCACATGGTCCACATTCAATATTTATTGAATGAAAGAAAGAACTAGCCTGACTTTGTTGTTGTTGTTATTACCGACTTAAAACAATACAAATCTGTTGTTTTATGGTTCTGAAATGACAGCGTTGCCGCTAGGCTCCGTCGGGAGGCATTGGGAGGTCCATCTCTGCCTCTCTTGGTTCCTGCCCCTTACCCCATCCTCACAGCCACATCACAGCAGTGTCCAGTCTCTGCCTCAAGCCTTTCCATCCTTAGGAGGACCCTGCAGGTTACCTGGGCACCACCAGGTCATCAGGAGCATCTCCCATCTCAAGATTCATCACCAAGTTCCCTATGCAGAGTCCCTGGTGCGGTGTAAGCAAGCAGTCCACAGGTTCCAGGGAGGTGGGGTGTGGGCATCAGGCAGGTGTGTGCTCCCAAGCGTGCGAGGTACACAAATGTATGCCACGGGGCTTAGAGTTGAGGACATAACCCCAAGGCAGACAAGGTCCAAGTCTTCCCAGGCCGCACATTCTCTTCCCATCATTTATTGTAATTGGAAATTCTGTTTTTGTGCCATAGTGTATGTTTCTTTTTTTTTTTTTTTTTTTTTTTTGAGACGGAGTCTCGCTCTGTCGCCCAGGCTGGAGTGCAGTGGCCGGATCTCAGCTCACTGCAAGCTCCGCCTCCCGGGTTTACGCCATTCTCTCACCTCAGCCTCCCGAGTAGCTGGGACTACAGGCGCCCGCCATCTCGCCCGGCTAATTTTTTGTATATTTTAGTAGAGACGGGGTTTCACCATGTTAGCCAGGATGGTCTCGATCTCCTGACCTCGTGATCCGCCCGTCTCGGCCTCCCAAAGTGCTGGGATTACAGGCTTGAGCCACCGCGCCCGGCCATAGTGTATGTTTCAAAGCACGTTCAGATGAGTCATTAAATGCTACCAACCATAGACAATAAAATAATAAAACCTAAAAGTTCATGTAAGAAGTCGCTTTTTAGAACCCCAATATTCCAGGCACTGCGGTTGCTTCTGTTGTTCTTACTCAGAAGCAGTCTTTGCTTCAATATAAGTTTTTCTCATCAGAGGAATTTGAGCCCTTTAAAAATATCAGGCCCTGGGAGACATTAAA
The DNA here is from genome assembly GCF_009764315.1 of Trachypithecus francoisi. NCBI lineage: Eukaryota > Metazoa > Chordata > Mammalia > Primates > Cercopithecidae > Trachypithecus > Trachypithecus francoisi. The sequence continues at coordinate 1,631,993 of NW_022681463.1, read as the reverse complement.
ACGAGACCGCTGGCTACATGCAGTGGCTCATGCCTGTAATCCCAGCACTTTGGGAGGCCAAGGTGCGCAGATCACAAAGTCAGGAGTTCAAGACCAGCCTGACCAATATGGTGAAACCCCATCTCTACTAAAAATACAAAACTTAGCTGGGCACAGTGGCAGGTGCCTGTAGTCCCAGCTACTCGGGAGGCTGAGGCAGGAGAACTGCTTGAACCCAGGAGGCAGAGGTTGCAGTGAGCCGAGATCATGCCACTGTACTCTAGACTGGGCAACAGAGCAAGAGTCCATCTCAAAAAAAAAAAAAAAAGAGAGAGACCGCAGCCATTTCCCACTCCCCCTTGAGCTGTGGGTTCATCTCTTGGAACAGCTGCAAATGAACCCCACAATGCTGCATGCTGGACCCCATAACCCATGCCCACAGCTCAACAATATGCAACTCATCACTAGGCAGTGTTACTTCTGTAAACCAATGATATATTTTTTAACTGTGATTATTAGGTAAAATTAACACTACTTTACAATTATATACATCACTTTACATTTTACAAAGTTATTAAGTAGACATTCATTTTGATGCCCTGAAGTAAATTTAACTTCTTTGCCCTCCCTTCTCCCCTCCATCAAGGACAGAGTGAGGAATACTTAGTTAGGAAAGGCAAAATAAGCTGGGCGCGGTGGCTCAAGCCTGTAATCCCAGCACTTTGGGAGGCCGAGACGGGCGGATCACGAGGTCAGGAGATTGAGACCATCCTGGCTAACATGGTGAAACCCCGTCTCTACTAAAAAATACAAAAAAAAACTAGCCGGGCGAGGTGGCGGGCGCCTGTAGTCCCAGCTACTCGGGAAGCTGAGGCAGGAGAATGGCGTAAACCCGGGAGGCGGAGCTTGCAGTGAGCTGAGATCCAAATAAATGCATCAGTCTGTACAGAAACACAAAGAATAGATGGGAGGAAGGCAGGACCTTGAAGAGGCCACAGAGACCTCAAGGAAGGAGAAAACCAGAACGTTAAACACGAGGAAAGCCCAGGGGTCACAGGAGAGTTAGGCACCGTACAGAGCAGGCTGTGTTCATGACATAAAAGCAGGAACGCGCAGCATAAGTTTCACATTCTCAAATAATATGAAAAGACCATAACTGAAGAGCTGAAGTTGAACTTTGTGGTTTCTCAGAACACAAGTAGATGATGACCATCAGCCATGGTTTCTGAATGAACTGGGTTCAAAATGCATCTAGTGGCAACAGAAGGCTTCTTTGGACCCTGGCATTAGAAGCATAACAAAGGTAATTCGAGGAGCTGCTATTTCAAACAGTGGTGGCATCCCGGGGAGCTTCTATTCCATGAGTCAAGTTCAATATCTCACCACCGTGGAAAAGGAGTTTCCGAGCAGGAACAAGCAGTATCACTGGAAAACCAACGCTTGGGCCATCCTTGGAGATCCCTGCTGTGAGGACGGCAGGTGTTCCTCCAGGGAAAGCGCTAGACTGGGTGTGACTCAGAGCTGGACGGGAATTCACACATGCATCTGGTTGATGGGAAGGCGGAGACGTGTGACCCCGTGAGTCCTGTTCCATGTTGGTCTGCATGAATGGAGGCTCTGCAGACAGACCCTTGGACTGCATCTCCAAAGACTGAACCTGGACCCTGGGGGGTCCTGCTGCCTCCTGGTATTTCGAGGACGATGACCATCACGAGGGGAGAGGCGGGCCTGGCCACCGTCTTGTCACCAACACCCTTGCTCCTGGTAAGAATTCCTGATGAACAACTTGGTGTCAGGCCAGTCCCTGAACACCGCCTTTTTGCTTTTGAAAACCTGCTTGCAACGAACGGCCCAGGGGGCCCTCCCCAAGGCAAGCTGGACACACGTCAGGGAAAGCCATCCTCAGCTCAGCACAAATAAATCGCATTCGTTTTGCCTCGGTTTCTTCCTTTAGATTGGTAACAGAAAAACTGAGCAGAAAGCACAGAGTCCCCATGTGTTCTCTCCTCACTCCCACAGTTTTCCCTAAGAGCTTGCAGGCTGGGCTTGGTGGCTTACATCTATAATCCCAACACTGGGAGGCCGAGGTGGGAGGATGACTGGAGGCCAGGAGTTTGAGACCAGCCTGGGCAACAAAGTAAGACCCTATCTCTACAAAAACAAACAAACAACCAACCAAAAAACCCCACAAATTAGCTGGCGTGGTGCGTGCCTGTTCTCCCAGCTATTTGGGAGGTCGATTGCTTGAGCCCAGGAGGTCGAGGCTGCAGTGAGCTGAGATCACACCACTGCACTCCAGCCTGGGCGACAGAGTGAGACCCTGTCTCTAAAACAATAATAATAAACAAATGACAGCTTGCATGAGTGTGACCCACTTGTTACAACAGGTGAAACCACACTGAGACATTACTGTCACCCAAACTCCATGGTCTGCACTACACCTACTCTGTGTGTTAGATGGATATGTAATGGCTGTGTCCACCACTCTAGCATCGCAGCTGCTTCACTGCTTTAAAATATCTGTGCTCCCAATTCACCCCTCCCTCCTCCCTCACCCCTGGTAACCACTTGTCTCTTACTGACTCCATAGTTTTGCTTTTCCCAAAATATCATATGGTTGGAAGCACGAGTGTGCAGCCATTTCGATTGGCTCCTTTCACTTAGGAAACACACAGCTGCAGCTCCCGCATGTCTTTTCTAGGCTTGGCAGTGCGCGGTTTTCTAGGCTTGGCAGTGCGCGGTTTTCTAGGCTTGGCAGTGCGCGGTTTTCTAGGCTTGGCAGTGCGCGGTTTTCTAGGCTTGGCAGTGCGCGGTTTTCTAGGCTTGGCAGTGCGCGGTTTTCTAGGCTTGGCAGTGCGCGGTTTTCTAGGCTTGGCAGTGCGCGGTTTTCTAGGCTTGGCAGTGCGCGGTTTTCTAGGCTTGGCAGTGTGTGGTTTTCTAGGCTTGGCAGTGCGTGGTTTTGTCACTGGCTAGTATTCCATTGTCTGGGTGAACCAGTTTGCTTATCCATTCACCCATGAAAGGTCATCTGGCTGCTTCCAAGTTTGGCAATTATGAATAAAGCTGCTATAAACATTTGTGTGCACATTGTGTGGTTTTGAACTCATTTGGGTAATCTCTTGGAACATGATTTCTGGGTTGCATGGCATGATCTTGTGATGTACATTTGGTCCTTTTCCCATTTCCCAGACACACAGCTCCTAAAGCCTTGGAATCTGTGGAGTGACAAGCGTCTTTTGTATGCTAATGAGATGACTGGGGGCTGGGGATGCCTGGACAGCCTCAGGATGGAGCAGGTCACCAGAGGAACCAGCCATGTGCATAAAGGGTTGGAACTTGTGGTCTCATCCCCAACTCTAGGGAGGGGAGAAGGCTGAAGGTCAAGTTGATCACCAATGATCAGTGAATTAACAAATCATGCCTACATGGTAGCCTCCATAAAAACTCAAAAAGACAGAGTTCAGAGAGCTTCTGGTTGGTGTGTACATGGAGGTCCCTGGAGTGGTGCCCACAGAGGGTGTGGAAGCTCTGCCCCTCTTCCCATGCGCCTCTCCCCGTGCGTCTCTTTCATCTGGCTATTCATTTACATCCCTTTATCAGGCGTGAGTGAACACAAGTAAAGTTTTTCCCTGACTTCTGTGAGCCATTCTAGCAAGTAATCTAACACAAGGAGGGCCATGAGAACCCCCCTGTTAATAGCCAGAAGGTTGGAAGCACAGGTGAAATGACCTGGGACTTGCAATTGCCATTGGAAATAAGGGCCATCTTGTGAGGCAAATACCTCAACCTGTGGCATCTGTGCTAACTTTAGTTAGTGTCAAAATTAAATTGAATTATGGGTCACTCTGTTGGTGTGCACTGGAGAATTGCTTGGTGTGAAACCACCATTGCAAAATTGTGACAGTGAGAGAAATCTAACATTGTTGACTCCATCTTGCTTCTGATCTCCACGCTGGCCTTGGTCATTTCTGGGTGTAGGCTGAGCTAACTTTAGGAGGAATTATAGTTCAACTTGAAAGCAAGGATGATAATAGTCCCTCCCTAAAACTAACTCCCTCCTTGCTCAAGGACTGAAAACCGCCTTTGTAAGATTATTGAAAGGCTACAAGAGTAGGATTATGGGAGGAACTGAACTCTGCTGAGATCTAGGCATGCTTTCTACAACCCCTTACTGCTCAGGAGTCATGTGAGCAGAGGTCACAAGACTTGTGTCTTTACCAATTGCTTCTACAGATTGGGGTCCCCAACAGGTATCAATCCATGGCCTGTTAAAAACCAGGAGGCACAGCAGGAGGTGAGCAGCAGGCGAGCAAGCATTACCGCCTGAGCCCTGCCTCCTGTCAGATAAGTGGTGTCATTAGATTCTCATAGGAATGCAAACCCTATTGTGAACTGCACATGTAAGGGATCTAGGGTTGTGAGCTCCTTATGAGAATCCAATGCCTGATGATCTGAGGTAGAATAGTTTAATCCCAACACCTTCCCTCCAACACCCTGGTCTGTGGAAAAATTGTCTTCCACAAAACCTGTCTTTGGTGTAAAAAAGTTTGGGAACCGCTGCTGTAGATAACATCATTACTGTAGAACCTAAGATTGGTTTTTGAGATGTTTTTAGATTGACCCCACCTGGACTCCTGTCTCATGACTAGGCTGATCCTGTGGCCCAACCCAGAGGCAGACTCAGCACATGAGGACTGTTTTCCACACTCCTGTGATTTTATCCCCAACCAGTTAGCAGCACCCATTCCATAGCCCCCTGTCCACCTAATTGTCCATAAAAACCCTAGCCTTTAAGCCTTTGGAGAGACTGATTTCAGGGATAGCTCCAGTTCTCCCGTGTGGGCCGGTCTCATATCAATTAAACTCTTTCTTTCTCTACTACAATGCCATGGTCTCAGTGAATTGATTTTGTCTGTGTGGCAGGCAGGAAGAACCCGTCAGGCAATTACAGGTGTGTGGAGAAAGCCCCTCCACATTCTGAGGACCAGAGTGTTCTGTGTTGACAGTATAGTAGAAGACAGTTTGGTTTGTTTTCATTATATATATGTGGTAAAGGTATGCTTAGTTTTATAAGAAACTGCCAAATGTTTTCCAAAGCAGTTGCAACATTGTGCATTCCCACCAACAGTGAACAAGAATTTCTGCTGCTCCTAATCCTCCCTAGCATCTGGTGTTCATATTTTATACTTTAGCCATTCTAATGGGTGTGTAGTAGTAGCTCATTGTGGTGTTTGTTTGTGTTTGTTTGAGATGGAGTCTTACTGTGTCATTCAGGTTGGAGTGTAATGGCACAATCATGGCTCACCGCAGCCCCGATCTCCTGGGCTCAAGCAATCCTCCCACCTCAGCCTCCTAAGTGGCCAGGACCACAGGTGTGTGCCACCATGCCCGGCTAATTTTTAAATTTTTTGACAGATGGTGTCTTGCTATGTTGCCAAGGCCGGTCTTGAGTTCATTGCCTCAAGCAATCTCCTGCCCTGGCCTCCTGAAGCACTGGGATTACAAGAGTGAGCCATGGGCCTGGCCTCATTGTTGTTTTAATTTGTAATTCTCCGATGACATCTGATGTGCAGCATGTTTTCATGGGTGTAATTGCCGTCTGTGTATTTTATTTGGTGAGGTGTATGTTCAGATATTTGGCCCGCTTTTTGACTGGGTTTTTTTTTTCCTATTATCAAATTTTAAGAGTCTTGTACGTTTTAAGTTCCATTCCTTTATCAGGTTATGTGTTTTGCAAATATTTGCGTCTAGTCCGTGGCTTGTCCTTTCATTCTCTCAACAGTGTCTTTATCAGAGCAGTTTTTAATTCTGATGGAGTCCAGCTTATCAGTTCTTTATTTAATGAATTGTAAACCAAAAGTAAAATCCTAAGCCCCACGACTAACTGAACAGACCCCTTCTTGGCCACTAGGATCTCAGAGAAACCTGAAAAACTAGATTCCAGGCCATGATGGGAAGAGAGGCCAGACATACCTCATCATAACCTCTCCCTGCTGGGGTTTAGGCACAGCGAGCCAACATTTACACTAAATAGAGATCATGAGACCGACAGAGAGGAGTCTGTGGCAGTAAGACACCAAATGCTAACCGACTCCGGCACAGCATCACATAACAGATAGCAAACCCCAAAGAAAATGAAAATATTTTGTACCATGGTATATTTCTTTGACATATTTGTAAATGGCCCTGTGAAGTCACCTTTTGTAGGGGAAATCCGCCTCTGTAGAGAATCTCCATTAATACAGCCAGGCCTTCCCCGGATCTAGGAGAGATTAACTGAGACTCTGACAACTCTCAAGGTCCAAAAAGGGACCTTCACCATCCATTCTCTCTGAAGCCTGCTATCTGGAGGCTTCATCTGCATAACAAGAACCTTGGCTTCCACAACCCCCTTATCTTAACTCAAGCATTTCTTTCTACTGACTTCAAGTCCTTAGACAAAGCTTAACTCTTTCAACCAATTGCCAAACAGAAAACCTTTGAATTCACTTATGACCTGTAAGTCCCTGCTGCACAATGTCTCACCTTTCTGGGATCAATCAATATATACCTTCCATGTATTGATTTATGCCTTAGCTTATAACTTCTGTCTCCCTAAAACGTATAAAACCAAACCATAACCTGACCACCTCAGACACACTTTCTCAGGACCTCTTAAGACTGTTCCCCAGGCCATGGTCACTCACACTGGCTCAGAAAAACCCTTTTAAAATATTTTGCAGAGTTTAGTTTTTGTCCTCAACAGGATCATACCGTTGGTGTTGTGTCTAAAAAGTTATTGCCATACCCAAGGTCATTTAGATTTTCTCCTGTATTATCTTCCAGGGGTTTTATAGTTTTGCATTTTACATTTAGGTCTATGATCGTGTAGAATCAGGATCTAATTTCACTTTTTTTTTTTTTTTTTTTGAGACGGAGTCTCGCTTTGTTGCCCAGGCTGGAGTGCAGTGGCGCGATCTCAGCTCACGGCAAGCTCTGCCTCCTGGGTTCACACCATTCTCCTGCCTCAGCCTCCAAGTAGCTGGGACTACGGGCGCCCACTGCCACGCCTGGCTGATTTTTTGTACTTTTAGTAGAGACGGAGTTTCACCGTGTTGGCCAGGATGGTCTCGATCTCCTGACCTCTTGATCCGCCTGTCTCGGCCTCCCAAAGGGCTGGGATTACAGGCGTGAGCCACCGCGCCGGCCCTTTTTTTTTTTTGAGATGGAGTCTGGCTCTGTTGCCCAGGCTGGAGTGCAGGGGCATGATCTCGGCTCGCTGCAAGCTCTGCCTCCCAGGTTCACACCATTCTCCTGCCTCAGCCTCCCAAGCAGCTGGGACTACAGGTGCCCGCCACCACACCCGGCTAATTTTTTGTATTTTCAGTAGAGATGGGGTTTCACCATGTTAGCCAGGATGGTCTTGATCTCCTGGCCTTGTGATCCACCCACCTTGGCCTCCCAAAGTGCTGGGATTATAGGCTTGAGCCACCGCACTCAGCTATAAATTGACTTTTTAAAAATTAAACTTTACTTTGAAGTATATGTTGATTCACACGGAGAAGTAACACAGGGATCCTGTGTCCTCTTCACCCAACCTCCCCCACTGTCAACTACAGAGCGGCATCACAATCAGGATACAAACATTAGTGCAGCTGAAGCACAGGACATTTCCATCACCACAAGAACTCCAGCGTTTGCCTGCTTCTAGTCACACTCCAGTGCCTTCAAGCAGGCTTTCCCCCATATTTTATCTAAAGTTTATAGCTGTTACCTGCGGAAAGGTTGGTTCAGTGGGGGCTATTCTGCCATTGCCAAAAGTTGGGGACTATTCTCTACTTTTTCACTGTTAAGCATGCTTTGTAGTTATGGAAATCATGTCTTTGTCAAGTGAATTGAAAACTCTCAGCCCCCAGTTTTTCTTTTATTTATCATATTTTTTTCCACAAAGAGTTTAAAAGCGTAAATATATTTTATTAGCTTTGTTTTTTGCAGTGCCTTCTGAATTTTTTATCCAGAGAGGTGTTAAGATTTTCCTGAGTGGTCTTCTTCATTCTAAGATTAAAAAAATATGCACTTTTGCTTTCTATTACTTTCTGTCTTTCTCTTCCTTTTCTTTGTCCTGCCCTGCTTTTCTCTTTCCTTCCCTCTTTCTATCTTTTATTTTTTTTTTTCAGCCATGAGTATTTATCAAGTGCCTGTAATGCGAGAAAGAGAGATGGTCCCTGCTCTCACAGAGTTTATATCTTCATGACTCCGGGATCTGGCTAGATTCAGAAATAATTGCAGCAAGCACTTGTCTGTGTACCCATCAGCAGCACTGGATAAAGCACATTTTTCACATTATCGGTCACTGTTACAGTGAGATTGTTAAGTGAGTAAAAATTATCCTTGAAATCTGTAATCATAGAGATGACGTGGTATATAATATTCAGCAAATGCACATTTATGGCTTGATTCCTCACGTATCTGAGGGGTCTCCCTGGGATAATAGTTGCTATTTAGAATTGCCATCTTTCCTACTTTTAGGTGGCGTGGTTTTTCAGTTGAGTGTTCATAAGATAAGCATTACCGAAGGGAAAGATAGCAGAAAGAATTTTTCTTGGTTTCCCTCTTCATAGATGCCAGTGCTCCTGGATCAGAGCAGAGCCTCCTGCTCACCCACTGCTTCTGACAGCCAGTGGCGACCACAGAGGGAGTGCCCTCTTTCTTCTTCCACATTTAAATCTTTTTTTATAACAACTTTTATTAAATTAATTTTAATTTTTTTTTTGTGACAATGCCTTGCTGTGTCACTCAAGCTGCAGTGCAGTGGCACAATCATAGCTCACCAGAGGCTCAAACTCCGGGGCTCAAGTCATCTTCTCACTTCAGCCTCCTGAGTAGCTTGGACTACAGGCGTGCACCACCATGCCCAGTGAAATTTTAATTTTTTTTTCTTTTTATCTCTACAGCCTAAAATGTTTAATTTCTTTCTTTTTCTTTCTTTTTTTTTTTTTTTTTTGTAGAGACTGGGTCTCACCATGTTACCCAAGCTGGACTCAAACTCCCGGCCTCAAGCAATCCTCCTGCCTCAGTCTCCCAAAGTTCTGGGATGACAGGTGTGGGCCATTGTGCCCAGCCTACATTGAAATCTTTGATCCTCTGAAGTGTATTTTAATACATGAAATAAAAAGTAGAGAGAAGGAATTTTGTTTTAGCAAAATGGGTAACTAATTGTCCTAATATCATTTATTGAAAAATTTATCATTTAAATATTTTATTTTGAATCCTCTGTATTAACCCTTAAATTGCCATGCCCTCTTCACAGATAGGGTACCTGAGAATAAGTTAAACATGCTCTTTGAGGTCACACCCCTGGAAACTTGAAACACCAGAATTCAAACTAAGTCTATAGACTCTGCAGCTCACTTTTTGCCCCTTCCCATTATAAACCACCTTGTCTAGTGCCAGAGCTCAAAAGAGGCCACGGGAACCCACTAATCTGCAGCCTCCTGAGAGACTGTGATTTGGAAAAGTTAAGGGCCCACCTGAGATTACCCAGCAGCACAAGGTATCATTAGTCTTTTTGTCTAGTGCTGCCTTTCAGGAGAATATGTTTTTAGAGAATGTCTTTGTGGTGCTAAAATAACTAAACTCCCTTAGATGATCCAAAACATCTCAGCCTACAGCAAACTGGGCTTTGTTTTGCACTAATAAGGTTCTAGTATTAATTTCAGAATCATATATTGCTATTTGAGATGCATCAGTTGGCTTTAGATGGGAAAGGGTTGTAAGAAATTAGAAGGTTGATGCTGCAGAGAGGGAGAGTGAGGGTTGGCATGTGGCTGGTACATTCCTTCCTTTTATCCTACCCTTTTGTGGTGAGGAAAGTATGCTTTGCAGAGAGGTGAGAAGGAGGAAAAGCAGTTGGCTTGGCAGATGGACCAGGAGTGCTGCTCCCAACTGGGGCCCAGGGGCAGGAGCCCCCACATTCCACAGAGGAAGGTCAGCAGGAAATACTGAGATCATGTCCATGTCTGTGAACGGCTGGAATGCTCTGTGGTTCCTGACCCATGTGAAAAATATGTGAGGTTGAAATGGGGAGATGCCCACTGCCATGAGCCATGTCTCCCAACATCTAGGTTTCCACCATCTGCTTCCCTTCGGAGCTCTGAGAGAGCAGCCCTGCAGACACTGTTCATGGACACTGACTGTGGCAAGAGGCGGTGACAGGCCCTTGAGCTTAGTGGTCCACAGCTAGTAGGATTGATGATGGGGTAATGCGGGATCGATAGGGGGAGTAACATGGTATTAACAGTGAATTCTCTGTGGGGTGACTGGGGGCACATCGTGGGCCTGGTGGTTGTCGCAGCTCTGCTCTTGTCTTACTGTCTGCATGGTAGAGCTTGGCTAAAGCCAAAGGACACCCTGGACCTGCCCCCATCGCCCTAGAGGAGAAGGCAGGGCAGGTTCTTTAGTCACAGCTGCTTCACCTGTTCTCTGTTCTCTCTGCTCTCAGGCTGTGGATGGTGCTGAGCCCACAGGAAAAAGTCTCTGGCCTTGTAGACCAAGGCTTTGCAACCTATCTGTGGGGAATAATATGTTTTATTAACTTCCAGTGTGGACAGAGATTTTAACACCCCCTTCCGGTACTTGTGATGTGGTTCGGACACCACATCTCTTTGCCCACCACTCACCAGGATGGGGCCAGACAGCCTCAGCCCTCCATCTGAGGTAACACCCCAAGCCGGGAACCTCTTGGGAAAAGGCAGAGTTGCTATGCCAAATAAATCACATGTCCGTTTAGTAATAAACCAACAAAAATAACACAAGTGGATTTTTGGGATGTTTCCAAAGGTGAGTCTCTCTGTCCAGTGGAGCTGAGGAATCTGGACTGAGAGGGCCCAGGCTGCAGTCTGACCTCCCGCACCTTAGGCAGCCAGTGTTCCCAGTACTGCAGCCACAGCTGAGTGGAAAACAGTTTACCAGACTTTGATGATGTTCACAAAACAACCACAGCCCTGGGCATGTTGGGTGCTCTTTGTAAATTAACTCACATAATCCTCACGACCAACTTCGAAGGTGGGCACTGTTGCCTTCATCTCACCACATTGGACGGCACACTCACCGAGTTCCTAACCTCCTCTTCTCTATTGGTTTATTCTCAGGCCGGGAAAGAGGCATAAACTTGGAGAACCCAAGACCCCAGCCCGGCGTGCAGCCCCAGCAGCCAGACCAGCCTTGGGTAACAGCGTGGCGTTCAGCTGTCTGCGTCTTCAGTGCTCCTATTCCATGCATCTGAGTGAGGGATTTGGGAGGAAAAACAGACAAATAATGAAATATACAAATCTTCACTGTGCAATTTTGATCAGTTGCTTCTCCTATGCAACCCTCACCCCAACAGAGACACAACCTCTCGTCGGAACGCTTCTGCACACCCTTCTCAGCAACCCCCACCCTCTGCCCCCAACTCCCCACCAGAGCAACCAACATCCTGATGTCTCCCGTCAGAGGTAAGTGTGGTCTGCTTTTGAAAGTCATGGACATGACACCATGCAGAATGTACGTTTTGTGTCTGAGATTCACTCACCTCCTTGTGCAGAACCGTGAAGTCCTCATGAAGAAACATGGCCCCGTTAGTGTCCTGCACCTTTTCTCCCCTCATGGATTGTTAGAACCCAGGTGCTGTGCTATGCCTGCTAGGGCCAGTGTTTGACAAATTCTCTCTTCGCTAAAGAGGAGGGGTAGTCTCGAAGTGACGGGCCCAGTGACAGGCCCATGGTCTGTCCTGGAGGGCCAGAGCCATCGTGCCAGTGAGTGCAGGCGTTGCCCACCGCTGCATGTGTGGCCCTAGACACACTTGCAGAACTGGCCCCAATAGGGAGTTTAGAGAGATGATTGCACAGGCAAGTGAATGAGCGAGTGACATTTCAGAAGCTGAGGTTTGCAGCTGCTGCCCGCAATCTGTTCTGAAGTCCAACAGCAGCCAAGGGGTGGGGAAGGGGTCATGCTCACCTGAGACGGGAAGGTGGGTTCCCCCAGGCAGAGGCTGGGCAGAGGGAATCATTGTTGGGACATCTCTTAAAATAAGTGACAGAAAGTTCAGAGTTCTCCCATGCAGTCTAGAAACACAGATTCTTACTGCACAGATTTTTCTTTAAAGTGAAGCAGGAATTTCAATGCTCTGAACTGACACCAGCAAACCAAGGCAGTTCTGGCTCATCCAAGGGTTGGGGTTCTTATTTCAAACTCGAGAGGCCTGGACTAAGATGCATCATCACTAACCAGTCTCCAACAAGGCAGAAATGCCGCTTTATCAAAACCACCGCAGGCTGGAGGGCGATGAAGCTGCCTTGCCAAGGCTGGGACCACCAGCAGAGGCACACTCAGCTTCCAGGTGGGGCCCGCCAGCTGGAGGCTGGCCCTGAAGATCACAGACTCCCAAACCGAAGGGGAGGGAAGGTCGTCTCATCCAGCGGGGGCACCTGTCCAGCCTTTTCTCCTGCTCTGTAGAACCTGTGGGGTCATTTCAGGAAACAAAATATATGAAGCTATCCAGCCTCAAAGCCATAAGTAACTGAGTAACTGAAAAATTAGACCTAAGCTTCCAGAACAATGGTACAGAACATCCTCCGCCTCCGCCTCCCTTGGGTCGGGAGCTCCCAAAGGCATTTCTTATTCCTCTCTGTTCTTCTGTCACGACCAGGGCTGAGTGTGAGTTCGAGCTTCTCCTGCCTCATGACCAGGATGCTCTGCGACACGTTGTCCATGTCTGTGTCCACCAGGCCTGCTCAGAATCTCCCCAGGGGCTTTTCCACGATGCCCATCCAGGCGTCACCCTCACTCTAGGCCTGGACTCCAGGAGGAGATGCCATGCCCTGAGGATTCAGTCTCTTCTTCTTCATCCCTCCCAGCACCAAGGGTGTTGGGTGCACACAGTAGGTGCCCCATAAGTATCATAAGACCACAATGTTTTGGGTGCACACAGTAGGTACCCCATAAGTATCGGAAGACCACAGTGCTCCTAGTGTCCTCCTCCTAAACACTGCACTACTCACTATGCAACATGGTTTGCACAGCTCTTCAAGGGAGAAAAACAAACTTCTCAGAACTCTCCAACAAAATACAAATGTTTTGGTGCTGAATATATTGTATTTAACTCAAAGCATTGGATGCTGTCGGCCCGGCCAGGTGATATTTATGAAGAGTCTTAAAGGCATTTGTTGTCCCAACATTCTACTTCTGGGAATTTATCCAAGGGAAAGAATTCAAAATGCAGAATATCTATGGCCAAAAATATTCATTGTAGTATAGCATTATTAATACTAGTGAAAAGTGTACACTGACAAAATGTCGAATAGGGAGGTTATTAAGTGGCTGTGGTAAATTCTCCGAATGTATGGTCATGGAGAAAGAGAGAATAACATTTATCAAGAATTAATAACATTCCATCCATGAGTTATGATAAAGTAATCTGTGATCATTCTGTTCTAAAAGATATAAAATTATATATATGACATATGAGCACAACCTTTTTTTATTGAACTACAATATAAGAGTTCTTAAGGGAAATATGGCAAGATGTTCAAGGATGGTTTGTGGTGTCTCTGGGTGATGGGATTCTAGGTGATTTATTTTACATTTACTTTTTCTATCATGAGCGTATTACAATGGAAACTTCCAAAGGGATGCCGGCCCCACCCTGTGTGCTGGCTTCTACGGCTCCCTGTCATGTCCTCCGCACCCTCTCCTCTCCCATGAACACAGTTCCTAGAGACCTTGAGTCCACATCCCTGCGGCTCTGCACACTGCGCATCCATTTGCGTCTCCAGTGCCAAGTGGATGACTTCCCCACGTATTTCCCCCTCTACACAGTTGAGGAACAGAGAAGATCTCCACTTGCCAACGAACACAGCACTAGTGAAGCCAATTATTGCTATATCCACTGATAAAGTTCAGGGGGAATTAAATTTTTTGGTCCGTGGGTGCAAAACACCTCCAGGCACCTTTACTGTCTCAGTGCTCTCCTCAGGAGGCTGCTGTTGGTGGCCAGGGATTTTGCCATGGCAGAGTTCTCACAGATTCCCAAACAATAGCACTCAGCTGTCTGCCTCTCTGGGAGCAGGACGGACATTCGCAGCTTTGGACTCACTTTCTTCCAAATATGAACACTTTCAAAGACAGGGATCTGCCAATGACTTTACCAGGAGGGCCTTGCAGGAGCTGTCACCGCTGTGGCATGCAAGAAAGCAAGAGTCCTCCAGGAAGCCGGCCAAGAGGCGCCTTCTCCTAGGCCAAACATGGGCAATGTGAGAATAAGAATACACAAAATCAGGAGAACTAACAGGAGGCTGTGAGGAACTCCCCCAAAATAATGAGGAAGCTGGAGAATAAGACCAGTCTGGTCTGAGTAATGGCTGCTCCGTTGGAGGCACAGGAGTGCAGAGGCAGCGAGACCTGCGGAAGACCCCTAGCTGTGCTGGGCGGTGACTCCAGTGAAAAGCTGCTAATCAAACGCATCTGAATTCACACTACTTTTAAAATAAGTCTGTAAAGGCAAAACAGGTTAATAGTATTTTGACACTAAGCTTGTAGTTATAACAGATACTTTGCGGGCGCGGTGGCTCAAGCCTGTAATCCCAGCACTTTGGGAGGCCGAGACGGGTGGATCACGAGGTCAGGAGATCGAGACCATCCTGGCTAACACGGTGAAACCCCGTCTCTACTAAAAATACAAAAACTAGCCGGGCGAGGTGGCGGGCGCCTGTAGTCCCAGCTACTCAGGAGGCTGAGGCAGGAGAATGGCGTAAACCCGGGAGGCGGAGCTTGCAGTGAGCTGAGATCTGGCCACTGCACTCCAGTCCGGGCGACAGAGTGAGACTCCGCCTCAAAAAAAAAAAAAAAAAAAAAAAAAAAAAAAAAACAGATACTTTAAGAGGTCAGTCCCAGTTGCCACGGTGACTGCAGCTCAGGCACTGCAGAAGTACGTGAAGACAACAGTGAGTGAGTCGCAGCCTGGAAGGGTGGGTCCCAAAGTCTCACTGGCTGATAGGGTTTGGCTGTGTCCCCACCCAAATCTCACCTTGAATTGTAGCTCCCATAATCCCCACGTGTTGTGGGAGGGACCTGGTAAGAGGTAACTGAATTACAGGAGTGGGTTTCTCTTGTGCTGTTCTTGTGATAGTGAAACCATCACAAGATCTGATGGTTTTATAAAGGGCAGCTCCCCTGCACATGGTCTCTCATCTGCCGCCCTGTAAGAAGTGTCTTTGCTCCTCCTTCGCCTTCCACCACGACTGTGAGGCCTCCCCACCCATGTGGAACTGTGAGTCCATTAAACCTCTTTTGTTTTATAAACTACCCAGTCTCGTTTAAGTCTTTATTAGCAGTGTGAGAATGGACTAATGGACTGGCAAATACCAGGAACAAATGTGGTGGTGGTTGTAACAAGAAGGATGACAATCCCTGCCTACTGAGCACACGGTGTGCGGACGCTGCAGCGCATGTGGGTGGAGAGGCCTCACTCAGTCTCACAGCAACCCCACGAGGCAGGCGTCCCTGCCTCAAGCTACAAATAAGGAAACTGAGGCTTGAGAAGAACCAGTGACCTGTACGAGATCACGCAGTTAATAAGCAATCAGGGCCGTGTTGGCAACACAGACAGAACTTTCAAGCCCTTATCAGCAACATGGAAATAAGTAACTCAAAGGTTAATTCCAGAAAGCTTCCTTACTCAAAGTGCATCTTGGCATTGATTTCACATGCAGCAAGCCTCATCCAAAGCAATGCTAAAAAATTTCATCACCCCAGCCCCATCCCCAGGCACCTGCTTGTCAGGTTTTAAGGTGATAAAGAAAGAGGAAGGATCAAGTAAACACCCACAAAGAAATACAAGGGGGCTATCTAACTATTTTGAAATTAATCCCCTAGACTTTGGAATGAGGACACGTTGAGGAAAAGGTTACGGCAGGTTTGAGTCTGTCACCAATCTGCATCCCAGCCCCAGCAGGACCTACAGGTAACAAATCAAAGGGCTGTGTCCTGGTTGCTGCTGCAGGCCTGGCCAACACTTTCTCTTAAGCGGCACCCACTGACCCGGTGCTTGGCAGCCTCCTCACCTTCCCGCTTCGCTTGCTACATCTGATCCTTCAACAAGGCAGGAATCCTGCGTCTACAGGCTTCTCCAGGAGCAATCTCTCTGTCAGGCTAATGAAACAACAGCTACTCCCCAGGAGAGTCCTGGAATCTTTGCTGAATCCTGGAAGCCCCAGGCAGCCACAAGACCCAGAATCTTTGCGTCACAGTTGAAGCCAGAGGTAGGGTCCCAGCAGGGGCCACTGGACCTTGCAGGAATGCCCCACATCCCACCCACGGGATGTTCTGGACCCCACTTCTGTTATTGAGGTGAGGCTTTATTTTATTTCAAAAGTGTAGTACTTAGGAAAAAGTCAATATAGTTGTATCTAGGAAGTAAAGATTTGTTTAATAAACTATTCAAAACTTCAGTGTATCCTATTGCAATAATACTGACCCCAAGTAAGAGAAAGGATAACAATACCCACCAAAGGAAGTTAAGAACATCTTCTTTTTTTTTTTTTTTTTTTTTTTGAGACGGAGTCTTGCTCTGTCGCCCAGGCTGGAGTGCAGTGGCCGGATCTCAGCTCATTGCAAGCTCCGCCTCCCGGGTTCACGTCATTCTCCTGCCTCAGCCTCCCGAGTAGCTGGGACTACAGGCGCCCGCCACCTCGCCCGGCTAGTTTTTTGCATTTTTTTTTAGTAGAGACGGGTTTCACCGTGTTAGCCAGGATGGTCTCGATCTCCTGACCTCGTGATCCGCCCGTCTTGGCCTCCCAAAGTGTTGGGATTACAGGCTTGAGCCACCGCGCCCCGCCGACCATCTTCTTAAGTAAATCAGAACCAGTGCCTGCATAGAATGCGCTGCTAAAAGATATTTAAAAGCAGTGAAAACACAGATGTGACCTGCTGTGTTTGCAATGTGCCCTCCGAGTGTGATTTCATAGGACAGTTTCCCAAATCGCACCCTTCTGTGTGCAGATTTCCAAGCTCTGCAATATCCATGTGCTCTGAATTATTTTTGACCTAGGGCGTCTTCAACAGACTCATTAAGTACATTTAAATGTAAAATACGTTTACACTTAAATACATTTAAATACATCTGTGTGAGACTGCAGGTCCATCGCGCTGCTCATTGTTTTCTACAGCACACTAAAATAAATTAGTAGCTATTTGTTAAAATATCCATCCAGGTACCACCTAGAGCCCTGTCATACCCCTCTGATCATCATCCACTGGCACTGGGTGTGACACCTTCCCCATGGGAACACGGCAGGGCAACTCAGGAAGAGTCAGAGGACAGTGGGAGTCAGAACAGAGTGGGCAGCACAGTGCTCAGCCCCACCCGGGCTGCAGTGTCCTGAAATGTCAGCACGCTGGCATTTTATCCTACTCCTTTTATTAGGGAACCTGAAATTTAAAAACATAGGCAGGCCCCGCTTATCAACGCGGGTGATTTCCTGTCTCGAGTGCGTTCTCACCGAAGCAGACCTTCCTATGACAGATGGACGCCATAGTTTGGGTTAACACGAAAAGCTTGAGTAGTAACCAAGATGGCACTCTTTTTTTTTTTTTTTTTTTTTTTTTTTTTTTTGAGACGGAGTCTCGCTCTGTCACCCAGGCTGGAGTGCTGTGGCCGGATCTCAGCTCACTGCAAGCTCCGCCTCCCGGTTCACGCCATTCTCCTGTCTCAGCCTCCCGGGTAGCTGGGACTATAGGCGCCGCCACGTCGCCCGGCTAGTTTTTTGTAGTTTTTAGTAGAGACGGGGTTTCACCGTGTTAGCCAGGATGGTCTCGATCTCCTGACCTCGTGAACCGCCCGTCTCGGCCTCCCAAAGTGCTGGGATTACAGGCTTGAGCCACCGCGCCCGGCCCAAGATGGCACTCTTTAAACTTCAAGCAATGTTTTTACAATTAGTTTTTTTCTAATTATAAAAGTAATCCGTGTAGATTGCAGACCATTTGAAAAATACAGGAAAACACAAAGAAGGAAAGAAAATTTATGCAGAGATAACCACTACTATGAAGTGGGCACTCAGTTCCATTAGGAAAAATTCCTAGGGGAGGAATTAGGGAATCAAATATTGAGTTTTCCTGTCAAATGTGGTGCCAGCTGTCCTGGCTGGCCACACATAGCCCACGTGCCAGGCCAGCCTGCGCCCCTCCATCCCTCCACACACATCCAGAGCCAGGGGCCCAAGTGGCCTCTCCCACAGCTAAGGCTCAGCAGAGCCAAGGGTGGCTGCCAGGCTCTCTGGTGCCCTCTGCATGCATGGCTACCTCCTGGGAATGGGCCGGGACTGCAGAGTGGGAGAGCGCTTAGGAAGGCTTGGTGGAGACAAACTGGCAGTGTTTTTTAATGCCACAAAACCAAATACATGCAAGAAAGCTGTAAAAATGGGAGGAAAATGACAGTCAAAGGGACTCTGCCCTTGGATCACCACGACAGCATCTTTAATTCTTGCCTTAATTTAAGGAAATAAAGCTTAAAATCAAGAGTGATGAATTACAAGATTTTTAAAATTTCTTTTCTTTTTGCCAGGAAAAAACAAATTCAAAGAGTAGGCCTCACAGAGATGTTCTCACAAGAATCAGATCAATTCAGACTCATATATTTTAAGTTAAAATGAAGCGTTTAATATGTATATATATATTTGTCAATTCCCTGCTTTACCTGATTTTTTTCACTTATTTGGCCAAATATTTCAACAAACATAAAGGCTGCCGAGTGTTCAGCATGTTTCTGCATCTAGTCACATGCTTTTTCATGTCCCTTAGTGGAGTTTTACATTTCTGTTTGCTTTACAAATGTGTGCATGGTGGGTTTTATATTTTTATGCTCTCAGACTTACCAGTCCTCCCATCTCTGGTTTCTGCCTTTGGTATCATGCTGACATCTCTCAACTGACCCAATTTTTTCATATAGTTCCTTACCAAATTTGTTGTTTCTTCAATATAAAGTTTGTACTCATTTCTTGACCTAACGAGTCCTGGGTATTTAAGATGCTGGGCTGTTACTTCGAACAGGCTCCCCCTCACTCTTGCTTGCGAGGTGGTTATTGCTAGCATCTGGGAATGCTATTGGATTTCTATACTGATTTTACTCACCATCATTGCAATTTCCTCTCTTAATTTTACTAACTTTGAGTCCATCCTTTGGGGTGTTTGGGAAAGTTTTGTGGCTTGAAATTCTGACTCTGGAATCAACCAGACCCGCATTTGCATTCCAGGAGTAGCATCTGCAAGACGTAAGCCTTGGGCAGGTCCCGAGTCTCTGCAAAATGTGTGTGGAATGAGACAGAGTGGCTGGAAAATGTATACAGGGCCTGGCACAAAGAGACACTTGGATGTGTCGTCTGCAGGTGGTGATAGTTTCTTTTTCTTTCTTTCAAATACTGCACATTTTGTTTGTTGATTGCTTTTGCTGCACTGGTAGAGCTTCTAGAGAACCTGTGGATACAGGGGGTCTCCTGCGGCGGCCCTGAGCTGGAGAAGCCCCTGCGGATACGGGGTCTCCTGCGGCAGCCCTGAGCTGGAGAAGCCCCTGCTTTGTGCTGAGAGTGCGGGTGTCTCACCTTCAGGGTCGGGAGGCTCCTCTCAATTCCTGCATGGTGCAGACATCCCTGTGGTCTTCTCTGATAGATTTGGGAGCCTGAGTTGCTTCTGTGGCTGAAGAAGTCCTCGAGTCCCAGTAGGAGGAAGCCAGGGAGCCTTTCAGTGCTGCGTGGATTGGATATGCCATTTGAATACCTTACAGGGACTGCACTTGGCCGAAGTCCGGATGGTTTCTGGGACAGCTGGGCTCAGGGCAGGGTCCTGTCGGGCTCCCTGGGTGTCAGCGGCCCCTGCCCCGCAGGTGCTGCTCTCTGAGCCTCCCCACCCCCACTTCTGCTCCCACCAGGAGGATCTGCTGGCCTGGTGGGGCCCAGGAATGCATAAGGCTTTCCTTCTCCTCCCCCACCTTTCTTCTCTCTTGGTTATCTCTAAGTCTAATGAGTTGTGGAAATGTGTTGGGCAAAAACAGATGTGAAGCCTCCAGGGAGAAGCAGCCTGTCTTCAGCAGGGAGATGTATGACTTTTGATGTACAGCCAGGAGGGTGAATAAAAGCGAGCATGCAGAACACGTTCAAGTGCGTTTTCCACTGACTTTAAAAAGCAAAAACATGTTAAGGAAGTTTCCTTTTGTTTCTGGTTATCAATAATTATTTTTCAGGTACGGTGGCTAAATTATATCATTGCCTTTTCGGCAATAATGATGAAAACCAAAGGATTTCCTCTTTTTGACCTACTTCCCTTTCTGATGTGATGAATTAGTATTTTGAATTGTATAATATATATTAATATGACTATAGTTTCTAGTATTGAACCAATCTTGAGATCTTAAGATAAATGCAGGCAAATCTTATGTATTATTATTTTACTGTGTGGCTAGATGTGATTTGCTAAAAATTTGATTAGAAATTTTCTTTTAAGTTTTTAAGATCAATTTTATTGAAGTATAATTCATGTATAATAAACCCTTTAGAGTGTCCAATTCAATGACCCACCACAACCAAGACACAGAACGACCCAGCCCTCCCTCCAGACTCTGCAGATCCTCTGCAGCTAGGCCCCTCAGCCCTGCACTTGGAGCCGCTGATCTGCTGTCACCGTGTGTTTGTTTGAATTTTTTGCATCAAATGTGCTACGTTCTGATTATCCACCTTCTGTTGATGAACATTTAGGTGGTTTCCAGGTTTTGGCTGTTGTGCAAATGTCTGTGTGACCATATGGTGCCATTTCTCCTGGATCAACACCTACAAGGGGAATGGCTGCATCATAGATAGGTGGAAACTTTCAAACTGTTTTCCAAAATCGTGCCACGTGCTGGCTTTTCTGGTTGCTCCACATCCTCACTAATACCAATTATGGTCAGTCTTTTTCATTTCACCCTTTCTAGTGGATTTGTACTGGAGTCTCTTTGTGGTTTTAATTTGCATTTTCCTGATATGCTTATTCAACACCCATATATCTTTTATGTCTGTCTAAGTCATTTGCCCACTTTTTCGTTGGGTCGTTTGCCATCTTCTCATTGATGCATAAGAATTATTTTATTGGACACAAATTTAGATATATGTATTGCAAATATTTCTCTATTCTGTGATTTGCCTTATTGTTCCCTTAATTGTATCTTTCCCAAAGCAAAAGTTCTAAATTTACCCAGTTTTTCTTTAATAGTTTGTGGTCTTTTGTGTCATAGCTAAGACATATTTGCCTGCTTCTAGATTTTTCTCCTAGAAGTTCTATAGTTTTTGGTTTTACATTTAGGGCTGCAATTCATTTTGAGTTAATTTTGGTGTATAATATCAATCAATGTTCAATTTTTCAGCCAGGTGCAGTGGCTCACACCTGTAATCCCAGCACTTTGGGCAGATCACTTGAGGTCAGGAATTCGAGAACAGCCTGGCCAACGTGGTGAAACCCCCATCTCTACTAAAAATACAAAAATTAGCTGGGTGTGGTGGCAGGTGCCTGTAATCCCAGCTACTTGGGAGGCTGAGGCAGGAGAATCGCTTGAACCCAGGAGGTGGAAGTTGCAGTGAGCTGAGAATGCACCACTGCACTCCAGCCTGGAGACAGAGTGAGACTCCGTCTCAAAAAAAAAAAAAGGGGCCGGGCGCGGTGGCTCAAGCCTGTAATCCCAGCACTTTGGGAGGCCGAGACGGGTCGATCACGAGGTCAGGAGATCGAGACCATCCTGGCTAACATGGTGAAACCCGTCTCTACTAAAAAAAAAATACAAAAAACTAGCTGGGCGAGGTGGCGGGCGCCTGTAGTCCCAGCTACTCCGGAGGCTGAGGTGGGAGAATGGCATGAACCCAGGAGGCGGAGCTTGCAGTGAGCTGAGATCTGGCCACTGCACTCCAGCCTGGGTGACAGAGCAAGACTCCGTCTCAAAAAAAAAAAAAAGGATTTTTGTGTTAATAAAGGACATTGGTCTATGGTTTTCTTTTTTTGTTATTGCTTTTGCCTGGTTTTGGTATTAACATTAATTTTGTAAAACAAGTTGGAAAGTGTTGTCTCCTATTCTATTTTCTAAAGGAAATTGGGTAGAATTATAAATTCTTAACACATTTGGTAGAATTCTCCAATAAAACCATCCGGGCCTGGAGATTTCACTTTTGGCAATTTTTAAATTACAGATTCAATTTTCTAAATAGTTGTAAAACTATTCAAATGATCTATTTCATATTAGATGTGTTGGGGTCTTTTTTTTTTTAATGAATTGGTCGATTTCATCTAAGTGGACCTATTTACATAGAATTGTTTGCAGTATTCCTTTAATATCCTTTGATATCTGCAGGGTCTTTAGTGATGGCCCCTGTTCATTTCTAATATTGATAATTTATGACTTCTCTCTTTTTGGTCGGTATTGCTACAGATTTGTCTATTTTATTGATCTTTTTAAAGAAAAAGTTATTTGTTTCCTTGATTTTTCTCTTTTTTCTTTTTTCAACTTTGTGGATTTCTGCTCTTATCCTTATTATTTCTTTCCTTCTACTATTTTGGGTAAAATATTATTTTCCTTTTCTTATTCTAGGCTCTGGAGGTGGGAGCTTAGATTATTGATTTGAAACTTTTCTCTTTGCTAATATAGGTATTCAGCATTATAAATTTCCCTGCCAGTACTGCATTTGCTAATCACTTAAATTTTGATTTGTATTTTTATTGTCATTCAGTTTAGTGCATTGATTTTCTTTGACTTTCTCTGTCACCCATGGATTCTTTAGAAGAGTACTGTTTAGTTTTCAAGCAGCTGGACATCTTCTTGTTATCTTTCTGTTACTGATTTCTGACTTGATTCTATTGTGGTCAGAGGGCACATTCTCTGTTTTAAATTCTTTTTAAGTCTGTTGAGATTCGCTTTATGGCCTAGGGTATGTTCTATCTTAGTGTACATTCCATTGGAATTTGGAAACAGCATATATTCCAGTGTTGTTGAGTGGGTGTTCTGTAAATGTTGATTAGATTCTATTTGTTGATGGTGTTATTGGGTTCTATGTTCTTGCTGACTTTCTGTCTATTTTATCAATTATAGAGAAAAGCATGTTGAAGTCTCCAACTGTAATTGTAGATTTGTCTATTTCTCCTTTATGTTCTATTAATTTTTGCCTCACATACTTTTTATATCACTATTAGGAGCATACGTGTCTAGAGTTCATTCCTATGTCTTTTTGGTGGATTGACCCTTTTATCATCATACAATGTCCCTCTCTGTCTCTGGCAATTTTCTCTGTTCTGTCATCTATTTTATCTGATGTACTGTAATCACTTCTGCTTCTTTTTCGCTTAATGTTTACATGGTAAACTTTATTCCATTCTTTAACTTTCAACTCATCTATATTGTTGTGTCTGAAGTGAGTTTCTTGTAACTAACACATAGTTAGGTCACAGTTTTTAATCCATTCTACAAATGTTTGTCTTTAATTAATGTAGTTAGACCATTTACATTTAATGTAATTATTGATATTTTAGGGCCTAAGTCTGACATTTTATTTTTTGTTTTCTGTTTGTTCTGTTTTTCAGTGCTCTTTTTTCCTTTCCTGTCTTCCCATAAGTTACTTGAACAATTTTTATAACTCCTGATAAGTTTGGTTTGTCTATAAGTGTTGTCTATAATGTTTTTAAGTATATCTTTGTATATTACTTTTTAATGATTGCTCTAGATATTACATTTATATAAATAGCTTATCACTGTATACTCGTATCATCATTTTACCACTTCGAGTAAAGTATAGAAACTTCACCTCCCTTTATGTCTTTTTTTATCTCCTATCTGCAATATAATTGCCATAAATATCTCCTCCAGATATATTCATATTTAGAGCCACAGTGGTTTAATTTTTGCTTCATCAAATATAATTTAGAAAATCTGAGAGGAGAAAAAAGGCATGCTATATATACCCTTACTTTTGCTACCTTGTTCTTCCTTCCTGATATTCCAAGTTTTCCTCTTTGATCATGTTCTTTCTGTGTAGGGAAGCCTCTTTAGCCATTCTTTTTGGATGGATCTGCCAGTGACAAATGTTCTTCGTTTTCTTTCAGTTAAGAATGTCTCAATTTTCCCTTTCAATCCTGAAGATTATTTTTGCTGAATACAGACTTTTGTGTTGGCAGTTTTGTGTGCTACTTCCTTCTAGCCTCCATGGTTTCTGATGAGAAATCTGTTGCCATTTGAATTGCTTTTCCCTATGGGTAAAATGTCGTTTCTCTCTGTGCCTTTACTTTTCAGAAGTTTGACTATGATGTGTCTTGGTACGAATTTTTTTGAATGTATCCTGTTTGGAGTTTTTTCAGCCTCTCATATTTGTAGGTTTATGTCTTTTGCCAAATTTCTTAAGTTTTCAGTCATTTTATTTTTGGTGTTTTTCCAGCTCCATCCTCTTTCTCCTCTCCTTCTGAGATTTGGATGACATGAATTCGCATCTTCTGTTATAGCACCAGAAGTCCCTGAGTTTCTGTTCATTTTTTTTCCAGTCTATTTTCTCTCTGTTGTTCAGATTGTGTAATTTTTATTGTACTTCTGTTTTGCTGATTCTTTCCACTGTTTCTTCAATTTTGCTGTGGAGCCAACCCATTGAGGTTATTTATAAGTAAGGACTTACTACTGCCATTGTGTTGCTTGTTTTCTGGTTGTCTTGTAACTCCTCTCCTCTCCTTCTTTGTTACTGTCATCCTTTGTAGTCAAGTGATTTTCTCTGGTAGTATGTTTTAATTCAGTGCTTTTTATTTTTAGTGTATTTATTATAGGTTTTTGCATTATGATTACTATGAGGCTTACAAAAACACTTTATAGACATTTTGAAGAGATGACAACTATCGTAGATCTCTGTTTGCTTTTTAAATCATTTTTCTCTCTCTTTAATTTATATGGCATTTCATCAGTCTCTTTAAGTTTACTACTATTTTCCTCTATTAAACCTGAACTTTTTATTTCAAATATTGTATTTTTTAGTTTTAAAATTCCATTTGGTTCTGTTTAATATTTTATATTTTCCTGCTTAGATTTTTTATATTTTCATTCATCATAAGCATACCTTTACTTTGCTGAGCACAGTTACAATAGCTGTGTTAAAGTACTTGTCTGGTAACTCCAACAGTCTTTTCATCTCAATGTTGGAAACTGAAAGTTGTCATTTCTTTTGAAGATTGGTAATATTTTTCTTGGTCTTCATATGTCAAATAACTTTGGATTTTATCCCAAATATAAATTTTATGTGTAGTGGCTCTGGATTATATTTCTCCAGAAAATGTTGACAAGTTTTGCTTTAGCAGGCAATCACCTTCCTCAAGAGAGGAAGCTTCTAAACCAAGGTGAGTGGTCTGCAGAGCAAAACCAAGGCAGGCAGACCTCCTCTGTCCGAGAGGACTCTCGGCTTCACTCAGGAGAGATTCACACGTGGGCTGACAGGGGAGGAGGCGTTGATCAGGAGATAATTCACATGTGAGCCGATGGTGGAGGAAGCGTGATCAGGAGAGATTCACACAGAATCTGACAGTGGAAGAAGCATTGATTAGGGCAACAGGGCACAGCCAAAGGCTGCTGCATGGACAGAGCAGGGCCATCCACAGGCAAAAGGGCCTCCTCAGATTGCTGACTGGCTCTGTCTATACCTCCACCTAATTACACGTAAATGAGGGGTGGGTTATTCACGAACCTTCTGGAAAGCGGTGTGGAGGTCATGCGGTCCGGGTGACACAGGCTGCTTCCTTTTCAGTGACCAGCATCATTTGGTGCAGCCCTCAGAGTCTCGTGACAACTATCTTGTTCTGCTCAAGAGCCCTGTACGGTCCCCTCTTCTGTGGATGGAAACTGAGGCACAGCAATGACAGCATCAACGAAGTCACCCAGCTCCTGGCCCAGCTGTGCTCTGCGGGAGCCTCCACTTGGGGGCAGAGGCCAAGCAACCCAGCACTTGGAAGCACAGCTCTGGAGCAGCAGCTGAGTTGCGCTATGAGGAGGCGCCAGGCGGCTGTTTATCCATCGGCCGCTTGCAAGTGGCGGGGCGGGTTTACCCTCCTTTTCTGCCCATGATTTGAGCTCTTGGCAAATCAAAGGTTTAAAGATATCAGTTCTTGGAACCACAAAGTAAACACGGCATATTTTCCTAATTCCTTTCACCACGCGAAGCAGTTTATGTGCTAATTGTGTTTATGGAAGAACTCATGGCTGGTTCAAACAAATCTTTATCGTGGAAAGAACGTCTCCCCTGCCGTCAGCTGCTGGTGCTGGTGGGATTGGGGTGCAGCACGGAGCACAGAGGCTGGAGCCGGGTCAAACCGGGAGGCAGGAGTGCAGGTGCACTGCTCTGAAGCTCAGCAGGCCCCACAGCATCTGCTGTGCGTATAGTGGCTGACCCTAAATCATTACTTATCATGGTTCCATCTAAGAGTCCTCCCTGGCAGGATCCCTGCTCCTTAAAAGCACAGTGCAGAGCATCTTAGCCCCGATGGACCACGCATGCCCCAGCTGTGCCTCAGCAAGGAGGGTGAACTCTGGGCCAAGACCCCCTCTCCTGGTACGGGACGCCTGAGCGCGTGTGACTGGGGATGACTGACAAAGTACCCAGCCAGGTTTGTTCTTCCCAGGCTGTCCCAGTGGCTTCTGAATTTTTGGCCCATGTCTTGGGTGTAGAAACTACAAGAGAATTTTAGTGGAGCAGTGTGTTCTTGGCAAGCAAGTTGGATCATCCCACTGAACTTCTGTGACTTTCCTCTTCGCAGTTATGGTTCCAAACCAGAGTTTCCCTAGGAAATAAACCCTGAGGAAATAAACCCTGAGGGGCCGAAAGGACCTGGGGCCATCGAGGGTGGATGGCCATATCCGGGGGCCTCGACGCCAGTGCCGACTCTTCCCTGCACGCTTCCACGTCCACACCAACATTGCAAGGCTGTGTCACTGACCGAAACAGCTACAGTGATGACACACCTGAGGTGAACACAACTCTGGCAGCATCCTGGCCCCTGATGGGGCAAGTGCATGTGGAATCTGGAAACTTCACAGCTGAGCCTACAAAGGTGCTCATGGCACTCAGAAGGGTTTCTGGGTAGCTAAAGCCCAGGCTAATCACAGGTTCAGTGACCCGACAGTGCTTTTAGGACAGTGACACTAGACGGGACGACCAAGCTCTGTGAGTTACACAATGGAGTGAGTTAGACAGTGGGGTGAGTTGCACAGTGATGGGGTGAGTTACACGGTGGGGTGAGTTACACAGTGGTGTGATTTGCACAGTGGGGTGAGTTACACAGTGATGGTGTGATTTGCACAGTGGGGTGAGTTATGCAGTGGGGTGAGTTACACAATGATGGGGTGAGTTACACACTGGGGTGGGTTGCACAATGATGGGTGAGTTACACAGTGGGATGAGTTACACAATGATGGAGTGAGTTACACAATGATGGGGTGAGTTATGCAGTGGTGTGATTTGCACAGTGGGGTGAGTTACCCAATGATGGTGTGATTTGCACAGTGGGGTGAGTTACACAGTGATGGGGTAAGTTACGCACTGGGGTGAATTACGCACTGGGGTGAGTTGCACAGTCAGGTGTTACATGGTGGGGTGAGTTGCACACTGGAGACTTCAGGCTTGCTGCCCCTTGCTCTCCCCCACGCAGATCCAGTGGTAGGAAGTCATTTCAAGCAGCTTGTGAACATTCACAGAAGCAGCTCAGGATCCTGCTGCTTCCGAAAGGGGAGCTGGACAGGTTTCTGCCTCTGATGTGGGGGAGGAGAGAAAACGCCTGAATTTTGGTGCCGCCAGATATATCGTGGATCAAGAAGTCGGTATTATTCCATGCTTCTTCCCGCTGTAAAACAAAATGAGATGTCTAGCGAGAGCCTCGCATTGCCAGTGAAGTCAACCCAGATGTGCAGAAATGAAAAAGAAAATAGCTGGAAAATCTGCCCAGGAGAACAGGGACAGCCAGGAGACACAATGCCAGGGCCGGGGCGCTCCCAGCAGGGCTGGCCTCATGTTGCCTACCGGTGTGAAGGGTCCCCAGTGGGGCATGCAGGACATGCCCCGGGAGGCCCGTCGGGGGGTCAGGCAGGCTCACAGGGGAAGCATCTCAGCCCAGTGGAGCGGCCGTCCACACTCGGAGGAGCCCACCTTGTAAGGCCCTGGGAGTTGAGTGACCCTGAGGGCCCCAAGGCTGGGAGCGGATTCGGAGCTTGCACTCTTTGTCCATAGCCATAGCTGGCTGTGTGGGATTCAAATGGAAAATAGAGGGTTCCAGAAACCACGGTGACCGCAGACAGCCCTTCCATCTGCAGGGCACATCAGGGCTCAGAATGTGCTGTCCGGCTTATCAATCATCACCAAGACCTCAGCAGACTGCGAGGGCCCCACAGAGACAGCAGGCGGGGGCCCGGCCTTGGCAATGCTGCACACGTACTAGACCCCAGTAGTCCTGCCACGGCCATGCCCATCTCAGCTGAGGGCACCGAGGTCTGGAGAAGGTCCTCACTTGCTCAAGGACACACGAGGGGTAGTGTTTCCTGCCTCTCCCAGGGGCCCCTTGATGTCATGTTTGGGTGATGCTTTCGCCAGTGTCTTAGCTGAGCAGATGCCTCAGGGGCCATCATGTAGTTCCGTCATGTCCCCATCCTCCAGCCCACAGAGCCTCCCATGAGAGGCATCCTTCAGCCTGGGTCCCGGAACTGAGAGGCCGTGGAACAGAACTCCAGCTGACCATCACGTGCCTGTAGCGAGAGTGAGAAGCACACACTGTCGCTGGAAGCCCAAGACGCAGGAGCCATTTGTTCCTGCAGCTCAAGCTGGCTGATCCCAAGCCAGGCTCAAGCCTGCCAGCCCAGCCCCAGAGCCACTACTTCTGCCCCACAACCCTGCCCCGCAGGGTGACAGGAAGCGCAGTTCTTATGCATCGTAGAGAGGAGGCGGGTGCAGTCACTGCGGTAACAGGAGTTGATAAGAGCCAGTGGGACTGAAGAGCTGCCTGCTGGGGAACGGCTCTGTGGAATTCCACCCTGGGCACAGCGGGCACACGGGTCACTCTTGGCAGGTGTGGGCACTAATGAGACTTCAGATGCAGCTGCCTACTGGGGCCCAGACATTCCGTGGGGCAGTCGGGGCAGTGCCTCACCCCGACACCAGGCCAGCAGAGACTGGGGGACCCCTTCCTTCCCCAGAGTGGGACCATCAGGATGCCCAAAGCTCCCACCTGGTGGTCACTGATTTCGCACTTTGACCCGTCCTCACTCGAAACGTGAGGTCTCTGTGAAGGCGCAGACACCCTGAGAGTCCCAGCATATGGGGGTGCGGCTGATCTCCTTTCCCTCCTGGCAGGACACCCAGAGCCCTGAGCAGCTGTCGTCCAAGATGGTGGCCCCAGAGCCACCTGGCCAGGCTCCCCACGTTTTCCTGAGCTGGGCTTGCATGGCTGGTAAGAGCCCAGGGTACCCCTCCAGCTCTGCCCTCCCAAATCTGGCTGCCTCCAGCTGTTCCCCATGTCAGCCCTGTGATGGGGAGTTCAGAGCGAGGCTTGGAGGGCGGCCGGGGAGCAGGTTCTGATCTCAACTCTTCCATGCTCTGGGTGAGCAGGGCGGCTGCCTAAGGTCCTGAGGGCCCACAGCAGCTGGTCAGGATCGTTGAGGAGAACGCCTGGAAAGGGTTTCTTGAGTTCTCCGTCCACAATAGGTGCTCGGTAAACGTCAAAGATTTCCCAAATATTTTTATCGCTGCCAAGCTGAAGCATTTAGAAATGCATCAGTTTCACTCCCCCTTGTGGTTGGACTTGGGCCCAGAAGCTGGCGCCCAAAGTGGCTTCACTTGTAGGACCAAGTGTGAGCCCAGCCCAGCCCACAGCTGCCCCGCAGCCCTGCGACCCATTGGGTTATAAGGTGGAGGCCTCGGAGCTTCTGCTAGGAATCCCCACCAGCCCCTGAGTCAACCAGAGGCTCCGGCAGCAATCCCCCCACAGACCCTGGGGCCACGGCCCGAAGCGTGGGTTGAAGGGCCCTTGGCGGAAGCCTGGCCTGCAAATGTGGGCATCCAAGTTCCTCCATCAAAGTGGTCCCATGCTGGAGCGGACGTGACTGCTTCCTCAAACCAGGAAAAGCTGTCTAAAATTCCGCGTGTCACTGCGGGCCTTCCTCTTCCGCCCTCCATTGTCCAGCAGGCATCAGGCCCCAGGCTGGAGGCCACATGCCAGGCTGGCAGGATTTGTCCACTGTGACGCTCAACACCCCCTCAGGCCCTGTGCTGCCCGCCCAGATCTCCCCTGCCTCAGGATGCCCTCCGCACCCTCCGAATTCCCAGCCGCTGCTCTGGGGCCCGCGCGGAGGACTTGGGCCTAGCACCTCGAAGCTCCAAAGAGAACGCAGAGAAACTCACACGCGAAGCAGCATTGAATACATGGGAAAGACACGGACGTGTATTTTCAGGGTCATGTCCAGGTAAACCTCAAGATGTGGCCCTGAGGGGTTTCCTTTTACGGTTTTTACTGCTTTTTAAAAACACTCCTTATTTTCTAAATAGAATGTGACGCCCCACCCTCACCCTGTCCAGGAGGCCCAGCCAGCCCCTCTTCTGTGCCCCCAGACACCCCTGAGAACCCCAGGCACCAGCATTAATATCCTGGAGCCCTGGAGCCCCTGAGTGTGCCAGATACTGAGTGTGCCAGGCCTGAGTGTGTGCCAGGCCCCCAGTGTGCCATGCCCTATGTGTGTTGTGCCCTCAGTGTGCCAGGCACTGAGTGTGCCAGACCCGGAGTGTGCTGTGCCCTGAGTGTGCTGGACCCTGTGTGTGCTGGACCCTGTGTGTGCCGGGCACCGTGTGTGCTGGACTGTGTGTGCGCCAGGCCCTGAGTGTGCAGGACCCTGCGTGTGCTGGGCCTGTGGTTGGCAGGCACTGTGTGTGCCGGACCCTGTGTGTGCCAGGCCCTGAGTGTGTAGGACCCTGAGTGTGCTGGGCCTGTGTGTGCCAGACCCTGTGTATGCCAGGCCCTGAGTGTGCTGTGTCCCGTGTGTGCTGGGCCCTGAGTCTGCCAGGCCCTGAGTATGCCAGGCCCTACAGGCAGCGCCTGCAGATGGAGCTCACAGAGAGGCTAGAGGGGGAAGTCTGCCTAAAGTCTTGTCTGCTGTCTTCATCCTTCAGTGGATGTGGAATTTAATCTGGCAGATACTTACATGGCTGCTGGATGGTAGAATTGTACAAGGTCCACCCCAGTGAGGAGGGAGCCGTGGGGTGAGGTGGGAATGGAGGATGGGGGCTATGGCCCAGTGGACTCCCCGTGTCCACCCCACGTCCACCCAGTAACTCATAAGCCACAAATAGATGTGCCTTGATCTACTTAATGCCTCGTTGCTGGATATTTGGATTGTCTCTTGTTATGCATTTGCCACCCAGAGCCTCATCATTCCTCCTGTCATGACTTTCTGGTGGGAGAGTGGGTCAAAGGTGTGAACTCCTGTATCCACCCCTTGGTTTTGTCAGATTGCTTCCGAGGTTGCCCTCTTTGCTGTGGCTGCCGAGTGCAGAGCGGGGCATTCGAGTGGACAGAGTGGTGCTCGGCTTCCCTGCATCTCCTGGGCCATGTGTGCTGACCTGTGCTCACTGCATTGCTCCTGTGTGCCCTGCACATACGACTGTGTCTTTCCCGTGTATTCAGTGCTGCTTCATGTGTGAGTTTCTCTGTGTTCCAAACCCCAACTACAGTGATTTTACAGATGAACCTTAATAGAAGTGAAATCTATAAGTAGCTATTAATCTTTGTGTCATATTTACTGCAAATATTTCCCCCACTCCACTAGCTTCCAGTTCCGCTTTGTGGTTTGTGACTGACCAGTGCATCCAGTTCCTGCTGCAGCAGCTGCAATGTGCACTGTCCTGCAGGAAGCCCTCGGGGTGGGGTCTGGGGGCTGCGGGAAGCTGAGCAACGAGGTACGGGAATGGGCAGTTTTGTTTTATTTATTTATTTATTTTACTATTTAATGATCTCACCTTATTACACTTTAATTAAAATATCGATCTTTACACAATACACTTGAACTGTGGAATAAAGCAGGACCAGATGTGGATCCTGGAGCTGACAGTCACTTGCCTCCCACCCAGCCGCGTCCTAATTCTCTTTTTGCAAAAGCAACTACTTGTCCCTGTTAAAGCTGTTCCTTCTGGTCATGACTGTTTTATCACAAAATCATATGCCTCTATTTTTGTTGCTTGACTTATCCATTTTTTTAGACATTATCTGTTTATTTCCTGCTGGACAGGCATTTTAGCTCCATCTCCCCTACTTCCACATCCACACTATAATTATATCTCTATTTTTAGTTAAGTTCATAGTTAGTATTTACATTTTCATGACTAAGTTAATATTGCTTATTACTGAGTCAAACAAAGCATGATGGTTATTTTTCATTCCATCAACAGCTTCCCCCTGCCCTTTGCCCACCCTGATAGTTTTGACTTTTTTTTCCTCACAAGACATGCTCGTGTGTGTTCATAGTCTCCTGGCTATCTTCTATCTGCCTTCACCCCCAGTGCTCCATTATGCCAGGGAGTCTCCTCAGGATGAGCCCCATGTGCAGCCTCCATTGTGCCACTCTCTCGGATCCAGTGTGCAGCTCTCCTCCTGGGACTTCCCTCCACAACTTTTCTCAGTTGAGTCCATTATTTGTTGGATCCCAGGTCTTCCTCTTTATTTTCTCCTTCATTTTGCTGGAGCACATCCTCAAGTAACTTCCTTTTTTTTTTTTTTTTTTGAGACGGAGTCTCGCTCTGTCGCCCAGGCTGGAGTGCAGTGACCGGATCCCAGCTCACTGCAAGCTCCTCCTCCCGAGTTTACGCCATTCTCCTGCCTCAGCCTCCCGAGTAGCTGGGACTACAGGCGCCTGCCACCACACCCGGCTAATTTTTTGTATGGTTTTAGTAGAGACGGGGTTTCACCATGTTAGCCAGGATGGTCTCGATCTCCTGACCTTGTGATCCGCCCGTCTCGGCCTCCCAAAGTGCTGGGATTACAGACTTGAGCCACCGCGCCCGGCCCTCAAGTAACTTTCTAAAAGAATTTTAAACAGGTAAATGTTTTGGAAGGTTGAATGCCAGAAAACATCTTTATTCTACCTTCATTCTTGACTCATAATGTTGCTGGAACCAATTTCTAAGTTTGAAATCATTTTTCAGGAGCTAGGAATTGAACTCAAAATTCCAAAATTAGGGTTCTTTTATTTGACAT
This sequence comes from Trachypithecus francoisi, assembly GCF_009764315.1. Lineage (NCBI taxonomy): Eukaryota > Metazoa > Chordata > Mammalia > Primates > Cercopithecidae > Trachypithecus > Trachypithecus francoisi. The sequence continues at coordinate 1,598,744 of NW_022681463.1, read as the reverse complement.
GCTCTCTGACTAGGAAGCAAGCACAACTGCTCCACCGTTACTGGCAAGTTACTGAAAGCAATCCTCTGACAGCAGCTGCAGACCCACAGCCACACAGAATTTTCCTTTTTAAACACGGTGCTCACCATTAGGATGCTCTAATTTCTCCATTTGTAAAATGAAGATTCTCTCTCAACTTTTGGTTTCAGCTTTTGGTCTGGCACGTTTGGTAAGCTGCAAGTGATCTTTGACTGAAAATCAGTCATGTGTTGTTTCACCAGCGCCCTGCACCCGGAGATCTAGGGCCCTCAATCCTTCTTCCGTTGCTCTCAGCGCAGGGGCAAAATCTCACCCAACCCGCTGCAGGGAAAGGCAGCGGCCGCACGCCTCTGAGAGCAGGGAGGCAGCAAGCGCTGACTGGGGGCTCACAGGGGTCCCGCCCATAAAGCACACCACAGCCAGGGCTCACCCCACACACATTCTCTCATTCAGTCCCGGAGGCAGAAAGGCCAACATCAGGGTGCTAGCATGGCTGGCGTCTGGTGAGACTCTTCCCGGTTTGCAGACCGTTGCTATAGTATTGTGATAATAATAAAATATAGATTTGGTCTTTATCCCAGATTCCCAACACCAGAGCTTCTCAGAGCCCTGGAACCTCTCGAGTGGTGAGCGTGTCTTTCATGTGCTGACGAGAGGATGGAGCTGGTGACCCTTGGGCAGCTCCAGGAAGGGACTGCTCCCCAGAAAGACCAAGGCAGGACTGACAGGTGAGAACTTTCAGATCCACCCCAATGTTCAGGAAGTGAGAGGGGAGAGAGGACAGGAGCTGGAGATGGAACTGATTACCGATGGCCAAGAATTTAATCAATTATTCTGTTAATGAAAAACCAAACTCTGTAAAATATTTTAAAGAGGTTTATTCTGACCCCTAATACAGGTGACCACAGTTCAGAGATAATACAAACCCAAGAAGCCTAGAGTGAATGTTCCTGAGGTGTCTGGATTACAGTCTGGTTTTATGAACTTTAGGGGACAGGCATTACAGGCGGACGAGGTATATATTCGTTCGGCTTGAACACGTGGGATATCTGGAAGCAGGCCTTATTGGTTATAGGTGGATTCAGAGATTGGTTAAAGGAGCAAAGCTTTATCTAAAACCTGGAGTCAGTGATGAGGACATCTGCACCTGACACATGAGGCAGGAGTGACCAGCAGGGTGCGTGACTTGACTTAACCCTCGTCTGACGTGGTCTTGGGTCCTGTTCGTAACTGAGACTCTCACTGCCACGGTCAGTTCTGTCTCTGATCTCCGTTTTGACATTAATGCCTAAACTCCAAAGGGAGTGGGGATAGCCAGGTGTCCAACCTCCCTTCCCATTGTGGCTAGGAACTATCTTCCAGGTTTCTCTGGGGTCCCCTTGGCCAAGAGGGGGTCCATGCAGTCACTGGGGGCCTTAGGACGCCATTTTTGTTGCCTATATTGGGGCTCAGAAGATCATACTCCAAAATGAGGGCCTCAGCAGCAGCCTCCTGTTTTGTTTTTTCTAAGACCACCAGATAGGGCACAAAAGAACCAGCGACTAGGCAAGTGTAGGAGCAAAACTGCAAGTTTATTTTGGTCACCTAAGGTGTGGGGAAGAGGTCTTTCGGCCTCCGGCAAAGAAGGCCCACAGAGTCCCCCCGTGGGGCTCTCGGACGGCGTTCCTGGAGTCCTGACATCCCGACAGGAGTGGAGGACTGAGGAAGGCCGTGCAGTGGCGTCTGTCCGCGGCGGCTTTTCTAGGAGTGGGAGGGCAATAGGCGGGGCACGGGCGTGTCGGGGGCGTTCCGCAGGTGCGACCAGGTAAATCTTGGTCTCTTCGGATTGACATCACCTGGCGCATGCCCAGTTGGTCTGCACCTTCCTGGGTCGCCGGCTGCATTTTCGCGGGCGCGGGAAAAGTTGGGGGGGGGATGAAGAACCCGGAAGTGCGCCATCTTGCCTCCGTTCGTCCAAACAGCTCCAAAGCAAGTTTCTCTCTGAGCTTCTCCCACCTCTGTCTCTCAGAACCACTCTCACTCAAGGTGCCACAGAAACGGGAATCCTTCTTCCCCACAGTGGGTCCTAGAAACCAGAACCCCTTTCCCCAAAGCCAGCCAAACAACCAAAAATTAGGGCTCTCATTTTCCCTGTGCCTCTGTGTCTACAAACTGGCCATAAAGAAATGGTCTGACCTCCCTGGCTTGGCCGTAGCTCCTAAGACCCCCATTCCAGAGAGGGTCCCACCCATACCCAGAAGGAGACAGCGCCGCTCAGAGAGGCCAAGGAGAATCCAGACATACAGGCCAGGCTGGGTTTTCCCACTCAGTCCATTAGCATCAGATCCAGCTAAGCATCCAATCCTATTTCTACAAGGCTGCCCATACTTCATCGAACCTAAGCATAAAAATGAGCAATTGTTCTGAAGGCTCTCTTGTATACACATTAATTTGTGTGCTTTTTCTCCAGTTAATCTGCCTTTTGTGAGCTGACTTTTCAGCGAACCTTCATAAGGCTGAGCAGAAAAGCTCTCCCTTGGCCCCACACCTACATAATGGAACCTCCATAGACATCCTAAATGACGGGATTCCAAGAATCCCAGGGTGGTGAACTCATCCAGATGCCGGGAGGGAGAACGGTGCACTGTGACCCAGGTGGTGAGTCTCAGAACTGAATGGAATTCCAGCTGGCGTCCAAAGAGTTGGAAAACTGGGCGGTGTGGGAAATAAAAACCTGATAGGATTGGTGTCATGAGAGAAACAGGTACCCTTTAGCCACCTTCTGTGTTTCCTCATGAGAAAAGAAAGTCATGTTTATCTGAGGGCTGTGAGTCCTTTTAAATTATCAGACCCAAGGCGTTAAGATGAGGCAGCCGTCATGTCCCATCCGCCCTGCCTATTCAAGCTGCATATTCATCTCTGGAAACTGCTTGCTGTTGCCTCAAGAGGCTATAAATTAATCGAACAATACTATACGGGACACAATAACCCACACCCTACAGCTTAACAATATATAGCCCATCAATAGCTTATTTTTTTTGAGACAGAGTCTTGCTCTGTCCCCCAGGCTGGAGTGCAGTGGTGTGGTCTCAGCTCACTGCAACCTCTGCCTCCCAGATTCAAGTGAGTTTCGTGCCTCAGCCTCCCATGTAGCTGGGATTACAGGCACACGCCACCACGCCCGGATAATTTTTTGTATTTTTAGTAGAGACAGGGTTTCACCATGTTGGCCGGGCTGGTCTCAAACTCCTCACCTCAAATGATCCGCCTGCCTCGGCCTCCCAAAGTGCTGGGATTACAGGTGTGACAACACCCAGCCCAGTTTATGTTATTTTAATGTAAATTCTTGGTAAACAACTCAGGACCTGCCTCTTCTCCCCTGAGTCCTGAATAACCTTTTCTGCCCTTGTCTCCTTCCCACCCACCACCCTGAAAGCTGCTCCCGCCCCTGCCCGGACTGCAGGTGCTCCCAGGCTGTGTCCTCGGCCTGTCTCTTCTCTCCAGCCCTCTCTCATGGCAATCCCACCTGACTACTCCAGTGGCCTCCTGGGTGTCCTGCAATGGCCTTGTCACTGGTGTCACTCCTCCAGGCCTTCTCAGGTAATTCCAGATACACAAACGCTCTCCCAACAAGCCATATTCTCACCACTGCAAAGCATTTCCAAGCATCTCCGCTCCCTCTGCATAAGCAACACGGCCCAGCCACCCGAGCCCTCGTTGCCACCCACCACTGGGCATCAGCTTCCACTCCCGTCTCGTGTCTTCTGGTCCAGCCCGTGGTGAGCTCCAGCCAAGCATCGCCTGCTAGGCCTCTGGTCTTTACCTGTTCTGTTCCCTCTGCCTGGAGTTTTTTTAAGTAGAAAAAGGCGAGAATCTGGAGTGGGAATGTAAAACGGTGTGGCTGCTGCGGAAAACACTTTGGGGGTTCCTGAAAAAGGTTAGGCAGACACTTGGCATGGGACTCGGCATTCGCCTCTTAAGCACACACCCGGCGGAAACGACACCATCCCCTCAGAAACGCACACACAGACGCTCGCAGCTACGTCCTTCCTAACAGCTGGAAGGCAGACGCTGGGAACAGGCCTCCCAAAATCTGGCCATAAACTGGCCCCCAAACTGGCCATAAAGAACATCTCTACAGCACGGTGACACGTTCATGACGGCCATGACGCCCATGCTGGAAGGTTGTGGGTTTACCGGAATGAGGGCAGGGAACACCTGACCCACCCAGGGCGGAAAACCGCTTGAAGGCGTTCTTAAACCACAAACAATAGAACCAGCGATCTGTGCCTTAAGGACACGCTCCTCCTGCAAATAACTAGCCCAACCCATCCCTTTTTTTCGGCCCATCCCTTTATACTTTTAGTAAATACTTTTAGTAAATCTATAATCTATAGAAACAATGCCTATCACTGGCTTGCTGTTAATAAAAATATGTGGGTAAATCTCTGTTCGAGGCTCTCAGCTCTGAAGGCTGTCAGCCCCGATTTCCCACTCCACACCTCTACATTTCTGTGTGTGTGTCTTTAATTCCTCTGGCACCGCTGGGTTAGGGTCTCCCCAGCCGAGCTGGTCTTGGCAGGCGGAGATGACCGGGCGTCCCCCACTGGTGAAGGGATTAACAAACGGTGGCTGGTCCCTGGGGTGGGACATTATGCATCTGTGAACAGACGTGAGATGCGGATACACGGCACCGCTTGGATGAGCCTTGGAATGCAGCTTCCACCGAAAGGAGTGAGACACAAACGTTTGCACACTGCGTGGTTCCTTTTATATGAAATATCCAAGACAGACAAATCCATAGAGACAGAAAGCAGATGTGTGGTTTCCAGAGGATGGGGAAGGAATGAGGAGTGATTACTTAATGGGGATGAGGTGTTGTTCTGGAGGGACGAAAATGTTCTGAAACTGGAGAAGCAGAGGCTGCACAATGTTGTGAATCCAGCAAATGCCGACGAAGTATATGCTTTAAAATGGCTGCTAAGTGAATTTCACCTCCATAAAAGGTGTGTGTTAGAGGGTTATGCCTACCAGTGAACCTACCTATACATGTGCAGTGTCACATTACTGAGACGATTCTGTTTAGAGCAAAGCCGCCGGCCTCCCACGTCCCTTTCCAGCCTGTCTTCTTAGGCACCTGCCTCCCACATCCGTTTCCAGCTTTGTCTCCTTGTATGCAGCCCTCTCAGGGCTTTTGAGGCCATGTCAGCCCAGAGGCCAAAGGTGCTGGGAGATCCTGTCTTGCACCCTTTCCCGAGAGCTCTGAGGGGCACCTGCCATCTCTAGCTGTGCCTTCTCTGTGCCCTTCAGCTCTGGAGCAAGGTCAGATCTTGGATCTGGGGCCACTACCAGCTGTTTCAGGCTTGCAAAGTTCTGGCTGACAAAATACGGCTCTGCTTCCCTGTGGAGGAAAACATTGGCCCCAGTGGGTCGTCTTCACCAACAGGGACAGCAGTCCCTTGAGTGCAGCCCTGGACTCGGGGAGGTCTGGTCAGTGAAACTCTTAGCAAGGTGCTCAGGGGATGGGCACCTTCATGTGTGGGACAGGCTGCTTGCTGGGACGCTGCTCCCGGCCCCCACCTGGTGCACCCACCAGGCCTGTGGGGCAGCCGGCAAAGTTCCGCCTGCTGCAGCTGAGGCTGCTCTGGACGGCCAATCCAGGTGCCCCCACCCTCTCTCCACCCTCCTTTCCGTCCTCAGGTTTGTATTTCTTAGGTCTGGCACTTCAACTGCAAAGTACAAGTCCCGGGCTGTGTCCTCCTGCTCTGCTGAAGGCCGCATGGATGCCTGGAAGGTAGGGTCGGCCCCGTCCCGTGCTCCACACACCCAACTGCTCTGACGGAGTGCCGGTCTACACAGGGAACCTCCGGTGGGGAGTGAGCCTTGCCGGCCCGACGCATGGCAGTGGTTCCTGCTCCAATAAGACCAAGAAGAATGAATAACTGTGACTACGTTAGAAGGTTTGGCTGGAACTGAATTCACCAGCGTTTCCAGCTCCTGAAGCCAAGTGCGGTGTCACCTCACTCCTGGCAGACGGGCTGCCAGTCGGAGGACGATTTTTCACTGCCAGGGTCGCTCTGTGGACCGTGGACGGACCAAGGTGCTCTCCAAACCCAACTCTGTCAAGATCCGGGGAAGATTCTCCAGAGAGTCTCTTGGAAACATGTGCGTGTGGCCCCTGGCGACATGAGGATGCAGTTGCCTGCCTTACGCAATGCTCGGGCCGGTTTTCCCTGAGAGAGGAATGCTGCCCATCCGCTGTGGTAGCCCACAAAACTCCATGGACCTGCTTGGAGGGAAACGCATCGCGTCCTCCTGATGTTTTGAAATGTTCAAGTATTTGAAAGGGAAATGGAATTTCTGTTTATTCTTTTCAGTGACAATTATTCATTGCATCTTCCTGGCCGGAGGCCGTTCAGCACCACTACAGATCCGGCCAGGGTCCCCAGGAGCCCCGGCCCCTGCACAGCCAAGGCCAAGAAGCTCCCATCGTGGAGGGGGCGTGTTCTGGACCTGTGAGGCCGGGGGCCCGTTTTTGTGCCTCCTTAAAGGGATGAGCCAGAGAAGAAAGGAGAAGAAAGTCTTCGCAGAGCCTCTGCCCCAGGAGGGGCGGGGCTGCGCAGGGCGCCTGTGGAGGCCGTAGCCAGGCAGGTGGGGAGGCTCACAGACAGGCCAGAGGCTTCCCTGGAAACCGACACCCTAGGGCAGGTCCAGCTCCTGGATGGTTGCAGGTGAAGAAACGCCAGGCCCAAGGGTCCTGGGAGAGAGAGGGGAGCAGGGCCCAGGAGGAGGTGCAGGTTCCGAGGGACTGCAACGGCCGCCATCCTCCCACGCCCCATGAGTGCAGGGATCTCGGGACTCGCTGCACCACCAGTGAGCCCAGGGCAGGCTGTTGACCGTCCCTTGGCCTAGTTTCCTCATCTGTAAAATGGAAACAAAAGCATGTCCACCTCACCAGGGGTCACAGTCACACGTGCTGACGTGGAGGAGGATTGATGCGCCCTCCTGAGTGCTGCCTTGTCCCGCTGTAAACCAGGAGGCCTGGCTCTCTGCCTTCCGGGAAGGTCTGTTTCTAATCCTGTACTGGGTCTGCATGGCTCCATGGCCTCAGAGGCTGACACTGAGTGTGGTGTCCCTGGGTCACCGTGCCCCTCAGTTTCGTCCAGCAGGAGAAAAGGCTGCCTGCCAAGGAGAAGGCTGTGAGCTTGGCGGGGGAGAACTTAGGCTCTGTGCCTTTGGGAGGCTGGGATTTAGGTCACGGCTGGGAAGCTAAATCCTGACTGCACTGGCCAGAACCGACCGGCTCCAGCAGCCAGATACTCCGCCAAGTGAGGAGGTAATAACCGCCGCGGCCTGGGAGAGAAGCTGGCACAGCTGAGCACGTTGTGTGGTGTGGAGGCACCATCATGCATTTGACACTCACCTATTGACAGACGCTGGGGCTGTTCCCAGGTTTTCGCTGTTCCAAATAAAGCTGCTATGATCATTTGTGTGACTATACATTTTAATTTCTCTGGGATACATGCCCAGGTGTACAATTGCTGGGTCATAATGGCAGGTATGTGTTTGACTTTTTCTGAAACTACCAGACACACAGGATGGACGGAGATGAGTCGGATGCAGGGGCAAGCGCGTGGGGCCAAAATTAGAAGAAGGGGTCTTGTAATTTTCCTTTTAAAAATCACTTTCAAATGAAGGAAATAGACCCACACATACCTGGTAAATTACTTTTCAACCAAGGTGCCAAGACAACTCAATGGGAAAAGAAAGATGGTGTGTGCTGTGGGCTAATTGGCTACAGTGAATCAAACTGCTCTCCAAACAGTGGACTGTGGGCGAGTGCTCGGGGAAGCCGTTCAATGGTAACCCTCACCACGCCACCTGGGCCCCACTGCTGGGCTCCACGCACACGCACTGGAAAACCAGCCCTGAGCGTGTCGCTAGGGAGATGTGCTGAGCCACCCGGATGGGGTCACACAGGAACTCAGCCAGCACCCCTACCGGGCCCCACTGGGTAGATGCCCCAGTTATGGTCTCCAGAATCCAGCCAGGAGGGAACATAGTCTGAAGAGAACCAAGTTCTAAATGGGCTCTGGGAAGGGGCCGTCCTTGCGCCCGGAGTGAGGACGCGGTATTGGCCCCGTGGGGAGCTGACCGGCTACGGGGAAATATTTTTGAGGAAATCCTGGCCTTCTTCCCTTCCGTTCCCACTGGCTCAAAGGAGCCAAGGCATTCCTCCCTCTGCTGGGCAAGTCCTCCACTTTGCTTCGGACATTACAAGCCACTTCAGGCCCTTCCTCCCATCACAGCCCCGGGGGGAAACAGTTTCCTGGCCAGTGGCGAGAGGGCCTGGGCTGGCCGCCTTCCTGAGGCCTCAGCCTCCCTGGGATGGGGCTTGGTCCCTGCGGCTGCGGCAGTGACTTGGCCCCCAGCGCCCTTCAGTTCTGTAGAGAAAGGCGGAAAACAGCTCTCGAAGGACTGCAGGGGTGCAGGGGCCCCTGGCCCTGACCGCTGCTTCTCCGGCAAGCCTGGCCCCTCGTGCTATTAACCGAGAAAAGCTTGGCCTCTTTGCTTCCTGCTGTGAAGCGCTGGCCCTGGTGGAAGCCAGAACAAACAGAGCCCGGGGTGGCTGCTGCGGGGCTGAGCTTGGCTGGGCTGAGCCAACTCCTGATTCTACCAACCCTGGCTTTTGTGGGATTTCAAATTGTCCCCTTAAATATCTCCCAGAAAACCAAAATTCCTCCTGTTTAATGAGGAAAGGGATTGGGAGAAGGGGTCTCCTGACTTCTCCCTGGAAGGGCCAAACTGGCAGCCACTGGCAACACCACCTGGGTTACCCACAGCAACCATTGTTTTGGGGTAAACTGTACACATGCCCTTAGGATGTGAGTTTTTCTGCCGGGAATGTCTTTTCATTTTTACACCTTACTTTCCTCTGCTCCCAGCCCACCAGCCACTGGCAAAAAAAATACCTCCCAGATTAGGGTGCTTTAAAAGAGAAATAAACAGCCCTGTGCCTCCGGGGGCCATGCTTGGGCCAAGTGTCAGCTAAAAAATAGCAGCTTTATTAATTGTGATAATAGACAAGCCTTGTGCCATGTGAAATGGGCACAGTCACACTGGGTATCGTTTTAAAATCTAGAGTTGTTTAGCACTGAGTTGATAAAAAGACTGCAGGATTCCATTAAGTTCAAAGTTCTCTAGCATTGGACAGAAAAGACATCTACATGTAACGGATTTTCATCAGGTTCAGAGGCTCAACGATGGAGGTGGAAAGGACAGACCTCACTGAAGAGCCAGAGAAACTCAGGAGTCACTTGAGTGATCAGCCCAGGTGAGTGCGGCTGCTTGGAGTCTCTGGGTGAGCAGGTAACTGCCAGCGGGTTCTTCCTACTCAAGGCCCGGATAGAGCTGATTCATCCAGGCAGGGGAACCGCGATAGAGAAACGCTTTCACACACGCACAGCCGGCTGAACAGGAGACCGGAGTGTTATGATGACTCAAATCAGCCTCCCTGAAAATGCAGAGGCCAGGGTCTTTCAAGGCTAATTTGGGGGAAGAGAGTGGGGTGGGTAGGCGAGGGCGCTTGCTGCTGGCTGGTTGGGGGTGCAGTCATAGGGGTGTGCGAAATGGTCCTTGTGCCCCGAGTCGCTTCTGGGTGGCGCCAGGGAGGTGACCAGTCCAGATGGGGCCATCAGTCATCAGAGTTGCAAAAAACCTGAAAAGACATCTCAAAGGCCAGTCTTAGGTTCTACCACAGCGACGTTATCTGAGGGAGTAGTTGGGGAAGTTGCCTATTTGTGAGCTCCAGAATAATGGGAGGTCATCCTTCATGTCTCCATTTCAGCAGAATCCAGGCTCCTCTTGTCCTTGTAGCCTGGTGGCCTCTCCATAGCTTTACAAAGGGTGTTGAGTTTTGGGGAAGGGTTATTATCATTTAACTATAAACTAAATGTCTCCCAAAGTTAGCTTGGCCCAAGCCCTGGAATAGGTAAGGGCAGTATGAAGGCTAAAGGCAAGATGGGAGTTGGTTAAATTGGGTCTCTTTCACTGCCGTAATTTTCTCACTGTTATAATTTTTGCAAAGGTGGTTTCATGCCCGTGGGATCTCCGGTCCGAGGTTACGGGACTCTCCTCCCAGGGATCCCACTGATTGTGCAGTGACCGCGGTCACGCCACGGCCACCAGCCAGAGTGCAGTCCACATCGTGGCCACGTACGGCTTCTACAATCTCAAGCTTGCCGAGAAGGCAGCCGTAAACCCGTACAGGTTAGAGTCCTTTCCCTTGGCTGTGGTAACCATCATTAGCACTGGGGTCCTTCTGAATCCAGATGCAGCCACGCCCTCTTCTCACAGACAGCTGCGGCTGAGGTGAACATCTTAGGAGCATTGTAAACCAAAAGGCATCTGAGATGAGTCCGTTGATTTAGGAAGTTCGTTTTGCCAAGGTTAAGAACGCACGGATGACACAGCCTCAGGAGGCCCTGACAGCCTGTCCCTGAGGCGGTCGGCGCAGAGCTTGGTTTTACACATTTTAGGGAGACATCGACATACATCAGATGAACACTGGTTTGGTCCAAAAAGGCAGGACAGCTGCAAGCAGGGAGGAGGCTTCCAGGTCGTAGGAGATAAGAGACAAATGGTTGCATTCTTCTGAGCTTCTGATTAGCCTTTTACTGAATGCACAGTTCACAGGAATGGTCACTCCTGCCTCAGTCTGGCTCAGTGAAACAAGAGGGCAGAGGAAGTGATGAGCCATGTGCGTTTGTCCCACGGGAGCAGTGGGATGACTTTGAGGTCTGTCTGTCCTTTGTCCACAAGGAATTTCTTTGACGGAGACGTGTAGCTTTTTAAAATCTGTGTAGTTCCCTTATTCAGGAAGAGAATGGGAGGTAGGTTTGCCTGGAGCAGTCCCCAGCTGGATTTCTCTCTTAGGCTCAGCGATTTGGGGTCCGGAGAATGATTTTCCTTTCACAAGATGAACACGCAGCTCAAAGGGGGAGTAGAACGTGATGGGCGCCTCAACCGAACGCCCCTCTGGGCCCAATAATTAAAAGGACTTGCCTCCTCAGATAAAAACTCTTTTCTTTTCGGGGTCCTGCCCTTTCTGGTGAACCCTGCACCCTCCACGGCCTTGAGAACCAGAGCCAGAGAGAAGACCCTGTCCCAGCAGGGCCGCCCTTCCCCGGGGCCCCGGGACGTCCGTGGCGCCAGGGAGGTCTGGGGGGTCCAAGCGTTGAGAGGAACTCGGGATGTCCACGGCTGAGGGTTTGTGGGGTCACGTGGGAAGGGCACGGGCCGGGGATTTTCCACACCACTCACATCACAGGGTTTCCCAGGGGGCTCCGCAGGCTGAGGCCTGTGAGGCGGGGGTGTCTGCATCCTGCGGGGCCCTCACAGGCGCGGGGTCCCGGTGTGGGGACGCCCAGCATCTATGCGGTGATCATCCTAAGGGACGTAAGGACAGCCCCGTCCCCTCCGGCGAACGCTCAGCTGGGGAGGAGGCCTGGAAATCTGTCCTCCTCGCTCGGATCTCGGTGGCTGTGGCTTCCGGGACGGAAACAGGCGGCCTGAGCCCTGCAGCCCCCACCAGGTGGTGCTGTCGGCCAGGGAGGAAAGACCGGCAGGGCCGGCCCCGCGGGCTGGGCCGGAGCCGGGCGGGGCCTGTGCTTGTGGAGGGCGCCCGACGTCCCTTCGCGGACTGTGTGTGGACGGAACTGCTCTGGCCTCGGCTCTGCCCGGCCACACAGCGCCAGCACCACTGCCCCCCCAGCCAACAGCACTGCCCACTCCGGGGAGATCCTGGCCGGGTTTCCAGACCTCAAGACTGAAAGGCGTAGAGCTGCCCAGTCAGGCCCAGGCCCCAGCGCCGGCCCCAAGGCCGCACTCGCATCACCCCGCCCCACGCCCCGCTCCCCGCGCCTCCTCCAGGCCCCGCTCCCCGCGCCTCCTCCAGGCACCGCTCCCCGCGCCTCCTCCAGGCCCCAGCGCCTGCCCCAAGGCCGCACTCGCCCCGCCCCACGCCTCCTCCAGGCCCCAGCGTCGGCCTCAAGGCTGCACTCGCCCCCCTGCTCCTCCTCCAGGCCCCGCTGTAGTCACTCACAGGCGTCACCAGGCCATGGCCCTGCAGCCCTCCCATTTCAAAGTGGTTGCCTTTTGCGAAACTCCACGTAGAGATGTGCTGAACTCGACGGTCTAAGACGCCCAGAGAGACCGGAGCTCCAAGAGGCTGGGTACTGGCAGCACCTGCTGCTCTGTGTTCAGCACTCCGGACAGGGACTGGCAGGGGTCAGCAGGGATCCCTGGGATGGATGGCCTGGAGGCTGCTCGGGATAGAATGAAGCTAAGAAGGTAAAAAGCCACGGTGCAACGCGACTCCACTCTTGTAAGACAAGCTATGTCTCTCTGTATATGGCACCATCTGTATGCACAGGGATTGAATACACAGCATCGTTCCGACAGCCCCCAAGGAACCGGAACGCTGGACTGAGACTCACCCTTTCCTACGTCACCTGCAGTGAAAACATAACACTTGCCGGGGGGTGGGGGATGACACTGCGGGAAAGAGGCGGCCGGTGGCGCGGCCACAGGCGTTTGGGGGCCTACAGGGACACAGCCAAGGTGCAGCTGGCGTGGCTGCAGGAACTGCGCCGGCCCAGGGCTGTGCTGCTGTGTCTGCCGCTCTGCCTGCTCAGAGCTGGGCTCCAAGGGGGCCACCGCGGAGACACAGGAGCCATGTGGGGCCGGACCGTCTCCCCGCAGCCGGGGAGGGCTCTGACGGCCTTGCTCACTTACTGGAGTCTGCACAGGTCAGGGGCCAGTGGGGACCGAGGATAAAACTAAGGCAGGCTGGGCCTGGGGCAACAGGGGTCACCACCCCAGGACCACTGGCCAGCCCTAGAAAGCCCAGGCAGCATCTGTGCTCCATGGGACTGAAGGCCAAGGGCAGCGTCCTTCTAGGGGGAGTCTGGGCTTCCACCCCTCCCTGGATGTCACTGCAGCTGACTTGCCGGGCTCTGGGCTGCGCATCTCCAGAGGGTTCCTGCCCTGGGCCCCTGCCTGGTCCACTCCACCGACGCCAGTGCTGCTGCCCGAGCCTCTCAGCCCAACCGGCCGGGCAGCAGCGGGGACACGCCCATGCTGGGTGGGACAGCCGGGCAGAGGCAGCCCCCGGCCTCAGCAGCATCAGCCACGTGGCAGGAGCTGCTCTCCGGCTGTGCGGCATGCAGATGTGTTTCCTCAGGGATGTCTCCTGCTTCCCAGTCTCCAAAGCCCAACCTCGGCCCCTCCACTAAGACAGAGCTTGGCCTCACCACTGACCACCCTGGACGCTGACTGCCGCTGTCAGGACACTCTGAGCTCAGCACCCACTGAGCCCTTCCCCAGACCCCCGGCCTGGCACAAGGCAGCCCCATTCCTTGGGTGTGTGGCTGCTGAGTGCCTTGAACAGCTCGCTTGGGACCTGCCCGCTTCTCTGATAGGAGTTGGGGCCCAAGCCAGGTGACCACTCACACTGCACAGGGCGTGTGCCTGCTCCACGGGAATCTCCTTGTGGGTAGGAAGATGTGAGCCAGGCCTGGCTGCCCTGGAGTGCCCAGAATCAAGGCTTGGGGGAGCAGCACGTGGAACTTTCCCCCCATGGCAACAATCACCACTCCGGGGTCCCAGGAGTCAGCTTCTCCCACCCCAGTGCTGGCCCGGATCAGCTCTTTCCCCGGCCGCCGTGACCCCCACCTCACCAGTGAAGGAACAGAATTACCCCGGGTTTGAGGAAATCAGTTCAGAGCCCAACAGAAGTCAAAGGCGTGTCTGACTCTGGAAGGCTCATATTCTAACGGCTAAGCCACCGCCAAGCTCCTGTGTCTGAACAGCCGTGGGACCTCCCTGTCCTAGAGGCGACAGCCACCGACATACCCAGAATGAGGCCAGCCACACGCGGCAACAGGACGAATACACGGGTGGACGGACTCACGCCGATGCCTGCTCTGTGGGGGGAGGGTGCTGGGAGCCACCCAGCAGAGCTGCCCCCTCCTGCCCCACCAAGGGGACAAACCAACCATCTTTCCGGGAGCTTCTCTGGGTGCCTTTTTGGTTGGCACAGTCAGAGGCCACAACTGAGTCACACCCAACTGCCCGGCAGCCAGGATGGCAGCGACCCTCGCCTCACAGGGGACAGGCCACAGCTGTCTGGCTTCTTCAGCCACGTGGAGGCTTCGCTTTACCAGGTGGACCGCAGGGCTGCACCCACCAGGACAGCTGGTCCGGGGCCCCTTTACAATTGTCTGGGAAACGGTGAGACTGGGGCTGGTGGGCACTTATCTTCTGTGGTGTCTTCCAGTCAAGGGCGGGTGCTGGCTTTGGGGATCCCCTCTCTCTCTTCAGCCTGGATGGTACCCCACTTTGATCAGAGCGAAGTACCCAGGGGACAAGCTGTGCGTGGCACGCGGCTCCCTGAAAAGGGCCCCTCCCCGGCTGAGTGATGGGCAGAGCTCACCCTCCGTGAGCCTTCGTGTTCTCGTCTGCACCACAGGGACGGCCCCCATGTGTCTCCATGGGGACAGACAGTGCACACGGCATCTGTGCCTGTGGCCTCTGAGGCCTTAGAGGCACCCGGATCAGAGATGCTGCAGGTCACCTGCCCGTGCCCTCCTGTGCATGCGTGTGGTATGTGCGAGCATGTGTGTGTCGTGTACATATGAATATGCATGCGTGCGTGTCTGAACAACAGAGCTCTGGGTGGGTTCTGGTGGAACTCGTTTTGCAGGCATGTCCTGGAGCCCCCCACACCCCTGGGGAAGACACCCTCTCCTCCTCTGAGTGGGGAGCACGTGGCTCCCTCCGGGGACAGATCCTAGTGCCAGCACCACAGCTGGGGCGCTCAGCAGCGTCCACTGTGCTCCCGGCTCCTGCAGGGACTTTGGCGACACAGCAGATGCTGCATCCTGCCCTGCACCTCTCACCCCTGCCTGGTGGGGGGGCTTCCAGGAGCTGCAGCTCCCATGAGGCCCACAAAGGGCTGAGCCTCCTCTGCTGCCCCCCAGGGACCTCTGTCCCCACCCAGCAAGCCACTGAGCAAGAGGCCAGGGCAGGAAGGGGCTAGAGCCCCTCCGGCTGGTGGAGAGGAAGAGTCTCTTCCCATCATTTATTCTGTGTTAAGGTCACATCATCACTCACTCAGTGGGCAGTGGGTTTCAGGCGTGGCTCACACCTGGTGTGGTCAACAGCGCCCCAGCGTTGCTCAGGGCTGGCGGGATCTTTAGTCCAAAGGCGTGGTCTGTGAGCTCACTCCTTCCAGGCCTGGCCAGTCCCACAAGAAGAAAACAGGAACCTCAGTGCCTGGCAGAGAAGGCTCTTGGGTGGCAAGTAGGTGGCCCGACCACCCTCTGACCGGTGCCCCCAGCCCCTCCGCACCCCACCTCCTTCCTCTTCTTCGTCAAGCTCTGAGCACCTTCTCCGGGGCACTAGGTGCTCTCCTTCTCCCTCTTCCTGGTGGAGTACGGGATGCAGCACACCCAGCTGGTGTGCATCCTGCAGGCCAAGAGGAGGGCAGGTGGGTGAGAAAGGGTCCTGGGCTGGCACTGTGGCCACAGGCACCCCGAAGCGCACTGGGGGTCTCCCCTGCACTCTGCATGCACCCCCTTTCATCAAGCACAGGCGGGTCTCCCCTGTACCCCACATGCACCCCCTTTCATCAAGCACACTGGGGGTCTCCCCTGTATCTCTGCATGCATCCCATTTCATCAAGCCCTCAGGGGCTGTGGTGAGTGGTGGACGAGAAGCCCAGTTTGCTGGTTTCTGCTTGAACCCTGACTCAGAGGACATGCGGGTCTCCAGAAGGATGCCTGAAGACAAAACAGCACAGGGCACATGGGCCCTGCCTCCATCTCCGCCTGGAGCCACTAGGTTCTTAAAAGATCAGTGACCTGGGTCTGTGCCTTTTCCCGCACACGACGTCTGCTGCGGTTCGTGATGACGCCTCTGTAATCTACAGCCAAACATGCTCTCGCACTCAAACCTTGATGTGATTCTGCAAGCGCCCAGCCCGCGCCGCCTGTCCAGGAACCGTGAACAGAAACGCGGCGTGGGGCAATGGACAGACAGCTTGCAGGTGACGGCCTCAGTGCAGTCCTCACTAAGACATCCATGTAAAACAAACTCTTGAAAAGCTTGATTTTTCTTCCTTAATTGGCAATCATGGTGCCCATGAAGGGACTCCTGGCAGGCTGCCCAGGGCTGCCTGGGACACTGCAGGGACCTGGCACCTTGGCCCCAGCACAAGCCCTTGGGGCTCTGGCCCCTGCACAGCTGCACATGGTGAGGTCTCTCCTGGGTCCTCTGGAGTCTCTCCTGGGTCTCTCCTGGGTCCTCCTGGGGCTGTGCTAGGGCTCAGACCTCCTGCTTGGCTGACAGCCCTGAGTTTCTTCAGCCACCACTCCCACTCCTTGATGGAGACTTCTCATTTGTTAAGGAGAAAAATTCTCCTAGTTGAGAGATACTAGGGGCCAGGTGCTGTGACTCATGCTTATAGTCCCAGCACTTGGGAGGTTGAGGCAGGTGGATCACTCGAGCTCAGAAGTTAAAGACCAGCCTGGCCAACACAGAGAGATCCCCATCTCTACTAAAATAAGAAATTAACTGGGCATGGTGGCGCTTGTGGCCCCAGCTACTTGGGAGGCTGAGACAGGAGAATCACTTTAGCCCAGGGGGTGGAGGTTTGCAGTAAGCTGGGAACACACCACTATACTCCAGCCTGGGTGACAGAGTGAGACTCTGTCTCAAAAAAGAAGAAAAGGAAAAGATTCTAGGAATAAATGATGTGTGAGGCTGATTGGGTAGAATGTGTGAGGCTGTCTGATTGGGTAGAATGTGTGAGGCTGTCTGATTGGGTAGAATGTGTGAGGCTGTCTGATTGGCTAGGACGTGTGAGGCTGTCTGATTGGCTAGGACGTGTGAGGCTGTCTGATTGGCCAAGTTGAGCAGGTGCTTCCCCTTTTAATCTGACTCCCAGTGGGCAATAAAGCATGGCAAAGTCAAACAACAGGCACTGGATGACCAACCTTCAGTCAGTGCCCAGCAGGCGTGTGACACACAGAGCCCTTCTAGATGGGAGGGGTTCATGAAAGGAGATTTAATGAAGAAATGGCCAAAAATGGTGTTCTCAAACATGAAGGCATACCAGGCTTTCTAAGGCTGTCACTGGCCCATTCTTTTGCTTATTTTAAACCAATGAGCAAATTATATCAAGGAAAATTCGGAGCTCAAATGGCAATCTGCAAGGATAGAGTTAACATGTGGACTTGTACAAGTTCTCTCTCTTTTTATCCTGAAGTAAAATGATGGGTTATTTTTAAAAGATGTGTAGGACAAAGCAGAAAGTCCAGGCATATCAGAATGGTCTGTAAAAGTCATGATAAGGTTTATGAAAAGATAATTTATGAAAAGAATTATGTGTGTAAGTCGGCTGTGATTAAAAGGGAATTATTTATATGTCTTTCTAAAGATTGAACTTTGGGCCAGGCATGGTGGCTCATGCCTGTAATCCCAGCAGTCTGGGTGGCCGAGGCAGGCAGATCACGAGGTCAGGATATCAAGACCATCCCGGCTAACACGGTGAAACCTCGTCTCTACTAAAAAAACACACACACACACACAAATAAGCCAGATGTGGTGGCGGGCGCCTGTGTCTCAGCTACTCAAAGGCTGAGGCAGGAGAATGGCGTGAACCTGGGAGGCAGAGCTTGCAGTGAGTGGAGATGGCGTCATTGCACTCCAGCCTGGGCGACAGAGTGAGACTCAGTCTCAAAAAAAAAAAAAAAAGATTGAGCTATGATATTAAATATACATTAATACAAAACTAAAGATTGGTCCCCTATGTCACCACAAAGTTTCCTTGAAGTACTGGTTTGCTCTTAATGAAATTGCAAGAGGTTTTGATTTTTTTTTTTTTTTTTTTTTTTTTTTTGAGGCGGAGTCTCGCTCTGTCGCCCGGACTGGAGTGCAGTGGCCGGATCTCAGCTCACTGCAAGCTCCGCCTCCCGGGTTCACGCCATTCTCCTGCCTCAGCCTCCCGAGCAGCTGGGACTACAGGCGCCCACCACCTCGCCCAGCTAGTTTTTTGTATTTTTAGTAGAGACGGGGTTTCACCGTGTTAGCCAGGATGGTCTCGATCTCCTGACCTCGTGATCCGCCCGTCTCGGCCTCCCAAAGTGCTGGGATTACAGGCTTGAGCCACCGCGCCCGGCCGAGGTTTTGATTTTTAACTCTGAAATCATTTCTTTTGAAACTGCTCAGATCTACATCTCAGAAACTCAGCTTCTGCTGTCCCTTGCAATGTGTGGTTTGCAGATCGTGTATGGCTGTCTCAGCTCTTTCTCCCCTTAAGAAGGCCTGGGATAACAACTTTCTCCTTCAAACTTTTTGTCAAGTCCTGCAACTTTTTCCTCCAGTTCTAACTCTGCTGTTTAAACAACGTTTTCCTTAAGTGCAGCTTCAATTCATACACTTGGCTTTTCTCGCTACATCTGAATTGTTCAACCTAATCAGAAAATTTCTCATGCTGTTACCAAGAGCTGTGTGCTGTGTGTTCCCCAGCTCAAGGCCCTAGTTTCCTTGTTTACTGTCCCCTGTAATCAAGTGCACACCAACAGCCCTGGAGATGCTTTTCCTGGGTCCGGCGAGGTTCCAGTGCCCTTCTCATCAGATCTGACTTCCAGGTTACCTGCACGGGCTTCCCTCAAGGAGAGGCAATCACACTGCAAGTTTTTCTGTACTTTTTGGTAACTGGTTTAAAAAACAAATATTTTATATTTTATCAAGATAATTTCTGCATTATCTTTATTAAATTTTGATTACTTAAGACAACTGGGCTTTAAAAGACTTACGGTTTTATAGCAATGTAACTTTCTGAATTGCCTGTGAGGTCTTTTGATAATTGCTCTGGTTAAATGAGTGACTATTATTTTTAAATGATCTGTAATTCTGTTTTTATTGTTTTGAACCTTTTGACGTCTTCCGCAGGTTTCCACAGAATCAAAATCCTACATAAAGTCTTTTCAGATTAAACAATTCGATTTGGTAAAACTCAGTGGGTAGCATCATCAAATGATAAATGATACTAAACCTTCTTTCAGTTATAATTGTGAGCATGTTATTGATATAAATGTTCTAAAAATTACATACATTTATATTAATATCAGTCATAATTTTGATAATGTCCAATTGTAAATTACATTTACATGGGCCTGTTATCCATGTGAATATTCTAAAGATTACGTAAAATTTATGGAAGCCTGGCAGTCCTGATGTGACACTGGCAGTCATGATTTTGGTTGTTTTCTTACAATGTTACGTGTAACAGAAATAACTACTTTCTTGTTGGTTAGAAGCTTTCATCAAATTGTAACCGTGGCTGTTCTAAGGTTTTGCATCTGTAGTCATTGTTCTGAATTATTCTCTAAAAACATTTATAATCAACTCTAGTCGGAAACTGCTTTCTGTGGAAAGGACTCTAATAAATAGGGGTACAAAAAGGTGGGAAATATTAAGAGCACAATTAATTAAATAATATACAAAAGTGGTTCCAGTTTTGTTGACTGGTTGTCAAGTGTTTTTCCAATCTGTAGTTACTGTGATGCTGTGGAGTGTGCGGTGCTCTGCGTGATCTGTAGGTTCCCTCTAACAGTCCTGGGGACGTATTGTGTTGGGTGGGTACAGGAAAAGGCAACACTAGGAAAAAGAAAATCCAGATCATGCTAATTAAAAAAGAGATGGAGGTTGGGCGTGGTGCCTCACACCTGTAATCCCAGCACATTGGGAGGCTGAGGCGGGTGGATCACGAGGTCAGGAGTTCGAGACCATCCTGGCTAACATGGTGAAACCCCGACTACTAAAAAAACAAAAAAATGAGCCGGCGTGGTAGCGGGCACCTGTAGTCCCAGCTACTCGGGAGGCTGAGGCAGGAGAATGGCATGAACCTGGGAGGCAGAGCTTGCAGTGAGCCGAGATCGCATCACTGCACTGCAGTGGGTGACAGAGCAAGACTCTGTCTCAAAAAAAAGAAAAAAAAAAAGAAAAAAAGAGAGAGAGAGAGAGATGGAGCCTGCCAGAGCATTTTCCAACGAACACACAAGTGTGCACGTGAGCTGACGCCCATTCATTATAGCCATGGCTGAGGACTCTTGGCTTTCCTGGGCAGGAGCCTTCCTGGTATTGGGAAATCAGTGTTGGGTCTTGTAAATGCAACTGGACGGTGATCCAAAGGGTGAATTTGTGAGATGAGGTAGCAAACCTAAGAAGCCACGTCTGCTCATCTCTGCCGGCACCTCTCCCCACTGCACGCTGCCAGCAGCCGCACTGGGCAGGTTTTCTGGGACAGCTTAGTCAGGGGGATGGGGGCTGAGACCAGGAGATTTGGACCCAGGATTGTCCAGCTTGGGGCAGAAAACAGCCATCCAGCTATGTGCTGATTGCCAAATCCAGCACCAGGAAACGATGAGAAAAATAGAGCTGTACTTGGAAAATACCTGTCCATTTTAAGCCCCGACTCAGGAGTCAAAACAACCCCAATGTCCTAGTGAAAGCCAGTGTAACCTGGTTATGTTGGAGCCAAAAGAAGCAGAGACTCTGCTGAGTTGGGGCAGAGTGGGGCAGAGCGCATTGTTCTCGAGGACTTTCTCTCGCTGGAGACATAAAAATCTGAGAGCAGGTAGTGCTGCCATCATCACAGCAGCAATCCGTCAGCAAAGCCAGACCAGCAGGGGGCTGAAGGCTGCAAGCTGTCAAAGCCGGCCCTGGGCAAGGAGGCCGCCTGGCAGGCACAGCCACAGCCCCCGTCCTCAGCCTCGGCCTCTGTCCTCAGCCGCAGCCCCTCTCCTCAGCCTCGGCCCCTGTCCTCAGCCTCAGCCTCCGTCTTCAGCCTCGGCCTCTGTCCTCAGCCTCAGCCTCTGTCCTCAGCCACGGTCCCCGTCCTCAGCCGCGGCCCCTGTGCTCAACTGTGGCCCCTGTCCTCAGCCTCAGTCCATCCTCAGCCTCAGCCCGTCCTCAGCCTCGGCCCCTGTCCTCAGCCTCGGCCCCCGTCCTCAGCCGCGGTCCCCGTTCTCAGCCGCGGCCCCCGTCCTCAGCCGCGGCCCCTGTCCTCAACCGCGGCCCCTGTCCTCAGCCTCAGCCCGTCCTCAGTCGCGGCCCCTGTCCTCAGCCTCGGCCCCTGTCCTCAGCCTTAGCTGCAGCCCCTGTCCTCAGTGTCAAAAGTCAGGTGCTCCCGTGTGCTTTTAAGAGGTGGAAGCTGGGGTGATTTTTAAACATTTCTCTCTGTTTTGCTATTCTACATTGTTGCCATTATTTTAAATGACTGGTTAAAATGTTAATATAACTGAAAGAAGGTTTTTTTTTTTTTGGTTCCTTTGAGATGGAGTTTCGCTCTTGTCACCCAGGCTGGAGTGCGGTGGTGCGATCTCGGTTCACTGCAACCTCTGCCTCCTGGGTTCAAGCAATTCTCCTGCCTCAGCCTCCCAAGAAGCTGGAACTACAGGTGCCCACCACCACGCCCGGCTAATTTTTTGTATTTTGGTAGACACAGGGTTTCACCGTGTTAGCCAGGATGGTCTCGATCTCCTGACCTCGTGATCTGCCCACCTCAGCCTCCCAAAGTGCTGGGATTACAGGCTGAAAGAAGGTTTAGTATCATGTGACTGTTTTACAAAGCCAATAGAACAATTCATCCTTTAAAAAAATCTGTAATAAATCAAGATACTCATAAACTGTTAGTTCTGAGTGGTAGGCATTTGGACAATTGCTTTTTGTATTTTCGTGTGTTGTTTAAAATAAAACACTATAGACACATGGGCCCGTTCAATGGGCCAGACACGTCTTCCCTCCCCACATCCCTCTTCATGGCTGAGGGCCTCGGGGCCTCAGGAAGTCTTGGGGCTTCCCTGGACCTACACAGCATCCAGCCTGGGGACACGGGTCATCTCTTCGAAGGCTGCCCCGGCCCCAGGGCCTGAGGCTTGTTGTGAGAGCAGCTGGCTTGGCTGTGTCACCAGCATGCATGCACGGCTTCCCACCACCTGCAGGACCCAAGTCTGCAGCTAAAACCTAAACAGGAGAAGCCAGTACCATGTACTTATCACCTCTCCCCGCTCCTTCCTCCCTCCTCTCCCTCCTCTTCCACCCTCTCATCAGGTCCTTTTCCTGGCTCACTGGTAGGAGACACAGCCTGGTTATGGGGTGAGGTGGGGCATCGTGAAGCTCGTCCCTGAGCCTTTCCAAGGTCCGATATCCTGTTGCCTGCCCTCAGCCCCTCAGGCTCGGTAGATGCTGAGCCTCGGCAGCACCCAGGGAGAAGCGGGGACCACCTGGGCTCGTCTCTGCCCACCACACACAAGGCATGGTAGGCACATCAGAAACTGTGGTGGGGTGAAAGTCCTCCTACCCCCACCTAGTGTGAGCCCACAAGCATCACTCACTCGTCTTCTGACAGATCTCCCACATCCATCTGGAATGGCTTCTCTTCCTTCTCGGCGTCGGAGACCACCTGTGGGGAGTGGAGACGTTTAAGGGATGGGAGGTGTCAGCCACAGGCACTGGGGTATAGCCTGTGGACCTGCTGGAGGATCAGGCCAGGGCACAGAGGCTGCCTGGGCCTGGATGACCTCCCATCAGACAGGGCTCTCTATTGTCTGAACATTTCCAGTTAGGGGAACCTGACCAAGGAACTGCACCCTTGATGTGGCCGGGCTCCTGCACTGAAGACCAGGTCTGGCCTGTCAGCCCAACTGTGCCACTGGCTGGCCCTCCTTGAGTCCTTAGAACTCATATGCCCCAAGAATAACCTTGTTGGGGGTTAATAACCAGCTCTCTGTGCTTTGGGGCATGCTCTGAGGGCCAAAGGGAGAGAAGGTGCAGTTTGGAAAATAACTGAGCCCCAGGAAGGAGCTTAAACTTGCCAAGAAAGAACTTCAAGAAACTTCCAAAATGATGACTGTTCACCACAGCAAAGAAATGGAGGAACATACCCCAGATATTAGTATTGGAAGGGCCCAGACAGGTCATTAAGTCAGCCTCTTCCTTTTATAGATAAAGATGATGATGGTGGTGGTGATGATGCTGGTGATTATAACAGTGATGATGATGGTGATAAGGATGATGGTGATTATAATGGTGGTGATGAGTGATGATGATGGTGATAATGGTGACAGTGATTATAATGGTGATGATGGTGATAGTGGTAGTGGTGATGGTGATGATGGTGGTGATGATGGTGATGATGATGGTGATTATACTGGTGATGGTGATGATGGTGATTATAATGGTGGGGATGATGGTGAAGGTGATGATGGTGATAATGGTGATGGTGATGGTGATAGTGGTGATGGTGATGACGATGGTGATGGTGATGATGGTGGTGGTGATGACGGTCATGATAGTGATGGTGGCGATGATGCTGGTGATGGAAATGATGGTGGTGATGTGATAATGATGGTGATATTAATGATGATGGTGATGACGGTGATGATGTCTTTGGGGATGATGTTGATGGTGATGATGATGATGGTGATGGTTGTGATATGATAATGATGGTGCGGATGGTGATGATAGTAATGGTGGTGATGATGATGATACCCCATACTGAAGCTTTCCTGGGTATGAGGCACTGCTCTGAGAGCTTTCCCAAACAACCCTGGGTTGCGGGTACTAATATGATTCCTACTTTATAGAGGAAACAACTGAGGCACAGGGAAGTATGATGAGTTGTTTTGAGCATTTACTGACAGAACCACACATCTACCAAAGCCCGGTCTCTGAGCTTCCAGGTCTGTGCCCTTTTCACCACCCCAACGTGATCTCACAAGAGGTTCTGAGGACCCATGGGCACCTTGAGGGTTAACCCAGGCCCCAGAGTCTCTGATAGTGCTGAAGTGTGTGTGAGTTGGAATGTGGGAGGGTAAGGAAGAGGCTAGACCAATCCTCAACACCAGGGAGCTCTCCTGGAGCTGCTGGCCCCAGGTCTCTGCCTCCCCGTCCAACACACGCCTATTGTGGGGCAAGTTCCCAGAAAAGCCTCCAAGGCTGGCCCTGCCAGGCAGCACAGGCCCTTTCCTGATGGCTTTGGCTCTGCTTGTCTTGGGGGTTTCCATTTTTACCTCCTCAGCATGGTCTCCCAGGTCAATCTCCACAAACACAGATGCTTTCTGCAAATGGAAACCAGAGAGGTGTGGATGGCAGGCTTGGGTGAGCTGGAGAGGAACGCTGATTCCCTGGGAGGAACAGTGGTTCCTGGCCCTTGGGGCAGCTGGGGCAGACCCTGGTGATGACCATCAGGCCCCCAGATCCTGGCCATGCTGAACGAGGGCTCCTGGGACGCTGGGCAGAGCTGATGGCAGTGTGGACTGTGAGGTGTCCATGGCCAGCTCTGGCAGTAGAGATGGAGGGGGACACGGCTTTCTCACCCCTCCCTAATCACCTCCCATCACGGCCCTGAGACTCCAGAGAGTTTCCTCCAATCTCACCCTCTGAGAACTGGGGCCTCCAGGAGATGGGGCAATGACCAGAGCTAGGGAGCCCAGCTGCTCCCCCCCAGCCCTGTTCGACAAGGCAGCACTCCTGCCCCCACAGCCTGCCTGTGGGCCATACTCCGCACCAAGGAGCAGGAGACCCCCCCCGCCCGGGATGCAAACGGCTTCAGTGGCTCAGGGTTTTGCTGCCCCAAGGCCTCTAACTGGGCGCCTGGGCCAGCCCAGAATGTGTACCCGATGGGGGCACTTGAGTCAACTCCGAGGGCAGTGTTTGGGGGCAGGTGCAGGACTTCCCAAGAGCCCTGGAATGAAACCAAAGCCCGCCTGGCAAGCACCATGTCCAGCTGTGTTCCCGTCCCCACCACACAGCTTGGAGGGAGAACAAAAGCCACCTTCCTTCATGTAGGGCCTCATGACAATCCCCACAGCACAACGTGTTCCTGGACAGCACATCAAGCCTGGGGCTCTGGGGTTTTTCTGGGCCAAGGTCAAGCTGAGAGTACCTCCTCTCAGGGCCTCACACACCTTTAGTGAGTGCACGTTTGGCAAGTGGGGGTCTGGCTGCCCTGGGATAGGGCAAAGAGTCTCAGAGCTTGGCCTCTCTAGGGAGAGAGTGGGGCCCAGTCCAGCTTCCCAGCCTGGCGCCTGCTGAGCTGACCCCCAGGCCACTGTCCCGGGCAGGCCCAGGCTCCAGCAGAACTCCTACTTGGACAGGCCTCCCATCTTACTTCTATTACTAAAGGGAAAAGCTCTTGCCTCTTTTTCCTGAAGGTCATTTAGCTTTATGGACTTTGCCTCCTGTTCCTGTAAGACCAAAGAGGTAAGTGAAGGCTGGGCTCCAAGACAAGAGGTAAAAAATGCACCGCTCCTCGGCATGGCCCGACCTTGGCCTCCTGCGAGCCTCCGTCCGCGTGCTGGCCTTCCCGTGCCTCCCGCGTGCTGGCCTTCCCGTGCCTCCCGCGTGCTGGCCTTCCCGTGCCTCCCGCGTGCTGGCCTTCCCGTGCCTCCCGCGTGCTGGCCTTCCCGTGCCTCCCGCGTGCTGGCCTTCCCGTGCCTCCCGCGTGCTGGCCTTCCCGTGCCTCCCGCGTGCTGGCCTTCCCGTGCCTCCTGCGTGCTGGCCTCCGAGTTGCTCTTCTCCCTCCCTGTGTCCCGTTTTCCACTCTCATGACCCAGCTTCCCAAGGGTGCCGAAGCTTTCCTTCTTGTCTTGTGCTAGGTTTTCCTGACTGCAGGAGGAGCAGGGAAAGTGGTTTGGAAGAGGTGTCATGGCAGACAGCTGCAGGCAGCTCCTGGTCTCCTCCAGGGCTGTCTCCCTGGGCTCTCGGCTGGTGCCCCTGGGGTCTGTGGGCGCCTATGAGGGGCCCTGACCTGGCACAGAGTTCTGGCTCTGAAGGGGCCCCCAGCCTGGCCCCTCCTGGCTCCCTCTGCTGACCCATCTTGGCTGGAAAACTTACCCTGTACTGCCAGGGTCTGGACTGGGAACCAATTTACTTACAGCCAACCTCTAACCTTGCTCAAAGAACCAAAATCTGGTGAGAAGATGCAACCATCCTGTGGCAGATCCACAGCTCATTCCATGTGGATACCAAATGGGCCGTGCCAGCCAGTAGGCTGGGGGGTCCGTGGCTGGCCCTGCTGTGACTCACACCAACCTGGTAACCCCTTCTGTGGTCTGCTGTGGTGTGTGGCCAGGGGCAAGAGGAACCAACAGGCAGTGAGGATGACGGGCTCTGCCCCATCTGCAATGGTGTTGACTTGGCCAGGGGTGTTGACTTGGCCAACGTGAGCACTTTCAACTGTGCCACCCTAAAGGTGTGTGGTCTTCCCACCTCAACTGCCCTCACCAAGGCCATCAGCTTCTCTGAGCTCTACAGGGTGGGGGCTCCAGACGCCTCACACATCGCTCTAACGCATGAGCACTCACTCTCACCAACTGACGGCACCTTTGGCCACTTTGGCGACTGGACGCCTTCCTTGGTCTCCACTCTACGGGAGCCATTTGTAAAGAAGGCGGACTTGGCCCGTGCTTTGTCCATGGTGCTGGCAAATCAACTTTGTTAGATCGGAGACAAATTCTTGAGGAATTCAAGGACTTTTAAGTCTTCTTTGATGGCAAGAGGGTGAGTGGGTGGGAGAACCAGAGCTGGGGTGGGACAGGATGCGAGGTGCAAGGAGGCAAGAACTCGGTGGTACGAAGTGAGGTTGTGCCGTCCAGGGCCCCACGCCCCTCTCCCTAAAGGGTCACTCGAGTTGTTTATATACAGATTTGGCCCGGCAGTCCACCAGTGAGATGCCGCCTCCTTCCCCAGAGGGCCATGGGGTGTCTCCTGACAGGGATGCAGCTGTGACCCTCAGGTCAGGGCCCGAGTCCTGAGGATACCACCCCCTACAGGTGGGCCCTGTTCCCACACTGAATTCTCTCTCAAAATAAGGAGGATTTCCCAGCCCTGCCATCCAGGCCCTGGGCAGGGTCTTCTCAGGACCCAGGGCTCCCTCAGTCCCCTTCTAAGTGTCTACCTTGATGCCCGGGTGCCACCCCCACACCCCACCCTCTCCTGTGTCCGCCTCACTCACTTTTCCCAGCTCTGCCTTCACCCAGGCCAGCGCCGGACAGGCCACTTACCAGCTGACGTCTTCCTCGCTACTGCTTGGGTCTTTCCCTTGATCTTCGGACTCTGGGGACGAAGGACAGAGCCGTCAGCACCATCACACCACAGCTACCGGAGCTCAGGACCTGCCCAGAGCCACCCACAGCCACCCACGGCAGAGCTCAACTCTCCGCCGTGGCTATGGCTAACCTGAGTTTCTCTCCCACCCGTGCCCAAGCCCGACCCCTCCTGTATTTGCTATCAGCACTTTCCACAGCCTGGTGCCGGGACCTTGAGCCTGGCTCAGTCCCAGCAGCTCAGCCCACCCCCGGCTCCACCTTCTCCCTGCAGGACGCAGGGCGAGGCATGGCCAGCTGCCTTACAGTAAACGCAAGAGGCTCCGGGACCTCTTGCCATTCCTCTTTGTCCTAGCGCAGCTGGCTGGAGGCAGCTGAGCACCAGGGTGGGAGAAGCCCCCAAGACCTGCCCATGCGGCTACCACCCTCCACCCAGGCTTCCTCTCATGGACAGGTGGGACCTGAAACCCCTCTTGGTTTGTCCAGGAAAATCCACCAATCCCCAGGTTCTCCGGGCTCCCCGAGGCGCATCCACCAACCCCCCGGGTTCTCCGGGCTCCCCGAGGCGCATCCACCAACCCCCCGGGTTCTCCGGGCTCCCCGAGGCGCATCGCGGGGTGTTTCTAGTAGTCTTTTTCGGGACCACTTTATGTCTCTGGGCTGCCCTCCGTGAGCGCTGGCCTCCTGTGCTCCGAGTGGCCCAGGCCCAGACACACCCTCTGCCCCCATGGGTCCCCCATGAAGTCGGTCCCCCCACCTCTCCCGCATCCTGGAGGCCTCCCTGTGATGTGGACGCGGCGTCTCACACATCCAGGCACCTGTGGGTGCACGTGGCACTGTGCATGTCATCGAGCCCACCAAGTCTGTGAGGGGCGAGGAGCTGAACATCTGACTCTACCAGTGGTCAGCAAGGCCTGGCCCATCCCCTTGGGTCACAGGGCTGGAAATGCCTCCTGCTTTTCTCCGGCAGAATTTCAGTTGCCTAGGGGCAGCCACCAAGCTCCCAGGAGATGCACTCCTGGGCCGTGGTCTCAGACCCCGAGGGTGCTGCTGCCTGGGGGAGGCTGTGCAGGGTGGACGTCTTTGCCCGACAGGACAAGCAGCCACACAGAAGCCCAGTCTCCCTGCTGCGGCTCCTCCCATCATGCGGTTTTGGGCAAATCCAGCAGGTGTTGAGGGAAATGTCAGCCATGATGGGGCTTGGTCCCTCCGTCCGACCCCGGCCTTTGAGTCCACACTGCGGTGGCACCGGGCAGCATTGTTCAAGACCTGCTCCCTGCCCCTACTTAAATTCCCGCTAAGCAGCCTTGGTGTAACTTATTCTTTTGAGAACTTTACACGTCTTGAGGGAACCCCGCGGGGAGGGAGGTGGGGCGCAGCCTCCTGACTGCTCACACCCCCCAAATAGCAGATCTTTGGATTTTTAAACTCAGAGAACACATATTTTTACATCATTGCTTCTTAAAATTGTCCCCAGGGCTTGAGCAAACCCTGAGTCCTACGGGGCTGTTTCACTTCCGTGGCCCCGTGGCCACCTTTGTGAAGGGGAGGAGGGCAGAGCTGCCGAGGCCGCGGGAGGGAGGGGAGGGGAGAGGAGGGGACGCCCGCTCGCACCTCCGTGTCAGCCCTTCACCCTGTGCTGTGGGCTGGTATCCAAGGTGTGAGGGGGTGACTCTAGCACCATGCCCAGGCCCAGGCCACTCTCCGTTCGGCACACCTGGAAACATAAGTGGCGAGTGTGGACTGACACAGATGCAGCCTACATGTTTTGCGGTCTAGAAGCCATCCGTGTCAAACACGGGCTACGCGGGTTCCTCGCAGGTGGGCGAGGCCCAAGGCTCCTGGCAGGGCCTCCTTGCAAATGGGGGGCCTGGCCATGGTCCTCTCTCCAGGCGTCGGCTGGCTTTGGAGGCCCATGAGGGTCCCGGGCCTGCCCTCCTCTCACCCCTCCTGCCCTTGGCTGTGCCCGGCTGGAGCCCCACAGCTCCGCCCCAGCAGGGCAAGGCCTTCCCAGCAGCCCTGGGTGGGTTACAGGTGTGGACCTGGAATGGTCCCCTCCTCCACCCTTAGCGTTCTGAGCACAGGGCAGTGGGAGGCAGGAGGCCCGGCCCGGTCCCTGCTGCCTGTGGAAGGAAAACGAGTCTTGGGCCCCAAATCACTGAGCTAAGGGGAAGAGTCAGGCTGGAAATGCGTCAGGCAAACCTGCCTCCCATCCTCTTCCTAAATAAGAGCCGCAGAGATAAACGACCACAGGCCGCCTCATCATTCACCCAGGAGGAAATGCCCTGCGAGCCCCACGAGCTCTGCCCCAAGCAGTTCTGTGGAGTTTCACGCTGGGAATGCAGACAGACAGGTGCTGACCGGGGACAGAGATCACCGTCCTCCCTCTGCTCTCCTGAGACAAGCGCGTCTGATGGCTCCCTCCGGGCTGCTTATGTAAAACTGCAGTCACTGAGCCGGACTAGGGTACAAGGGACTCTCCTGCTAACCCCTCACGTGCAAATCGTGTGTTCAGTGAAAGGCTGCTCGAGACCCAGAATAATGCAGTCCTGTGTCTCCTCTGCCTACCCCCTGGGAGCCCCTCCTGCTCTGGGCTGTCCCTTTCTGGACAGAACCAGCGTACCCCCCACAGGGACCGACTGATGCCCCACGTTCCCCTAAAATGTAGGACGCTGGGCTGTGCCCCGCCTTGGACACATGTCATCGCACCTCCGGGGGCTGCCTCGGCGCGTCCCTCACCTTGGGAAGTGACTTTCTAACTGGCTGGGCCCTGATGTGGGTACTTTGGGTTCAGGGCCTGGTGAAGCAGCCGCGCCGTCCACCCGCTCCCCGCGGCCCACAGCCCCTACCCGGCTCCTTGTGAGGCTTCCTAGGGTGGCTGGGAGGGTCCCCCTTGGGCTGCAGGCCTTCCAGGCTCCTGCTCCGCTGAAGTTCAGAGGCCTTGCTGGCCGCCTTGAGGTGCCCAAGGGCCACTCCTGAGGGCAGGACCCTGGGGCCGGGCCGGTGCCTCCTGTGTGTGTTCCCCGTGTCCTTCTCCATCCTCCAGCCCAGCCTCGGCCCGAGCGCAAGGCTGCCACCCTCACACCCAGCTGTCCCGCAGGGCGTAGTCAGGAGGTGCTGGGTGCGCTGTTGCCAGGGGGCTGCTGTGACATCACTGTAAGGTCAGAGGCCAAAGATCGGCTGGTGCCTGGCAGCACAGCGTGGTTCCTGTGCAGGCCGGGGCTGGGGCGGGTTCTGTGTGTTCACGTCTCTGGTCTCTCCACCCCGGAGGGCGGGGAACGGGCACCAGGCCCTACCAAGGCTCCCTCCAGCACAGACGTGGGTCTCCCTCGGTTGACGGGGTGTTTGGGTCTTTCTCTTCCTATCAGGGCAAACAGGACACAGACAACTCAGGAAGACAAAGGCAGCCCCTGCAGGCAGTGGTGGGCTGCAAACGCTGCCGGCCCCGCGCCTCTCCCCAGCCACACGGCACCAGGACGAAACCCTGCTGTGGCCGGGGCTCCGACGAGGCCTTTCCGGGCGGCCCGTGTGGGTTTGCTCAGGCAGGCGGCTTAAACGGTGGGAGCCTATTCCTTCCAGTGCCGGGGGCAAGGTGTCTCACAGTGCTGGCTCCCTGAGGCTCTCTCCTTGGTGCGAAGAGGACAGATTCCGTGTCCTCACGGGGTCGTCCTGTGTGCTGCGTCCTTGTCTCCCCTTCTCATAAGGACGCCGGCCACCC
Organism: Trachypithecus francoisi; assembly: GCF_009764315.1. Classification (NCBI taxonomy): domain Eukaryota; kingdom Metazoa; phylum Chordata; class Mammalia; order Primates; family Cercopithecidae; genus Trachypithecus; species Trachypithecus francoisi. The sequence continues at coordinate 1,567,853 of NW_022681463.1, read as the reverse complement.
AGGGTCAGGGCCACGCGCACGGCCTCGCTTTACCTTCACAATCTCTACAGCTCCACGCCCAAGCGCAGCCACACCCCGGGGTCCTGAGGATCACGGGGTCACAGCTCCAGCACGGGGATTTGCCGGGACAGCGTTCAGCCTGTACTGAGTCCAACAGAAAATCTGCAGCACGCCATCTCCTCCAGCCTCCAGACCACGGTGGGTGGGGAGGCAACGTTTTACCTCTTAGGGTTCTTTGGTTGGGCCTGAGAATTAAAATCAGCAGATGGGCTGGAGGACGGCACGCGCACTCCAGCACGGTCTGTGTGGCTGGGAACGGCCTTTCCTTCCCGAAAGAGGAGGTAACACCCCACAGGGAAGACGCTCTCTAGAGCCAGAAGAAAGCAGCGCTCTTACCCTCACGGACGGCTGCTTCAGCTCAAAACAACCCTTAAAAACACTGCTGCCGGCGCCCCCCAGGACCCGCTTCCTGTGCCCGGGGCTCCTCAGTGTCCGGGGGAAGCAGGTGTGACCCCCAGGCCGCAGGCTCCCGTCCTTCCGGTCTCTTCTTTGGAAGAGCCCAGAGCCGCTCCGCGCCCAGGAGGCCTCAGCTCTTTGGCTAAGTGGTGGGTGCAGGGTGAGAGCCCTGGCCTCACGCACACTCTGGCACTGCCTGGCCTCCTGGGACGGTTCCTCAGAGGCACCTGCTCTGGACGCTCTGATGTTGGGAGTCCCACGGATGCTGCCAGGATGGGAGCGGAGGCTGCTGTCTCTCTCCAACAAGTGCTGGGTCGTCTGGAGCAACAAGAGCAAATGGGTGTCTCTGGGGTCTCCGCAAAGCCACCTGCCGTCTCTTGGTGGGTGCATCCGTCAGTACTTGTGCTGCCGATAAAGACATATCCGAGACCGGGCAATTTATGAAGACGAGGTTGAATGGATTCAGTTCCACATGGCTGGGGAGGCCCCGCAGTCATGGCGGAAGGCAAAGGCACCTCTTACATGGCAGCAGCAGCAGAGAATGAGAATCAAGCCAATGGGGAAAGCCCTTATAAAACGTTTACCTCAGATCTCCGACGTATTCATGACCACGAGAACAGTGTGGGGTAAAACCACCCCATGATTCCGTCACCTCCCCCGAGCCCCTCCCACAAAACAGATTCGGTCACCTCCCACCAAGTCCCGCCCACCATGCATGGGAATTATGGGAGCCCCAATTCAAGATGAGATTTGGGTGGGGACACAGTTGAACCATATCAGTGGGAAACGCGGAGGGGCTTCTGGCCCCTAGACACTCCCACCTCCCACGGCCCCGCGGGACCCTCCTGGCTGTTCTGGGAGGGGCTCCATTCTCCACGTTCCCTGGGGCCTCGTCCTCCTCGCCCTTCTACTTCCCCTTGGAGGGGCTGACCTTGGCCCTCCTGGGTTGACCCCAGCACAGCTGTGCCCAGAGTGTGAAAGGAGCCCCCTGGCTCCCAACACTGCCTGAAGCCCTGCTGGGAAGTGTGGCTCCAGGAGGGCCGGCTGGCCTCCCAGGGAGGATGCCCCCACCTGCAGGGGTTCGTCCACCACACACAGCCACTCCTGGACTGGGGCAGACCCCACACCTCACCACAGACTGAGGAGGCCGGCCAGGCCGAACCAAGCCTCACCCTTCCCTGGGAGAAAGGCCTGGCTTGGTGTCCCCAAAGCCACACCTCCTCATTTTTCTTATACCAGAGCTGATTCACAATAAAATTACCAAAAAAGGAATTCAAATGGAGCAAGGAAAGGAATAGAGAAGTGAGGAAATGCATCAGCTGTCCCTAGCCATGGAGTCTTCACCCAGAGTCCCCCTTAACCCTTTCCTGCCTGGAGGTACAGCAGCCACCTCCCTGGAGGGGCAGTCCGTTCTCTCCTCCCAGGGCCTCCAAGTCACCACACCCTCCACGTTCCTGGAGATGACAGCCCGTGGTGGTCTGTCTGCCCGGCACTCCCTGTGTGGACACCATCTCCAGCCGCACCCCTGGCAGCACTCGACCCTCAGCCCTCAGCACTGTGTGACCCCACACCCTTCCTGAGGGTATCACGGGGCCAGACTCCCACCCGAGGCAACACAGGTGAATGCCACTGTCAGAGCAGCACCATCCATCACCAGAGATGTCAACTGTCACCAGCGATGTCACCTGTCATCGGAGCCTGTCACTGGGGTGTCACCAGCGATGTCACCTGTCAGAGCAGCGCTGCCTGTCACCAGAGAGGTCACCTGGCATCAGCAATGTGACCTGTCATCAAGGCACTGCCACCTGTCAGAGCAGCGTCACCCGTCACCAGGGACGTCACTTGGCATCAGCAATGTCATCCTGCTCCCCAGATGCCACCCTCCTCCCTGTACCCCCACCAATGCCCACATGTGCAATTCCCAGTGGGTACCCCTGGAAAACCAAGCCAGTCCTCAGAAAGAATAAAACATCTGTTTTAATTGGCCAATAAAATACATTGCAAATCACTAGTATTTTATAAACAGAAATGTTAAGTTATAAACCCATGGTAAAAATTGCAGCCCCAACAGCTGTGTGTCCAAAAGTCTATTTTTACAACATTTTCCTCCACTAGTTTTGTGACAACAAAGTTCATATCTGCCATCGAGATGAAGAGTCTGAACTACAGTATTTTCAAACAAGAACCCGGAGAAGTCAGTACAAGGATACGTCGTGCTATGTATTCAAACGGCACTTCCCACACACCTGCCGTCTGCATCCCGGGAGGACGCCCTGTGGGAAAGGCCTCCTCGGCAGTGTGAGGTCTGGAGGGGTCTGTCTGGACCCCATTTTTAGGATGCTCCCCACCCCAATAAAACAGCAGCCCCGCCCCTGCCCTGCACAGCATCTGGGGGTTCGCGACGCAGGTGCAACACTGGCCACGGGCCCTGGAGGGATGTCTGCACCCCTGACGCCCCTGCACCTCAAGCTCAGAATTTCTTCCCTTCTTTGATTTTCTTGAGGACCTGCAGCTGGCCTTCCTGAGACAGGCTTCATTCCTGTTCCATTTGCCTTCCCGGCAGCCTTCCCTTTCGTGGGTATAGGTTTTGACGTTCTGAATTACTTTGTATCAAAGAGCTAATTAAAAATGGTCCTTAAAAAACATAAAGAAAACAGCTTGAAAAATGCACATTTTTTCTATTTTAAAAATCTTCAAACTTCCACAGGGGGTGGCCAATGTTAATTCTGATTTTAACCCCCATTGAACAGCAAAACAATGGGGGCTTCAACTGTGGGCTCAGCAGACACCTGGAGAAGCTGGAGCCCACACTTTTCCCTCCAGGGGACTCTGTGGACAGAACCCGTATCCCCCAAGCACCAAGGACATCCTCAGACTGGGATTTCCGTGTAGTTCTGCACCTCCCAGCCACAAAACTGACCCTTCAGCCAGGAATCAAACGAACCTCAAAAGTGAACAGGGAGGCCGCCTCCCACGCCACCTGGACAGCAGGCACAGTGGGAGAGTAATGCTCTGAACGTCCCAATGTGATGAAGCGGAAAGCGAAGACGGGGCCAGCAGGCCCCCCGGGCACAGAGCCACAGAGCCCAGTGCCACCCGCACCGTGCACGCACGACAGACGTGCACGTGAGACAGATGCACACACGGCCAGAGGTGCAGGTCACAGCCGACTGGACGGGCCGCGGCTCCGAGGCCGGCTGCGGCTAGAGCACAGCCCCCACTTCCTGATCCTTCAGCTGATCCCCAGAACCCCACAAACAAAGAGCCAAAAGCATAGAACCAAAGGACGACACGGTCCACAAGGCCAGGTGGGCTTTCTGCGGGGGGTGTGGTGGCGGTGGCGGCGGTTCTGGGAGAGGGAAGCCCCAGCACCACTTGTCCATGGACCAGGCGGCTGCATCTCACGTGCTGGCTGCGCTTTTCCTTCTCTTCTCCCTCCCAAAGGCTGCAGCTCTGCACGGGCGGCTCACTGGCGCCACTGGGCGCGTCCCGCAGACTTTAAATGGAATGAGTGGAGGTCTCGGACTGCTGCCGGATGTAGTTCTGGAAGCTCTTGTCTCCGATGGGGTGCTCCCTGAAAAGGGGGGCGGGGGAGGGAATGAGGCACAGCCCCCGCTGCCTGGCGCTCACCCACGCGCTACGGGAGCTTTTCCTGTTCCTAAATGTGACCACTCGCCCTGCAATCCACACAAAAAACAGAATCGCAGAGGAGCCAAAGGGACCACAGTGCCCTGGAGGCACCCGCGAGCCTCTGATGTGTGCGCGGGCAGGCGTGGAAGTGCATGTGCACGTCTCTTCCTGCAGCACATGTGTAGCACAAATACATGCGCAGACGTGGAACACGTAGACTCCGTGGCACATATGCAGAACGTGCACATCTGCACTGCAGAGACTGCTCAAGTGTGTGGAGCATGCGCTCTAGGGACACATCTCTCCGCCTGTGCTGGGACACTCAGCAGGCGTGGGCACCTCCTCCCACGTGTTGGGTCCACTTCCTCCCATGTGTGTCCACCTCCTCCCATGTGCGCCTCCTCCCCTGTGTGCACCTCCTCCGTGTGTGCACCTTCTCCCGTGTCTGTGCATCTCGTACCATGTGTGCCTCGTGTGCACCTTCTGCTACAACAAACAACATCATGCTTCACGCATTTTTCAACCTGCTGGCTTTCAGCCATGAGGTGGATGAACCTGATGATATCAACGAGGCAACATACTTGGAAGGCAAACGGGGCTGTCTCCCCAGAAGAATGTCGAGAGGGATCTGATATGATTGATGTCAGAGGTGAAGTCACAGCACTCAGGAGGTGCTGCAGGCTCAGTCCCCTGAGCAACTCGGTCCAAGTCAGAGCCACAGGACCTGTCACTGTCCTGGAGCCTCACCACTGCCCTTCCCAGACCAGACCCGCATGGTGGAAGGAAGGAAGGGTTAAGAAGGGAGGGAGAGAGGGAGGAGAAGGAGAAGGGTTGAGGAGGAGAGAGGGAGGACGGAAGGGAGGGATGACAGAAGAGAGGAGCGAGCAGGAGGGTGAAAGTGAGGAGGAGGTTGTACAGCTACACAAGGCTCTCGGGCTTACCCACCCCTGAACAAGCCTGTGTGGTGGGTTCTGCCATGGTGGACCCTGGGTACCCACTGGATGGAGAGAGTGACACAGACACACCTGCTCACTCCAGGCCAAGAGCCAGTCTAGCACTTTACATAGTTTAAGTCAATCTTCCAGCAATTCAGGAGGGTCTTACAACCCTCTGTTTCATGGAGTGAGGGGGAGTGGAGCTTAGCTAAGCACCACGTAGCCTGCAGTCTGTGACTAGGCTGAACGTACTCAACCTCGCCGCACCTGCCTCATGAGACAAGAGTGGGTTTTGTCCAGAGCTGGCCCTACTCCTGGACACCATGGGTGGCCTGGAGAGATGGCAGAGGGTGTGCCACTCAGCCAAGGCAGAACAAGGCCTGGGCCTAGAGACTGCCAGAGCACGTGAGGCCAGCATAGCAGAGAGGCTGGGAGGCAGCAGGCGAGGGAGGCACCCCGGACCTTGGCTGGGGTCCTGGAGAGCAAAGGCAGCACCTGCTCCGAAGGAGGGACCAGCAGCGCTGGGCCACGTCCACTGACCACCGCCAGGTGCCAGCCAGGTGCAGCTGGGATTCTCCTCACCAGGCGGACACCTGTGCACAGGCGGCCTCACCCAGGAGTTCCCTGCAGCCCCACCCACCGCACCCTCCCGCCCACCACGCTGGCCGTCCAGGGCAGGCACGGGAGCGGCACTCACTGGCTTCCATATTTCGTCTTCTTGAACTTGTCCCTCTTATACTGGGCGTGCTCCTGCTCCAAAGCCCCGACGCCAGCGATGACCTGCTTCAGCGTCTTGTAAGTCTCCTGGGGGTCGTCAATGATGAACGTCGAATACTCCTCCTGCTCCGGGCCGTCGTACACGGATTTGCTCCCACAGGCCTCTGTGGAGGACGGAGGGGTCAGCACAGGGCAGGAGCCCAGGGTCCAGCGGCCACCGGCCCCGTCTCCACACAGCTGCATCACTGCAGGCCCCACCCACAGCACACGTCCTTCCAACGCAAGCGCCTTAAGAAAGGGCTGGCCGCCGCTCGTAAACGCAGACGGACACAGAAACCATTCCCGCGGCAGCCACTGTCCTAACCGGACCACGTCACTGCACTGAAGGCCATTCTGGGGCCTCGCCCCCCGCGGACGGCCATGGAACCCGAGCCGGGGCAGGGCCCTGCGCCACCTGAGTCCGAGCACCTGAACCAGGCACGTCTCTGCCTCACTGCTCACAGCGCCTGGGCACGCACCCCCAGAGCCAGCACCAATGCCCTGCAGCTGTGCCCATCTCGATAGAATGAATGTGCCCCAGATCCATGGGTTGAAATCCTAACCCTCAAGGGATGGCGTCCGGAGGTGAGGCCCTCGGGAGGGGACGAGGCGTGACGGTGGAACCCTTGGGCAGGGGACGGGCGCCCCTATAAAAGACGCCGAGGAAGCTGGCTCGCCCCTTCCACACATGAGGACACGATGAGACGCTGGCGGGCTGTAGCCCAGAAGAGGGTCCGCAGCAAAACCAGCGTCACTACACTCTGATCTTGAGCTTCTCAGCCTTCATGCTGGGAAGTGAATTCCTGCTGTCTGTAACCACCCAGCCTATGGTACAATTTTATTGCAGCCCAAACTGACTAAGAACTTGGGACTGAGAAGTAGCTGCTGCTGTAACAAGGACCTTCAAATGTGGACTGGCTTTGGAACCGGGTGCTGGGTGAAGGCTGCAGGGGTTTGGGGGTGCATGCTGGAAGCGGCTTGGCTGGCGTGAATGCCCTTGAAGGGCAAAGCTGGGGGCTCGGGAGAGGAGGAGAGCCGCAGAGAAGGCCTGTCTTAGGGGATGTCTACGTAACCCTGAACAGAACGGTGGCACGAGCACGGGTGGCAAAGGCTGTTCTAACAACCTCTCAGATAGAAAGCATGGCCGTGCTACTGGACAGCGGAGAAAAAGCCATCCTTTTGACAAAGTGGACCTGTGTTCACGCCCTCGTGTTCTGGGAGGGTGGAACTTGAGAGTGATGACATCAGACACGTAACTGAGGAGATTTCTAAGCAAAATGCTGGGGGAGCGGCTTGGGTCCTCCTGATCGCTGACAGCAAAATGGGAGAAGAGAGATGATTTGAAGGTGGAATTGTTGAGCAAAAAGGAACCAGAACGCAAAGAGTTGGTTAAGTTAAAGGATTTGAGAATTAAAATTCCAGCCTCTCCATATCTCAAAAAAATGAGAAAGTGTGTTTGGAACAGACCACTAAGCAAGTGGCCGTGCGGCCGTCTGATAAGGAGACAAGTGTGGGGCTGAGCCACGGACTTGACGAACCATCTCAGCCACAGCTGGGAGCAGAGAAGGAACCGTGCCAGCCGGGGACTGCCAGATGGAACCAGGAGACAGAGAAAACAGGATGAAATGAAGCCAGGCCATAGAGCTATTCAGCCATGAGCACCTGCCATTCTTCAAGACGAGGGAAGAAGGACCCAAGGGGGGCAGGGCCACCATAGTGCTGCTCTCACCCAGAAGGAGTCCATGGAGCATGTATCAGATGCAAAATTCTCAGCTGGAATATTAAAAAATAAAACTGGCAATAACTAGAAAAAAATCACAATAAGGAATCTGTAGTTCCTCTTTGTATGATAAGGTTTAAAACGGAGGATTTAGGGAAAGCTCAGAGCAGCATGTGTGTGCGTGGACTTCAGCAAAGCACCTGCTACATTTTTACGAATGGCTGCATGATCAAGATGCGAAGTTGTGGAGAAGAAAATGAATCAGCTGGTGGGTTTGTGCCGACTGAGCGTCCAAAACGGATTAGAGGGTGGGTTTGTGCTGACTGAGTATCCATGGCCCCCAACAACAGATCCAAGTGCTTGTCCAAGCGTGAGCCGGGCCCGGGAAGACATGGCGTCTGCACAGCTGGGACACCAAGCCATGGGGAGGACGGCCTGAGGCACAACCACCACAGCAGACCCCACTGCTGGGCGCAGCCCCAGGCTCCCTCAGACACAGGACGACAGCACTAAGCTGCATTCTGAAGTTAATTATGAGGCCGTGGCCTGTGAAGACCGGCCCTTTATCTGACCAAAGCATAACAAGGTGTCACAGTGAAAAGAGCATTTACGTAACAGCTGCGATGAGCCACCGTGCTCCAGGCTGTGTGTAAGCCACTCCAACCTTCCCCAAATCTCTAACCAAGGGGATATGCCTGTCCTGTAGATGAAGAAACAAGTGGCTTGTCCCAGGACACAACTTGATCACAGCGACCTGCTGGCCCCCATAGCAGAGCTCTTCCCACTCCTGCCGCCGACTTCCAGACTGTCTGCAAAGTCACAGTGGCACGGCCCAAGGCCACGGCCAGCCCTCTGCATGGGACCCCACCACGCCCTGCCATGGGGCCTCACCTGCAGGACTGGGTGCCACCCTGTCACCAAACTTCAGGACAACATAAAGAACTAGAGTGTGCCCAAGGGAGGTTGGCCAGGGGAGAGGCCACACCACGTGTGGGATGGGGAGGGGACAGTGACCATCTGCCTCCCGCACAGGCGCCCTGGCACAGCACTCCTCAGCCCACGGCCAGCAGAAAGGTCCTGCTGCACTGGGTGGAAAGAATCCCGCGGGCCAAGTGACGGGAAGTCATTAGAACTCTCCGACAACAAACCATCCGCCTCAAGGATGCACGGAGATTCCAGCCGAGGCGTGAACACCACAGAGGAGGGACTCAGTGCCCTGAGGGGTGAGGTCCCTGGACTGAGGCTTCCAACCATGCTGATGTGCTGTGAACCCACATGGAGGGTATGTGGGACCTGTTTCCATCTGTCCATTGTCCATCCACCAATCCCTCACCCATCCGTCCATCCACCCATCTGTCCATCTACCCATTACTCACCCATCATCACTCACCCATCCGTCCCTCCACCCATCCGTCCACCCATGACTCACCCTCAGTCCATCCACCCATCACTCACCCCTTGGTCCATCCATCCATCACTCACCCATCTGTCAATCCATCCATCATTTGTCCATCGCTCCATCCACCCATCAGTCACCCACTGGCCCATCCACCCACCTACCCACCCACTCAGCTGCCTGCCCGACCATCTGTCCAGCACACCCATCCAGGTGCTAGGCACTTCCTCTGTGCCAGGCCCAGGAAGGTCATTGCACGTGGAAACTGAGGAGATGGGAGATGGTTGTGACTTTGGTGACACAGGTGATCCCAGGTGACGTGGTTTGGATTTGTGTCCCCACCCAAATCTCAGGTCAGACTGGAAGCCCGAGTGTTGGAGGAGGGGCCTGGGGCGAGGTGAGGGGATCATGGGGGTGGACTCCCCCATTGCTGTTCTCGTAACAGCGAGTTCTCACGAGGTCTGGTTGTCTGGACGTGTGTGGCACCTGCCCCATCACGTAGGAGGTGCCTGCTTCCTTCCTCTTTGCCCTCCCACCATGATCGAAAGTTTCTTGAGGCCTCCCCAACCATGCTTCCCGTACAGCCTGCAGAACTGTGAGTCACTCAATCTTCTTTTCCTTATAAATTACCCAGGCTCAGGGAGCTCTTCATAGCAACGTGAGAACTAATACACTAGGCTACGGGGATGGGGAGGCTGGGAAGCGCCTGGGGGAGGACACTTCCAAGGTAAACAGGGTCTGCCAGACTGAGGCGCAAGGCTGCTCCCGGCAGAGGAAGGAAGAGCTGGAGCTATGGTGTGGGGTGCATGGCCTGGGAGGGGCTGAGCAAGGTTGGAGAGTGGTGCATGCAGCAAGCTGATCACGGAGGGCCTGGTCAGCATCTTTCAGAACCTGGGTCTTGTGTGTGATGACCTCACCCTCTCCAAGGCTCCTGGACTCTGGCCTCCGCTGTGTTGGTTCCTTCTATGAGAGGGCTGGGAAGAGGCGAGCTGATGCCTGACCCACTGTCTTGGCTACCCTGAGGCCTTGTGCCATCTGCACAGTATCCAGGGACCTCAGACCCGGGACAGCACCTGGTGGGACCTCAGACTGAGGGACAGCACCTGGTGGGACCTCAGACCCAGGGACAGCACCTGGAAGGACCTCAGACCGAGGGACAGCACCTGGTGGGACCTCAGACTGAGGGACAGCACCTGGTGGGACCTCAGACTGAGGGACAGCACCTGGTGGGACCTCAGACCCGGGACAGCACCTGGCACACTTGCTGGGGAGAAGACGCTGTAGTAGGTGGTGGCCCACGAGTGCGTACGTGTGTGGTTGTCTGAGAATGTGTGTGCATGCCTGCACATGGGCCTGCACATGTGAGCATGTTGTGTTCAACTGCACATGTGTGCAGATATTGTTGCCTTGCTTGTCTGCACACATATGTACCTGTGTGTTCATTTCATGCATGTATGGCTGGAAACGTGTGTGTACATGGCTATGCATCCATGTGTACATGCCTGTGCGTGTGTGTATGCCTGGAACCACGTACACCCAGGGCATGTGGGGCTGGAGAACAGGCGTGGCCAAGCTCACAGATGGGCAGGTGCATGGACACTCAGGCAGGACTCGTGTTTCCAGGCCAAGGTACACTTGACACTTCTGGGTTAAATCAGGGGAATGAAAAGAAGAAAATCTAACAGGCATAACTCCGGGCACATTCTGCTCCATTTCCATTCTGAGCGGGACTCAAGGGCCCTGTCACATGATTTCCAAGAGCAGATCTGAGTCTACCAGACCCTAGCACAGAAACGAACGCAGCTGCTTCGCACCCCCGCCCCCCGCCGTGGGCTCTTCTTGTCTCTGCCTCTCCTGAATTACAGACCTCAGACTACTGTCCCTATGTTGTCTAATTGGGCTTACCTGGATTGCTATTTCAATTCGGTAAAGCAATTCAATGTCACAGAAAATGATACTGCAAATAAATTTGAAACACACGGTATGCCTGGCACTGTTTCAAATCTATATACATATCATTATCTGTGACTCTGAATTGCTTTACAGAATTAGATGGCATGTGTGCACACACATACATGCATGCTCAAACACGTGCCCAAAGACATGCATGCACTCACGTGCCCACACATTTCCACACATGCACAAACGCATGCACGTTCATGTGTCCACACATTCACACACACTCATACATGTCGTGTCCACACAGTCGCACATGCTCAAACGTGTCCACACATTCCCACACTCACACACATCCACACATTCATGCACTCACACACGTGTCCGCACATTCATGCACACTCACACATCCACATATTCATGCACACTCACACATGTCCACATTCACGCACACTTATACATCGTGTCCACACATTTATGCACACTAACACATGTCCACATACTCATGCACACTCACGTGTCCACATTCATGCATGCATGCTCATGTTGTGTCCACACATTCACGCACGCTCACACATGTCCACACGTTCATGCACACTCATACATGTCCACATATTCATGCACAGTCACGTGTCCACATTCACACATGCTCACACGTCCACACATTCATGCACACACGTCCACACATTCATGCACTCACACACATGTCCACACATTCACACACTGACACATGTCCACACATTCATGCACAAACACATGCCCACACATTCACGCACTCACACATGTCCACACATTCATGCACTCACACACATGTCCACACATTCACACACTGACACATGTCCACACATTCACACACTGACACATGTCCACACATTCATGCACACACACGTGTCCACACATTCATGCACTCACACGTGTCCACACATTCATGCATGCTCACACACGTCCACATATGCACACTCACGTGTCCACATTCACATACACTCATGTGTCCACACATTCATGCACACTCACACATGGCCACACATTCACAAGCTCATACATGCCAGACACATGCGCACATCTCGTATGTGTCCGCACACATGCATGCACACTCAACGTGTCCACACACATGCATTTGTCCCTCTGGAAAACACAAAGGAATGAAAAAATAGGGTCCTCTAAAGAAATCTGGCAGTACAGAGGTTACAAGTTAAATTCCATCTAAAAATTATCTATAGAACCTGTTAGCAAGGTAACTGTCCCCCAAATAGCTGCCTACCCTGCAAAAAGCTTTTCGCATCCATCCATCCGTGCTACAAACACAACTACACGTAGCCCACACTACACGAGAGGCTCAGACCACAGGTTTTCACCCCACAGCATGCTCCTGTGGCCAGGGCCTCGCCAGGTGTCCCCTCGCTGCACGGATTGGTGTGTCGGGCACACTCACCCTGCATCTTCTCCAGCTTGCTCATGTACGAGTTGAAGAGGGAGTAGATACGCTCTGTCTCACGGTCCCCATCAATGTCCAGCTGGATGTTGGCCGGGAGGCCGCTGTCCAGACACATCAAGAACAGAAAGATAAAAACACTTATTTAAATGATGCTTTTAATAATGACATTAATTTTTAAAATGTCACTGAAGAAAGAAGACGATAATGTTGGAAGTGAAACTCGAGACAGGACCTATTTGCCGTCCGTCTGTACACAGCCAGCATGTTGGCTTGCTGAGCAAGTCTAGTGGTGTCCACAGCAGCATGGACAGCTGTGTCACCAGGCCGGCCACAAGCCGAAACGAACTGGCAACCTCTGCTTCAGTTACCATCAGCCTATTTGGACACTTGGCAAAAGATCCTCGCTGTTCAGTACTTAAAACGTGCTTATCGTTTGTACTAACTGACCTTTCCTGAAATCATGCTGTACCGAGTTATGTCTTGTTTAAATCTATTCCTACTCCAGAATCTTCTCAATACATAAGAAATTTAGGAAGATTAGGTGCCAAAATCCCCAGCGTAATACTTGTACATTTTTAGTATCATACAGAACTAAATTCCCAGGAACTATGAACATGCCAGGCCTCATGTGGTTTATTCCTTCAGTCATTTCAAACACGGAAGGAGGCTGTGCGGTTATGTCCCTGCTCACTCTACGTCCGCTTCTCCTACGTTCACACCAGCACACGTCAGGCTGGAGTGCAGTGGCACGATCTCAGCTCACTGAAACCTCTGCTTTCCAGGTTTAAGTGATTCTCCTGCCTCAGCCTCCCGAGTAGCTGGGATCATAGGGCCCCGCCACCATGCCGGCTAATTTTTGTATTTCTAGTGGAGATGGGGTTTCACCATGTTGGCCAGGCTGGTCTCGAACTCCTGACCTCAGGTGATCCACCTGCCTCGACCTACCAAAGTGTTGGGATTATAGGCGTGAGCCACCGAGCCCGGCCTCATGTCTTTTAATAAATCTTACTTGTCTTATTATGAAAATCCTCCAAAGCCGGGTGCGGTGGCTCACGCCTGTAATCCCCACACTTTTGGGAGGCTGAGGCAGGTGGATCATCTGAATTCAGGAGTTCAAGACCATCCTGGCCAACATGGTGAGACTCTGTCTCTACTAAAAATATAAAAATTAGCCGGGTGTGGTGGCATATACCTATAATCCCAGCTACTCGGGAGGCTGAGAAAGGAGAATCGCTTGAACCCGGGAGGTGGAGGTTGCAGTGAGCTGAGATCACACCACTGCACTCCAGCCTGGGCAACAGAGCGAGACTCTGTCTAAAAAAAAAAAAAAAGAAAAGAAAAGAAAATCTACATTGTACAGAAGCACGTCTTTGACGGCTTCAGACACAGGGGGCTCACGGTTAATTTAACATTTGCACTCAGGTGCAACCAACAGGGAGGGCCTGAGAGGAATCCGCGGGGCTGTTAATTATTTTTAGCAAATTCTGCCTTGTGCAGAACGCGTGAAATATGCTCTTTAATTTAGTAAATACTTTTTAAAAGGCAGAAATGCTTCTTATAGCTAAAACAATTCTTAAATCATAAAATTTCTGATGCTTCTGTAATTTTTTCCATACTGATTAGAAATTGTTTTACCAACTTATTTTTGTTTGAAGTGTGGTAGCTTTTCCCTTTTCTTCCCAACTTCTCTTGCAAAAAAAGAAGTGGGTTTCCGTCAATGAACTGAACAGACGTCCAATATTGTATATGCCTTTTGAGCTGAGTAGCTCAGTATTCGGATACTTGGTCATTTGTTTCATTATGTAATTGATAAAATGGTGTCATTTATTCATGTTAGTTCAACCACATATTTATGCTGTCTGGGGATGGGCGGTTATACTTCCGTGTGAGAAATAATTGTCAGTCTTTAACAGTTTGTAAAACCTTAGTGGTGAGAGCTTAAACATCTAAATAAATAATGAAATGCATTTATCATCAAAAAAAAAAAAAAAGCAAAGAAGAAGATGAAGTGACTGACATTAAAACACGTTCCTGGCCAGTCAGGGGGTTCATGTCGGTAATCCCAGCACTCTGGGAGGCCGAGACAGAAGGATAGCTTGAGCCCAGGAGTTTGAGACAAGACCACCCTGGGCAACACCGGGAGACCCTTACGGTGAGATTTGGACAACATAGTGAGACCCGTCTCTACAAAAAACAAAATTTAGTGAGCTGGGCGTGGTGGCGCCTGCCTGTAGTCCCAGCTACTCAGGAAGGTGATGTGGGAGGATTGCTTGAGCCCAGAAGTTTGAGACCAGTCTGGGCAACGTGGTGAAACCTCGTTTCTACAAAAAACCTTAAAACAATTGGCCTGGAGTGGTGGAGCACACCTGTAGTCCCAGGTACCTGGGAGGCTGAGGTGGGAGGATGGCTTGAGCCTGGGAGGTGGAGGCCTGAGACTGCACCACTGCACTCCAGCCTGGGCGACAGAACGAGATCCCGTCTCAAAAGCATAAAACTAAAAAAGCATCCCCGAGCTGGGAGAGCTGAGGCCGGCTGTGGGTGTGCGGGACAGGGGAGGCTCCCGAGCTGTCTGGTCTCGGCAGCTGGAGACTCTTGGGACCCACAGACCTGCCAAGGCAGCGAGCAAATTCGGCAGACGTTTTCTCATGGAGAGAAATGGCCTGGAAGGAAGCCTCCTGGGGCTCTGTCCCCTGCAGGGTCGGCTGCAGCTGGGGATGGGCCAGGTTTCCTCTCCTCCCCAGGCTGCAATGCTTGCCGCTCTCCCAGGATTGCGAGGATACAGGAGAGCACTGGCCTCTCCTGGGGGTCCTGGGGCAGTGGCCACGCATGCCTGGGCGGCAGCCAGACCTTCCTCCTGAGCTTCAGCCTCTGTGTCCACGAAGCAGATCTAAGGTCCCATCTTGGAGGCTGAGGGAGGATTGAACAGTGGCCCAGTGTGGAGCACAGCTCATCCCCTGCAGGGCCCTTATGTGAGGCCATAATGTGGCCAGGACAACAGTGAGGTGCCTCTCACGGAGCATAACCGGGGACGCCGGGCACCCCGGCCTCCTTCTAGGACCGGCAGACATGACCCTAGTCCCTGTGGAACTGCCGGAGGCCCAGCTGACAGGGGGCCCAGCTGACGAGCGGCCGGGAAGACAACGGGCTGCTGCGTCACACGGAATCAAGATGGGTGTCCTGGGCCAGATGAAGCTTTCAGCGAGGGGCTTACTCCCACGCTCCTCTCAGAGAAGCAGGATGGCCGCGGCCTGGGGGCCCCCCTTCACCCTGACTTCCCACTAACCCAGGGCAGGGCCTCAGGAGGACCCTCGAAGGCCTGCAGCACCCTCGAGTCTGCACAGAGCTTTCGAGAGACTGGGCCCAGATGCCCCCTCGGGTGGGAGGCTCCTGGGACGAGGCGAGTGCAGCCTCGTTTATTTGCGGCTTACAGGCAGACATGCGCCGTCCACTGGTCCCTCCCTACTTGGCCCCTTGGCCACACTTCCTGCACAGTGCACACGCTGGGCGGCGAGGCACAGACCTACCCGGTGCAGGGCGAGCAGCCTGGAGCCGAGTCCGAGGGCGCCCTACAGCACAGCCAGTGGCCACTCAGGTAGGCGGACGGGTGGTAGACAGTGAGACGCTTCTGGTTGCACTGGCTCACTTTGGTGAGGATGTCGATCCAGTCCTTGGCCTCCACGCAGTTGTTGGCCTGGATGTACAGCGCACGCTCCGGCTGGATGACCTGGAACATCTGAGGACGCAGGCGGGCTCAGAACAGTGCACACGAGGTCTCGTGGATGAGCGCGTGCAAGCGTCTGCCAGGCACCTGGCCGTCCTCGCTGGTGCCGTAAGAGGGGACGCTGAGGGTGCTCAGGCCCAGGCGTCCTGGAGCTCTAAGCCCCAGAAGAGGCCAAGGCTGGGGGGGTGCATGGAGCTCTCTGCCACCCTTAAACCTGACAGCTGGGGCCGTGGGGAACGGAGGTGAGAACTGGTGTGGCTGGAGACATGGCTGGGTGGCCAGGAACGGCTTGACCAAGGTGCTTTATGTACTGGAGCCTTGGAGGTCTCCACTCAAAAGGCAGAAGAGGGGCCCTGTGGCCTCCCCACGAGGCCTCCGCAGCCGACCGCAGGCGTCCCATCCACACAGAGCTCCTGCGGTGTCAGCCCAGGTGGCCCGACCTGCTCAGCTCCTCTCCCACCTGACCAGCCCAGGGTGCTTCCTCCTCCTCTCAGCTGGGGTTAGGGGGCTGCTTTCTCTTGAAGCGTCTCGGGGCAGCAACAACCTTTGCCATTTACTACTCATTCAACACACATGACCAAGCACCAGCACTCTCCTAGGTCCCGGAGACCACGCCTGGCCTAGAGTTTCTGCTGAACCTGCAGCCACCAAGAAAGACTAACAAGGGCAGGTGTCAGCAGGGGCCGGAAGTGAGTAGTGCTGGTGCTGCGGTCGGGGCTGACTCAAAGTTAGTAAAGCAGGGGTGGGGGCAAAGGGTGTTGAAGGCAGAAGAAATGGAAGGCACAAAGGTCCTGGGGCAGGTGGGACAGGGGTCCTGTGATTGGAGGGATGGGGGTCCTGGGGCAGGAGTGACAGAGGCCCTAGGATTAGAGGGACGGGGACCCTGGGGCAGGGGGGACAGGGATCCTAGGATTGGAGGTCAGAAGCTCGCAGAAGGAGCCGGCTCTGCTGCACACAGAAGACAGGTTTTCTGAGTAGGAGGCCGACTGGAGGCTGCGAGGCCTCTTATGTGGGACTTGCCCTTGAGTCAGGAGCCAGGGGGACGGTGGCCTCTCTAGCGGACAGGCCTTCTGCACTGGTCTGGGGAGGATTTGGGCTCCAGGTTTCTGGTGAACAGCTGAGGTCTGATTTACAGAGGCCAGGAGCCACCTGCCTTGCACCCGGCACACGTGTGCAGGTCTCGGACTGGACACCCCCATGCATGGCTGTGATCCCCATGGAGGGCATCCTGGCCATCACCCCAGGCTTGGTCCTGCCTCCAGGAGCAGCCTTCAGAAAGGTTTCCCCAGCGGGTGAGAGTCTGGCCTGGCAGTAGCCCCAGGGGAATCGGGCTCTGAGGAAGTCAGAGGGAATGAACAGCTGGGAACAGGCGGCTGAAACTAGGGAATTATCGGGAATCTATGTGAAGGCTGGAGGTGCTTCCAGAACATTTCCACACTGCTGCCTCCGAGGGATGGTCTCAGGGCCGGGTCCCAGCCATCCCCTCAGTCACAGGCATTGAGCCCACACCCTCCTCTTCCCACCACCCCCTCTTCCCAACCCTCCTCTTCCCACACCCTCCTCTTCAAATTACTCTACAACTTAGGCCTTTTGCGGGATCTGTCTGGACTGCCCGTGAATAACACGCTAGCAGAATCCCACCCACGGTAAGGAACGTGCATTGACTTTGGCACGAGGCCCAGGGACTGTGCCTTCCCTGCAACCGTTCTCTGGCCCTGATGCTGCAGGCGGGGCACAGAAAGCTTGTCCCAGACAGCACGTGTCAGGGTACAGGGTCAGCCTCAGGATGGCACAGACGGCGGGGGCACTGAGTCACCAGGGAGAACGTGGCCAGCGGCCGACTCTGGGAGGCACCGGGGAGAACATGGCCAGCGGCCGACTCTGAGAGGCACCGGGGAGAACGTGGCCAGCGGCCGACTCTGGGAGTCACTGGGGAGAACGTGGCCAGCGGCCGACTCTGGGAGCCACCACACAATGGCGACGTCACGGACACCTCTAGGGGATTCCTGCCAAAAATGTATCATCAGAACCTGCCACGTCGGCACATCGACAAACCCACAGGGAGGGACGTCCACAAAACCGAAGGCCTGCATGCCTCAAAAATGCCAAGGCCACGACACACAAAGAAAGGCCGGGAGTGTCCAGTCGGCCAGACTGAGAAGCAACAGAATGCAGTGCGGACTACATCCGGAGGGGAAGAAACCACAGCCGGAGGAACGGGACCAGACGGCAGCAAACGCAAACGTGGCTGCGCTGGTGACGCACGATGGGCGTCTGCTGTGGTTTCGGGGTCTGCGCTGTGGGAAACACTCAGAAGCATTGATATCGTTCAGAAAAGCACGGTCAGGGCCGGGTGCGGTGGCTCACGCCTGTAATCCCAGCACTTTGGGAGACCGAGGTGGGCGGATCACGAGGTCAGGAGATCGAGACCATCCTGGCTAACATGGTGAAACCCCGTCTCTACTAAAAATATAAAAAACTAGCCGGGCGAGGTGGCGGGCACCTGTAGTCCCAGCTACTCGGGAGGCTGAGGCAGGAGAATGGCGGGAACCCGGGGGGCGGAGCTTGCAGTGAGCTGAGATTGTGCCACTGCACTCCAGCCTGGGCAACAGAGCGAGACTCCGTCTCAAAAAAAAAAAAAGAAAAGCATGGGCAGGACCCGTGGAGGGAGAAGGAATGAATGTGACTGGGGAACGAGGCCACATGTGGGTCTGGGTCAAGTGTGTGTGGAAAGTACTTGTTCTACTCATGCAACTTCTATAAATCCAAAATTATATCAAAATAAAAAAGCTTCCAAAAGAAATTCCAGACGGTCCCAAGCCTGCTTCTGGGATGTCTTGGACGAGGGCACCTTGACCTTGGGGACCCTGCGGGGGACGTCCCCCGGAGCAGCTCAGGCCCCACCTTCTGGCAGGTTCCACCCCACCCTGGTGACCCCAGACACGGAGTGTGGCTCCTGTGATGCAAGATTCCGACACAAACTCTCCAGCGCCTGGGGAGCACCCCCAGTAACACGGAGACTGAGAAGCCTGGAGTGAGGGGGTGGGGAAGGGTGAGCCCTGGGCCAGGCACGGGAAGAGAGCAGAGAAAACCTGGCCAGCCCTCAACCCGAAAGAGAGGCTTGGGGGCATCACACTCACGTTTTTCATTTTGAAAGACTCCTCCTCCAGCTTCTCCACTGCCAGGATGTTCTCGATGGGAATGCTGTAGAGAGGCTGGTCCCCTAAGGCAGGGAGGGGCTGTTGGCAGGTGCAGCCCCTGCTGTCCCGGCTGGGGTATGGGTGGAGCTGAGGGGTCTCTGCCGGGGGTCTCTGCCGGGGGTTCTCTGCTGGGGGTGTCTGCCGGTCGGGGGGATCTCAACTCAGGGGGCCTCTGCTGGGGGTTCTCTGCCGGGGTGCCCCGAGCACGAGGAGGTGCCCCACGTTCCTCTCCTTGGGCGTGATGGCTGAATCACTGACAGGCCGCAGGTGCGGAGGCTGAGGGGGCCTGGGACCCACCCGGTCCTCGCATCCTCACCGCTGCCGTGGCCTCAGGCTCTGTCCCCAGAACATGTCCCCGTTCTCGTAGGGAGAAACGGCTCGATATTTCCTAATCCAGATCTGAGCCAGCAGATCTAACAGCGGGGGCAGGAGGTGGTGGGAAGCCCCGTCTATCTCCGGGGAGCAGCCCCCTGGCCGTGACGAGGCAACCAGAGGAGGAAGGGACGTGGACGGAAAAGCACCTTACTGATGCGGTCGGCTCTGTGTTTACTGGTTCTCTGGGGAAGCAGGTTTCCCTCACTTTCCAGCAGCAGGTCTGAAAGACCCCTTCAGGGATCTTTGAAGGCAGAGCCGCAAGCAGAGGCCTCTGGGTCACTGCGACCCCAGGCTCTGCCGGCAGCACCAAATCCTTCCTCCCCTCCGTTCTCCCCCGGAAAAGCAGACTCAGTCCCAGGGCCTAGCACGCTCCAGCGGGAGCCCAGGAACGCGGCCTTGCTCCTTACCTTTGCTTTTGTGGTAGGTAAATTCATGGTTGGTCAAGCGAAACCATCTCTTCTTAAAATTCTTCATCCCAAAGCGCTTCCGTCCTTGCGCCCTCTTGATCATGAGCCTGTGTGAAGAGCACAGGGCTGGGGTCCAGGCCTCAGCCGCCTCCCTGCACAGGCGCAAAGCCATATCCCCCAACATTCTGTGTTCTGAGACCTGAGACGGGCGGTGGATTTTCAGTATCTTATCATTTTACTCTGAGTGATGAGATTAAAATTGGAAGGCAATGCCTCTCCTTTGAAAAGTTGAGCACTGACTGCTTTGAGTCACCAGTTGGTGATGGCACCAGGTTTCAGGAGATCTCCAACCCTCCCGCCTCCCACACTGAACTTTCAACAGCGGTGCCGCCGGAAACGCCAACGCGATGCTCCCACGGAGGACCCGAGGCCGTGGACTCGGGGTCAGGGGTCGGGGTCAGGGTGGGCCACGGGCTCGGGGTCAGGGGTCAGGGCGGGCAGCGGGCTCAGGGTGGGCAGTGGGCTCGGGGCAGGGCGGGCAGCAGACGCCCACAAAACCCACACCTGTGGTGTGCAGGAGTCGCGCCCCGGTGCCTCTGCCAGACCAAACCTGCCCCCCTCAGGACCAGCCCTGATGTGGCAGAAGGCACCACTGGGCCACGTCCTCAGGAAATGTGGGGAGCTGGAGATAGGACAGCCACCGAGATGCAAGGCCTCAGCGAGGACGACCTAAGGCCTGGCCCCAGGCAGGTCCTCCAACGCCCTCCTGGCAGCCCAGGGCCCTCCGAGGCTCGGCCTTCATCGCCGGGCGGGGTCCCTGACCAGAACCGGTGGCCGAGCTGGAGGAGAAGAAAGTGGCCGGACAGACTGACTGGAGGACAGAGGTGGAAGCTGAGGAGGAGGAGCCAAACTGGAGAGACAGGATGGGGAGGTGGGCGGGGGAGACGCACAAACACTCAGAAATCAGAATGAGGGGCTTTGGGCAACCACACAGCCAGATGTGGCCAGGGAGCTGCAGACGCACACAGGAGGGTGCGGAAGCTGCTGGGAGCCGCCGGGACAGCACAGTTCACAACCAGCGGATGCAGAACGCCGTTCATTCCAGGGATTCGCAGACAGGAAGTCAGCCCTGGGGGCTGTGGAGGACCAGCGGACGCAGCCAGACGTGCAGGGCGGAGCCCACACAGATGTGTTGGGGGGACCAGGAGCTCCACGGGGTGCCGGCCTCCTTGAGGGCAAGAGGACACCTCTGACAAGACTCTGGACCACGCAGCAGTTAGATTTGAGTAGTAGTCTTGTCATAAATGTGTTTGGTTTTAGGGTTTTTTTAAGAACCCCAACTTTCTGAGGGCCCTCAGTGGATGAGGCTGCATGTGAATTTTATATGCAGGTTCCCAGGTCGAGGTAGTGCCAGGTGGAGAGAAGCCAGTGGCTCCTCACTGCATAGCTCTGGTCTGGGCGTCTGGCTCTCCAGGAGTCAGTTTTCTAACCGGGACCACCGTGTGTGGGACGGGGAGGCAGGAGCCACGGCTGAGCCAGAAGCCTCAGGCTGAAAGCAACTTAGCCCCACACAGCCACGGCCAACTCAACTCAGCAAACACAGGCCGCACTGCAGAGGCCCCGTCCCCGGTCCTGTGTCCCAGTGGGTGAGGACACACAGCCCCAAGAGACGACAGAGGTGTGGGAGCACAGAGTGAGCCCTCAGGAAACATGGTCATCACCACCTCCACACATGGACGAACATGGCCAGACACACCTGCCACCAAGGGCTGGGACAGCAGAACCGAGGCCTCAGGACGGCCCACGCTTGCACAACCAAGGGCGGCCCTGGGTTTGAGGACGTGACAGAGCTGCGGTGCCGGAGGAGAGGCTGATCTAGGGGCTGGAAACTCGAGGGTCCTGATGGACCCAAACCTTGGCCTGAGTCTCAGGTGGTGCAGCTGCTGGAAGGAGCTGGTGGAGCCTCAGCTGCGTCCAGGGTACCTGGGAGGCGCTTGTCCTTGAAGCTGTATCTACAGCAGCTTCTCAGCGTCAGGCACACAAGACCTGAGTGTCCTGTATTGCTTCAGGGATTATAGGATAAATTTTGTTGCTTTGAAAGTTGTGAATTTATGAAATGTAGAAAGTAAAAAGTTCCTCCTCAAAGCATCTTGTTAAAGAATAAATCATGTTACAAATAATAGTTTCTTTTAAAGCTAACTTCCTTCAAGTCTCCTTGCTTTGTGCTAATAACTCTTTGTTAATTAAGCTCTATCCTATGTAGCTGCTGGACATGCCCACAGGCTCATAACACATTCTGTGTCCTTGTACCTTAACCAAGATGTTTGTGTTAGACGTACTAATAGGCACGTCCCAGCTCACAGCCTATGCCCCTTCCTTATTTAAAAATATTATTATTTTTCTACCTATTTTAAAAAGTTTTAAATTATTAGCCAGTCAGGTTGTAATTTAGATTGTGAGGTTTGGCTCCAGCCAATGGAGACAGGACACACAACAGGACCTCATGCGTAAGGAATCAATATTCTGGCATCTCTTTATTCTGTGTGTGCCCTCGCCATTATTCCATCTGCGCGGGACACCCTTTCTGCAGAAAGTAAAAATTGCCTCGCTAAAAGAACTTTTTGTCTAAATGCTAATTTTTCCTTACGGCACCGAAGAGCAAACATTTTGCATTTCTAACATGAAATGTGTGTATTACAAATGCTATTGGTTAATATATGATTAAGTTAAATGAAAGTGATTTTAAGAAAAATAGCAACATAAGTAATGCTGCCACCGGGGTATGGTCCACCAGTGACCCAGGGATGTTCCAGGTTTGAGCAGATGGCTCTGACAGAGTATCCACAAAAATAGACAAATGGGACTTAATTAAACTAAACAGCTTCTGCACAGCAAAATAAATAGCCAACAATGCAAACAGACAACCTGCAGAATGGGAAGATATTTGCAAACTACAGATCCAACAGGGGACCAATAGCCACAATTCAGCTTACCAATAAATAAATAAATAACCCATTTAAAAGTGGTCAAAGGACAGGAATAGACATTTTTCAGAAAAAGACAAATGGCTAAAAAGCATACGATATAAAATCTGAGGAATGACAACCAGAGCCGCCTGACCCCCACCCTCACGCCAGGCAGAACAGAGCCTCCTGCAACCCCAGCTCACGCCAGGCAGAATGGAGCCTCCTGCAACCCCAGCTCATGCCAGGCAGAACAGAGCCTCCTGCAACCCTAGCTCACAGCAGACGGAGCCACCCGATCCCAGCTCATGTCAGGCAGAACAGAGCTGCCTGCGGCCCCAGCTCATGCCAGGCAGAACGGAGCCACCTGACCCCAGCTCATGCCAGGCAGAATGGCTGTGATCAAATAAAATGCTGAAGAATGACAGATGCTGTCAGGGCTGTGGAGGATGCGAGCGCCTGCACGCTGTGGGGAATGGAAATTAGCGCTTAAGGAAACCCAGAGATTTCTCAAAGAGCTAAAAGCAGAGCCGCCATTCGATCCAGCAATCCCACACAAAGGAGGAGCAATTACCAAAAAGACACGTGCACACGTACGTTTCCCACTGAACCACTCACAATAGCACAGACACGGAATCCACGTGTCCACCAACGAGTGACAAAATGTGGCATAAATACACCACGACATGCTACTCTGCTGTCAAGAAGAAGGAAATCGTATGTTTTCCAGCAACATGAATGGAGCTAGAGGTTATCTTAAGGGAGATGACTCAGAAACGAAAAGCCAAACGCCCCTTGTTCTCACTGGTACGTGGGAGTAAACATGGCAGGGCAGGGCGCTCTGGGACACGCACTGAGGCCTCGGAAGGGTAGGAGGCGGGAGCCGGAGAGGAACGAGAAATTACTCAGTGGGCGCAAAGTGTCCGTTCAGGTTGACGGTTATACTCGAAGCCCCGTCCAATACAACTGCATTTGTGCCCCTAATGTGTGTACAAACACATAAAAATACAGGCGCATGGGACACCAAGCAGCGCAAAGCCCTCACCGGGAGCAGGAGCCAGGGCACAGGACGGGGTTGGTGGAAATGGGCAGATGTGTCAACATCTATGTAAGGAAGGGTGATGGGCTCTGACGCTCCAGGGTCCACTGGGTGGAGGTCGAGGGGGCACGGGCCTGTGCCAGAAACATGGGGTGGCCGTGGACCACAGATGACCCCGTCCAAAGTCAGCGAGAAGGCGGTGGAGGAGTCCCAGGCTGAAGGCGCAGGGGCCAGGCTTCCAGGGCCGTCCCCTCTGACCCTGGTTCCCCTGGAGGGAAGGCCGGCCCAAGCGTGGGTGTGGACGAGGCGGCCAGTGGTACAGAAATCGCAAGGCTGCTGGCCAGCAAGGGAGGAGGCTGCCCCCGACTAGGGAACCTTCTGGAATGTGCTGGGTGCTTGGGGGACTGGGGGCCCCCATCCCTGTCTCCCCTCCTGCCCTGCCGGACACCACCTTACCCTTCTTTAAGCAGGATGGGCTGCTCGACACTCTTGGGATCTCTTCTCCCCGAGGATGAAATCAGATCCAAGAACTGAAACAGGAAGAACTCGGATCACGGGGAGGAAGCCGCACATTCGACGCACACGGCTCTCATGACAACAGCGTCGGCGGTGACTGCCTCCTTTCTGATGCCAGTGGAGACAGAATTTGGGGAGGTCCTTCCCTGAGGCCGAGGGGCCTCTGCCCCCCACTGTGCCGCCCCAGCCCCGGCTCTGCCAGGGAGATCTCTGGTGAGAAGCTCAGGCAACACCTGGGGATCAACCTGCATCTCCAGAGGCTGCCCAGGGGGACTCTAAGTGGGGAATCTGGGTCCCGGCAGCGAGGCCCACGGGTCCCTGACTGTGGGGAGGAGCAGACCCTGCGGTCTGGAGGTCCCCCATGCACGGTGTTCCTGACACTGAGTCTGCCGCCCCAGGGCTCCGCGACTGCAGCCTGGAATGAGTCCAGCCGCCACACACCCTGAGGTGGGACGCGCCCTCGCCTGGGAGTCTCAGACACAGAACGAGATGGGCGAGGGCCCCTTCTTGGCCCCAAAGGTGGTCACACCAAAGAGTTTATCGACTGCCGGAGAAGGAGGTGTCCCAGGACTGGGGACAGGGCTGTCTGGGCAGCACTGTGAAGGCACCGAACACCCTTATTGTTTAAAATCGCTGATGGCCAAGTCTGTGCCATGTGGGTTCCATCTCAATTTTAAAAGACCAGCTCTGTCTCCTGGGCACAGCACCGGCTGTCGGACGGGGAGTCGACACTTACGTTCTTCACCGCATCAGCGTATTTCTGCTCGTTGAAGAATTCATAAAATGTAGCCATGTAGGACTCCTTAAAACTCGCCTAAAATGAAACAGGGATCACTTGGGAACAGCCCGAAGTGCTTCGGCTCCCGGACCAAATCTGAAAAACCTAGAGGCAGGAACTGCTCAAGCCTAAATAACGATAAACAGGAGAAGAACCCAGTGTTACTGGGAAGTGAGAGCCCGCAGGGCTGCCCAGAGGATGAATTGCAGAAATCGCTCAGGCACCAACGACGACCATCAGAAACACCAGTGCCCGCAAGGTCTCCAAGCGCCCTTTGGCATCAGTGACTCTGTCCCGGCCCCGGGCCGCCCCTCACACCTGGGTCCCAGGCTCACGAAGAGGTACGCCGGGGCCCAGACGTGGCTGCCTGGGGACCTGCAGTCATGGGTCAGGGTCCCGGAGCCACCACGCCCGTCTCTCGCCTGTGGGGCATAAGGGCCGCAGAGGCGGGAAGAGGCGGCAGGGAGCTCTGTCACATGGGGAAGTGGAGGCACCCCAGGGATTTGGGGGGACCTTTGCAGCCACCATTCCTGAGACTCGGCCCCAAGTTCCTGTCGTTTCCACACTGAGGTCACTGCACGGTTCCCCGGCTGGGAAATGAGGTGGGTGGTGCAGGCCTCGGAGGACGCACAGGTGCCTGTTACGGAGTTTCCAGCCCACAGAGTGGGGCCTGGCTGGTGGGGAAGAGCGTTCGGCCCACCTGGGCCTGCCTGCGGGTGCGGCTAGTCTTCCACTCACTCGGACTCAGAAAAGCCAATGTTTGTCCCAAGAGGGCCGCTCCCCCAGTGGGGCCCTGCTCCCCAAAGCCCTCATTTCCACCCAGGCCTCACCAGGAACAGGGAACCCGGAGGCTGGGGCATCTGTGCACCGCGGCCCAACCCTCTCCAGACGGAGCCCCAGGGGCGCCCGAAGGCATCAACCTGCCCTGGCCGGGCCCCTGCAGAGACAGCCTTGGGCCCCACCATGAGCCCCCGGCACCCCTCGAATGGCAGCTCTGACCCTCAAACACACAAGGTGCTCTCAGGGGGAAATGGGGCAGACACTTGAGGGACCCTCAGCCCGGCGGCACCACATCCGGTCTGAAGGGACGAGGATGGAGGACAGAGGTTCATATCCCCAGGGAGACGGGGCCCTGGGAGGAGGGGGCTGTGTGGGGAGGAGGGGGCTGCGTGGGGAGGAGGCGGCCGCGTGGGGAGGAAGGGGCCGCGTGGGGAGGAGGGGGCCGCGTGGGGAGGAGGGGGCCGCGTGGTGGGGGAGCCTCCAGCACTGCGACGCCTGGGAGGCCCCAGGTCAGGCCACCTGCCCGGCCGGCTCGGCCGCTTCCCACGCCTGACAGGTCAGAGGCTGCTCCTGCCACAGGGCCAGTGAGGAGCCACAGGCTCCCGAAAACAGTAACGGGTTCACTTTAGGAGGGGAGAGGTGGGCGGGACGGGGACGCTCGGGTCCTGGGCTTCAGGAGGGGATGTGGTGCCAGCTTTCATTCTTGCTCTTGATCTAACTCTCAAATGTGGAAGGTTTTTCATGTGTATTTTCTGAAGATAGAAAAGAATCAGTTGTCCCTAAAAAGAGAAAATGAAGAACAGAGACTCACAGATTTGGACTTGGACAGGCTGCCGAGGGTCTGAACGGTCTTGGAGATCAATGTCAGTGTCCTGGACGTCTGGGGGTCCTGGGGAGGCGGGAGTGAGAAAAGTCTGTGTCAGCTTTACAGAAATACTGTGACTGTCTCAGGTCACCCAGGGGACGAAATGCAGGAGTCACCTCCGAGCTGCTGTGACTTGCGCATGAGCTACGGAGAAACAGGGGCAGCGACGCAGACAGGACTGGAGAAGGCGGGTATCCCAGTCTCAGGAGCTGCTGAGGCGGTCCCGCAGGCAGCATCCGATGGCACCATGGGGACCCACCCTCTCGGCCCAGCATGCAGGACACGCCTCAAAGTCAAAAGCATCAGGCGGGGTCATGGCTCTGGGGCACCGAGTCTCAGGGTGCTGAGTCTCCTGGCCCTGCCTGGGGCTCATCTCAGCCTTCATGAGGTTTGAAATTCAACTTAGAAGTGCTGGGGGCCAGGCTTGGTGGCTCACACCTGTAATCCCAGCACTTTGGGAGGCCGAGGCAGGTGGATCACTTGAGGTCAGGAGTTCAAGACCAGCCTGGCCAACATGGTAAAACCCCATCTCTACTAAAAATACAAAATTAGCGGGCATAGTGGCACACGCCTGTAATCCAAGCTACTAGGGAGGCTGAGGCACGAGAATTGCTTGACCCCAGGAGGCAGAGGTTGCAGTGAGCTGAGATGGTGCCACTGCACTCCAACCTGAGTGACAGAGCAAGACTCCGTCTCAAAAAAATAAGAAGTGCTGGGGAATGGGCCATCCCTCACATCCCCTTGCCCTGGCCATCTCCTTCCAGCTCTGCCACCTGCATATGCAACACGGACACCCCAGATCCCTGCACCCTGAGAGCCGCGGCCCCAGCAACCACATTGGGGCCAGGAGCAAATCACTGCTGAATAGGATTCTGCTGACTCAATACACGGATGATACGGCGATCATCAATACTCCATATGTGATGGGCAGCGGAGGAGAGCATGGCGGTGACCAGCAGCTAAACCCTGGTCAAACCGTCCACTGCTTTTGTGACGTTGTCTCAATTCCCCCAGAACGTACACAGCTTAAATAGGTCGGTGAACCACCTGCAATGAGGACGTTCTGGGACCCAGCACATCCACCAGCACTCCCCACGCACCGTCCACACACTCCACACACACGGCACACGTACTCCCCATTCCCCACGCCTTCCACACTCCCCACACCCCACACGTACTCCACACTCCCCACGCACTCCTCATTCCACACACTCCCCACGCACTCCACACTCCACAGGGTCGGCCCCCACAGCCACGGAGATACCCTGACCCAGGCCGGCGTCCCGGGACAGCTCAGAAAGCCTCGGTCCCTCAGCCAGTCACTCACCGTGTGGTGCGGCGTGAGCTGGAAGAGGTTGGGGGAGAGAATGGCAGGTGCAAAGAACCTCAGGAAGATGAAGCTGCTCACTGCGGTGTACCTGACGTCCGGGTCACCTGCGGGAGACAGAGGCGGGTGACCCTTTCCCTCTGGCACAGTGGCCCCCGAGGGTCCGCAGGGAAGCCCTGCCACAGTCCTGGCCCTCTCTCCACCTGTGTCTCTCTCCCTCTCTCTGTCTCTCTCTCTCCCTCTCTCTCTCCATCTCTCTCTGTCTCTGTCCGTCTCTCATCATCACCACACAGCGCGGCCCCTTTGGTGCCTGTCACAGACTCATTCCACGGTGGTCTGTGCTCATCTGGGTGAGAGGATGTGTTTTATTTCTTCACTTCCACCTCGTTCAAAGTGGGTCTGGCGCTGGGAAGTGCTTGGGAACTGCCTCCCCGAGACCCCTGGGCCCCTCGGCCGGGGCTGTCTGATGTCCTGAGAAACAGAGGTGGGGACAGCGTTTGACTCCTGGGAACGCAGAAGCGTGGATGGCTCTGCAGGGCCATGGCCACCCTGGGGGTGTCTGCAGCTGTCCCGAGGCCACAGGACATGCAAGGAAGGGAGGAGCCGGGCAGCAGGGCCCTCGCTGAGCCTCTCAGCAGCCCCAGAGCCTGAGTCCCGGCAGGGCCTTAAGCATCGCAGGAGACGGGTGGGTGCAGGCGCCTCCCCGAGGGTCGGCAAGGTTGAGAAGTTTGGGGGCCAGGTGCCCAGGTCCCTGGGGGGTGTCCAGCTTGCGGGTTTGAAGAAGGGGCAGTTCCCCCAGGGATCTTGTCTCCTCGAAGACACGGGCAGGCAGAGCCCCCAACGCCATTCTGGGCCCTGCCAGGGTCAGCCACAAACAAAACCACTGGCAAAACCCAGGGGGCCACATCAGGAAAATTCACCTGACAAAGCCTGGCCGGCCTTCCCGGCCCCCGAGAGACCACTGCAGTCATGAACTCCAGGGCTGGGGGCCCCCCGAGACCACTGCAGTCATGAACTCCAGGGCTGGGGACCCCGGAGACCACTGCAGTCATGAACTCCAGGGATGGGGACCCCGGAGACCACTGCGGTCGGGAACTCCAGGGCTGGGGGCCCCCCGAGACCACTGCGGTCATGAACTCCAGGGCTGGGGGCCCCCTGAGACCACTGTGGTCATGAACTCCAGGGCTGGGGACCCCCAAGACCACTGCGGTCATGAACTCCAGGGATGGGGGCCCCCTGAGACCACTGCGGTCGGGAACTCCAGGGCTGGGGACCCCCAAGACCACTGCGGTCATGAAACTGGGGAACAGTGGCCCAGGCACAAAACCCCGGAAAAATCCAGCCTCTGAACTGGGGCTCACGCCCCCACAATTCTAGTCCAGCGAGGGCTGGGGGGGTTCTGCTTGGGTGGGCATCTCCCTGCACGGGGCTGTGGCCATTTCTCAGCAACACAAGGGTGTCTGGGGCACTTACCCTGGAAGCGCTTGGCCGCCGCCTCGCGGAGCGAGAAGAAAATGTCGCACATGACAGTCGGGCAGCTCACCCCGGACTCGGTGATGGCGTGGAAGACGCGGTCCACGTACTGCCGTAGGTTCTCCTGCAACGGGACACGGCACTGGGACCCGCTGTCGAGGCTGCCCGCAGGCGCGTGTAGCACCAGGACACACCCAGGGAGGGGCGCGTGGGGAGGGGCTGAGGGCGGACGCAGGGCAGCCACAGCAGCAAGACACGTGTGAAGAACGGACACTCGCTAGAACGTGCCTGCCCGAGGCAAGAGCTCTGTCCGGTCATTTCATACAGAGATGACCGAACAGCACGGTCTGCAAGAAGTATCATGTGAAGTGACTAAACTGTTGGGGCAAGTTCAACATCAGGGAGTTTTGCTGTTTTAAAACGCAGGACACAGCTCTGGGGACAGCCTGGGGAGGCGGGGAGGCCATCCTGTCCCAGGAAAAGGTGGGGGCAGGAGCCATCGCCCCAGGGGAGGCAGAGCTGGGTGTGCAGGGCAGATCCCCAAAGCCGGCTGCGACACCCCAGGGGAGGCAGAGCCGACCACACAGGCCAGGCCTAAGGCGGTGGCTGAGGCCTCCCAGCAGTGCAGCCAGCGTACTGTAGCCAGGCGTGGCAGGTATCCCTACGCCCGGTCCTGCGCCCACCCCAACCGGGGTCACGGGGTGAGTCAGAGCGTCCAGGCAGCCACCGGCTGAAAGACCCCAAGCAAGTGACTGGCTTTGGTTGCGTTCATGAACAAAACCTACCATGTTGTTTTCAAGGTTTTCTCCATCTTTCAGCTTCACAGGATCTATTTCACAGGGTTTGTGGCTCTGGCATATCTGGGGAGAGATTTAAGACGGGGCTCTGTGAGTGGGTTCCGGGAGCACAGGCAGGGAGGGAGGAGGGGGGCTCACGCCTGGCTGAGATGCAGACCCTGAGCCTCATCCAGAAAATGCCGAGACAGCTCCCGGAGCGCGGCCAGTGGCATGGTGAGGCACGGAGGGGCATGGTGAGGCGCGGAGGGGCACAGGGGGCATGGTGAGGCGCGGAGGGACATGGTGATGCCGGACTGCAGGGCCACCGTTCGGTGGTGTCGCCCCGAGCCTTGGCTGCAAGGAGGCCACTCTGGGCCCGTGTCACAGGCTGCTGAGGTCAGGTGCAAACGCCGGGCACGGGGCCCAGTCCATGGCCACAATTAGACGTGCCGGGCTTTCTCCAAGAGTGATGTGTGGCCGTGATCAGACGAGCCGGGCTTTCTCGGGGAGTGATGTGCTGATGTGCACCAGCCACACAGACCAGGCCTTGCAGGCCTTTAATAATATTTTTACTTCAAAATGCTGCCATGATTCTGCCCACAGAGCAAACCAGACTGTGCTATGTTAAATTTTCTCACATTTGCGAAGAGCCTGTTTACAAAGCTGCTCATAAACAGGGGGCACAACCTGGCAGCATCAGAGGGTCGGGTGAGGACTGCACATGTGGGTATCAGAGGGTGGGGCATGCAGCTCAAATGTGCCATGCAGCCGGGGCCCAGACACAGGGGACTGCAGGACGTGTGGAGAAAGGTCTCCCTGGGAAGAGCCAGGTTTTTCTTGCATGTTCTTCTCCTTAGTGGAATGGCAGGTTTTCTTATGTATAGTTTTAATTTGGGAGAACCTGGAAGGTTCTGGAGTACACAGGGAACATCCTCTCGATAAAAGCACATGAATCAGTATCCCTGCGGCAAGGCCGGAGGGGCGGACGTTCAAGCCCAGCTCATGGTCTGGCTGGATCCCTGTGCAGTGCCCTGTCGGGGGAGGTCCTCCCCACGCCCCGCGATGCTGAGGACTCTGGCCCCGTGCTCACCTCCTCGATGACGGGCTTCAGGGTGACGTGTAGGTAATGCATCCCCGCCAGCTTCATGGTCTCGTCGATGCACTTGGACGCCAGCGAGTTTCCTCGGAAGATGGTGTTGGGGTCCCTAGGAAATGGCGATGGGGACAGTGTTTGTCTCCTGGGGACGCGGAAGAGCAAGTCGGAGCAGAGCCTGGCCCCGAGCACCTGCCTGTGGGCCGTGAGGTCAGCGCACGCCCATCAGTCGGCTTCCTGACGTTTTACAAGGAGCACAACCAGGCCAGGAGCTCGAGGCCCTGGCCATGGAACCATCCTGTGTCAACAGTGCCAGAGGGAACCACTCGGCTGCCCGCGTGGCCACCAGCTCAGGAGGAGCCTGGCTGGCCTTTGCTCCCGTCCTCTTGCCCTCTGTGGCCTGTGCCTGCACAGAGAATTGAGCACCAGACCCTGGCAGGATCCGAGGGCCAGCAGAGAAGCAAACCCCTCCTGCCAGCTACAGTGGCCACAGGTGCAGCCGGATGTTTCCAGAACAAGGCGTCTGGAAACAGCGCTCAGCAGGTCCTGAGGGGAGCCGTGCCCTGTGTTCATGGGCTCCCAAAGTGCCCCAGGGAGGGGACCTGAGCTGTCCTCAAGCCTGGGAGCCGTTTCCCCTCCCCACTCACTCACTCTACCCGGGATTTCAAAGGCAAATGGGGCTTTCAAAGAAAAGAAAAAGAATCATTAACTGGGTCTGTGAAAGCAAGCCTGAATCCACACGGTTTCTGCGGACCCTTGAATTCCCTCAAGCCCTGCGCCAGAACGTCATTCCCGGCGACGACCTCGCCATCCCTGCAGCGGGTCCAGGCCACTCTCCCCCGGGGCACGGCGGGGCGGGGTGGGGCGGGCACTCACTGGGTCCGCTTCACCTCCGCGCTGGCGATGGCACTGATGAAGGGCACCACCCTGCCGTAGTGTAGCAAGAGCCGCACCAGCGGGACGGCCGCCTCCTGCTTCTCCCGGCAAACCTCGCCCAGGATGTGGGCGGCAGACGCTGACACGGGCTGCAGGGAGGGGCGAGGTCAGTGCTGGGGCCTGGGCTATGGGACCCTCAGAGGCCTGTCCCCACCCTGGCTGGGGTCTCACTTCCAGCCACAATAGATACGGCTCTTTGCCGAGACAGAAACACATATATTTACAAAAGCACCAAAACTTCCCATTTGCTGCTGCTTGGCTGGGCTCTTGGCGGGGCGTCTGCACCTCCTCCTAGCAACCCCCAAATGCAGCCAGCTCTAGGGGTCCTGAGCCGGCAGAGGGACCCTGATGATGGGGTCCCCCTCAAACAACCCGGAGAGTCCTCAGCATCACCAGGCTCCCACGGCTCTACCTGCCGACGGACCAGTGCCCCCAGCAAAGGGGTCCAGACATCTGGACGGGAAACAGGCCGGGCTGGGAGGTGCGGGAAAGGCCCCCTCAGGGACGAGGTGCCCTCTGGGGTGGGGCAACGCGTGGGGCAGGGCCCCAGGCAGGTGGCACCTCCTGCCCATACCCACAGGCCACGGCATGGATAAGCACCTCCACGTCCGCAGACTTCAACAGCAGGTCCCGCAGAGGGCTGTAATAGTCAGAAGAAAACACATGGTCTTCCGTGTACACCACGTTCAGCCGCAGGGAGCCCAGGTCGTCTGGCTTTAGGCTCTTGCTACCGTTGTCCCGGGGCTGCAGGAAGTACCTGGGTGGGAGGGACACACGGAGGGAGGCGTGAGGCTGAACCTGCCAAGGAGCAGCTCTCAGGGCAGCCCAGCTGCCTGCTTGAGGCCGACTGGTCAGGAGGGTGGTCCCGCAGGACCCCCCCAGAGTGCAGCCCCCGGGATTCCCCACAGAAGACCCCCAGCAGGGCTGGCCACTGGGGATCCCCAGGAAGCAAGTGTTGGAGTCAAAGACGCAGGAGTCAATGGGGGAAACGCGGAGGGGGATGGGGGGTGCAACGTGGAGGGAACGGACTTCCGGGAACCTGCGCAGAAGTGGTCAGTGATTCGCCGTGAAGACCCACAGCCAGCTGCTTGTCAGCAGCAGGTGGAAATGAAAATTATTTCAACCAAAGCATGCCGTGGCTCCTGATGTCATGGGTGGGGGCCTTGGGCTGGCGAGCCTGGCAGGCCACCTCGGCACCTGGTCACTGTGGGTGATATTTCCTCCCCGGCCACTCTTCCATCTTTGGTTCTACCCCACGCAGTCACCCAGGAGCCCTCTCTGCTCTGATTTGCGGGCCAGGCAGTCTAAGCTCTCAGGTGGGTGGAGCCCGCGTCCGAGGCACGAGCCCTCGTCAGGTGGGTGGAGCCCGTGTCTGAGGAGCCCTCGTCAGGTGGGTGGAGCCCGCGTCCGAGGCACGAGCCCTCGTCAGGTGGGTGGAGCCCGCGTCGAGGCACGAGCCCTCGTCAGGTGGGTGGAGCCCGGGTCTGAGGAGCCCTCGTCAGGTGGGTGGAGTCCGCGTCCGAGGCACGAGCCCTCGTCAGGTGGGTGGAGCCCGGGTCTGAGGAGCCTCGTCAGGTGGGTGGAGCCCGCGTCCGAGGCACGAGCCCTCGTCAGGTGGGTGGAGCCCGCGTCCGAGGCACGAGCCCTCGTCAGGTGGGTGGAGCCCGGGTCTGAGGAGCCCTCGTCAGGTGGGTGGAGCCCGCGTCCGAGGCACGAGCCCTCGTCAGGTGCGGGGAGCCCGGGTCTGAGGAGCCCTCGTCAGGTGGGTGGAGCCCGCGTCCGAGGCACGAGCCCTCGTCAGGTGGGTGGAGCCCGGGTCTGAGGAACCCTCGTCAGGGGGTGGAGCCCGCGTCCGAGGCACGAGCCCTCGTCAGGTGCGGGGAGCCCAGGTCTGAGGAGCCCTCGTCAGGTGGGTGGAGCCCGCGTCCGAGGCACGAGCCCTCGTCAGGTGGGTGGAGCCCGGGTCTGAGGAACCCTCGTCAGGTGGGTGGAGCCCGCGTCCGAGGCACGAGCCCTCGTCAGGTGCGGGGAGCCCATGTCCGAGGCACGAGCCCCTCGTCAGGTGGGTGGAGCCTGTGTCTGGGGCATTAGCCCCCTGGGGTTCTCTGGGGTCTGTGGTGGCTGCCTTGGCTACCCACGCCAGGGGTTCGCTCAGCGTAGGAGGAAGCCTAACTCAGCTCAGGGGGCCTGTGCCTGTGCCGTCTTCATAGAATCAAAAGACACGTGCGTTTCAGTTTCTGGGATGGAAACCTGCCCTCACACACATGGCTGAGGGACACATGGGGCATGAGGCCACGGCACACAGTCCACGCCTGGCAGTGCACGCCTCCCGCGACTCCGGGCCCTCTCAGGAGCTGCCTGCCGCTAAGGGACACATGTGAACTGGAAGTAAAATCAAACAATGGGCTGCTCCTTCCACCAAAACACCAAGCACCTGGAGAAAACAGGAAAGAAAGGCAGGAGGCAGCAACACACGTCATGCCCTGGGGTGGGTTCTGGGTCAGAGCCAACCCCTGAGGTCTAGACGTGCAGAGGGGAGTGGAGAACCCTGTGATGTGCCCTCAAAAGGAGGTGCTGCCGAGGGCCCAGAGCAAGACCCGGAGTGCAGCCGCGGGGCAGGGCCTGCTGTGCGCATTCTGGGCTCCTGCACCAGCTGCTGATGCCCTCTCCTCCTGGGTCAGACCCCGCGAGCTGCTGGTGGCTCAGGGTCCCCCTTTCACCTGGGGTCAGACCCCGCGAGCTTCTGGTGGCTTAGGGCCGCTTTCACCCGCGTTCCCTGTCTTGTTTTGAGGTGCCAGTCATCGTAAGTCCCTGCTGAGTGTGATCCCTGCTGCCTCTCCTCACCTGCCGTTTCTCACCTGCTGTGGGGCAGAAACTCATCAAGCCAGAGCTTGTCAGAGCTACATGAAAAGTAAGAGCAGGTGGGTGCCGGGCGCAGCTGAGGACCAGCACGCACGGCCTCTGTGCCTTTCCACTCAGAGGCAGCATGGGTTTTTGTGTCTCTCAGAGATGCGCAAGTCTGCAGGTGCAGCGTCACCTTACCACGCCTCATAGGAGCTGGACTGCCGCAGGACTTTCAACGGGATCCTTAGTTCTCCCAGGAATTCATCTCCAAACTTCAGGTTACTGGCATTCCAGAGGTCAACTCTGAAAAACAGCATCGGTACAGCTCTAGCTGATGGTGGGCAGCCCGGGTGGAGAGAGATTACGGGCCACGCTTTGTTACCCTAGGAGCAGAGGGGAGCCTGCAGTGCCTCCCAGAGTCTCCATCAAGGCTCAGCCCACGGGGCACATTTAAAACACATCAGACCAGCCTGTGGCTTTGGAATAAAGACGAGTGTCTCCCAGTGGTAATGGGCAGGCAGAGGAAGGCGGAAGGCCATGGGCCCAGAGTCAGACCCCAGGCTCTTAGATAGGAAGGAGCCTGGGCGTCGCTCTGTGCACCCAGGAGTTACATGACCCCAGGCTCTGTGCCAGGAGGGAGCCGGGCATCGCTGCGTGCACCCAGGAGCTACATGACCCCAGGCTCTGCGCCAGGAGGGAGCCGGGCATCGCTGCGTGCACCCAGGAGCTACGTGGCTGCTGCCACTCTCGGCTCCAGCACCATCTGTCCCCTTTGCCCACAACAGGCCCAATGTCAGCAGCCTGTGCACGGCGGGCAAGGGAGACCCTCAGGGGCCCGTGGCATGTGCCTCTCACGCCGTCCCAGCATACGGCCCAGCAGCCTCCATCTGCAGGGCTCACTGCAGGGGATGATGGAGAACTTGGGCCGTAGAGAGGAGGATGCCCACGGAGGATGGGCTGCCTGATTCAACAGCCAGGGGCTCTCTGCTTTCATCACATGAAAATGTGCCTCAAAACAAAACTGGGCGCTCGTGAGTACCCTGCCCCCGAATGTAGAACCCTGTGTCCATGGATCGCTCACGACCTGGGGCATGAAGTGGATTCAGGGGCCACGCACACCACAGCGGGGGGAGAACCGTGGCCACAGCATGGTCCACGAATCTCCCTGAGTCGCCCAGGCCCAGCATCGTGAAGCTTCCACTGACGCTCTGTCCTGGTGCGGGACGGTGCGTGTCCCCTCAGACCTGGGGCTGTGAAATTCCGGTAGACACACTGTGCCCCAGTCCCCCATGGCCAGGACCCACCCACGGGCCTGAAACACCCAAAGTCATGAGTGGCCAGCTCTACCCACGGGCCTGAAACCCCAGTGATACGTGGCCGGCCCTACCTGGGGGCTAAAACTCAGCAGGTCTAACCACGCTGTGGCCATCACGGGCATCCCTCTGGGGGGAGAAGATTCCGGAAGGCCGGTGATTCTGTTGCCCTTGCGAATCCTGCAGGGCAGAGGCACCGCAGAGGCACTGGCGTCTGGGGCCAGGGAGGGCTGACAGGCCACGCAAGAACCCACAGCGCGCTCCCTCGAGGGGACCGCTGATCTGCGCATGGACTTTGAAAATGTGCCAAGTGGCCAGGCAGGCACATCTGCCTTTAAAAAGGGAAATATTTAAAACATGTTTTGTGTGCTTTTAAAAAATTCAGTAACGAGGACTTCACTCCTGAATTCAAAACTTGGTGTAAAAAGGAACCAACGATGGTGCTTCCTTCTCTCAAAAAAGGGGCTGGCGTGAGTCCTGGGGAGGCTTCCTCGATGCCCGGCCCAGGGTCTCGGGCCCTAGCTCAGTACTGTGAAATCTGGAAATGAAGGTTTAGGCCAAGACATTTAAAAATGGGACTCAAACCGAGACAGGTGGTGGAGACAATCCTCCTTTAGGACTTACAGTGAGGAGGGAGCAAAGCAGAGCCGGGGGCACACAGGACCTCAGGGTGTCCAAGACTCCATGTGGGGTGGGGGGACGCCAGGGCAGCTGCCACGTTTCCAATGGCAGCCCTTGTTCCACAGGACCCTGACCCCATGGGAGGCAGACGTGACCGACCACATCAGGGACATTCCTACGGTTCAGGGCCCTGACCCCTCAGGAGGTGGATCTGACCGACCACGTCAGGGACATTCTATGGTTCAGGATGGAGACAACTGTGGGAGGCGGATCTGACCGATAACATCAGGGACATTCCTACGGTTCTCAACCACAAAACCACGCAGCCCAGCAGCGATAGGGCCTGAGCCACACATCTGCTCCACATGTCCCGGTAAGGGTCCCCCCAGGGCAGTGCCAGGCCCTGGGAGGGAGGGTAACCAGGGATTTGATGGCACATTCTCCAAAATGACCTAAAGAAAGCAGGTGCATCCCAGGCTCAGGAGCATCCCAGGCTCAGGGTCTCAGGGCCGGCTGGGGAGGGTCAGGAGGGAGCCGTTTCGTTCCTTCTCTGTCCAGCATGGAAAGGTTTGGGGGCTTCAGGGCAGGTTCATCTGCCTCTTCACAGGGGATGGGAGCATTTGTTGGTACAGAAGGAACAGAGACTGCGTTCAAAAAGAAACAGGAATCCAGCCCATTTTCACCAGGAGGGGAGAACCCACCAGCGTTTGTGAAGGGCACATTCTGGGGCCCACCCTCCCCAGACCTCTGAGTCAGCCGGATCGTGGGGCTCTCTAAATCCTGGGCCTGAGATCACGTCCCGACCTGCGTGAACCCGCAAGCGATTTCCCCGTTTCCCATGGGAGGCGCTGAGGAGCCAGGAAAGGGAGGTGGGGGCTCCACGGCAAAGGCTGACGATGCAGCTTCTATGACCACACGCAGGAAACACGAACCCAGGACCAGGTGAGAACGTTTCACTCGAGTCAAAGGGGACAGGGTCTCCACAGAGGCCGCCCAGCCGAGAGCCTCAGGAGTGCCAGGGCCGGGCGCCGTGCAGACCCGCCAGGCCTGTGACCTCCGAGTGAGGCCTGCACCTGCGGACGGCGGAGGGCTTAGAACAAGACCTGAAGAACGGCTGCAGCCCGTGTGCCCCGTCACTCCTGGTGGATGAAGCCTTTCGGCCGGAGGGATGCGGACCTCTGGCCTTCGCCTCTTCGCAGGAATTGCAAGGTGAGCCCTAACACCACCCACAGGCTGTCACTTCCACTACAGCTTCTAACATCCTGTTGTGAAAATTACCAAGAAAATGGAAATTCTTTTCCACCTATGACCCTATATTTAGAAACAAATAACAAAAGAGCTGAGGAGTTTGGGTGAAAACTGCCAAGTCAGGGACACGGAGCCTGGTTTTCTCACCTGATTTCGAGCTTGTCCACGTCTTCTTCCTCAAAGTCAAAGTGAGACTTCTTGCTGTAGCTACAGGGCCGGGTCACCTGGAGTCAGCGGAGAGAGAAAGCGCTGAGACTGTGCTGCCACCAGGCGGGGGTATCTCCATGCAGACCCAGGCCCCGGGCTGCACTAACCTCTGCAGTTACCCACACGCCACTCAAGGGCCACAACCAGGAAGGCACTAGGCGAGATTCGGGATTCAGGCCCGGCTTCCTGAGCGCCAGCATTTCCCACGCACAGCGCCCCCGGAGGGGCAGACCCAGGCGAGACCTGCCCCAGGGCTGTTCACAGCCACGGCCGGGGTCTCCCAGCGGCTCCTGATGGGGGCCGGGCTCTGGGGACATAAACGTCCCTCACCTGCACCTGCTCTGGGCCTGCCACCCTGTGAGGGAGGGAGGGACACCCTCTGCCGTGGAGACGAAGCCAGCGCTGCCCTCCCGCGGCCCCACCTCAAGGCTCTGTTTGCCAACAGGAAGTGAAAAGCGTGAGGCCTGTGGTGCCTGAAACTCGCCAGCCCCTAACAGACCCCAGCACTCTGGGGAGCGTCAGATGGTGGAAAGTCAAGACGCTGCTACCTTCCTCCTGACGCCTCTGCACCGTGGGTTCCTTAGAACAGTAAGAGAGTGAAGAAGTGAAGGGTTGAGGCTCTGGGACCGCCCCCCACCGCCGCCAGCCAGCAGGGTCCTTGCAGCAGAGCAGGAGGCCGCCCCACGGGCTCCAGGAGACCACAGTCGGTTACCACCTCGAGTTCCAATTTAACCACCATCAGCCATGCACCAGGTCACCCGCGTTTAC
This sequence comes from Trachypithecus francoisi, assembly GCF_009764315.1. Taxonomy (NCBI): domain Eukaryota; kingdom Metazoa; phylum Chordata; class Mammalia; order Primates; family Cercopithecidae; genus Trachypithecus; species Trachypithecus francoisi. The sequence goes on along the minus strand of NW_022681463.1, from coordinate 1,528,379 downwards.
AAGGAGGGCTCCCTCCTGCCCAGCTTCCCTCCCTGCCCCACCTTCTCTAGGCCTCAGCAGTGATGCTGGCTCAGGAGCTCTCAGCTCGAAGTTCTGATGCAGGGTCTGACACCAAAATCATGTTGCTAAAACTGCCTAACCTCTGAGATTGCACTTCCTGATTGGTAAACTGAGGCAAAGATCACGCAGGGGCAGTTCTCTGCTTCGGGTTGAAGGCTGCTGACGCCTCCTCCTTCCTGACCTACACACCACTGTCCTCAAATTTGCTTCCCCCCAACTTCCCCATCTCATAAAACTCAGGTCAGGCAACACCTCCTCCAGGAAGCCCCTGACGCCCCTGCCTCACACCCTTTCTGCAGAGCAGGTCAGGCAATGCCTCTTCCAGGAAGACCCCGGCGCCCCTGCCTCATACCATTTCTGCAGAGCAGGTTAGGCAATGCCTCCTCCAGGAAGCGTCCCCCCCAGTGCCCCTGCCTCACGTCCTCTCTGCAGAGCAGGTCGGAAGCTATTGTAGGGGCTTGTCTGTTTGCGTCCCTCCCATGCTGGCCTGGTGTGGTGGCCTTGGACTCCTCTGTTTTCTCCCACATCTTATCACCAGCTGATCACCAGCACAGTGCTGGCACCTGACACATCTGTTCAGTGAATGAAAGCAGCTCCTACCAAATTTATGAGATTATTTAATCTCATTTAGAGAGTTAAAGGGCCTTAATGTGTCAGTTGTTATCCTGGAAGAAAAAGGTACAGACACTGCTTCCCATGGAAACAGAACATCTGTTTTTCTGGGTCTGCTCCTGGTAGGTGGCCGTCTGACCACAGCCTGCGGGGGACACGCTCCCTCCCCGGGGCTCGGCCTCCAGCTGGGTCAGAAGCAGCTGAAGCCAAAAGAGACAGGGTTCTGGTGAACGAGGCCCACGGCTGCTAAGGACAGGGTGGAGATGGAGTGAAAGGTCACAGACCCCAAAGAGTAGGGCCCATGGGTCCCACACGGCAGTGGTCAGCGAGCTCTGGGCCTTCCCTGGAGCCCCACAGGTGGTGATGCAGACCACGATTTTCAGACCGTCTGTGGTCACTCAATTACTCCAGTAGGCTGAGACCCATGTCTTTACAGAGTGAAATGGGAGTGCACACGGTAGAAACGGTGTGAGAACCCTGCAAGCGTGATGAGCACCCGGGTGTGGCCGGGCAGTGGGCGAGCTCTACCCCACTGCGTGTATGACGGCTCCACATGTGGCAGCCAACGACCCCACTGTGTGTATGACAGCTCCACGTGTGGCAGCCAAGCCAGCAGCCGAGGCAGGGGAAGCCGCCACCTGGAACTCAGTCCATGCCGCACGCCTCCTGTGCCGCCAACAGGGCCCAGCCTGCCCCTGGGAGCCTGGCAGCTCCCTGCCTTCCCTTGCTCTGGCAAAACCACCTTCTCCACCTGTCTCTAAGTGACGGCTTCCGTTTGAGACAGAGAACAGATTCCACCTCCAAAGCCCTCCTCACTGTGGCCCTGAAAGCCTGGCCCTGGCTTTGGACACCAAGTTCCCACCTCTGCCTGTGGGGCCCTTTTGAGCCTCAGCAGTGCCCGTGGGTCCTGCTCAGACTGGTAGGTCCACTCTCCGACGGTCCCCCCAGAGCTGCATGCATCGAGCCCCGCTCAGCCATCATGGCTCAGGGGAGCCCGCCTGACCCCTCAGGCGTGACTGGCCATGCTCCTGCCACAGAGGCCTCATCCATCCTCACATCTCCAGGGCCTGTGCACGGGAAGTTCCCTGCAGACAGCCGTCCCCAAACCGCGCTGGCCACATGGCAGGTCCCCACTCCACGAGATGCAGCCGTCCCCAAACCGCACAGCGGGTCCCACTCTACCGGGTACAGCCCTTGCACCTTCCTTTTCACGGATTTTGGTGCTTCATGTTCTGAGAGGATCTCTGTGTCTGAATCCTTTCCTCCTTTGCTTGAAACCCTGCCTATTTCCACTGGAACAAGCCTTCCGCCTGCTCAGGGACACTTGGGCGGAGCAGCCAAAAACACAACAAAAAACCCCAAAGTCCTGGTAACTTGGAAAGCATTAACCTGTCATCTTTTAACTCAAATCTGGGCCAGTTTGGGAGACAACGAAAGGCCTTTGTCTCTCGGGAGAGGAGGGAAGGTCTTGGGGCCACGGGTCGCAAGGCCGGCGGGGCTGGCTCCTCTCTGGAAGGAACTTCTAGAGGGAAGAAACTGAGATGCTTCTGATCCAGACTTTCCGCCAACGTGTCTCGGGTGCAGCCTGCACTTGACGTTCACCCACAAAGATACCAACCTCAAAATAAAACACTTCGTCGAACTGGGGGTTGTTGGTCTTCCGCTTTACTTTCGTCTTCTTTGCTTCCGATCTGTTATTGAGAGAGAAAGGATTGGGATTAGAGCCACTCTGCTGATTCCAAGTCTCTCAGTCCTAAAACCGAGCTCTCAAATGCACAAGTCACTTATTGCCTTTATTTATTTCATAAATATTTCTCTTCCTCTCCAACTCCAGATGGTATGCAAATCCCGAACCTTTACTGAGACAAAAATACCCAGCATGAAGAGCACGAAGGCTTCGTTTTCTACAAAGCAGGTTTGGAGCAATAAAGAAAACAAAACGAAGTAAAAATTACATATTCTACCTCAAAGCACAACCTCCTGCCTCCTCCCAAATGAGGCGGTGGCCTCGTGATTTCAGAGCTGGACCCTCGCCCCCCAGGACCAGAACGGAAACCCGAGACGTGAGGCCACTTGCCTGAAGGGTCCTGCCAGCGTCACAGTGGCGTAGGGGTCGCACTGCCCATTCACGATGGGGAGGCCCTGGCACTCGACGATGCTGAGGAGAGAAGCAGAGGCAGCGTCAGGAGGGAGCGCGGACCCCCGGGCAAATGGCAAGACAGCTCTGGGTCAGGCAGGAGGCCTGAGTTCAAGCTGTGAGATGCGGTTTCCTCCCTGGAAGGCAGGGAGGGCCCACGCCAGCTGCTCTGCCTCGGTGTGACACTGAATCACGCCGGCCGTTCGCAAAAGCCCAAAACAACACCTCTAAGGTGAGCATGTGCTTTAGTGAGGACGCCGGTAGTGTGTGACAGGACATCTAAAGCAGTGTCATCGGGGGGGCAGGACCCTGAAAACAGCGTCATCCTGGGAGGCAGGACGTCCAAAAGAGCATCATCCTGAGGGGCCAGAATCTCTAAAACAGCGTCATCCTGGGAGGCAGGATCCCTAAAACAATGTCATCTTGCGGTGCCTGAACCTCTAAAACAGCGTCATCCTGGGGGGGCCAGAACCTCTAAACAGCGTCATCCTGGGGAGCCACCGGCTCTGGAAATTCCTGCGTTGGTTTGAAAACCCCTGCATGCGCCTCGGGAGCCAGACGGGCCACGTGCCGTGTGCTCAGTCCTTGGCGAGGACGCGTCTTACCGTGTGGCGAGCTTGTGGCAGACGACCCCAGTGTCTGTGATGACCTCGCTCAGCCGCAGCTCCAGGTGCACTTTGCCCTGCAAGGCACGAGGACGGGGTGTCAGGCACTGTGGCGCTCCCACAGGCCGCGCAGCCCAGGGAAAGCCTAGAGGGCAAAGGGAGCAGGTGGCTCCGCCCTGCCGCAGCCGACGGGCACGTCTGGCCCCCGGGACGCAGGGTCCCAGCCGTGGCCTTCCTTCAGGAGAGCTGCCTGCCTGGCCGCTCGGCCCCATGTGGCTGCCCAGGCTCCCAGCTCTGCTGAGAGCAGGTCGCTGCCTCAGAAGTGAGGGGTCCAACCGTGTGGGAGATGAAGCAGCCCCCCAAAGATGCTGACGCTGCAGGCTGCTCACGTGTGTCCGCTGGGGCAAAGCAGAGGGGAAGCACAGCTCTCTCGTGAGCCAGGGCCACTGCCTGCCTTTACCTCCCCGCGGGAGGCCGCATGGAAGCCGCAGGAACCTGGGAGAGCTCACACAGAGAGCAAGGCCCATGGGGGCTTCCAGTAGAACAGACAGCAAGGCTGCCCTGCAGGTCCACCTGTCTCTACGGATCCGTCTGTCTCTGCGTGTTGCTGTGTCTGTCCACTGGTCTGTGTGCACAGCTGTGGGTGTGTGTCCACCTATCTGTGAGTACGACTGTGTGTCTGTCTGCCTATGTGTGTGTGCGGTTTGTGTGTGTGGCTGTGTGTGTCCACCTGTATAAGCACGCTGTGGTGTGTGTGTGCCCTCCTGTGTGTGTCCACTTGTCTGTGCATGCAACTGTGTGTGTCCATCTGTGGACACTGCTGTGTGTGCATGTCCACCTGTGTGTGTGTCCACCTGTGTCCGTCTGTGCATTGGACTGTGTGTGTCCATCTGTGCTGTGTGTGTGTGTAGCTGTGTGTCCTCCTGTGTGTGCGGCTGTGTCTACCTGGGTGTGTGCAACTGTGTGTGTCTCTGCCTATGCATATATGCGACTATGTGTGTCCATCTGTGCTGCTGTGTGTGCGTGTCCACCTATGTATAGCTGTGTGTCCACCTGTGTGCAACTGTGTGTCCGTCTGTGTGGCTGTGTCCACCTGTGTGCGTGTGACTGTGTGTCCACCTGTGTGTGCATGTGACTGTATCTGCTTGTGTGTACGTGTCCACCTGTGTGCAGCTGGGTGCATGCAGTTGTGTGTCTGCCTGTCTGTGCATGTGGCTATGTGTTTGTGTGGGCGTGCAACTATGTATGTGTGTCCATCTGTGTGCACACAGCTGCGTGCATCTGCCTGTGTGTGCATGAAACTGTGTGTGTGTGTCTGCCTGTCAGTGTCCGCCTGTCTGCGTGTGCATCTGCCTGTATGTGTGGCTGTGTCCTCCTGTGTGTGCGTGCAACTATGTGTGTGAGCAGCTGTGTGTGCATCTGCCTGTGTGTGTGTCTTCTTGTCTGTGAGTGTGTGGCTGTGTGCGTGTCCTTCTGTGTGCGCGTGTGACTGTGTGTGTCCAGCTGTGTATGCGTGTTTGTTGACCTGTCTGTACATGCAACTGTGTGTGGATGTCTGCCGGTGTGTGCACCGCCTGTGTGTACATATGACTGTGTCTGCCTGTGTGTGTGTGTGGCTGTGTGTGCCTATCTGTGCATGCCGCTGTCCCTGTATTTGCTCCAGCCTGAATGGTGCTGAATGGATGGAATGAACACAGACTCATCCATGCATCAGGAGCTCTGCCTGGCCCGGCCCTGAGCTCTTGCTCCTGAGGCTCCAGCAAGGCCAGGGCCTGTTCCCCAGGGCTTGTCACTCCTGTGGGAGGGCGGGAGGGAGGGGCAGAATGCGTGGTGCTAAGATGTGGACGGCAGAACCGACGGCAGCCCTGCAGCATGTGGCCTGGTGCAGAACCTCGGATGGAGCAGGGACCTCGCGTAGGCCCCCACCAACCTAAACGTTAAAAAACCTTAAAGTTCCTTCAAAAATCTTCCAGACACCTAGCCCGCCTTGAGAGGTAAATCACCTAATAAGAAAAATAAATAAAACAATACCCAAAAAATTAGTCAAGAGATATTTGTTCCTTATACAAGTTAAAAATAGCATCTTCACATATGCCACCAAGTTGCTTTTCAAAAACCCAGACCCTCACCAAACAGATCTACCAACACAGACCACAAATGCAGGGGGGATCACAGACTCGAACCCCAAATGCCAGGCTCTGTTCTGTGGCTGTCCACGGGCTAAAGCAGTGCCCTGAACACCAAAAGACAGGAGGAAGTGCCTGGCCCAAGAGTAACGGAGAACCCACTGCTTCATCCCGTCCTCAAATGCCAGGCGCAAACTCCCTCAGGACAGAAGTGTTCAGATTAGAAAGAGGCTGCGCAGACAGAAGCAGCTTGCTTCCTGTTAGGGAGCTTCAGGAAGAGTCACGCCGCATCAGGGGGTTGTGGTCCCTAGCAGCAGGTTGTGGCCCCCGTGTGCTCTCCTGGCTCCTGGCAGCAGGCTGTGCGGCCCCTGTGTGCTCTCTTGGGTCCTGGCCAGGTCCAGGGGCACCTGACTGGGCACCATCAGGTCCTGAGGCCGCTCCTGTTCCTACAGCATGAATCCCTCCCGACCGGCTGACTTGTGTGCTTCCGTCTTCTGCTGATTTGGGAGTGGGAACAAACAAAATCCACCCCTGGAAGGCCCTTTCTCTGGCCAGAAAAGTTGCTGAGTAAATCTGCAGGTGCCAGCGCAGGCTGGAGAATCCCAGAATGTTTAGAGGTTAAACGACACAGTTCTAAATAACACACACATTGGAGAACACAAGACACATTTTAAAATGTTCTGGAATAAACAGAAATGAAAGTGTTACTCATCAAAATCAGTGGGACGCAGCGGGATCCGTGCTCAGGGTTTGATGGAATCTGGAGTAACGGCCGCACAGACTGGAGCAGAAGGTAGATCCGAACCCTGACCTGAGCTTAGGGCTGGGAGAGTGAGGAAAATGAGCAAACTAAACCCAGAGCCCAAGAACAGAAACCAGAAGTCAGATCAGAAACCAACAGAAAAAAATCAAAGCCAAAGGCAAATTCCTTGAGAGATCAATAAAATTAATAAACCTCTAACCAGGCTACCAAGAGTAAAGGGAAAAGGCACAAATTCCCACAGGAAAGGAACGAGAGGACCTGGCTGCTGACCCCGGCACCTGCCTAGATGCTGCACCGAGGTCCCTGGCACTGCACTCCTGCGAACTCACAGCCGTAGCAAAGGAGCCCAGCGTCCACCACGGCTGAGCTCCTGACACCGCGTGGCTGCAGTGTCGCCCGGTGTCACCCATGGGGCCCTGGGCGGGGGCTACTGAGGGGTGTATGGAAACTCCATACTCTGCTCAGTTTCCCTATGAACATAGAACTACCCCCAAAACAGAGTTAATTTTAAAAAAGCAGCCAGTGGTCCCCATCCATCTTTCTCAGGAAGGCCTTCCCCAGGGAGAGAGCAGTGTGGGGGGCCAGGTCAGGGTCCTGGCCCCCTCCCACCGGCTGCTGCGTCCCCAGCTGGGCAGGCAGCGGCCCAGAAAGCAGCCAGGACAGAGGCGCCTTGGATGCAAGGCTGTTCCACGCCGGCCGCAGAGAGGAGACAAAGTCAGTGGGCAGGTGAGAGGGGACACAGAGGCCACGAGGAAGGAAGCCTAACCTTGGCCCTCTCCTCCTGCAACCCTGGAGAAATGTAGAAGCTTGGCCCTGGACGACGGACAATGACTTTGTTTGCTCTGAAAATCCTTCCAAGAGGACTGTCTACTGCACAAACACAAAATTCCCAGAGGCTGTGGCAGGAGGCTGGAATTTCTACCCCAGTCACTGATTTCATGGTGCAACTGGAAAGCTCCAAGGGGGAAAACACACAGGTGTCTCTCGGGCGGACAGTGGACCCGGGGGTTTGCTGTGATCCCTCGCAGGGCTGTACTGTTTTCTGAATACGTCACAGATGCACTTGAATGCCCGCCTTATAAAGGAGCTCAGTGACCCCCCAGGCGCCCAGATCACCGCAGATGCCTCGCTGTCACAGGCAGTGCCCCTGCTGGCATCTGACGCTGACACTGCCCTGCGTCGGGGGAGGGTCAGAGGGCACAACGCTGCATCATGAAGTGATTTAACAAAGACCTTCCAACAGTGTCCGTTCCAGAAGGAAGCAAGAAAGGTTTAATTGTGTTTCCCCCATTTCTGCGACGCACTCACTGGCCTCCCCCATGGGCCGCATCTGTGACACTTACTGTCCGGACACAGGACATTTCCTGGGAATCAGAGCGGAGGGACTCAAGGAGCCGCAGTGCCACCCCCCTGCCTTCCTGAAAATGGTCACTGTGACATCTTACGATGAAATGGCGGCCCTGAGACTGGAGTTGTGGGTTTTTCTTCTTCTTCTTCTTCTTTTGAGATGGAGTTTCACTCTTGTTGCTGAGGCTGGAGTGCAGGGGCACAATCTTGGTTCACCGCATCCTCCGCCTCCTGGGTTCAAGCGATTCTCCTGCCTCAGTCTCCTGAGTAGGTGGGACTACAGGCGCCCGCCACCACGCCCAGCTAATTTTGTATTTTCAGTAGAGACGGGGTTTCACCATGTTGGTCAGGCTGGTCTCAAACTCCCGACCTCAGGTGATCCACCCGCCTTGGCCTCCCAAAGTACTGGGATTACAGGCACGAGCCACCAAGCCCAGCCTGGAGTTGAGGTTTTAAAGGTTGGCTGGAGTCCAGCAGGGACCCTGCTCCCCGTCACGGCCACATTTTGGGTAGCGTTGGGGCTGACTGCGTCGGTGAAGTGAGCAGGGCAGCACCCGCCCGGGACCAGCGGGCATCTGAGAGCACTGACCCTGCCTCCTGCCTTTTAGACAACAGCTCACATTTGCCTTCCATAAAGTGCAAATCCTGGGAGACTGACACCACTCGGTCCAGGATCCTCACGTTCTGGACAGTGAGAGGCAGGCTTGGAGGATGCCGGACTTGGCCCTGGGCATGCCAGCCGCCTCGGGCGTTAATTATGAGAGTCTACCAGCCGTGAGATCAGCCGGCGGCATTCTTATTTACAGCTTCATGGAGATGAAACATCTGAGTCCTGATCTTCATGGTGGTTGCACAGTCTCCCGTGATGACTGTCACAACAGCCCATCAACAGGCGACCAGACCACGAGCACACGCTTCGCACCTCGGGTCATTCCTCAGCCTCAGAAGGAAGGCGGTTCTGATACCACAAGCGACCTGGAGGACGTCGTGCAGAGCGACATCAGCCTCAGGAAGACCAGGAGGGCAGAGCTGACTGCCATGAGCCACGGGGAGTGGCCCGCATCAGAGACAGAGTGCGATGGGGCTGCCGGGGGGAGGAGGGATGGAAGCGCGTGAATAAACCTCTAGCCAGGGGACAGAGGGGACAGAGGTTCCGCTTTGCAAGATGAAATGAGCTCTAGAGATGGGTGGTGGTGATGGTTGTACAATATTATGAATATATTTAGTACTGTGCCACTGCATTGGACATTTTAAATGGTTAAAATGGTAAATGTCATGATGTCTCTATTTTACCACATAAAAAACTGGAAAAAATAGCATCGAATACACACAGAGAGACACACACACAGAAGCATGTGCCTGTGAACTGGTGAAATCTGGATAACGTCTGTGGACGGCACAAACGTGGGCGTCCTGGTTGGTGTTGCACCAGCTGCACAGGGCGGTGCCTGGGGAAGCCGGAAGAAGGGAGCACGGCCTTCCGTTTTCAGGGCAAGGAGGGGATTCGCCACTCCTGTGTGCTGTTTTGGTGTCTTCCTATAAATCTATAACCATTTCAAAATTAAATCAATTAAAAAAAAGGCAAGAAAGAGGAAAAGCTACACCTGCCAATAAAAACAAACTTGAATCCGAGGAAAACGACGAGGCTGCACTCTGCCTGCTGCTCAGAGACCCCGGCGACGGCGGGTATCCCAGAATAGAAGTGCCGGGGAACACGCAGGCCGGAGCGGCCCAGTCAGCAAGCCCCGCCTCCCTCCCGGGCAGCACGTGGGAAGCCCCGCCTTTCTGCTGGGAAGCCAGGGTCCGCTGGAGCAGCGCGCTGGGGCCCTTGTGCTCTGGGGCTGCGAGGACAGTCATTAGTTCTGCAGTAATCACAGCGTCCTTCACTTTCCACAGCACATGTGGGTTCCCCAGCCAGCGCTTTCCTAGGAAGCAGAGTTAATTAAGTGTCAAGCACAATTAGCACAGGTCCCTGAGGGCAGGGCCATTCCCAGGGCCTCTTGGCTCCACTCCTTCATTTCCGGTGAGGGCCTCACCCCATCCCCCTGGCTGGGCTCACTGTCAACCTCATGAATGAACCCTCTGCTGGCCATGGGAGTGTGCACAGCCCGTGACCTCGGCAGATGGCGACCTTGACCCAGTGAAGCACAGAGGACGAGGGTTCCTGGAGGAAGAGGGTTCCCGGGGGACGAGGGTTCCCACAGGACACCAGGCCATCCAGTCCCCTGGCCCAGATCTGCCCTGGACCTGTGGGCATGGAGCCTCCATCCAACCCACCCAGTTGCCTCTGCTGAAGTCTCAGGCAAAGTTCTCACAAGGAGCCTGTTTTTGGGATTTGTCCTGGATGCTAGCCTCCAGGTGTAGAAACAACAGTCACCGCCACCACTTTACAACGCGCCAGGCGCCATCGAGTGGCACACATGCCATTCCAGCCTGCTTCACAAACCCACCCAGATGGGGAAACTGAGGCTTGCAGAGGACGTTGGCAGCAATCCGATGAGGGAGCTGGCTCCGAGCCCGGCGGCCTGTGCTGGGACTCTGCACTCAGACACACACTGAGTTCCAGCCGAGGACCCACCCAGGAAGCCTCCCAGGTTCCAGGGTCGGGCCACGGTGCCTCTTGCTTGTGGCCTTTGCAGCTGCTCCATGTCATGGACCAGGGCTCAGGTGACCCCACAGGAGCTTGTGCAGGTTTGTGCTGGGCAGACTGACTCCCACTGCTCCCTCTCTTACAGGCAAGCCTGGAGCAGCTGTTGCTGGGCAGCTGGGCACCGTGCGTCCATAGCAGCCGTAAACACAAGGGTCTGGGATGTGGGTCCCAGCACTGGAGCCCCTGGTCTTGCATGGGGAGGTGGGACAAGCTCCTCCCATTGGACAGGGCCGGGGCCAGCGCCAGTCGGCACACAGTCCCGGCAAGGCGGGGTGAGCCCCTGGTCACTTCCGACAATGGACACTCGGGAGACCAGCACGTTCTTTCCGCTCAGACCCTTCTTGGTGCTGAGTGTCAGGGAGCAGCCCATCCAGGCAACCGTGACGAAGCGAGGGTCCCTGCGGGCTAACCTTGACTCGGCCCTTCCCCACTCGTGTTCTCTTGGCCCTCAATGACGTGTGCCTGTCCTTTCCCACCATGTTGGCTTTTACGGCTGCCTCAGTTGTGCATGACAAAGGAAAACCCAAAATCCCTGCGCAGAGCCCGGGCGCACTCCGAGCACAAGCAGGCTCATGGTTATTCACCGTCGAGGCCAAAGCCCGACCTACACCTTCAGCCACAGTCAGAGCCATGCGCGTCTCGAGGCCCCACGGCGTCCTGGGGCTCGGTTTCCGGGGCTGTGCCAAGGTCTCACCTGCACCTCCGAGTCGGCGTCCACGTGCTGCAGCTGGAACCAGGTGTCCCTGTTGTGGTACTTCTGCAAGTCCTCCTTCTGGATGGCCACCTTCCCTGCAACATAAGCAGAGGAGATGCACCACAGGCACAGGCCCCAGAGCCAGGACGCCTGCGAGCAGAAGGCAGCCCATCATCACTGCAGCTCATCTCCAACAGCTTAATTCAGAATGGGGCACCGGCTGGGCGCGGGGCTCATGCCTGGAATCCCCACGCTTGGGAGGCCTGGGGGGAGGGTCGCATGAGACCAGCCTGGGCGATAGGGCGAAACCTTCTCTACAAAACAAAAAGAATGAGCCGGGCATGGTGATACTGTGTCTCTAAAAATTGATACTAAAAAGTCAAAATAATCAGGTGCAGGGGTAAGTCTACGCCATCTCCCTTCCAGTAAGGCGTTCGGGAGGCCTCGCTGGGAAGATGTGAACGTCCAGTCCATCGGCAATGCGCACCTCACTCTCACTGTGGTCTGTGGCCAGTTCTCACGGCGGGAGGCACGTCGGAGCTTGCTGGGTGCACGAGAGTCCCGTTCTCACAAATGAACACCTCATGCCTCACACACCACCGAGGCAGCGGCATCACGCCTCGAGAGAGACACGTGTGCACCTGTGCGAGCCACAGCTTGAAACACATGTGTGCCTAGAGTTAGCTTCCGTGTGTGAACACGCACACACGTGTGCATGCATGTGGGTGCTCGGGTTATTCGCAGGGAGGACTGACAGCTAGAATGAGCTGCAACCTTCCCACACGACACGGGCTGGTCTGAATCCGTGCCTCTAAAGTGTAATCCATGAGCTGCCTTCTGGGGCCCCTGGGGAGCCTTAAAGTGTAGATTCCTGGCCTTCTCCAGATGGAGGAGAACAGAAGCTCTGGCGTGGGCCGGAATCTGCACCACCACAGGTCCCTGGGCACTTCTGTGGGCCCCAAAGTCTGGGGACATCTACTCTAAACCATTTCCTGTGCCTTAAACAGGCTTAGGACTTTGGAGCTAGACTTCCAATGAAAATACATATCAGAATATACTTGTACAATATACATTTACCTAGTATGGATTTATATGTGCAAATTCGCATATGTAACCATTATTATCTGCTCATACGTTCACCTCATTCCAGAAACATTCTCACGGTGGGGCAAACGCATGCTCATCCCATCCCTGGCAGGACAGGGCTTGTCAGGCACTGGGCACTGAGCTGTCTTCCATCCTGCGTCCCCTCGCAGCACCACCACGTCAACCCTGCCACTGGCCTCCGCGCACTGCGGACCACTCCACCCACCACGGCGAGCACCCACGCAGCACGTGCACCTCTGGCGACAGACGCATGTGAATTCCCAGGGAGTCGCACACATGTGACGTCTGAGCCCATCGCAAAGCACACACGAGCGCAGGAGTGAGGAAGGAAATGTTGGCAGACTCCTCGCGTCTTCGTTCTGCACCCAGAGACACACACACCCTCCTTAAGGATTCTGGTCCAGTCACCGAAGCGAGAAACTCTGGGTCCCGGCAGACCCCGGTGCCACCGCAGCGTCCACAGCTGCAGGGTCTGAGCACACTGTGCACAACACAGGCTCCAGGCGCTCCCTGGGCCTCCTACGCAGCCACCCTGCCTCACGCCAGGACAGCACAGCCTAGCCCGGTTCTCTCCTCCAAGGAAGATCCTTTTATATTTCTGCATCTCAAAAAACCTCCGCAGGCTCCTATCGGAACAACCCCGGCCTGGCATCTGACAGTCTCACGCTTTGGCCTGACTCGCTGGCCAACCTTAGTAAATTTGGGAACACTCCACCGCCAGCCTCTCACAGGTGCCATCTCAGTCAGTCCTGCGGTGACCCTGGAGGGGCAGGTCCCAGTCTGCATACCCCGGAGACAAGCAGGCTGGGGCTGCAGGGAGACGGAGCTTGCGTCCCCGCCTTCCTGCCGGCGTTCCTTCCTCCGTGAGCGTCCCCACCCTGCGAGGTCTCAGGACGCATCTTCCCTCAGCAGCTCCTCTGCCCCACAGGCTCAAGCGAGCGAGACCTCAGCCTGACTGGTCCGTTCCGTGACTGATCTCAGAGCCCGTGGGCCTTGGTCGCCAGGCCCCTCACTTGTCTGCAAACTCAGAGGGTCTGAGACACGCCCAGCTCAGCACCAGCTCCAGACCCTAGGGACAGCACAGGGTCGGCCACATGATGGGGGCACCACGTGGCCACAGGACATGGTGGGAGGTGCGGAAGGTGGAAAGAGGCACAAAGACGCTTTCCAAGTGCCCAAAGGACAGATGTGGAATCAGCACAGTTTGCCTCCAGTGCCGCTGACCCCTGCCGTGCACCTCAGCACCTTCGTCTCGTGTCCTCAGGGGAGTCGGCTGCAGCTCATACCGTCCACTCTGCAAAGCAAAGCAGCCCTGGGAACAGCCCTGGAGGAAGCCCCTTCCCAGTTCTGGGACCCCCGCTCACAACCAGGGCCAGCCAGTTGCACAGCCTCCCGCACATAGATACAGCACACAGACACTCATGGGTTCGTATGATCAGCCTGGTGACCTCGTCAGCTCAGCTCTTGACACACAGACACACACAGACCATCCGGAGCTGCACGGGACGTTGACACCACTGAGGGCAGGCGAGAGAACCAAGGGGACCAGCGCAGAAAACAGGCCCCGGCACGCATGGGAGAAGGAACACCAGGGAGACTCAGAGAGAAACCCAGTGACACACCCCAATAGCCTCTAATGGAGCAGACCACGAGGTTGGACGACAGCCAGGACACCTCCTCCTGGCCCGCTGCGTCCCCCGCCCTCCCACCAGCAGCCCTGGGCGGGCGCCTTTGACTTTCCTACCAACCCCCCAACCCTCCCAGCCCCCCCACCCCCCCGCCCTCCCACCTTTGACTTCAAGGGTCCCGAGTGGCGCTCTCTCCTTTCCTCTGATGACGGCTGCGTGGCTCTTGCTAAACCTCCCCTTTCCCCCACAATGCAAACCTCAGTTTTGAGTCTCACAGGAATAAAGCCACATGAAAGTAAAAATTTCTTAAAACTGAGTTGGGCAACATATTTCAGTGAAAAGGGAAAAGTCTTCAGACTCCAAGACTCCTTCAGCCGGACAGAAGGGTCAGTTTTGAAGTCAGAAGTTTTAAATACTTGCAATGTCACTGTGTCTTCACATTTTTATGAGCTGAAACTGGGACGGGAGAAGTCACATATTTACGTGAATAAGAATCTTGGGCCGGGCGCGGTGGCTCAAGCCTGTAATCCCAGCACTTTGGGAGGCCGAGACAGGCGGATCACGAGGTCAGGAGATCGAGACCATCCTGGCTAACACGGTGAAACCCCGTCTCTACTAAAAAATACAAAAAACTAGCCGGGCGAGGTGGCGGGCGCCTGTAGTCCCAGCTACTCGGAGGCTGAGGCAGGAGAATGGTGTAAACCCGGGAGGCGGAGCTTACAGTGAGCTGAGAACTGGCCACTGCACTCCAGCCCGGGCGACAGAGCGAGACTCCGTCTCAAAAAAAAAAAAAGAATCTTGTAACTGGCACATGATTACAAGTCTTTATTTTTAGAAGTACTTCACTTAATTTTTTAATAGGTAACAGAAACAGAACAAAATCCACAACATTCAAAAGGATTTAAAATCCCTTCAAGAAGGGATCCTTGCCCCTGCCACCTCATTCCCGATGTGGGGTCACTTCTGTCACCAGCCCCAACCTCTGCTTCTAGAAGCCAGCCACATTCAGCAATGGGGACATACGGGCGTCTGAAGCATGCACGTTCGTATCTCCAGACGCTGACCTGAGAGAATGCCTGATCCCAAGGCCACGGCGTCTATTGAAATTTCTCTGATGTGCCCAATCCACAGGGTTGTCCCCACCTATTTGAGTCACACCAGAAAGTTGACCGAACACTCTGGGCCTCCCTTTCTCGCTTGGGCAAAGGCGGCAGCCTTCTCACCACAAGAGGCCAGAAGGGTCACTTTCTTCTGCTGCATCTGTGCTGGCCAGGCCCGTTCAGAAAGGAGGAGCCAGGGGTCTGGAGGGCATCAGATGGGGAACCAGCTGCCGAAGGACCAGAAAAAGGGGAAAGAGCCACAGGACACCACTCAGCGAGAGCCGCCGAGACGGGGAGTGCGGCCGAGAAGGGGAGTGTGGCCGAGACGCGGAGTGCGGCTGAGATGCACGTGCCTCGCTCTGACCCCACCTGTGTCCCAGCCGGGGCCACGAGGAAAAACAAAGGTCATACAGATCCCAAAGGAAGAAATAAAAACCTTTATTCATAGAATGAACAAAAAAAATCTACAAGCAGAGCCAATAGAACTAGTTGGTGTGTTTAGCAAGAACAGAGAATACAAAGTCAGTAGGGAGGCGTCAATGACCATGAAAATTAAACAAAAAAAGCACCATTCACAAAATTATGCTTTTAGGTTTGTGCTTTTGGTGGACTACCTGAGAAATCTTTGACCACTCCATTAAACACATAAAACACAGAGAAATAAATGTTTTTAAATGTGCAAAATGTGTAGGCTGAAAACACATCACAAAACACGGATGAGAGAAATTGTACAGACTCAGGCATGTGGGAAGATACACCAAGATATACCACGTCCATGGCTTTGAAGACTCAATTTTGTTAAGATATTAATTCTCCCCGAATTACAGATCGATATAATCCCAGTGAAAATTCCTGTGGGACTATTTTGGAAATTGAGAAGCTCATTCAAAAATACATATGGCAATTCAGAGGATCCAGAAGAGCAAAACAAATTTAAGAACAAATTTGAGGACCTTACACTACAATGTAAGACCTCCTATGAAGCCACAGTGATCGAGACGCTGGTACTGGCATGAGGACAGGGGGAGCACACGTATGGCGCAGGGCTTGGGGCTTAGCCTCAGAGGGTCTCTAGCTTCACTCAGGAAAGAATTTGAGAACGAGGTAGTGGTGGAAGAAAACAGTTTTATGGAGTCGGCAGTGTGATAGCTCTGAAACCACTCCCGCAGAGCAGGGCTCCCCACAGGCGGGGTGCTGAGGCTGGCAGCTTCGGGCAGTCCTGCAGTCTTGTTTATGCTCACTTTTAACTGTGTGCCCATTAAGGGACAGATTATGCAGACACTTCTAGAAAAAGGGTGGTAACTTCCGAGTCACGGGGTTGTTCCTATGGAAAGGGGTGGTAACCTCCAGGCCTTGCCATGGCGATGGTAAGCCGACACGGTGCACTGGCGGGCGTGTCTGATGGAAAGCTGCTCCCACCCATCCCTGTCGTAGCTAGTCCTCAATTTGGTCCGGTGTCCGAGCCCTGCCTCCAGAGTCTAGTCCCGCCTCCTACCTCAGACGGAACAGAATACAGAGGCCACAAACAGACCCATGCAATGCGGCCAACGAAGCCGGAAATGTGCCAAAGTCATCAACGGAGGAACGGTCGCCTTTCAACCAAGGATGCCGGAACGAACGGATGTCTCCATGGAAAAAACGGAATCCCAACCCTTTTCTTTGTGCCATAAGTGATACCTAGCTTGAAACAGATCATGGAACTAAATGTAAACGCTGAAAGCACACGCTTTCTGGGAGAAAACTGCCACAACTGTGGGATAGGCAAGACTTTCTTAGACATGACACCACAGGTACAAATCATACAAGAAAAAAATGTGATAAACTGAACCATCAAAAATTAAAACTTCTGTTCTTCAAAGACAATGGTAAGAAAATGAAACACAAGTCACAAACAGGAAGAAAATATTTGCAAAGCACTCTTGTGATGGACTCGTATCCAGAATACACGGAACTCTAAAAAATAAGAAGAAAACAACCCAATTAAAAGGGCAAAAGATTTGAACAATTTACCAAAGAAGGAATAGAGCAGCCACTAAGCCCATAAAAAGTCCTCAATGCCGCTCTTCACGGACACGTAATCAAAACCACAGTGAGACAGTGCGCACCTATGGGAGTAGAAACGTTAACTAGAGAATAAAAACTCAGACCTAAGGGCCGGGCAGGGTACAAACACCTGCTGCTCTCACCCGCTGCTGGAGAGAAGGCGGACTGGGCGGCCACCTGGAGACACGGTTGGGTAGTTTCTAATGAAAGTAAACACACACCCTACAGTGGGCCCAGCAACCTCACTCCCACGTATTTATCTCAGAGTAAGAAACAGAAACATTCTCCACATAAAGACCTACCCAAGAATGCGTATGGTGACTTTATTCATAATTCCTGAGGATTAGACACAATCCAGCGAGTGGATGAGGCCACTGAGGTGCGTCTGGATGACGGAAACCCACGGGCAGTGGGGAGGGCGACCTGGCTCACAGCCACATGGCGCAGGACCAGCGCAGTGGCAGAGGGCAGGGTCCCTCCAGGATTTGATGCTCGTGGCCTCCTGGAAAAGGCAAAATGGTGGGAACAGGCCCCAGAGCAGTGGCTGCCAGGGGCTGCGGGCCAGGGTAGGAAATCCACCCCGAAGGAGTGTTCTGGGCTGGGGGAATGTATCTTAGCTGTGGTGCTGTCTACACACCTGCATACGCTGCTGAAGGCTACACCTAAACAGTGAACTTTACCTTATGTCAGTTGCAGACCACCTGATTTATACACAAAGAATGGAGGTCTCAGCAGGGTGCGGTGGTTCCTGCCTGTAATCCCAGCACTTTGGGAGGCCGAGGTGGGCGGATCACAGGTCAGGAGATCGAGACCATCCTGGCTAACATGGTGAAACCCTGTCTCTACTAAAAATACAAAAAATTAGCCGGGCGTGGTGGCGGTGCCTGTACTCCCAGCTACTGGGGAGGCTGAGGCAGGAGAATGGCGTGAACCCGGGAGGCGGAGCTTGTAGTGAGCCAAGATCGCGCCACTCACTCCAGCCTGGGCCACAGAGCGACGAGACTCCGTCTCAAAAAAAGAAGAAGAAATGAATGGAGGTCTCACTGCACCCCCACCCCACTGGGAAGCCTCAGAGAGTCTCTAGGGGCTGGAGGGGCAAATGGAGGGGGACGTGGTGTTACCAGAGCTGCCCCGAGGAAGGCGGAGGCCTAGCGGGAAGAGGAGGGCGGCCCAGGATGGGGGGCGGAGACCCCGATGCTCCTGACTGACAGCAGCGAGCCGGCCCCGCGCATTTCCCGGTTCTCGCATCTGCCGGGAGCCACAGTTTCCGGTCTGTGCTCCGCGGGTGCAGCGCCCGGCAGCGGAGCCCAGGCAGAGGCCGCCTCCCTGCGCCTGGAAGCCTGAAGGCACCTGCGCCCCGGTGTCCCGCAGGCCACGGCCCTGCGGCTGGGAGCCCGGCGTGACTGACAGTTCCCACCGGCAGCAGCGCTGTGGGCCGCGGACCGGGGACAGAGAAGGCCGGTCACGCCGCCCAGGGCCGGCCCACGCCGGACACTTCTTCCCTCTGCTCCTGCCGCCCCGGGAGGCTTCTGACCTGCAGGAGCTGACTGCGGCGGTGGAGGGGCGGGGCGGGCGGGCGGGGCGGGGCTGAGGGCGGGGCTTTATTTCCCCAGTCTCACTTGCCGGGTGGCGTATCCGGCGGCTTCTGCTGCCTTTCTCGGTTTGAGTCGCCACCGCCCTCCCCCTCCAGGCTGAAGATGCCCTCCCGGCCCCAACCCACACCCCTGACCCCATAGGAGTGCGTCCCCACCTGCCAGTGCACCCCTCACTCCTGGACCTGAACTTGCAACTGAGCATAGCTGTGGCCGCCCCAAGGAAACTCGCTGGCAGGTGGGGGTTTCCTCAGGGCGTGGGCAGCTGCTAGAAACAAGAGAACCAGGAGAACCACGCAGCCAGGAAGCCAGTGGCCACCCCACACTTCCACCCAGAAACGCATTCCCCAGAACCTGGTGTTTCATGCCCTTAACAACATAATTACCATCATCACGATAAATCGTTACTGGAGATCCAGACAGCCATCCATTTTCATGGCTGTAAACGCCATAGTAAGACATCTAAGTCCAGTCACCATAAGCGTAAAGCCACCAAGAAATGCTAGCAGATGACATCAACAGAACAGTTAATAAACATCTTATTTGGTTATTTTCAGAGCACATAACTCCGGAACTAACTTGATCAGTTTCTCTTATTAAAATGTGCAAAAAAATTTTTAATTTCTTTTTCCTTAGGGTTATCACTCAAAAAATGTCTCATACACCTTCGAGAATGAATCAAGTCCCTGTGGATTCTCGCACATAAACTGAGCTGGTGATGAGGCCTGACACACGGTCACACCTCGATTGACGCGTGGCGCCCAGCACAGGCTGAGCCCCGCCAGATACACCATTAGCCTCCGTTGAATAATCTGGATTCCACATCTCCCTTTCTTCCGGGAACACCCTTGGAGGCCCCTGGCAGGTGCTGAGAACACGGGAGCGAGACACAGGCATGCAGGACTATGGACTCTGGGAAGCTCCGTCCAGCGGACACAGCACAACAGGCAAAAGAACCACAACCAACGAGGCAGGCAGGGGAGGCAGGCCACGGAGGGCAGCTGCAGGGTCAGAGGCCGTCTCCTGCAGCAGGCCCTAGTCCCGGAGGCGGGCATGGCAGGATGTGGGGATGGAGGAGGAGGAGGTGTCTGAGGAGCGGGGTGCAGAGCAGCTGCGCCCGGAGGCAGGAGGGAGAACTGCCAGCCACTAGCCCTGGAGCCGAAGCCCTGGTCAGAGGGAGAGAGGAAGAGGGAACCCTTCCTCAGTGCCCAAACAGCTTGAACGCGACTTGAAGCTATGGGCGTGAACCTGAGGGCCTCCCAGGCAGACACTGAGCAGTGGGGTGCAAGGGTCATGCTGGACCCTCCCCTCAAGACCATCTCACCAACAAGGCTACACGAGGCCCAGCAGAGCAAGACCCTGAAAGGGGCCAGGTGCCCACCGCACTCAGGAGCACAAACACCTTCTGCAATCACATTTCAGGGCCAGGGTGTCTGCTGCGGAAGCACCCGGCACAGCGTTCCTGCTCAAAATGAAGTCAAAGGTCAATGATCTGAGATCCACGTCACCCATTCTATGTATTTTCTAAACGAACTCTGGAGACTTCTATGAAAAGCACAGCAGTTTCTAAGAATAATCATTTGGGTACAGTGAATAACAGTCTCCAAAATGTCCAGGTCCCGACTCCTGCAATGGTGAGAGGGCACAGGCTTTATCAATGCCAGCTGAGGGGCTGCCCAGCCCCAAGGGCCTCTGGGTACACAGCTGCCACCCAGCCAAGCCCATCTCAACACCAAGCAGAGAGCGAGACCGGTCAGGATGGGCGTCTCTCTCCTTGTCTCTGTCAGGGGACTTGCCGTGGAGGCCCGGGACACAGCAGAGTGCAGACAGGAGTCTACCAGTTACCTGCTAGCCAGTTTCTCTCATGCCTTCTCTCTCCCTCAGCGTCGTGCTGATGTGCACTACCTGCCGGCCGCCCAGTGGGGACAGGCTGGGTTTTAGGACACTCAAGCTCTGAGGTGGACCTTTGGCTGTGCCTCTCACGCTTCTGTGTGCCAAGCACTGGGAATGGGTCAGATCACAGATCCTGGTCCGCGGCTCACAAATAGAGGGACACGGACGATGAGGAAAGCCCACAGCTGAGGGACACAGGTGAGCACTGGGGAAAGGGGGCGGCTGGCGTGGGACGAAGAGGCCACGATGCGGTATAGGGGAGCCAGTGTGAGCAGTGAGCGTCAGATGGACGCGCCCCCACCCCCCGCACAGCACCGTCGTGGCCCCGCTGGCCTCCTGCACCTGCGGACCCTCAGGCTGCCTGGGGCAGAGCTTGGGGTCCCCTTGGGGGACTCCACCTCCCGCCCTATCCCACTCAGCATTCCGATAGCCATGGAGACGAGGAGCCTGCACCACCTGGGGTCTGGGTTCAGGCTGTGGCAGCCAGTACACACTGGCTCCCCGGCCACCTGTCCTGGGTATGAGCTCAGGTGCTGCAGGACCCTCCTCCCTTCCTGGCTCTCCCGGCGTCACGGCGGGAATTAGCCTGATACCCCAGCCTCCCATGACTGCTGTGTGAGGTCCGCTCCTGATGGGGTCCTCTGGCTGCATTTAGGAACCAGGAGCTCCCTGAGTAACCTGAAGTCCACTCTGTCAAGAGGCCCCACAACTTACAGGATGCTGCCTTCTGTGATCCCCGGCAGGGCTGCCCATGAGCTTTCTCCAAGAAAACCGGGGGAAACTGAGACCACACGCCCCCACCCCCACCCGCCCTTCCCATGCCCACACCGTGGGGACTGAAATTGGGACAGGGATAGCCAGGATGTGGTGAGGAGGGAGGGCCCCACGTCCATGCAAAGGTTCCCCCGCGGATGCCCCGGGAGAAGCCCTGGGAAGTTGTCTGAAGAGGGTTGGGGACGCTGTGCTCTCGCCTTGAGGGGCCACGGAAGCCTTGACTGGCAGCGCTCACTGACCTGAGCCTGGTGTGATGCTCCAGCAGGGACCACAGACGCCAGGCCAGATCCCGAGAGCGGATCAGGAGGAACACCCAGGGCTGCCGTGACCCCTCAGCACCATCCCGCCAGGCTCCGGACTAAAATGCTAATACTCCCCTGGTACAGAACAGGCGGAAAGGGGGAAGTAAACGCTCATTCATCACCTACCTATGATGGAATCCCTCCGGAAAACGTCTCTATCGAAAATGTAGAAGGACAGGTGACGAAAGCTCCGAGGAATTTCACAGTAAAAGTCTTCTCCGTAAAAGGGGCTGGAGAGAAAGGAAAGCACCAGTTAGAACACAAGCCACGCTCCCGCCTCACCCCCAGGGGCACACACGTGTGGTCTTAGTTTTAAACGTGCCATGAGAACGCCCTGCACTGCGTGGCACGTGTGAGACATGAACCTGCAGCTCCCTGTGGGGTGAAGGGCGCCGTGGCTGTTCCCCAGCCTCCACCTCGAGCCTTTGCACTGCACTGTATGATGAACTGTAACTGGGCTGCCTGGCGGTCCAGGAAGCTGAGAGACCTCCACAGAGACCATGGTCACTGCCAGAATGACTTCCATGGTACGCGCTCAGGTCTAGGTCCAGCCTCAGGGCCACTGTGATATTTTGAAGGTACCTGGTTTGGGGCAGGTGGTGGCTCCCTTTCTGGATTAAATGTAAAACACAGCACTCCAGTGCCTTGCACCGTTCCTTTTATCCAGAGATCCAGTACAAAGTCCTGACTGCCCAGCCATCCTCACGCCTGGGAGGAGGCCCCCGCTGCTGACTGTGCTTACAGAGTGCACGGCTCAGGCTGCCCACGCGTGAGTCACCTGGAGATGCAGCCGCCCCACAGTTGGAGACTTCAAATAACTGCAACCCCAATAAAGAAGCAGAAGCCAACGGGCTTTGCTACTCAGCAAACCTCCCTGTTGTCCTGGGCCGGCACAGGTGGGGTTAGGCTTCTCCCCATGCCGGACCTGTTGGCGATGACCGTGGCGCACGCACAGCTACCACCAACTCAGAACTCAACACAAGCCCACTTTCATGCACATTTATGCTAAGGTCCAAAACAGGAAAGATGTAAGTTATTCAAGGAGGAACCATTCCAATAGAGAGCAAAGGAAGGTCAATGGTGCTGGGCCAGGTGATCGTCCACACAGTTGCCAATGGAGCAGGCCCCACCCCAGCCACACACAGAAATGAGCTCAGACCCCGCACCCATGTGTAAGGGTGTAAGGGTTGGAGCTCCCAGCCTCTGAGAAAACGGGGATGAACCTGCACCCAAAGATGTCTTAGATCTGTCACCCAAAGCACAAGTGCCAAAAGAAAAATAAATGGAAAATCAGACTTCCATCAAAATTAAAAACATTAAAAACTTTTCTGCATTAAAAGCTTTATTTAAAAAGAGCCAGCACGGCGGCTCACGCCTGTAATCCCAGCACTTTGGGAGGCTGAGGTGGACGAATCACCTAAGATCAGGAGTTCGAGACCAGCCCGGCCAACGCGGCAAAACCTCGTCTCTACTAAAAATACAAAAATTAGCAGGGCGTGGTGGTGGGTGCCTGTAATTCCCAGCTACTCGGGAGGCTGAGGCAGGAGAATCGCTTGAACCCGCGAGGCGGAGGTTGCAGTGAGCTGAGATTGCGCCACTGCACTCCAGCCTGGGTGACGAGCAAAACTCAGTCTCCAAAAAATAATAAAAATGTAAAAAATTACAAGTGAAAAGACAGACTAGAAAAAATATTAGCAAGTCAGTTATCTGATAAAGGACTTGTATCCAGAATATATAAAGAACTCTTATAACTCAATAAATGATGACAAATAATTCAGTTTAAGAAAAGGCAAAAGATTTGAACACACATCTCACCAAAGAAGACAAATGACCAACAATGTATTAAAAATGCTCCATGTCATTAGCCCTTGAGAAAATGCAAATTAAACCAGGAGATACAGCACAGGCAGAGGCCCGAACCTGGGGCTGGCGAGCGTTGCTGCCCGGAGCCCACGTGGGAGGGGCCTGGAGTCCAGGCTCCAGTCCCTCCCTCTGCAGCGGCCTTAATTACAGGCATTTCATTTGGATTTCACTGATTTCATAATTTTTATAACTGGGTCAGAGACTGAGTAACGTTTACTCAGAAAACCATTTTTTGTCATAAAACACAATCTTCCAAAGGAGGCCTAAAATACCTACATTGTTGTAAGCATTTTGGAAACACAGCAGTATCCATTTACACACAAAAGAAACATCTCTTTATCTTTCAATGAAGGCAGAATGCTCAGGGACTTCCACAGACCTCCTCGTAGCAGAATCCTGGTTCATGAAGGCCCACTAGAAAGTCACGTTTCCTTCAAACACATTCTCACATTGGTCGTTGTCACAGGCGCTCGAGTGCCTCTGATTTTCCTGGGTCTGCCTGGTCACTGCGGAGATCTGACGTCAGGGACCCCCAGGGAGAAACACCCTGTGCCCGTGGGGTGTGCGCCCAGTCACGTGTGTGGGTGAGTGCATGTGTGTGCCCGTGGGTGTGTGCGCCCACAGGCACATGTGTGGGTGAGTGCATGTGTGTGCCCGTGGGTGTGTGCGCCCACAGGCACGTGTGTGGGTGTGTGCGTGTGTGTGCCCGTGGGTGTGTGTGCCCACAGGCACGTGTGTGGGTGTGTGCGTGTGTGTGCCCGTGGGTGTGTGCCCACAGGCACGTGTGTGGGTGTGTGCGTGTGTGTGCCCGTGGGTGTGTGCACCCACAGGCATGTGTTTGTGTGTGCACGTGTGTTCCCACAGGCATGTGTGCATGTTCGTGCGTGCAGGCATGCACCCCGGAGCACTTGGGTCACACGTACACAAAGGCACCACAGATGCGCCCCGCACAATGCGCTGCTTTCATGACAAGGCGAGGGGTCATCACCCCACCCCACCCTGTGTAAAGTCACAGCTGCAGGATCTCGGGGCAGGACGTACACTCCCCAGGCAGCGCCCTGCGGCCTCCCCGGAGAAGCTCTGCAGACAGCGTCTCCACTGGCAGGAAAAACCACTGTCAACCTCGAAGCCAAAAGGGACACCAGACGCGCATTTTAATATTCACGACAAGGCCTCAGGTGACGAGCTACTCACAGGACACGCGTTAACAATTAATAGTAATTCACAAAACATTTGAGGTTTTTACAACGACAAAACTGCCTCTTCTGTACATCCCAGAGCAACTTTCAGGGCCACTGAGGCCGCAGCGACAACACGAAGTCGTGGGGCCTGAATGCGCGGACACAGCCTGGACTCGGTGTTTCCAGTCCCGCTCGCTCCCGGCAGAGCCCGAAGAACCAAGGACTGGAGGCTTTGCTCACTGCTCCAGAATATGGCAGATGCCCAGGCTGTCCTGGCCGCGGTGCATCTCCCACGAGAAGCCCAGCGGGAGCACGCACAGCTCCTGGCCTCACGGCAAATGCGTAACCAAAAGGCATAAGTCAAGCTTCATTCACCACGGAGGAACCTCAGAACCACAGGCACCGACAGCCAGGCTGCCCGAGAGTGGAACGGACGCCCTCCACTGGCACACACTCCATAGCCGGCTTGTCAGGGAGCTGTGGCAGCTTCAGAGCAGCCCAGGCCTCGGGGTTCGCCTGGCCACCTCGCCGTGAGAGGGCGTCACGCTTTCCGAGAGCCCCCACCCCCCGCACAGACACTGAGGACCCCACCACGTGGGCCTGTGCCTGCCTGGCAGGAATGCGGGGAGGAGGAAGTGGGTCAGGCTGGACTGTGTGTCTGATGTGTGTCTGATGTGGTGTCCAACGTGTGTCCGGTGCGTGTCCAATGCGTGCCATACATGTCTGGTGCGTGTCCGATGCATGTCTGATGTGTATCCGGTGAATGTTCAATGCATGTCCAGTGCGTGTCCGACGCGTGTCCAATGCATATTCGGTGCGTGTCCAGTGCATGTCTGATGTGCCCAGTGAGTGTCCGACGCGTGTACGGTGCGTGTCCGACGCGTGTACGGTGCGTGTCCGACGCGTGTACGGTGCGTGTCCGACGCGTGTACGGTGTGTGTCCGGTGCATGTCCGGTGTGTGTCCGATGCATCTCCGGTGCGTGTCTGGTGTGTGGTGAGGGGCAGTGAGATGAGGATGCCAGCGTTGAGCACACCCCCCACACAGGTGCTGCACACCTGGCATTTGACCCTGCACACTTCCTCACCATCCCAATGCACAGGGTGGGAAACCGAGGCCCTCCGACATCTGATGAAATGAAACTCCCAGGGATCGTGCCGTGACTCAGGCCATGCTGTGTTGCTATAAACCACTTTTACGTTTAGAAAGGGGCATGTCCAGTCTGATAATTTCACGGAGTTCGTAGGTTTTCTTGTAGCTTCCTCTTTCTGCTATTTTTATCTCTTTTTATTGAATGGATTTCTGGTTTATTTATGAATTTTAAACACCTCAATTTCCATGGACAGGTGTCAGCACCACCAGAAGCCTCACGGGACCCTTCCAGGTGCCCAGCCAGCAGCCTCTGCCCCGAGCCCCCACCGCCAAGCACAGTCACAGTGAGAGGAGTCACTTGGCAGAGCAACTGAACACCCCTCTACCAGGCAGCCCCCAGGGACGCCGCGCCTCAGCCCCGCTGCCCATGCCCTGCCACACGGACCCTGGGGAGCAAGACTTCCTCCGGCCTCCACCCAGGAATTTCTCAAGCAATGGCTTCAGAAACCTTGCTCCAGAATGGCAGAAGGGAGGCAGCGCTTTGGGGTCCTCTCTGCCCGCCTGCTAAGAGGAGCTGTGGTCCTCGGGAACCTCGCGGTCCCCCTCCTGAAGAAGAGGAATGTCGCACTCGCATTTCCATTTTACACCTTTGCAGCCGAGAATGCTGGAGCCAGAACGGGCTCCAGCAAAGGCAATGGGTGAGCGTTTTGCATCTCTGATGTCGTTTACTCTACTGGTTCCAGCCGCCTATTTTCACGTTTTCCCCCTTATTTCATATAACTTTTTAAACTTAATAAAGTTATAACTGACTTTGTTTCCTGCAAGTCACCTCAAGACTTTCAGGAAACCAGGCAGGACATCAGCAGGCGGCCGGCCGGCCTTATCTACGGAGCCCTCAGCCACCAACCACCGTGACCAAGCGTCACGCCCACAAGCCGGACGAGCCCAGGAGGGGAGAGCGGCTGGACTCCGGACGCGAAGTCCACACGGACGGAGCAAGGGGCAGGGCTGCCTGTGCGGAGGGATTTAGAGCAGGAGGCCGCTGGGGAGGCTGCCCAGAGGAGGAGGCACCCACGGCAGTGGGGTCCGGAGAGGGGTCCGCAGAGGCGGCAGTGCTGCAGGCCTTTGCACTCATTTTAACGAAGGCTCTGCAGGGTTTCAAGGAAAGATGCAGCTGCTCCCTGTGCCACAATAGAGGGTTCGTTCAGCTTCTTAGACCAATGGTTTATTTAGGGAATAAGAAGGGCGATTCCAGGGACAGTGGAGGCCCCCACAGGAAGGAAACCTCTCCCCGCAGTGACGGCACAGAGCCAGCCTGACGCCCAAGGCCACTGTGCCATCATCACCAGGGAGCCCTGAAGAAACTCCTGGAAGAATGCAAACCCCCAGCTCAAGGAGGAGAGTGGAGGCCGTTCCCCACCTTCTGGGGGCAATTAACCTCTGAGAATGAACCCACAGCTTAAACCCACAGAACCTCCGCCAACCACACCCAGACCTGGAAGGGGCACCTCTGGCCGGGGCGCTCAGCACGAGGGGACCCAGATCAATGGCTTCCCCGGGGCGTGGGCTGGAGGCTGGAGAGCTGCCATCCCAGCACACGCTGGGTAGACGCGGGTGTTTCCAACGTGCTGAAGAGGGCAGGGCCTGGCTGAGGCCCTGGGAGGCTGGAGTCCTGGGGGTCGGTGGGGGGTGGTGAGTTCTGAGGTCACTTCCCCTGCTGTGCGTTCTCTTCACTTTCCTGTCCTATTCGTTCATTTTAGCGTGGAGGTCAGAGCCAGCCGAGTGAAGCCCCTGCCTGGCCACTCAGGTGTGTGAGGATGGGGGCCAGGGCCCGAGCATCAGTCAGTTCCTAGAACTGCAGGTTTGTGGCCGGGCACGGTGGCTCATGCCTGTAATCCCAGCACTTTGGGAGGCCGAGGTGGGTGGATCACGAGGTCAGGAGATAGAGACCATCCTGGCTAACACGGTGAAACCCCGTCTCTACTAAAAATACAAAAAATGAGCCGGGCGCGGTGGCGGCGCCTGTAGTCCCAGCTACTCGGAGGCTGAGGCAGGAGAGTGGCGGGAACCCGGGAGGCGGAGCTTGCCGTGAGCCGAGATCCGGCCACTGCACTCCAGCCTGGGTGACAGAGCGAGACTCCGTCTCAAAACAAAACAAAACAAAAAAAGAACTGCAGGTTTGTACCTGCAAACGGGGCACCAGAGTGACCAAGACCCCCGGGATGCCACGAGCCCCACGGAGACAGCGCACCCAGCAGGGGCCGGGCCAGCTCCAGGTGCTGCTTCTGGGGCAAGGCCGTCACCACTGTCCACGCGTCCAGCAGGAAGAGTGGATTCCTCGGGCGTGAAGCTCACAGCTCGCATCGTCCACGCACCTGCCCAACGACCTCTCCCGAGCCTGGATTCCCACCACAGAATTCAATTCCTCGGGTGCTCACCAGCCCGTGACTTGTGGCCACCAGACTGGAACACACAGAGACCATTTCCTGTTTTGCAGAAAATCCTTTGGGCCACGCCAGTCCCAGAGCCAAAACACAGTGTCCACTTGAGGGTCCAGACCTGACGCCACCCTTGCTGGAATAGCATCTCCTTCCCTCTCAGAGCAACGCCACTGATGCCCAGACCAGCACCCACGCCCGTCCTCGCCGGCCCGACAGTGCCTCTCCCAGGCCCTGCCGCTCGGAGGACTGGTCACGGGCACCGTGGACTATGCTGACCCGCAGTCCCCACGGACCAGACCCTGCCGCTGTAGGCACAGGTGACCCTGCCCTCACAGGGGAGCTGCTCTCCTCCTAAGCCCAGGAGTGCTCTGGACCATCCATCCCAATGAGACCAAAATCAGGAGCTGAAGTGGGAGTTGAAGGCCAGAGCCTTTTTCAAATAACTTCCCTAAGCTCTTTTAAATACCTGCATCCAGGCCAGATGCAGTGGGGGAGGCCATGCCAGAGGGGCCACTTGAGTCCAGGAGTTAGAGATCCACCTGGGCAACACAGCAAGACCCCAACTCGACAGAAAATTTAAAAATTAGACGGGTTTGGTGGCGCACGTCTGCAGGGAGGTGGAGGATTGCTTGAGCCCAGGAGTTCCAGGCTGCATCGAGCTGTGACCACACCACTGCACTCCAGCCTGAGTGACAGAGCGAGACCCCGTCTCAAAAAACCCAACAGCTACACCTCTGGTATCGTCACAGCACAGTCCCGCCTGGAGCAGCCGCCGTTGGGCTCCCGTGCAGCTGCTCCTCCCACCTGATTCGGGCCCTGGTGAGCTTCACAAGGCCGAGGGGACGTCAGTCTCCACCAGGAAGACCATACAGCATATCTAAATGTAAGACTCTGAGACGGACGTCACTGAAGCCAGTCCGAGGAGGCACAAGTACCACACGGGCCTTGCCAGGGGAAGCACGAGTTTGAAGACAGCGGCTTCCAGGGACGTCCACGTTCCAACGCTGCCTTGCCAGAGGCCAGTTCCCTCATCTCTCAGCCTCAGGACACCGGCCTCTCACAGTGTGGCCTGCGGGCACAGAGGGCGCTTGGCTGGGGAAGGGCAGTGGCTCTGCCCCCAAAGCGGCCTCCCCAGGCCACGCCACTGCCTGGCTGGGTGGTTTCTTCCTCTGCCCTACACAGTGAGACAAGCACACGGCGGGGCCTCCCACACGCCAGGCGCAAGCAACTGGGGGCACTTTCGATGGCTTCGGCCCCCACCAGGCGCGGCTCGCCGGACCCAGAAGCCACCGCGCTCTCTCCCCACGACTGTTTCAGCTGCATGTCCCCGTTCCCGACCGTGGGAACAGCAGCCAATGAAGCGAAGTCCCGGCCCTGGGGAGCCAAAGAGCGCAAACGTCCAACGTGCAAGGCTGGCGGGGGCGGCACTGCGGCCTCGCTCGGGGGCCGGGGAGGCTTACGGACGAGTGAGCGCTTGAATGGGGCCGTGGACAGTGAGGAGACCGCAGGAGGACGAGTGAGCGCATGAATGAGGCCGTGGACGGTGAGGAGACTGCAGGAGGGGTCCAGGCAGAGGGACACCAGGTGCAAAGGCCTTGAGGCAGCAGGGCTTGTGTGTGGTGAAGACGTAGGGGCAAGGAGGAGGCTGGCATGGCCTGGGCAGGGCAGGGCAGGACGGGAGGATGCTGGGAGCTGAGGTCAGGGGTCAGGGTGCAGCTGAGGCCACGTGGTGCGGAGCAGACATTTCACCACAGCGGCTGGGAATGTGTAGGCCCCGTGCAAGGCACTGGACGGACGGATGCACGGATGGGTAAGTGGGCGTGCAGGGAGGAATCGCCTGTCTCAGGTCAGCAGCTGGGAGCTGCTCAGGCCTGGGCATAGCAGACCAGGAAGGGAAGGTCACCTGAGGTGGGCTTTCTGCAGGCAAGGTGCAGCGGTCCAGCCCGAGGCCACAGTGCCGAGCAAATCCTGCTTGTCCTCATAGGGACCACAGGAATTCAGTTCTGGCAGAGCCAAGACTGCCGGAAAGCCAGAGGGGCTCCTACAGGAGGTGAGGGGCCTGTGGGGACGCGAAGGGCCAGGACCAGACACGCCCCGTTCCGCTTGCTTACAGTGAGGCAAGAGGCAGGCAGGATGCAGCTGGAGCCACACACGCCTGAGATGGGGGCAGGACTGTTCCCCCAGCGCTGTGCCTCCCCAGCCTGGAGCTGCTGCGGTATCAGTGGTCAGCTCAAGTCCAGCGGCTTGAAAGGGAGGCAGAGGCCCCGCCTTCCCTGAGGCTCCCTGTGAAGAGCAGGAGGCTGGGCCCTCAGGAAGACGCTGGCCAGGCTCTGCCACCCCCACAGCCGGCAGACGGAGCCTGGCACTGCACATGGAGACGTTTCTTCTTCCCAAGACCTCGCGCAAAAATTACTCACTTAAAAGCACTTAGAGTTTTTTCATTTTTCCAGTGGCAAATATTCTGAGGGAATGCCACAGAAACAGCCACACCAAAACCCAATTCAGTTCTCCCTTCTCTACCCCCCGCCAAGGCCGGGTTCACGCTCTCAATGCGTGGGGCTTGTTTAGGTTTCTGTGTTTTTCCTCTTAGAACTGCAAACTGGCCGGGCGCGGTGGCTCAAGCCTGTAATCCCAGCACTTTGGGAGGCCGAGACGGGCGGATCACGAGGTCAGCAGATCGAGACCACCCTGGCTAACACGGTGAAACCCCGTCTCTACTAAAAAAAAATACAGAAAACTAGCCAGGCGAGGTGGCGGGCGCCTGTAGTCCCAGCTACTCGGGAGGCTGAGGCAGGAGAATGGCGTAAACCCGGGAGGCGGAGCTTGCAGTGAGCTGAGATCCGGCCACTGCACTCCAGCCTGGGCGACAGAGCGAAACTCCGTCTCAACAAAAAAAAAAAAAAAAAAAAAAAAAAGAACTGCAAACTATGTTGCCTGGAAAGGTTTCTAAAACCCCAGGCACCCAGGCCCACCTCAGAGAACGGCCCTTCAAGGGTGATGGGTTATGAAATAGGAACCCTGTGGGAGGCTAAGGCGGCAGATCATGCGGTCAAGAGATTGAGACCATCCTGGCCAACATGGTGAAACCCCACGTCTACTAAAAGTACAAAAAAAAAAAAAATTAGCTGGGCGTGGTGGCACGCGCCTGTAATCCCAGCTACTCAGGAGGCTGAGGCAGGAGAATCGCTTGAACCCAGGAGGTGGAGGTTGCAGTGAACCGAGACTGCACCATTGCACTCGAGCCTGGGCAACAGACCAAGATGAAAGAAAGAGGAAAGGAAGAAGGGAAGGGAAGGGAAGGGGAGAAGGGAGGGGAAGGGAAGGGCCTTGAAATCTATACTAGCCACAGAGTCTAACACAATCCTTAAGCGAACTGCTCATCACAAAGCGTGGCAGGCTGCCTTCTCTCCAGAGGGTTTCTGGTGCCCTGCCCACTGAGGCGGCAGTGAGATTCAGCCGTCACCTGCGCTTGAGGTAGTAACTCCATCTCAGACTCAACAGGGGAGGTGTCTACACAGAGCACACGGCGCAGGGGTCGGGCGGGGAGGGCGGCGAGGTCAGGCCAGCTCAGGGGACATGGGGGGTGGGGTCTTCAGATCCCACGGTGGGCCGCAAAGGTGGGGGTCAGGCTGGCGCCATCCTGGACCACGTCTGGGGTCTGCAGGTCCCGTCTCCCTCTCCACTGTCCCTAACCTGACATCTATAACCTACATCCAGCGAGACGTGATTTTCCATGATGAGGTGATTTGTAATTCCATTTATGTGCAAGTTTTTAGAATTTTCCTGTGGGTTTTTTTTTTAACTTATGATTTTAATTTTGTTTGCTTTAGAAAAGAACACATACATAGGAAAGAATGCTTCCTTTCGTTTCAATTAAAAACAACAAACTGCTTTTCTTTAAAGTGAAAATTCATTGAGGAGGGGGCTTGCATTGTACAAAGAAAATCAGACCCACCGGGATGGCTGTGATCAGAGACAGCAACAAGGGTAGGGAGGTGGAGACGCGAATCCAAACACACAACCTGTGGGAAGGTCAAGTGGCCACAGCTGCCATGGAAAACAGGCTGGCGGTTCCTCGACATTCAACACACAGTCGCCACGGGACCCAGCGGTTCCAGCCCCAGGTGTGCAGCAAGAGACATTGCAGCCCACGTCCGCATGCAGACTCGGACACACCTGCTCACGGCCCACGTCCGCATGCAGACTCGGACGCACCTGCTCACGGCCCACGTCCGCATGCAGACTCGGACGCACCTGCTCACGGCCCACGTCCGCATGCAGACTCGGACGCACCTGCTCACGGCCCACGTCTGCATGCAGACTCGGACGCCCCTGCTCATGGCCTCAGTCATGACGGCCAAAAAGTGGAAACAAGCAGGTGGGTCTCGGCTGCTAAGGGAGCAACAGCAGAATGGCGCTCAGCCCTGGAGGGGGAGGACACCCGGACCCTGGCCCCACACCACAGGCGTCCACATGTGGTGCCGACCAACAGGCCACGCACAGAGGCCATGGGTCAGGTGCTTTCAC
Source organism: Trachypithecus francoisi (assembly GCF_009764315.1). Classification (NCBI taxonomy): domain Eukaryota; kingdom Metazoa; phylum Chordata; class Mammalia; order Primates; family Cercopithecidae; genus Trachypithecus; species Trachypithecus francoisi. Next base: position 1,495,843 of record NW_022681463.1, on the reverse strand, counting down.
TGACACGGAATGCCCAGGAGAGGCACAGCCGGTGACAGAACGCGGACCCGCATCCGCCGCCCCAGGAGAGGCTGCAGGCCGGAAACCGGAGGATTATAGGGCATGGGTGTCCTTTTAGGGAGATGAAAATGTTCTAAAATTGACTGTGGCAGGTTGTGCAACTCTGCAAATATACTAAAAACCACTGACTTGTACATTTTAAAATGGGTGAATTGTATGGTGTTTGAATTACACTTCAATAAAGCTATTTTTAAAGAAACAAAATTTTAAATACGTAAAAAAATCAGAAAGTGAAATCTGGAATTAACATTCCAGGAAACATCCTCCTGGAGTTTTTTTTCTCCAAAGATATAAAATAGAATAAAATATATAAATGTTACAGGTTTGAAATATACAAAATATAAATATATTTGTATTATATTATTTATAATATAAATGTAAGTATATTCATACTATAATAACTCATTCTATTATAATACAAATATATTAAAAATAATAGTAAATATTTATGTTATAAATAGAGAAGATGTGAAATGGAAATACGGGTACATTTTAAAAAATAAACGTGAGGTTATGTTCCCTGTGACAGAGTCAGCTTTCTCCTTTCACATCAGGCCATGGGCCACTTTCCAAAGAGCTGATAAAATGCTGGGGTCAGACGGCATGTGCGTGCGTGGCCAGCAGCGCCAGGTCCCCCCGCCGTCGCCATGCTGTGTGGTGGGAACAGCCGGGGTGAGCACCCTGGGGGTGCAGATCTGTGCACTGGCTGATTGTCCCCGGGGGATAAATTCCTCCAAGGATGTGCACCGTCCTTGGGCCTTCAAAACACAAAGCCACGGACCCTCCAGGGAGTCTAGACCAGCGTCCGCCCCCAGCATACGCCGTCTTATAAATATTTTTACAGTTTGCTAAACTGGTGGCAAAAACCTGCTTAAATTTGAAATGTCTGGCTCATTGGTGAGGTGGAATGTCCATCTTTGTATGAGCAGTTTTAAATTTCCTTTTCTCTTGAACTGCTCTGGGCCTGTTTTCTATTAGCACTGCTGAATGTGTGGACAGATTATTTCACAACATTTAAGGAGGATCTCTTTTCAACTAAAAAAAAAACACAAATTTGTCAACTTTGTCACCAGTGGGTGAGGATGGACATGTGATCGACCAACTCTGAAATGAGCTACAGCAGACGGACGCAGCGTCCCAGGACCTGCAACAGCAGAGGCTGCGAGGCCAGCCACGTCTACCTCGACCACGTCACCTCGTGGGCAAAATGGCCGATGCCCCACGTCCTCCCGGCCCCACCCAGAACCCCCGTGGCCCAGCAGGAAGTGGCCACAGTGCCATCACTGGAGGCCCCGTGGAGTCTGAGGACAGCAGCTTCCACCCCATGCTGTTGTGGGGACTCCAGCTCAGCCCGAGGACAGGGTGGGTTCCCTCCACACAGCACCAGCACTCCCAGGTGCAAGGCCCAGGCCCATGGACAGCCCCCCGGTGCCCCACTGTCCATGGGTCTCAGGGTGGGGGCACCCATCTTCGTTCATCAGCAGGAAGGTTTGTGCTTTCTCCTTCCCGGGCAGCAGAGTTTAAAGCGTATCCAAAAGAAAAACAAAACCGGCTGAGTGCTAGGGCATCCCTCCCATCCCCCATCCTGTTCGGTGGCCTGTGCCGGACAATCTCTTCTTTCTGATGGACTCAAAGGGGCCACACAGCCGCCCGGCGCCCCCCTTCCCATTGGCAGCTTAATCTCAGGGTATCTCTCGGACAGGCCGGCTTTGTCTCGGGCCGAGGTCAGCAGCAGTCAGATGTGGGATGAATGGCTGGCCCAGGCGGCCCCCACTCACTGCTGGGGGGCTCTGGAACCCTCCTTCCAAATAAAGAAAAAGTGCGGCCTGAGAGGGCCCGCTCGCCTGAAATCCTGCTGAACGCAGGCAGCAGCGTCTCCCTCTGGGGCGGAGACCCTGGCAGCCTCCTCCCCTCAGTCATTTCTGAAGAAATGAAAATGAAGTTTCACAGAATCAAGCAAACTTTCACAAGGAAAAAAGAAAAAACCTCTTGCAGAAAACAGAGTTGACCTTTAAGTACTGGCTCTGACGAGGGGAAACCATCGGAGCTGAATTCCTTCTCTTCCCGGAGCCCGGAGATGGGGCTCAGCCGGGACCAGCAGAGAAACCCCCCCTCGTCCTCCCTGAGTCACTTCCCAGCATCGGCGCGAGGCTGGCGAGGCCCCATCCCGCCTGCGGCTGCTCCCATCGCGTGATCATGAGAAAATAAACCTGGTTTCCCAGCTCCGTGCTCTGCCGCTGGCTCGGGGCCCACTTCTCAAACCCTGCGGGGAGCCGGGAGCTGCCAGGGCTGCCCCAGCCTCAGGGTAGAGGGTAAAGGCTGTGTGAAGAGGAACCAAACCCCAAACGGGATCTGCAGAGCAGCCCTGGGGCTCCCAAGCCAGCCTCTGGGCTGAGCTCTGTGGCTCCTGAGTCACGGCCTGACTCATTCTCAGAGGCACCCCACAGAGAAGGGGCAACTCCGCCAGGGCAAATGCTCCATCTCCGCAAAGGACAGGGGGAAGAACACCCATCGGAGGCACTCGGCCAGTGCAGGGCACACAGCCCGGCTCCCACAGGCTGGAGGGAGGGGTCTGTGGTCAGTCACAGCCCACCCACCACCCAGCACTGCAGGGCACACAGCCCGGGTTCCCACAGGCCAGAGGCTGGAGGGTGGGGGTCCATGGTCAAGTCACAGCCCACCCACCACCCAGCACTGCAGGGCCACACAGCCCGGCTCCCACAGGCCGGAGGGAGGGGTCTGCGGTCAGTCACAGCCCACCCACCACCCAGTACTGCAGGGCCACACAGCTCCGGCTCTCACAGGCCAGAGGCTGGAGGGAGGGGTCCTTGGTCAGGTCATAGCCCACCCACCACGCAGCACTGCAGGGCCACAGAGCCCGGCTCCCACAGGCCGGAGGCTGGAGGGTGGGGGTCCATGGTCAGCTCACGGCCCACCCGCCGTCCAGCACTGCAGGTCTCAGTGGAAGCCTCACGCACACGGAGTTGCAGCCTCCTGTGGTTCAAGCTGGGTGGGGTTGTTTATTTCGAAATGTTGGCAAATAGAACTGTGAGTCTTCAAACTGAACCCAGCGATTCAGTGAGGAAAGCAGGCGGGCTGGGCTGAGACTCACAGCGGCAGTGGCTGTGGTGAGCCGCCTCACCTCCCCAAGCCTCAGTCTCCCCCTCTGTTCAGGGGCACCGAGGAGCTGCCCCTCAGCTCATGGGCTCTGTGGTCGCCAGGCACGCCACACACCACACGCCACTGCACACGGCACCCAGAACACTGTGGCCTTGGCTCCTGCCTCTCCTGCACACGAGGCTCTTTCCTCTCTCCCACCCCACACCCCCCAGAAAAGAACCACCAACCTTACAAACAGATGAGAATCGGCTGGGTCTTTAGGGCCCGGCCACGATGTTTGACTGTAGCAGTGACTGTCAGGACGAGGCACAGCCAGACGCCGGGTCTCCTGCAGCAACTGAGATACCTCAAATCCCAAACCTTCAGCGAGGCCCTGGCGGGAAAAGGTGCTCTCCGGGGGGCCAGCGGCTAAGCAGGAGGCGGCCGGGCGAGAGGAGGCCGGGCAGAGGAGGAAGAAGGGGGCACCTGGCCTTTGCTCCTCATGGATCGACAGTGCAGCCCCCTCGTGACAGACCCAGCCTCTCCCTGCAGTGGCCCAGCCACACCTCAGGGCCAGGAGGCTCCTGCAGGCACAGGCAGCCGATGAGCCCCTGCCAGGCGTGGGCCTGGGCCTGGGGCAGCCTGCCACATGCAGTAGGCGCTCAGTACTCACAGAATACAAGCAACCTCATGCTCTCTGCCGGCTGAGTTCCTGCGAGGCTGAGAGAACCCCCTGCATCATTCTGACACAGGCTCCTGTGAGCCAGCACAACACAGAGGGACACACACGTAGGTGGAGGTGGAGGTGGAGACGCCGGGCCAGTCTTGGGGGTCACACAGACAGGACCGGGGCTCTGACCTGCTGGGAGATTTGGGGCCAGCAGTCCAGGACTGAAAGAACAGATCCCTGGCCTGGGGCGCTCCGGGGGCTGAGGACGGGCCCCCACCTGCGGCACCCCAGGGCTGAGGACGGGCCCCCACCTGCGGCACCCCAGGGCTGAGGATGGGTCCCCACCTGCGGCACCCCAGGGCTGAGGATGGGTCCCCACCTGCGGCACCCCAGGGCTGAGGATGGGTCCCCTACTCCAGCAGTTCTGGGATGTTCTGGGCTTCAAGGAGCCTCCAGTTGTGTCAAGCAGGTTTTTGTTTAAGCTCTGACTTGAGAAAGAGTAAAAATAAATGTTCAGGGGAAATGTGACTTCTCATAAGTCTCCGAATGTCAAAGTTGGCGTTTCCTAAGCCAACAACTTGGTTTTTATTAAAAGCATCTGAGAGAATGAACAGTCTGTCTCCCAAACCACCAACTTCCTCCTGCCCCTTTCAGTTTCTAACCCCAAATAACTTCTCTCTCCTGAAAAACTTGGTGGAGCTGTGGAGATATTTCTTGGTTTATTCATTTCTACTACACAAAAGTACCATTTTGGGGGGGATTACATCTTGCAGTATGAACAGAAAGAAACCTTCCTGTCTTTAACAAACACCCACTGTGTGCACACGGGACAGGACGGGCTTCCACCCAGACGAGCTCAGAGCCTGCCCCGCAGGGCCACAGAGGGAGGGGCCCTGGGGATGTCCCCGTCTGCTGGGAAGACCCAGCTCTCCTTGCTCTGCACTAGAAGATCCGTCTGTTCCTTGACTTGTAACGTCTAATTGCATGTAAAACACACAAACAAAAGAACACGAACTCCCCCACAGTTCCACTTCCCAGAAGGCGTCGTCGCGTTGACGGTTCTGTCTGCGAATCCAGATCATTTTGGGGGCACTATGATTTTTTAAGCAAAAGAACTTTTCCTAGACACAGCTTTGTAACCTAAGGCATAACCAGCTTTCAGAGCAGGAGCTCAGGCCGTGGCACCTCTGGGGGGAGGAGGCGGCACAGAAACCGGCCACGCCTGCAGTTTCTTCCTATTGTGGCCACAGCCCCTTCTCCGCGAGATGGGCATGCAAATGAACCCTGCAAAGGACGCGGGGGCGACTCCGCAGAAAGGGCGGCCAGGGCTCCACGCGGGGCAGGGGGCTCTGCCCAGACTCAACCCCAGCGGCAGGGGGTGGGGTCACACCCTGAACCCTGAGGCAGCGCCTCCCTGAGCCAGGACTGTCTCCGTGGATGAGGGTTTGGAGAGGTCGGCCATGTGGGCGCAGAAGACGCAGGCAGGACAGACAACATTTCACGTCCTCACGTGGACAGAAGGAAATGGGGACATGACGCTCACTGAACATTCTTACAAATGACAGACTGACCCAGCAGGGAGAGACTGAGGTTCTGTTGTGTGTGACTTGGCCAACTGCTCCTTTCTGCTGGACGAGACGGTGACCTCCACCGCGGGGCAGCCTTGGAGGGGAGTGGGGTCATCTCCTTGTTTGAGGGTTGGGGGTGCCAGCCCAGGGGAGGTCCAGGGTGGGAAGCTGGTCCCCAAGCCCCAGTCCTGCCAATCCAATTTCAGGGAGCCTTTTAGTTTAAGTAAATAAGGAAACAGATAGTGGCTGCCCTTTAAATGATTAAAAATGATGCTCTGAAAGGTATGGATTGTAAACAAAGCTCACTCTCAACCTCAGGAAAACATTTTTCTAGCAGGACAGAAACTGCCAAAATCACTTTCTTGGAGAAGGGCCAAGGCCAGAGAGAAAGGGCTTGTCCTCCGAAACGTGTCCACGTCGATGCGTTCTGAAGTTACGCCTATGACAGATGCTGCCCCTCAACCTCCACCTTGAAAACTACAGAAAAAGGGGAAGACAGAGGAGGATGCTCTCCCTAGACGTTGGCTTAATACCCGGTAGAGGCCCCACAGACTGCAGGGCCTCGGACGCGGGGGCCACATGCAGGGAGGTGGCTTGGGGGACACAGGCCCGTGGTGGAGCTGGGTCTGTAACCTCCTTAGTGGGAAAGAGGGAAGAAGAGAAGCTGAGTTCCGCCTTTCCTTCTTCACACATTCCATTTGCAGCTTCCTGCTGAGTCACACTGCGATATTGGGCAACAGCAAATCAAACGTGACCCAAGTGCTTCTCCCCAGGGACCGTGAGAAGGGGCCCCTGCCGGGCTGCAGACCCCGCGGCCACAGAGCACCCTGGGCCCTCGGAGCTCAGAGATGCAGACGGGGCTCTTTTTCTTTCCACAGCGACTTTGCCAAATGAACGATCAGACCTTAAAGGTGCCCTTGGAGGAAGCAGCACACTGGGGGCCGGGAGACTCGGAGGGCCGGGAGACTCGGGGGGCCAGGAGACTCGGGGCCGGGAGACTCGGGGGGCGGGAGACTCAGGGGGCCGGGAGACTCGGGGGGCGGGAGACTCGGGGGGCCGGGAGACTCGGGGGGCCGGGAGACTCGGGGGGTGGGAGACTCGGGGCTGGGAGACTCGGGGGGCCGGGAGACTCGGGGGGCCGGGAGACTCGGGGGGCTGGGAGACTCGGGGGACGGGAGACTCGGGGGCCGGGAGACTCGGGGCTGGGAGACTCGGGGGGCCGGGAGACTTGGGGGCCGGGAGACTCAGAGGACTGGCCCCAAAGTGGGTGCCACCATGGAGCAACGAGTGGGCGGTGGCCAGGACTAAACTCCCTGGCATGGGGGGCAGCCCTGCCTGACACCTGCCTCTCAGGTGGATGCTGACCAGTGACTAACACAGGACCACGTGAATGCACATGCACAGACTGAGGGCTTCTGACCACAGATGACTTGTGGATTCCAGCTGCAAACTTATGAGAGAGCCAGGTTTTGGGTTCAAGTACATTTCCTGCCAACGTTTTGTATGGGGTGGGTTGGTGCACACATTGTCCTCACAGTACAGGGGCAGCCTGCAGCCCACACAGCCCTCCAAGTGGACAGGCTGCCAGCGCCCACACTGAACGGCGCCACGGTTTTACACAGCGACGGGGCCTGCCAGCGCCCACACTGAACGGCGCCACGGTTTTACTCTCTCGAAACTGTCCCACATGGTTTCTCTTTCTTTGCTACACCATGTTTTGTTGTGTGTGTTTGGTGGTTTTTTGAGACAAGGTCTTGCTCTGTGGCCCAGGCTGGAGTGCAGTGATGCAATGGTGGTTCACTGCGGACTCAACCTCCTGGCCTCAAGCAATCCTCCCACCTCAGCCTCCCAAAGTGCCGGGATTACAGGTGTGCACCACCACACCCGGCCAGAACCATGACTTCTATGTCTAAACTCTTCTGAAATATCTGAAAGACAAGGGGCCGCCATTTCTCAACCTCATCTGAAAGAGAGGTTCCCAAAGAGATTCTCCCCCCGCCGGCTCTGATTCAGCAGGTCTGAGAGGATCCCAGCCTGATAAAGACTGCCAGTAGTTCTCCGGGCCTCGGGCCTAAAATCCACGGGCCTCTAACAACGGACCATTTAAACACAGAACGGGCTTTTATCCAGGGAAGTTCCAAAGGGGCTTCTGAAGGGCCCGGTCATGTCTCTTCCCATTTTCTTCCGAAGAACGGCCATCCCCAGTCATCGCCAGGGCAACCCCCAAGACTCTCGCAAAGCCGGACTGGGCGCCTGACAACGCTCCTCAGCCTGCAGTTCCTTTTGACGAGTTATTTCAAAGAACCCAGAGCGTGCACTAACGTAACACAAATGACCCTCACTCCTCGGCCTGGAGGGCAGCTGCGCCGAAGCCTTTTGGAAGCACTGTGACTGACGGAGCGAGATGGTCCCAGTGCCCGGGGCAGGAGACCCCTCACAGTGTTCTAATACGTGAAGTCACCTGGTCGTCAGAATGGGCGGTTCATTCCTGCTTGGAAGTAGCAGACGCCAGGATACAATTCTTCAGCTAAACGTGTTCTCAAAATCAGAATTGCTGTTTTGATAAGAGCGCACGACCCATGGTTCTGAACTGAACGGTGGAGTCACAGCTACACGGACATCGTCCCTGATCCCCAGGCCGCTCCTTGTTAACGCGGCCGCCCCACACTTCCCCTGAGGCCGCAGGACCGAGGCCCTGCCTGGCACACCCTCCCTGGCATCTCTCTTCCCACCGCCGACATAAACCGCGTGGCTTCCTGTCCCTGTGCGTCCCACCACGCACTGTGTCCTGGTGTTCAACTGTGGTGGTCCTCCCAGCACGGCCTGCCACCTCACTGGAGCTTTTCAGAAACACACGTTCTGGCCCTGCCCTGGACATCCTGGGGTCGGCACCCACACCCTCACATGCTCACACTGAGGGGCAAACTTGTTGATTTCAAGAGTTTGTTTTTCTTGGCTGACTCCTCTCTTCCTCAAATCGTATCAATAAATGCTTTCTAGGCCTCTTACCTCAGTTAACACCCATCTTCTGTACACAGGAAGGAAAATCTTTCTCAGTATTTCCCCCTCTCGAAATCCTTAATTTGTATTCTCGTGGAGTGCGAGCTTCCCAGTTCATCTCTAATTAAAAAGCAACTCCTGCAAGTCCACGCGGGCGGCCACCACCGACGTGCGCTTCCTGGACAGCAGGAGCAGAGCCCAGCTGTCTGCACACCAGAGCCCCAGGGAGCACCTTCTCCTCCTCAAACTAAGCAGCAGGAAAAGCGGGAAGGTGACGTACATGCTCAGGACATTGTCTACACACAGAAAACTTCTCTACCCGCGGGAACATGGGAAGGTGACGTCCATGCTCGGGACATTCTCTACACCAAAGAAAACACATCACTGTCAAGTAAAGCAACAGAGGACATTACCAGAGTGACTTTTCCACAATTTTGGTCCTGAAAACCTCCTCCTGGTCCAGGTTCACCGTGCAGTAGCAATCCCTCATCTTGCTTGGCCCCGGGTAAGAGGGAAGGTTTTTGGCTTCACCTAAAAAGTAAAAGCGACATACGTCATCAGCAGTGTGGAAACGTCTGGTCCCCTGCGCATCGCAGCCACGTTTCCAAACAGCAGGTTTACTTCCTAGCCACACGCCGGCCTCCGCTTGTGTGCGTTCACCACTCTCCACAAAGGCTTGGGTTTTTTGCCACCGCAAGTCACAATGTGGATGCACACAGCACGTGTACACGCTCGGGACATTCTCTCGCCGAGAGGCAATGGACAGGCACGCCACCCTGAAGTGCAAGCGGCGCAAGCAGAGACCCGCCGGCCTGGGACTCGTGGTTCCTGTGTCTTACTTTGTTTTCCCCGCATTAGTCCCTTTATTTTAATGTTAACGTACAGTTTTCCATCTCAGACCTGTTCAAGTGCACAGTTCCGTGGCATTAACCACGTTCACCGAGTTGTGCAACCATCACCACCATCCTCTCCAGAACACCCTCATCGTGCGAAACGGAGACTTGGTCCCCGTTCAACACTCGCTCCCATCCCCTCCTGCTGTCTCCAGCGGCCCTCGCCCCACGTTCTGTCTCCGGATCTGACTGCTCTGGGCCTCACATCAGCCGGCCCTCGCCCCACGTTCTGTCTCCGGATCTGACTGCTCTGGGCCTCACGGGACATGTCCTTTCAGCTCACTCTGCTCAGCAAGTGCCCTCCAGGGTGGCCCTGCTGTGGCCGCTGACTGGATCCCTTCTTTTTTCAGGCTGAGTAACTTTCCATCGTGCAGAGGCACCTCGTCCTGCTTATTCATTTATCCACTGAGTCCCTTTTTATTTTGAATTTTATGTTATGATATTAGGTCAAAGTTGGCGCCAGAATTAAAGGAAAGAGCTCTTTCTCGTGGATGTGATTTGACTGTAAACTCCAGCTGTTTGAACTGCCAGTTAAGAGAAGCGTCCCAGAGGGACCTAAGCTAGGTCCACATCTCCCTCCCTCAAGCCCAGAGACGCCACCTGAACATGCTTGAAGGAAGGAGAGCCAGTTCCCGGCTGGCCCTGCAGAAAACACCCGTGATGCTGGACTCCTTGTTTGCCCGGGGTCGATCTGGAGGTCATAACCGAACCCCAGCTGTGACTGCTCTGCTGGCAGCTCGGAGCACACCCCAGCGGCAAGCCTAACGGCCCAGTTTACCAGAGAATCGGGAGTGAGCCGGGAGGGATGAGTGGCAGCTGTCAATCCAGAAGGCAGACGCCCAGTTTAAGTCCACTCTGTAAAAGAAACGTCTCAAACACACTCGCGCCTCCCCAGGGCCTTCTCTGCCTCCGTCATTTGGCTCTAAAGATGCCTGGCAATGGTGTCTCGAGGGCGCAGGACGAGAGGACAGATGTAGGCACAGGCACCACACTGAGACCACACCAAGGCTCACGTGGCTCCTGCTGGCGCCACTTGGGGCCACATCACCTTATTCTTGTTGAAACAAAATCAAAAACGGAGCAGAGTCGAAGTTTCTCAGAACCCCACGTCTACCACTGCCAAAGCTTCGCGTCAGCTCGGCAAGCACACACGTCATCGCCCACGTGGGGCGGTCGGCTCATTTCAAAGATGCCAGTTTGCAAACTGGGAGGCCAGAAACTCCACAGGGCAGAGATAAACTCAGTTTGAAGCTTTTAAAAGACTTTTCATCCACAACATTAACCTGAGGCACTGTGTGAAGGAGCAGAAGCCCCAGGGTCTGGATGAAGGCTCCCGTGTCCGCACTGCGGACCTCTGGGGGTCGAGGTGCCAGCAGGCGTTCCCAGCAGCACCCGCCGCTGCCCACACGGAGCGGCTCTCAGGGCCTCACTGCTTGCGGCCCCAACACACCGTCTGCCTCTCTGGGCCTGAAACTCCTGAACTGCAAAAGCAAGCGACACAGCAGCTCTCGAAGGCTCGTCGGACTCTGAGACGCCTCTAATTCAAAAGGTTCTGGAAATTTTTATTTTGGGAATCATTAAGGAAGCGTCAAAGATAATCAGTTGTGCACAGGAGAACACAGCCAGGCTGCTACCAGGCACCTGGCTCCAGGCCAGGCCTCAGGTTGGTCATCAAATGTCAAAAGACAGGCTTTCTGAAGGCTCCCACCGATGTGAAGGTCCTGCAGGCAGCACACGCAGGCAGCACCCACAGCACACGCAGGCAGCACACGCACACACACACAGCACACGCAGGCAGCACACATGCACACACACAGCACATGCAGGCAGCACACACACAGCACACGCAGGCAGCACACACACACACACACAGCACACGCAGGCAGCACCCACAGCACACGCAGGCAGCACACACACACACACACAGCACACGCAGGCAGCACACGCACGCACACACAGCACATGCAGGCACACACGCAGGCAGCACACGCACACACAGCACACGCAGGCAGCACATGCACACACACACAGCACACACAGGCAGCACATGCACATACACACAGCACACGCAGGCAGCACACGCACACACACAGCACATGCAGGCAGCACACGCAGGCAGCACACACACAGCACACGCAGGCAGCACACGCACACAGCACATGCAGGCAGCACACGCACACACAGCACACGCAGGCAGCACATGCACACACACAGCACACGCAGGCAGCACATGCACACACACACAGCACACACAGGCAGCACACGCAGGCAGCACACACACACACAGCACACGCAGGCAGCACACGCACACACACAGCACATGCAGGCAGCACACGCACACACAGCACACGCAGGCAGCGCACGCACACACACAGCACACGCAGGCAGCGCACGCACACACAGCACACGCAGGCAGCACACGCACACACACACAGCACACGCAGGCAGCGCACGCACCACAGCACACGCAGGCAGCACACACACACCACACACAGCACACGCAGGCAGCACCCACAGCACACGCAGGCACACACGCACACACACACACACGCAGGCAGCACACGCACGCACACACAGCACATGCAGGCACACACGCAGGCAGCACACGCACACACAGCACACGCAGGCACACACGCACACACACACAGCACACACAGGCAGCACATGCACATACACACAGCACACGCAGGCAGCACACGCACACACACAGCACATGCAGGCAGCACACGCAGGCAGCACACACACAGCACACGCAGGCAGCACACGCACACAGCACATGCAGGCAGCACACGCACACACAGCACACGCAGGCAGCACATGCACACACACAGCACACGCAGGCAGCACATGCACACACACACAGCACACACAGGCAGCACACGCAGGCAGCACACACACACACAGCACACGCAGGCAGCACACGCACACACACAGCACATGCAGGCAGCACACGCACACACAGCACACGCAGGCAGCGCACGCACACACACAGCACACGCAGGCAGCGCACGCACACCACAGCACACGCAGGCAGCACACGCACACACACACAGCACACGCAGGCAGCGCACGCACACACAGCACACACAGGCAGCACACGCACACACACACAGCACACGCAGGCAGCACACGCACACACACACAGCACATGCAGGCAGCACACACAGGCAGGGTGTATGATGAGTTCACAGGCACGAAGGGGAGAGAGCACGGCTGGCGAGCTTCTCCAGAAAGGGCAGGGAGCCTGGGGGATGGCAAGTGAGGTTCCTGGAGCAGACGCAGCCTTCCTGGTCGCCGCAGCTGTCCTCGATTTTGAGGGCAGCCTCAGCACAGCCCGTGAGTCGGACGGGGCCCCTCCAGCCTTCCGGTCCTGTTTTGGAACAGACAGCTTCTGCAGCAGACAGAAGTCCTCGCCCTCCAACACAGCGACTTTGGTGACTTTCCTCCTGACACCTTGACGGTGTGAACAGACGCCGACCATATTTCCCTTGGGATTTTTTGGGGTATTTTTTTTTTTTTGGTTTTGTTTTTGGGAGTTTTTTGTTTTTGTTTTTTTTCTGGGATTTGTTTTTTGCAACAAATGAGTGTCGATATTTAGCTGTAAGTTCCTGTGTTTCTTAAAAGGAGAAAGAGAAAAGCTTTTGAAAGTCCTGTGGGAGACGGTGTCTGTGGATAACACAGAGCTAAGATTTGTTCCCACAGGGCCTCAAATCACAGCGGTAACAGCTGGGTCTTCCGAAGGTGGACGCTGCAGTACGGAAACACACAGGCTTTCCCTGGACTCCCTGTAAGACCAGACGCCACACAACATGAAAAGCCCAGGTCCTCCCGCGCTGGCACCAACGCACCGGGTTCCTCTCTCCCCGTCCGACGATGCCCAGTCCCCTGGCCCCAAAACACACCAGGTTCCTCCCTCCTCGCCCGATGGCCCCGTCTTGACCTCCTTCTCCCTGCTGGCTGTCATCTGGGGCTGAGACCCTTTCTTTTTCATCTACTTTTGCTATGATGCATTTAATAGAAAAAAAGAGGGGGGGACAAAATGCAAACCCATTTCCCTGCCTCAGGCTTCTGATGCCGTCACCTCCAATGCATTGGTTTTGTTTCCAACCCTTAATAAAGCATTTAAACAGAAAAAACAATCCCGAGAAACATCCGGTTGCTATGACGACAGCAACACCAGGTAGCCTGCTGGACGCACCAACACCCAATGAGCTGCTCAGACCAGGAGGGCTGGAGCTGCCACAGCACGGCCTGGCCACATTGCCCGGGGCCTCCCGTGTGCGCCACGTGCAGCAAGACCCAGCCTCTCCCTGCGGCCCCACAGCTGAGCGGGACCGGGCTGCCCCAGCTCCCAAGCGGCCGTTTCTTCTCCACCGCACCCCACACAGCTCGCTCAGTTACCTTCACCAAAGGTGCCTGTTCTGTCTCTTAGAGGAAATGTGTTTTCTCTTTTTTTCTGATACACAGAGACGTTCATGTAAAAAAACAAAGCTGTCTGTGGCATACAGTAAGTGCCGAATTATTTGTTGCATGCATGGATGAATAAATGAATTAAAAGAAAAGTAAACTGGTTTCATTCTAATAGCCAAATAAGTAACAGTTCTCGTGAGCACTTTTCCCACGGACGGTGTCTCTAAAACACGCGGTGTGTTCACAGCCGGCAGACTGACGCAGACCTCGCGTCGGCTCTGAAAACTCAGCCAACAGGAGTAAAAGGCAGCCTCCAACATTTCCTGTCAACAGCCTAACATCGCAAAACCTGATTTCCAACTCCAGGGATCAGGCAATCAGTAACAAAAGCAAAGGCCACGATCCCAAAGCCGTCCTGACTCCCAGGCCCACGGCAGCCCTGCTGGGCCGTGGCGGAAGCTGCACCCCCAGGTGAGCACAGCCCCAGCCCGGACCGAGGGTTGGGATCCCCAGGCTTCCCTGGAGGCCCACACAGCGCCTCCAAGGGCTGAGGGCGAGCTGTCGGGGTGGCCCGTGGCACTCGGAGCCCCACCCCGTACCCGGAGGAGCCGTGAGGGCACAGGGAGGCCTCCGCAGACCCACCCAGCACCGCCCCTCCCTGCAGGCATCCCGAGGAGGGCCCGGGGGCGGGCTGGCCTCACGTGCTGCTCCGCACAGCACAGCAGCGGCGTCTCCCTGGCACTCAGCAGCTCAGCTCAGCGCCCAGCGACGAGGGCGGAGGAAGGAATGAAAGCAGCCACGGGGAGGACGAGGGCCCAGGGCTCCGCCGAGCAAAGCTCCCGGCACCGACCCCGACAGAAGACGTCCTGGGGAGCCCAGGGCTGTGCTGGGACTGGCCGCGTCCACCCAGCCCGGCCGCTCGTCTCTTTCCCGCATCATCACGGCGTTTTACTCACCTGCAGGTCGGCCTCATGAAATCACGCGGAACAGGTGACGGCCCCGGTGCAGGGTCCGGCGAGAGCAACCCCGTCCCAGCAATAGAGCCCCAGGGCCCGCCCGGGAAGGAGACCCTGCGGAGGCGGGAGGAAGCACGGACCTCAGGCCCCCAACCTCAGCCAGCCTGAGTCGTCCCAACGCAAAACATTCCAAGAGGCCTAAACATTCTGCTGGGCAACACAGCGTCTTCTAACAACAAAGTGTTGACCGAAACGATAGTCTTGTGATTAAAATATCTGAATAAATGATGAACAGCCCCGTCTACTTTGGGCTCTTTGGAAGCCTGGAACAGTGACCCCAGCCCCGGCCCCGGGATCCTCACCCGCACAGGTTCTCCTCCAGGCCCGGGCAGGGTCTTGGCGAGGTGCAGACCCCTCTCTGGACTCTGAGCTGCTGACTGCGAGGTCCGCGTGCCCCCGGCTGCTGTTCGCCTCTGGACTCGGGTGACCGGCCTCGGAATGGGCCTGAGTGCCCGTCCGCACCGGCCTCCCCACCCGGCACCCTCCGTGGGACAAGGCTGGGTCTTATCTTTTTTTTCTTAATGTAGCTAGAGCTTTGTCAATTTTATCTTTTCAAAAAAATTGACTTTTCATTTTGTTGGTCTTTTGTCTTTTTTGTCTCAATTTCATTCATTTCTGCTCAGATCTTTGTTATTTCTTTCCTTCTACTAATTTGAGGTTTGGCTTCTTGCTTTTCCAGTTCCTCGTGGTGCATCCCTAGGTTGTTTACTTGAAGTCTTTCTACTTTTATGACGTCGGCATTCGTTGCTATAAGTTTACCTCTTCGCACTGCTTCTGCTGTATCCCATAGGTTTTGGTATGTTATGTTTCCATTTTCATTTGTTTCAAGAAATTTTAAACCTTTTTTCTTCATTTCTTCCCTGACCCACCGGTCATTCGGGAGCATGTTGTTTAATTTCCATGTGTTTACATAGTTTCCAAAGTTCCTCTTGTTATGGTTTCTAGTTTTTTTGATTGTGGTGAGAAAAGAGACTTGATATAATATTGGCATTTTTTGTTTTTTGAGATTGTTCTGTGAGTTAACCTATGATCTATCCTGGAGAATGTTCCACTTGCCAATGAGAACAGTGTGTATTCTGCAGCCGTTGGATGAAATATTCTGTAAATGTTTGTCAGGCTCTTTTGGCCTAGAGTGTAGTTTAACTCCCATGTTTCTTGTTGATTTTTCTGCCTAGATGACCTTCTCATTGCTGAAAGTGGGGTGTGAAGTCCCCTCCTATTGTTGTATTACAGTCTGCCTCTCTCTTTAGATCTATTAATATTTGCTTTATATATATCGGGGTGCTCTGGTACTGGGTGCATATATATTTACTATTGTTATATCCCTTTGCTGAATTGACCTCCTTTTGTAGGCCTCATGAGGCTTACAAAAAACATTCTATAGTTATAACAAGTTATTAAAACTGATACCAACTTACCTTTGATTGTAAAAAAAAGAGACAAACAAAAGCCTGTACACATTAACTCCCTTCTCCTCCCATATTTTGAATTTTTGGTGTCACAATTTATATTTTGATATTGCCTATCTCCTAACTGTTGTGGTTATTATTTTATTAATTGTGTCTTTCATTCTTCTTA
Source organism: Trachypithecus francoisi (assembly GCF_009764315.1). Lineage (NCBI taxonomy): Eukaryota > Metazoa > Chordata > Mammalia > Primates > Cercopithecidae > Trachypithecus > Trachypithecus francoisi. The sequence continues at coordinate 1,479,549 of NW_022681463.1, read as the reverse complement.
CAAAAGATAGCAGTGGTTTACACGCCATAATGACAGTGTTAGTATGACAGACACATTAGCATCCTTTTCCTTTGGTTTGAAGAACTCCCTCTAGGGCTTCCTGTAGGACGGGTGAGGTAGTGATGAGTCTCCTCAGCTTTCGTTTGTCTGAGAAAGCCGCCATCTCTCCATTTCTGAATGATAGCTTTGCTGGGTACACCATTTTCAGTTGACAATTGTTTTCCTTTAGCACTCTGCATATACCACCCTGCTCCCTCCTGGCCTAAGGTTTCTGCTGAGAAGTTGCTGCCAGGTATATTTGATCTCCCTGAGATGTTATTTGCTCCTTTTCTCTTGCTGCTTTTGATGTAATCTCTTTGTCTTTGATCTTTGAGAGTTTTTTTATTACAGTATATCTTAGCGTATTCTTATTTGGGTTGAATCCGACTGGTGACCTTTGACCTTCCTGTACCTGAATATTTACATCTTTCTCCAGGTTGGCAAGTTTTCTGTTACTTATTTGAATTAAGTTTTCTTCTGCTTTGTTTTTCTCAATTCCCTTTTTAACTCTAGTAGCTTGAATATTTGCTCTTTTGATGTTGCCCCACAGATCTTGTAAGCTTTCTTCATTTCTTTATTTTTTTCTTTTTTCTTTGTGTATTTTCAAATGCTCTGTCTTTGAGCTCGCTGATTCTTCCTTCTGTTTGATAAGTTCTGCTACGAATGCTCTCTCTTTCATTTTTCCGTTGCATTCATTGTATTTTTCTGCTCTAAGATTTCCATTTGTTTTCTGTTACTTCAATCTGTTAACGTTCTCTGATAAATTTGTAAATTCATTCTCTGTTTACTTGAAGTTCATTGAGCTCCCTGAAAACAGCTATTTTGAATTATTTGTCTGAGAGATCACACATCTCCATCGCTGTGTTAGGGCCGGTCTCGCGCACCTTATTTTATCCATTTTGTAAGGTCACATTTGCCTGAATGTTCTGGTGCTTGTGGGTGATGATGAGTCTGAATCCCAAGGGTCCCACAGAGAGACTTTCGACTGTGATAGGTACAGAATTATGGTTATTGTGGGAAATATGAGCAGGTTACCTTCAATTCCACCACTCAATAAACATAGCATTACCATATAAGCCACCAATTCCACTCCTAGGTATATACTCGAAAGAATTGAAAACTGGTGTGCAAACAAACACACACGAATGTTCATAGCAGCACTATTCACAATAGTCAAAAAAGGGGAAAACAACCCAAACGTCCATCAACACACGAACTGATAAAATGTGATATGTCATTAGTGGCTGCCAGGGCATGGGAAGTGATCACTTAAAGGATGTTCTTCTGGAGTGATTACGAAGTGTTGAAACTAGAGAGGGATGATGGCTGCATGGCGTGGTAAATGTGCTAAGTGCCACTGAATCGTACACTTTAAAATTCTTAAAATGCTGAATTTCATGTTATGTGTATTTTACAACTTAAAAAAAACATGGTTACCTCAGTACTGATAGAGGCAACACTGGTAAATGTGAATGTGTTTAGTACACACGCATCGCATTCTACCTGACACCCTTTTTTGGAATAATAAAGGGTATAAATAAATACTTCTTTTTAGAGCTTATATTTAATTATATTATTTTTATTTATGCATTTTGTTGGGCTATAATATACACTCTGCAAACAGAGCTCAACATGTTTACACGTGTGCACAGCCACAGAGTCGGCACCCAGACTGAGGCACAGGCTCCCCGACTCCAGAATGTCCTGTCATGTCCCGCCCCACCCACAGCTTAGCACGCTTCAGAGTTCTAGAGTCACCCTATTCTTCCATCTCAGATCAACAGAACCGGACAGTGTGTACCTACATCTGCTGCTCTAGTAGGGGGTGGAAGGTGATGATATTCTACCTTTCATTTTAATTCACAAAATGAAATAATTTTGTAAGGGGAATTTACTAGTTACCCATTAGTGAGGTTCACACAGGACAGTCGGGATAAATGCTTGATTTTTCCCTTTTATTTACTGGGTTTTCGAGTAATGGCTTGGCTGCCTATCGTCCTCCATTGGTGAATAATTTGGGGCTGTTTAGTAATTTTTTGCAATTATTTTTTATGGAGATGTAATTCACATATCATACAACGCACCCTTTTAAGGTGTACAATTCAGTGGTTTTTAGTATATTCACAGAGTTATAAAACCATCACCACTAACTCCAAAGAATTTTCATTACCTGAAAAAGAAACCCCATAACCATTCCCAGTCCCGTCACCCTCCCCACAGTCCCTGGCACCCACGAATCCACCCTCTCTCGCAACCGATTTGCCCATCGCCCTCCCCACAGTCCCTGGCACCCACGAATCCACCCTCTCTCGCAACCGATTTGCCCATCGCCCTCCCCACAGTCCCTGGCACCCACGAATCCACCCTCTCTCACTACCGATTTGCCCATCGCCCTCCCCACAGTCCCTGGCACCCACGAATCCACCCTCTCTCGCTACCAATTTGCCCATCGCCCTCCCCACAGTCCCTGTCATCCACGAATCCACCTTCTATCGCTACCAATTTGCCCGTCCTAAACATCTCACAGAAATGGGATCACATGTGGCCTCCTACACCTGGCTTCCCTGAGGCAGCCTCATGTTTTCTAGATTCTTCCATGCCGTAGTCTCAGGGCTTCACTCCTTCCTGTGGCTGATTAAGAGAGACCTGTTTATGTCATGCACACACCTTCACATGCATCCACTCAGCCTCACGAGTCACCGAAGAGCTCAGGCAGCAGGCAAGGCTCCAGAGACACTCCGAGGGTCAGGACGATGGGCCCGGCTGTTTCCACAAACCAGGTGGCTTGGGGCAACTCATCCAACCTCTCCAGGCCTCAGTTTCCCCATCTGTAAGCTCAGTGGCTGGGCCTCAGGTGACCCTGGGTCTCTTCCCAACTCCACAATTCTGTGATTTGAGCAAACAAGCCCAATCCTGAGTTCTGTCTCCCTTTCTAATCCAGTAAAAGTTAAGCTATTGTGTTCACTTGACTCAGCGGAGTGTGTGGGGGCAGAGCAATTATGACACAAAACCACAATTCTCTTTGGTACGGCAAGCTAATCCAAGGTAATTTTTCACACCACGATTGGCAAAATCTGCCTACAGGGAAAGGCTCTAAGCAAAGGCCTACAGAGTTTTCACCTGTGCGAAAATGCTGTTTTCATTTGGGAGACACACTTTGTTACTTTACGGTGAAAGTTCGCAGCTGGAATCCAGCCCCTCCTCTCCGTGTGCCAGACGGCTTCCACACCAGGTTCTGGGACCTTCTACAGACCAGGCAACTAAGTGAAGTTCCCTCATCCCGTGGCTCTCCCGTGGCCCTGGGTGGCATCGGTGTCTGGGAAGGGGGTGCTCTCCCGTGGCCCGGGGCGGCATCGGTGTCCGGGAAGGGGGTGCTCTCCGGGTGGCCCGGGGCAGCATCGGTGTCCGGGAAGGGGGTGCTCTCCGGGTGGCCCGGGGCGGCATTGGTGTCCGGGAAGGGGGTGCTCTCCGGGTGGCCCGGGGCGGCATCGGTGTCCGGGAAGGGGGTGCACAGGCACACCCCGGAGGGCTACCTGGGAGTCTGCGTTCTCGAAAATGCAGGGTGACCCTGGCGCAGGCTCGGGTCTGAGAGCTGCTCAGCGGCCCACGCCTCCTCTGGAAAAACGCCTTTTTCACTGTCACCTGAATAGCACCTCGGCCGTTCTCCGACACTCAGTGGCTCTGTACCCCCGGCTCAGAACCCTGTGCATTGCCTCAGCTCAGAGGCCCATCACTGAGCCGACCTCCTGCTTAAAGCCACCTTCTCACAGTGTTCAGTCCCGGGGACCCCGGTCGGGACAGTTGGCAGAGTATGAGCTCTGGCTGATCATCCGTGTCCTGGGTACAACGGACCCTCCTTCGTGATTCAAACTGTTCCAGCCTGGAATAACTCCATGGCTCCTATGGGAACAACTGCTCCTTTCCAGCCAAATAGCCCGTTTCCCAAACGCCTTCCCTTTCCATTCTCTAAATACTGTAGCACCACACTGACCAGCGTGGGGGTCTCCACCACAGTTAGGACCACCCTTCCCTCCTCCTCCCCCAAAGCACTCAACAGCTCTCCAGCACCCACCAAATGAAGCACTGACCCTTCAGCCAGGCGCTGGAGCCCCCACAAGCAATGTCCACCTGCGTCCAGTGATTGGACGTACTCACCCTACACTGCAGCCAAACGCACTCCGTGTTTGCCAACGTGTGCACCTTTGTACATGTGTTCTCTCCGCCTGCAGTGCCCTCCTCCACGTCTCCATCCTTCCCGTGCACCAGGCCATGCTCAAAATCTCCTCCTCCGCGAGGCTCCCAGATCACCCCCAAAGCCACCACACCTGTCCCTGAGTGTCCAAGGCGCCAGTTTCACTGAGGCTGTGGCACTTCCCCTTCCGCCAGGCACAGCACTACGTCTGCGTCCACATCCCTCCTGGACCGAGCGGTTCTCAGCAGATACGGGCTGACCAAAGGAGCATCTTTAGAGCTAACAGGAACTGTCCAGAGGCCAGAGGCCTGGGTGGTCTTAGAACGGTCACTCATCTCTGCTTCAGTTAACTGAGCAATAAAATACCCTGCAGATAAGATCAGATGGCAGGTGCCAGTGTGTCCTGAAGAGCTGTAAGTCTACAAGCAGCCGGCAACCTGCCTGGCCGTGCTGTGTGCATCCCCACGGGCGCCAGGAGCAAACACCCGAACATCCATCCCATTCCCAACTCAGGGCAATGGGTCCAAAGGACGCTGTTGCTGCTACGTGAGACAGAACATCAAAGCGATGAGGCAGGCAGCAAATAGATGCCTCAGGGCGTTTCTCAAAGAAAGGAATGATGCAGCCTGAAAACCCCACCAGAAGTATCTTCCTGCAAGCATCTAAACGCCCTCTGAGTTCCACTTCCCAGAAGAGAGCAGTTATGTGAAGCAGCGATCACAGTGAGAACGGAAGTGCCCGGCCACAGAGGCTGCCGTCCGTCTCCCCATCCCGTTCCACCTTACAGATGGCTCCCCTCTGCGGGACCACACAGTTGCCCGGATGCAGATGCTGAGATGGGAGCTGATGGGCAGGTTTCTGGGGTGAGTGGCGGGAGAGAGTGGGCAGCAGACAGGACAGGGGACGCAGCCTACGTGGAGCGGATGAGTCAGGAAGACCCCGCCTGGGTCTCAAGACCCCATCATGGGGTCTTGTCTCATTCGTGACCCTGTACACGCCTTGCAGCAGTGCAGATGGCCAGGGCTCTGCCACTGGGGCTCCGGGGAGACCACCAGCGAGAGATGGAGACCCCTGGGAACAAAGCGGGCCCAGATGGAGACCTCAGACAAAGGCAGCTCTCGGCCCTCGGCTGAGCAGGCTGAGGGTCTACAGCCCTGGTCCAGGCCCAGGCCGGCCGCCAGCACAGAGAGGCCCAAGTGGACCCCGGGACCCAAACCCCAATCTGGGGGCTGCAGGGGAGCACAGCGACCGGCGAAAGCACAGCACACAGGGCTACAGCGGGCAGCCTGTGGTCAACAGCTCATCAGTGACAGTGACCAGCCAGGCCCAGCCAAGACAGCAGGAAAAAAATCACACGGAGGCCACGCCCTCTACCCTGGGGGCAGAGTTGAGAGGACAGGTGGACGAGGCAACAGGGACCCACGTGCAGGTCAGCAGACGCTAAGGATCCCAGGGTCCGTGTGCCCAGCCAGGCCTCACACCAGTGACACCCAGGGGTCTGCACCAGAGCCATGGGGGGACAGGGACATGAACAGACGAAAGTTCAGCACGGCTGAGGCGCCCAGGCCAGGTCTGAGGCAGAGACATGAACAGACGAAAGTGCAGCAGGGCTGCAGCGCTGAGACCTGGTGGGCTGGGGTCAGGACATGAAGGAGGTGTGTGTGGACTCGGGCTGGCCGGCCCCCTCCCATCGAGAAGTGGGAAACCCCATGGCCGGGATGAGGGGAGGCGGGAGGGGCGAGGGGCGAGGGGCGTGGAGGCCGGCTTAGTGTCCAGAGGAGAGACCAGCCCAGACCCAGGGAAGCAGGAGCCCCGTGGGATGTCCCAGACAGCAAGGAGAGAGGCAGTGAAGCCACAAGGGCTGGGGAAGGACCTCAGAAGAGGTTTAAAGAATGAACAAATAAAAGCTCTGAAATTTATTTTAACAGAGCTTTGGGCTACCGCAGGCAAGAAGACAGCAACACCCACTGAAGCCAGACCCACAGCAGTCAGGGCCCGGCCCCCCGAGCCCCCGCCCACCCCTCCTCTCCTCAAGGTCAGAACAGCAGCGAAGGTCAGAGGCGGAAGCACAACAGACGCTCCCAACCCACAGGCAGCTGCTGAGGCCTGAGGCCGGGACACACGGGGCCGGCAGCCCCTCCCAGGCCTCCATCACCCCGAGACGGTACAGAAATAGCGTGTCTTGTGGGTGGGTGCTGGGTCGGGGAGGGAGGGTGACTGCCTCTCCCTTTCCAGGCACATTTGGATTCCCTGGGGTGTCTGGGAATGACTCACACCGCTGGTCAGCGCTTCTCAGACCTGCGTTCACAGCGCGTCTCCCTCCTTTCCCTCCCTGCCTGGGACCTACGTAAGGCTCTGTTTAAAACTGGCCCAAATGCAGGGTCAGCGCCTGAGATGCAGCCCCCACAGCACACCTGCCCCGCAGCCCCACAGCAGCCCCCACAGCCTCCCTGTAGCCCCTGCAGCCCCCATCGCAGTCCCCCTCGCAGCCCCCCACAGCCTCCCTGTAGCCCCCGCAGCCCCCCTCGCAGCCCCCTGCAGCCCCCATGTGCTCTGCTCGATGCTCAAACATAGAGTTTTATCTCCTTAACTCTAATGCTGTTTAAAAACTATTGTCCTAATTAAGCAAGAAAAATGGCAGGTTTGCAAAGCGTCTGCTCTGGAGAGCGGCAGACCAGGATGGAGACACCACACTGACACAACTGAACACAGCAAGGTTTTCCAAACTCTGCACAACAGGAAGACACCGAATGGTGAATGGAGGAGCTTGCAGGAGACGCAGCTCTGACTCCGCCCCGCCCCGGCCAGCAGTGCCTCTGTGCCAGCACCGGCCTCGGCCCTGACCCTCCCCACTACGTCCTGGGCACCCTCAGAGCTTCAGCCATGGGGTGCACAGCAGCCTCCATGCATTCTGAAAGGAGATTTTTAGACTTTTGTGCAGAACACCAGGTGCCGCCCACCTGCAAAAGCACTTGGTCAGTGTGGCCTGGAAAGGGGAGGAAAGTCGTGGGGACAGGCTCTGTCGGGTGGAGGACGTGATGCTCAGAGCAGCCAGGGACCCCCATCCGGGCCCGGTCCCCCTGCACTGCGCCCCACGCTGGCTGGAAGTTTGTTCTGGAACCCACCTCCAAGACAAGTGCGGCAGCCGGCCCTGGCAGTTGGGAACAGGGCGGCTGACGTGGCTTCCGTGGAAAATGCCGGAAAGCACATCCCACACCAGGACACCTGGGGAAACAGCCTCAACTCAGAAAATCCCAGGCTTTTCCGTCTCTCTGCTGTCCGGACCTGCTTAGATGTCCCGCCGTTTGGGAACTGTGTACCCTTCGAGAAACGCTCCAAGGCCCCAGGGAGGCCTGAAGCCGTGGAGCCCGGACCCCGTGTGTCTGTGTTCTCACCACCTGGAGAGGCTGCAAGGTGACTCACAGGCGGACCACGGGGCCTCAGCCGCTACACAGAACACCACACGATTTAAAACTCAGAAATCGCTTATTTTTAGAATTTTCCATTTAACATTTTTGGACCACGGCTGACCACAGGTGACTGAAACCGCAGGTGAGGGGGTGAGCGTCAGCCTGTGTCAGGCTGGACACGCCCAGGGGCCTGGGGAGCAGCCAGGGGTGGGGGGACGGGGGCTCCCCACACCCACACGGATGGCCCGTGAAGTCACCAGCAAGGTAGGGTCCTGCAGGCCTGCGTCCCGGCCAACGGCAGCCACCAAACCTCTCTGCACTTCTGTTACGGACGAGTCAGAGAGGCCCAGAAAAAGGGACCAAAATTGAAGAACCAGGGAATTTCAGAGGGAGAGGAAGGTAAGCAGACCCCGGATCATGCGCTAGAAGGGGGTTCTGCTGCCCAGCGAGGTCTACCCCCAAGCAGGACGGTGGGCAGTGGCCCCAGCACCCCCACAGCCCACCAGGGGCCTGCACGTCCACAGGAAGGACAGAGGGAGGATGAGCCCCTCAGGGCCGGAGAGTCACCAGTCACTGCTGGGGCTGGGCCCCACGTGGAGACATCTAAGCACCACCCCATGGACAGTTCGAACCTGGAGGGGCCCGATCCCGACCCTGACCCACGCCAGGGGCCGCAGCCAGCGCTGCGTGCTGGAGATCCGGGCTTTCCTCAGCAAACACGCTCGGCTGTCCTTCTTTCCAAGTCACCCCTGTTGGTAAAACAGTGAAGCCAGCAGTGAAATGCACAAAACCCGAACAGCCCCAGAGTTGAAACCGGAGCCCTTCCAGGGAAGAAGGCGGTTTCTAAGTGTTTCCCGTGACTGCTGTGGGTGCACCCGGGGTTCTGGGGGTGGACGTGAGAGGGTTGTGGGCCCTGAAGTCACCTGCTGGATTTCAAAGTGGGCCAAGGCAGTGGTGTCTGGAAAGCACGTGGAAAACGGCATTCCCAGGAAATGTGGCCAATCGTTCACCCTGGACCACGGCATAAAGACACACCGGCCCTCTCATCAGAACGTGGGGAGCAGGGGTCTCAGTTTCCAAGGACCCCACAAGCGATGTCTGCAGGGTGAGAGACCCCGTACCCAGCACCGAAGGAACCTGCCCGACACACAGCCCCCAGCCTCGAGCGGAGGCCCCCAGACTGCATACAGCTGTGCAAATGCAAATGATCTCCCTTTGGGTGTGAGTCACAGGACTGTCTTAAAAAGAGTGTCTTCTTCCAGTGCCAGAAAACAGAGAGACGGAGGCTGTGATGCACAGGAGCGGGTGGGCGGTAGGCGGGCGGCAGGTGGGCAGTAGGCGGCAGCAGGCAGGCAGTGGGCTGAGAAGCAGAGCAGAACCCCAGCCAGGAGCCCAGACGGCAGCAGAGCAGCGGACACCGAACCAGACGGTGGGACCTGTGCTGGGGGAGAGTGAGAGCGAAGAGGAAGAGAGACGGAGAGAGAGAGACGGGGAGGGGGAGAGGGACAGAGAGACAGAGGCAGGGAGGGACAGAGAGGGAGTGAGAGCACTTCCCACAGGAAGGACCAAGCTCAGGTCCTACCCTCCCCCAGAGCCTGATGCAGCTGCGTGGGACAGGCAGGAGGTGCAAGGGGCCCGTCTCTGACATGTGCCAGCACTGCCCTCTACACACAAACTCTCAGGAACCATCACGACCCCATTTTGTAGGAGAAGATGCTGAGGCCCAGGACGGTAAGCAGGCCACATGGCCAGTGACAGGGGCAGAAGTCAGACTGCAGCCCTCCAGGTGGTGTCATGGCCAAGACCGCAGCATCACTGCCCGTCCTGCCTCGCCTGTCCCCAGGGCGACCTCTGTCCTATGGACTCTGGGGCTTCCTGACCTCTGGGGAGGGCGGCAAAGCCCGTGGAGGCCGGAGTCCCATGGGCTGGGGGACGACAGGAAGACCAAGTCATCTGTATAATCGCTGTGGACGCAGTCAGCAGTGCTGCCCACCCACCCACAAGGCAACACGGGGCCTGAGACCAGCCCCAGGCAGGTGGGCAGGTGGGCAGGTGGGCTCCCAGAGTTGGGGTCCTTGACCCAAACCACCCCTGCTGCTCACTCACCCCTAAGAGTGAGGCTGCGATGCTGTCAGCCGAGGACGCTGACGTGGGCAACTCTGGTGCAGCCGGCCCCGGGTGTGGAGGTGGCTGTGGCCGATGGCCATGACTGTTGCTGTTTGGCAGAGAAGCCAGGTGAACTGGCTCTGTGCTTCAAGGGGACCTAGAGGGTCTCCCCCAAGTCCGTCAGAAATGTGTGCACATTCGCCCTACCCAACTGTGCACCTGGCCCAAGTTGGGAGAGATGCCCGAGAGACCACAGTCAGCCTCAGCACAGTGAGGGCTGCCCTGGCCCTTTGGGGTATCTTGGAAGAGCCTGGCATTCTCTCTGGGGTAGCTCTCACCCTCGCAAAGCACAAAACACACTGAGAACCCCAGACTCACGCTACATCCACAGGGAAGGCCAGGCAGCTCCCAGATGGGGGAATGGGGAACACAGAACCAAGCCCCCAAGGAGCACCTGACACCGGAGCCCAAGTCTCGGCTCAGCACCACCACCCCCGATGCGTCCACGCCGCCCTGGCCACAGCACCACCACCCCCGGTGCGTCCACGCCGCCCTGGCCACAGCACCACCACCCCCGATGCGTCTACGCCGCCCTGGCCACAGACACCCACAGACGATGCGTCCATACCGCCCTGGCCACAGCACCACCACCCCCGGTGCGTCCACGCCGCCCCAGCCACAGATACCCACAGACGACACATCCACACTGCCCCGGCCACAGACACCCATAGACGATGCGTCCACACCACCCTGGCCACAGCACCACCACCCCCGGTGCGTCCACGCCGCCCTGGCCACAGACACCCACAGACGATGCGTCCACACCGCCCTGGCCACAGCATCACCACCCCCGATGCGTCCACGCCGCCCGGGCCACAGACACCCACAGATGACGCGTCTACGCTTCCCCGGCCACAGACACCCAAAGATGCATCCACACTGCCCCGCCACAGACACCCACCACTGGCAATGTGGCCTGAGACACCCCCACACCCTGGTCAGAGGCTCAACCCACACCCGCACCCCACAACCTGCACTCACAAAACCTGCAGCTGGCAGGAACCGGCCTCTTTGCCTGACCCTGTCATCAGTGGAGGGAACTCCGGGGGCGGGCACACCCAGCGCAATTACAGGGCAAGCATCTGAGGCCCTCCTAGTGGGCCGGCCACAGAGCCTCTCATCAACCACCCCTCGGAGAACCACAGTCAAAACCTGCACTGCCCAGACTTGACGTCTCAATGCCAACTTCAGAAGAGGAGAAAATAGCAAATCCAAACTTTGATTTTTCCTTTCTTATTTATGACTCAGGACAAGACTGCCTGAGAGAGCATCAGACTCCAAGAGCAGGCTGCAGTGCGGTGTCTGTTCTGGAGTGGGGGCGACCCCTCCCCAGTTCACACACGTTAACCCTCCCCTCCCCACACACCCTCACCCCTGCCCTCCCCACTCACGCTCAACCCTCCCCACACGCTCACCCCTCCCCCACACACGCTCACCCCTCCCCCACACACGCTCACCCCTCCCCCCCACACGCTCACCCCTGCCCTCCCCACACACGCTCACCCCTGCCCTCCCCAGACACGCTCACCCCTGCCCTCCCCACACACGCTCACCCCTGCCCTCCCCACACACGCTCACCCCTGCCCTCCCCACACGCTCACCCCTGCCCTCCCCACACACGCTCACCCCTGCCCTCCCCCCACACACGCTCACCCCTGCCCTCCCCACACACGCTCATCCCTGCCCTCCCCACACGCTCACCCCTGCCCTCCCCACACATGCTCACCCCTGCCCTCCCCACACGCTCACCCCTGCCCTCCCCACACATGCTCACCCCTGCCCTCCCCACACGCTCACCCCTGCCCTCCCCACACATGCTCACCCCTGCCCTCCCCACACGCTCACCCCTGCCCTCCCCACTCACGCTCAACCCTCCCCACACGCTCACCCCTCCCCCCACACACGCTCACCCCTGCCCTCCCCAGACACGCTCGCCCCTCCCCTCCCTTCCCCACACACCCTCACCTGAGCGTTGCCAACACCGGAGAGCAGCCTTCACAGGAAGGGTGGCCCCCAGGCCCTCGTCTCCTCCTCTCCCCCCACCAGCCCAACCTCCACCTTGGGCCATAAACACCCTTTGGTCAATTGGCTCACCCTCCTGCAACAGACTCTGACCTCCCCAAGCCCCAGTATCCCCTGGAGACGGAGAGCGTGCCTGGCCCCCCAGCCAGGGCAGGTGTCTCCAGGGCCAAGCCATCACCTCAGAACGGCAGACGGGCTCTCCCAGGTGGAGGCAGGTCCGGGACTGGGGGGACGACCCCCACCCAAGGCCCCACCTCATCCTTGGGCTCCAGCCTCATCCCCAGCAGCTGCCAACCCTCTGAGATGCCAGGCGCCATGGGCCCTGCACCAAGGGGTGCTCACTGGGCAGCCGTGTGACCAGCAAGCGTAGGCGGGTTCACAGCCGCAGCTGAGCTCTCCAGAGGCAACTCCACCAGGGGTGCCGCGAGCTCTGTATCCCCAAATTTATGAGGAGCCCGGCTTTGGGAGGGGACACCTATGGGAAAAGGGTTCAGGGGGCCCTCAGCCAAGGAGCAGCTCTGGCAGCCCCCCTCTTCCAGCATGGGGACAGGGACCGCCGGGCATCGAAGCTCCTCGCCTGCCTTCTGCCCGACAAGGGCACAGGCACATTCGGGGCCAGCACTGACCAAACAGACGCTCCCTCCACCTCACTTCACCTGGCCTGAGGCTGGATGGGCGGTGCTGGTGTCTGCAGCAGACCCACAGCGTTCAGGAAATGACAGAAACCAGGCCAGGCTCTGAGCAGCCCGTCCGTCCTCCCCTGACACCTGACCATGATGGCATATTTACGACGTCTTCTCCATCTTTGAAAAATATTTTTAAGAGGACATAAGAACAAATCAATATTCCAGGAGCCTAAGGAAGTCAGGTAGCTGTACAACTCTCATGATAAGCTACACAGTGGCGGGAATCAGCGTTAACAGGCATTCCACAGCGCGAGACTCTGACACACAGAGCGCCTTGCACCACCCTGGCCGGGTGAAGATCCTGCACAGCTGCCGTTCCAGTGCGGCCACGGCCGGAAATCGCAGGCACTGGGTGGGAGGAGGAGGACGACCGGGTTTTGGGATCCCAGAGCGGCACACGGAAACCTCTGGACGGGTCACAGCCTCTGATGGGCGCGTCACAGAGCGGCACACAGCCTCCGGTGTGTTTTCCGATGAACTTTCAATAATACATAGAAATGTACGGGTGTAATGTTTCCCGTGTGCGTTTACAGATGTGTGTGTAATATTGAATATGTGTGCGCCCACCGTATCTCCACGAGGCAAAATAAGAATGGAGAAAAACTGAAAGAAAGACGTTGGCGTGCTGGGCTTTCAGTGGGGACAACTTCTCATTCTTGAAAACTTAAAATTAAAACAACTGCAAAGCAACAAAAATGCTTACAAATGTAATAGCATTTGAGATTATTATAAATAAAAATGTTAGGTCTAATTTCTCTTTTGCCAACATTTCCTTCGTTTATATTAAATATTGACAGTCAACTCATTACGTGTAACAATAATGGCAATTTGTCCTCATTAAGTTTAAACATAAAATAAAAAAATGTAATTCAGAGTTTGCAAATAAATGCCCATTCTACTTAGCGTAGGTGTAGGGATTCACACACAAGTCCCACTTAGACCACGCTGCCCGCTCCAGAGCATAAGCCCCCGGCGTGGGCAGGGCCTTGGGCTCCGTCCAAACTGACCACCACCATTGCCTTGCTTTATTAATTGCTTTTGGTTTAACACCTGAACCAGCTAGGCGCAAACTATGACACACATTACAAAACCACCTGCCCATCCTCCAGGCACATGGAAGGCACACGGCCCACAGAAACCAAACTACACACGGCGTCCCTTTCAGAAAGCTCTGCGTATGTTTAAAATTAAGTCTTGTAAGGAAACTATTTTTCTGTATTTCAAAATGTCCTTAATTACAAAGAAACAGATATTCATTCTAGCCAGTTAAGTCTCCAGGTAGAAAAAGTTAACTTTGTTCCCTCCCTCAGTCAGCCCCGCCCAGAGCCGCAGCTGCGAGGACGGCTTGGTGTGCGTGGCCCACACCTCCTCTCTGGACCACGTGCCCACACCTGGAGCAGATGCACAACATTTCAACATGGCGGTCTCCATCCAGCCACGGTCTGTGGACAGCGTTCAGGCTCCAGCCTTGACCCTGGGCACCCTGACTCTCACAGGGGACAAGCCTGTGTGTCCACCTTTGTGTCCCGGTCCTCGCAGGGGACAGGCCTGTGTGTTCCGCCTTCATGTCCTGGCCTTCGCAGGGGACAGGCCTGTGTGTCCTGCCTTCGTGCACCCTGACACCATGGGTCTGATTTTCCCACGCTGGAGGTCTGCTTCTGAACGGCTGCATCTCCTCCTGCAGGGGAAGCCGTCTGTTCACCCCAGTGCCTGTCCTGTCTGAGGCCTGGCTTCCTCCTACCCAAGGGTTGGGGGCTGGCCTGTCCCTCACGACCCAGGAAGGCGGCCAGGGCTCCCTGGAACCCGGGCTGCTGCAGGTGTCCACTCTGCTCTGGGTGAGGCTCTAGAAGGTTCCTGTGAGAAGCCACTGTGTCTAGGGGAGCCCCTTCCCCAGTTTAAAGAACGTCCCCCACCATGGCTATCCACACACCCAGTCCTCTAAGGAAGTGCCAGGCTGCCAGGATCTGAGGAAGCAGAGGCCGCTGTGCGCCGAAAGCAGGATGAATCAGCGGCGCCATTCAGAACGAGGCTCAAATTACTGCTGCACTTTTCAGAATGGAGCCAGGCTCAGTGTTTCAGAACCAGAGGCTGACTCGGATCAGTTCGCCCGGCCCGGGACCTGAGCCAGCCTCTGAGTGCCACTCCCCACGGCTGCCTCAGAGGCTGAGCCTCTCTCCACGCCTGTTTCCCACCGGCACGGTGGGGGTGGCCCTGCCGTTCCCTAGGGGTTCTGTGGGATTCCCTGAACACTGTACAAAAAACCTGAGCCCTGCTCCTGGCCACTGGATAAGGACCTCTCCGAGCCTTTCTCCTTCCCACTCATTCCCACCCCCAGACAGGAGCAACCAGCGCTGAGAAGTCCTGTCATCCCACAACCCATCATCCTCCATCATCCCCCATCCATCATCCCGCGCCTGTCATCCCCTGCCCATCACCCCGCCTCCGTCACCCTGCGTCCATCATCCCCCCGTCACCCCACATCCATGACCCCGCGTCCGTCACCCCACGTCCATCATCCCCCATCCATCAACCCACGTCCGTCATCCCCTGCCCGTCACCCCACGTCCATGACCCCGCGTCCGTCACCCCACATCCGTCATCCCCCATCCATCAACCCACGTCCGTCATCCCCTGTCCATCATCCCGCATCCGTCACCCCGCGTCCGTCATCCCCGTCCATCACCCCACGTCCATCATCCCCCATCACCCCACGTCCGTCATCCCCGTCACCCCGCGTCCATCACCCCACGTCCATCATCTCCCCATCACCCCATGTCCATCATCCCCCATCCATCGACCTGTGTCCGTCATCCCCCATCTGCCATGCCCTGTCCGTCACCCCGCGTCTGTCACCCCGCGTCCGTCATCCCCATCCATCAGCCCGCGTCCATCATTCCCCCGTCACCCCACGTCCATCATCCCCCATCACCCCGCGTCCATCATCCCCCGTCCGTCACCCCACGTCTGTCACCCCGCGTCCGTCATCCCCCATCCATCAACCCGCATCCGTCATCCCCCATCTGCCATCCCCCGTCTGTCACCCCACATCCGTCATCCCCCGTCCGTCACTCCAAGTCCATCATCCCCCGTCCGTCACCCTGCTTCTGTCACCCCGTGTCCGTCATCCCCCGTCCATCACCCCATGTCTGTCATCCACCTCCCATCACCGCGGTGCTGTTTTCTAGGTGCTGGAGCAAGGTGGGATTCACACCTCGTGTGCACACCTTCTGACTCACTGGGCCTAACTCGGGAGCGGGGCCCCATGGAGGGTGTGGCAATCACACAACCCTCGGCCTCCTCTCCAGGAGTTCTTCTGATACCTCGAGGACGCTCTGAACCCCGTGTCTGGTTCCCAGCTCTTCCGTAACAATGTGGCTGCTCTGAATCAGTCACAAGGAAGATCCAACTTAGCACAGACAGTTTTTCCTAAACAGCAGAACTGGGGGCAACACAGGCGTCCTGCAGTTCAGTCTGCCATGTGCAGCACGCAGGTGACGGAGCGAGGCTGTGGTGGGCTCCAGGCGGACGGTGGCAGGGCAGGCCCAAGTCTCTGTGACAGCAAAGCCCCTCCACTCAGCCCCCTCCGCCTGTTTACAACCTCAAGCTGGGTCAAAATCCCAGGGCTACTCAGAGCGAGCATTTCTCCCCAACTGGATTCCTGAAGCCAGAGGGCAGGCAGCAGGGCCCTGGCCTGACAGACACACACGGACCGCTGACCACGACAGGCTTCATGACAGTCACAGGATGTTCAGGCTTCATTTTCAGTCCACACCTCTGGCACCAGGGTCTTGCTTGGCACTTGTATGGAACAGCAACCGTGTGAAGCCTCTGCCTTGAGAAAAGTGTAAACAGCAGGTGCCTTTCAAGGCACTGAGGCCTTTCTCGAACTCAGCTAGTTTGCTCTGCATAGTCCCCAGTCCAAACCCTCAGACCTGTTCACAGCCTCCTCTTGCCTCAAGCATCTTAGAGCTCCACTCCAATCCACACCCCAGCTGCCTTTTACAAAATCCCAAGCCAATGACAGCTTGAAAAGAAAGTGAGAAAAACACCGACCCCGACACGCAGCGCCTCGGGTGGGCTACGGAGGTTGACACGGGGTCCTCTCTAATCCTCCGCACAGATCAGCCGCGAGGGCTGCGGAGAGGCGAAAAGCGTGGCTGGGCTGTTTTCTCTTAAAGCCATGTAAACGTCAAGGCAAAACTGGAGCCCAGGACTCTCTGACTTAAGTTCTTCCTCCTTCCGCTGCACCACGGCTGTGGCCACCCAGAGACCGGGCCCTCGAGCCTCCAAATGCTGCGAGCAGCCTCCTCCTGCTGTCGCTTCCAAAGAGACGGCACCAGAGGCGGGGCTGGTGCAGGGCCACGGGGCAGAGGACTGGTCTCTTTGACTGGGGGTGGTCTCGCAGTGGCACGAAGCTCAGCATCGTGTGGGTCTAGCTCTGGGACACGAGGCAGCCCCCAGAACACCCTTGGGGCGCAACTGCCCGGTGAATAGTGAACGTCCCGTCTCCTCAGCCACCCACAGACGCTGCCACAGCCGCACCCTCAGGGCAACGAGCGTCTGTGGAGTCCAGTGAGAACCGCGAGACGCCGACCTCCGGGCCAGGCCCTCCTCCCATCCCAGAACCTGACCAGTCACACGTGGCTGCAGCCTGGGTGGTTGATAAAAGAAAAATTATTCCTTCTATAACCAGAAAAAAAAAGTGCATCAACAGAAACAGAAATGCTCAGAATAAAACATAAAACATCCAAGTCGGTGGGACAGAATTCAGCAGTGCCCAGGAGGGCCTGGAACCTGGATCCCTGCTCTGGGTCCATGGGGTACATGGCTGCCAGGACCAGGGAGAGAGAGACCCGGGCCGCTGACCAAACCCTATGCTGTAACGCCCGCAAGGTAGATTTTAAGTAATGAAAAAATCATCAAAAGGATAACATCCCATGCATGCAAACATTACGTTCAGCTCAACTCTGAAATCAGGTGAAATGGATACAGTCCCGCTCACTGGACAGCACCGTGCCTGTGGCTGCTTCCCTGCACAGCTGCGTGACCCCTGGCCCTACACAAGACAGGTTCCGCCCACTCGGCCTCCACCTTCCTTGCACAGCTTCTCAGGAAAGCAGCAGGCAGCTGTGGCCCAGCAAGAGCCTGGCAAAGCACTTCCCTCCCAGAGCCGTTTCCTCATCAGCAAGACAAACACAACAAGCTTCCATCTCCTGGGTGCTGTGAGGACTGACAGCCCCCTCCTGGCACCTGCACAGGGCGTGACACACACGTCACAGCTGCCTTCACCCGCTCAGCCTCCCGCGTCCCCATGGCCCAGACCGGGGCCTCACAGCACCAGAACACACCCATCTGGACACCGCCAGGTTTGACACCACAGACTGTGCTTGTTTGGGGAGTGAGAATCCTCCTGACAGAGCCACGGTGTCCCAGGTTGGGGGCAGCAGAGTGAGGCCCCGGTCGGGGGCTGAGCTGTGCTCCGGTCAGGAAAGACATCGCCAGACACCTGTCATAATCCAGGGCTGCTCAATGTAAAAAAAAAAAAACTAAAACTGCAACATGGAACGGTACAAACCAGCCGCAGGCTGAGTTCTAACGGGCTGAGCCACAAACCAGCCACGGGCTGAGCCACAAACCAGCCGCGGGCTGAGTTCTAACGGGCTGAGCCTCCAAGGAGGGAAACGTCACTTCCTGCGCCACACAGAGCCCAACCTCTCCACGTCCACTGACAGCCTTGGTATTTGCAACTATGTCCACGACTATCTCTGCTTCTCCAAAACAGCCTCTAGCTACGTAAGCTGTTCAGAAAACCTCACGTGTAAAGCAGAGTGTGTCAAACCTCCATCTCTGGTCAGGAATTAGGACACCCCCGGCTGCTATCTGAGCAAAAACGGCACTTCCAGAGGATCCTCAGATCCTGTGTCTTGGTTGGGGTTGGGGTCCATCAACTTAAATAGCTTCTGTTTATGCCGGTGAAGGAGGCACAGACTTCGTCCTGTCTAATTCCAAGGAACAGGCGAGGGTGGGAGCTGTAGCGGAAGAGACAAAGGCAAAAGGCAGATTCGCCCCTTTGTGTGGTCCCGTAAGTGACACTGTCTCTCCCTCTCCCTGGAAACGGCGGCCCCCAGGCACCCCCTCCAGCACCTGGGACAAGGGCACACCAGACTAATTCTTAATCAGACGGATTTAGTGATAGCAAATAAAGAGAAGGAGAACCAAACCCTCAGCCAGGCTACTGTGAATGGGTGTCACCAAAAAACGGCACGAGCAGGGCTCCAGGGGTGAAGCCAGCTCCAGGCAGCCCTGCGTCTGCTCCTCAATCCTGGAGTCTTCCGGGGGTCCAGGGCAGCCGGAACCTGGCCAGGTGGAGGATTTCCACCGCGAGGACGTCAGGGCCCTCCCTGAAGGAGCGGAAGCTCTGCAGGTGACTCTGCAGGTGACTGTTCGGGAAGCTGGTCTGCTCCTGACACTCGGCAGGAAGAGAGAATCGCACTCTGTAGACCAGGGGTCTCAGATTTCAGCCGGACGGGAACTCTCTGCAGGGCCTGTGGAAAGAGGTCGCCCGTCCCAGCTCTGTAGGTCTGGGGTGGGGCCTGCCTCGAGCACTTCACACACGTGCCCAGGGAGGCTGGTGCTGCAGCTATGGGGACTCCGCTTGGAGAGCCCCGGGTTAAGGGCTGGTAACTGGAGAAGGGGGTGGGGGTATGCCAGCTCTCCCTGCTTGCCCCTGGTCCCACACACTCAGGCCTCTGTGGCCAGCGTGGTCCTCCTTTCCCACAGCCAAAGTGCCCCAACTGCCAGCGTCCACTCCCACGGGGCCACAGGGGACACCAACGTCCGAGGCAGAGGCACCACTGTGCGTCCATCTCTCAGTTCAAAGCGTTTCCAAGAGAATCCTCAGCAAAAAAGCAACACTCCCCATTCAGAGAGTGAACCAGAGGACAGCAGGAGGCTGGGAAGGTACTTAGCTCAAGGAGCGCTGGAGGGTGGGGCTGGGAGGCACTAAGGCCCTTGGGCACCAGAGAAACGCCCGGCCCATCCCAGCAGAGGCCGACCAGGACTCCAGAGCACAGCGGAGGCCCTGCCATGCACGGGAAGCCTTTCCTGACTTAGGGGCAGGAGCTGGAAGGCTGGGATGATCCTGAGGGGTGCTTGGCCACAAGCCACAGCCAACTCCAGAGCCCGACGGCTGCTGCCCCTCCTGGGCTGTTTCTCCAGATGAGGCTTCTCCGAATGTAAGTTTGTCTGCTCGGCCACACCAGCCTCCTCCTGGCGCGTCGTCTCTCACAGGGCACCTCCTTCCATAGAGACCGGGGGCCTCAGACGGCTCCTCCCAACAGGGCCCAGCACTCGGGCAAACACACCTGTGGCTTTGGCTCAGCGCAGCACACGGTGGCTGGTGAGGAATGGAAGGAGAATTGGGGAAATGTATCTAAAATGTCAGGCAGACCTCTGCTGTGTTCACTGGGAAGAACCACATTGCTTCTGACGAATTGCTTAAAAAAAGAGAAAGATGCCAATGAAGAAAACCAGAGGGAACAAATGCTACCCAGGAATGTAAAACAGCTGACATCAGAGACTGACTGGCTCACACTGTGTCCATCAATCCACCTGCCACAGTGAGTGATGTCCCTACGGCTCACACCGCATCCATCGATCCACCCACCATGGCGAGTGTCTGCGATGATGTCTGTAGTATCTGCAATGTCCATGCAGTTCGCACCACGTCCATCAGTCCACCCCACCATGCAGGGGAGAGAGACCTGCCCTATCCTCAGCACAGCCCACGGGACATTAGAAAGGCAACCACAAGTTCAGCTGTGGAGTGTAAAACAAATTTCCTCCTGTCACAGGCTAACTTTGTGTTCTGGATTTCCTGGGGTTTCCTTTATTAGACTTGAGTCCAGACCTCCTCTGGAAACATTCTCTGGGATATCTCGGCCTGGCACGCAGGGGGGTGAAGGAACGGAGACACAGACGGATGGAGGGCGGCAAATTAATCAGCAAATGCTCCTTGCACATTTCCCAGCTCTGTCAGTCAAAGTGAGGTCTGACCACACAAGCTACCCATTCACTTGCTAAATGGTGCAAAATGGGCCCAGACCCTCATTTTACCTTTAAATAAATAACAGCATATTCTTATTTGGTCTTTAAACCACACAGGCCAAAATGAGTTGAGCACTGTTATGTATTTAATTGACTCGTAAAAGCAACTTGTTTTTCTTCATCCTTCCCCGACCTTTTTTAAGGAGTATCCCTTAACAAACTGTGGGCAGGATTTCAGTGTAAACCCGAGGGCAGGTTAAACACGCTCCCTCCAAAGCTTACTTGGCATTGAGTTTTCAGCCACCCGCTCTCATGTGCAGGGACAGGACAGAGTCGTGACCAACAGTGGAAAGACCCACAGCTCCCAGCTCTGGGGACAATGGGGGGTGCTAAGCTGGAAAACTCCCGGGCACAACCCCGGTCGTGGGTGAAAGCATCCCCAGCCCCACCCCCAGTCGTGGGCTGCTGCAGGTCCCGGCAGCAGAAGGAGGTTTCCACAGAGAGGCCGCTGAACGAGGAACAGGGCCAGGCCTGGCTGTGTAAAAATACTTGGAACCCACGAGAGGCTTTGCGTGTGGTGTCATCGGCAGCTTCCGTTATGTCCAGTGGTGACACGTTTATGGCTCCTGTGCCACCGTGCGGTAGCAGTTTTCCCGAGCATCTCCCGGCTGGGACAGCTTGTGAGGACGTGAGCTCAACAAATGAACATGCCACCTTGGTGACATGGAGGCTGGACAGTCACGCCCACCCTCGTCCCGGGCAAGGCCACATGGCCCACAAAACACAAGGCTTGAGTTAGCGTCGGGCACGCGGGGGAGGCACCTGCCTGCATGAAGGCTGGTCACAAGACAACTTCCCAGTTTACAGAATGGTTAACTGATTCATTCGTACTCACTTCCTGCCACAAGAGACTCGAGCTCTAGAGAGAAAGCCGTCGAGGCAGAGCACAGGCCTCGAAGCAGGCGGTTGTTCCCACACGCTCTGCAGGCCGCGTGTCCCCCGCGCTGTCGCCTGCCGATTTGCTAGCTCCTCCCAGAACACACAGCCTCCTATGTATGTTTTTACTCTATAAACGCTCTCTAACCGGTCCAGAGGTCAGAAAAGCCGCAGTCTCCTACCTCTGTTGCTTCTCAAGGGAAAAGCACAGCCTGGAATGAGGAGCCCCAGGCCCTCTCAGTCTCCTATAATTACATTGCTACAGATGTATGTGTTTGGGTGAAGCTATAGTTAAATGTGAGATGATTCTCCTTGGTTAATATTTTACTTTCTGTCATGGCCAGCATGCTTAAAGAAAAAACCCAAACGCTCTGTGAATGGGCCATGTGCCCAGAGGCTGCCTGCAGTCGAGGCAGGTGACGTTCTGGGATCCCCGGGAAGTTGTCATCACCCTGCTGACATGAGTGTGGATGCTGAGGCCTGGAGGGTGACAGGTCACAGAGCCAGAGCCTGGCAGCAGTGCAGGGGCGGAACCCTGGGTGCCCTGCAGGCCTGTGCCCTCTGTCGGCCTGGCAACGCGCAGCTAACGCTCTTCCAGAAAACATTCCCTGGAGGAATCCTGCTGGTCCTGAAGTTTTTGGCCTTGAGAAGGTCATCACAGACACCCCTCCCCTCGGGCCAGGCCTGCTGTCTGTCTAAGGGGCCCTAGTTTATCCGAGGTGGTTTGTAACTTTGAAACACACTTACACAAAATGGAAATACTGTTCTCTCTATTAACCTAGAGACCCCCGTCTCTACCCATCCCTAGTAATGCTTTTCCATAAACACGCCGCATTCTGAGAATCCAGAAGCCTCCAGCGCAGGACAGACGCGTTCCAAGCCACTGGGAAAGGGGAAGCTGGCGACGGAGCGGCGCCCGTCAGAGCCGTTAAAACGTGAGGGAAAAACTGCACCTTACGGCGGACGAACCCTTAGAGGAGGCAAAACGCTACTGAGTCAACGCTTAATTTAGTTGTAATGACAAAAGTGCTTTTACCACGTTAAATACAGTTATTTGAAAACGTTATTTCATGGCAGCCTAATAATTTTGCTTAATGAAAACTTAACTCTGCATATACAGTTTCCACTATTCACGTAGAGCCTGCAGATCTGGAGAATCCTCTGCATCAGTGTGGGTGAGCACGTGTGTGGGGGCGCAGGTGTGTGTGAGGGGCACACGTGTGTGGGGGCGCAGGTGTGTGTGAGGGGCACACGTGTGTGAGGGGTGCACGTGTGTGAGGGGTGCGTGTGTGTGAGGGGCGCACGTGTGTGAGGGGTGCGTGTGTGTGAGGGGTGCACGTGAGGGGTGCGTGTGTGTGAGGGGCGCACATGTGTGAGGGGTGTGTGTGTGAGGGGCGCACGTTTGTGAGGGGCGCAGGTGTGTGTGAGGGGCGCACGTGTGTGTGAGGGGTGCACGTGTGTGAGGGGTGTGTGTGTGAGGGGCACACATTTGTGAGGGGCACAGGTGTGTGTGAGGGGCACAGGTGTGTGTGAGGGGCGCACGTGTGTGAGGGGCGCACGTGTGTGAGGGGCGCATGCACACTCTCCTGTGTGCACATGTGGATGTCGCCGTGCGCACATGTGCACACCAAGTGTCTGTCCGTTGAGTGTGCAGGAACTCATCTTCCCGAGCACATGGAGCTCACCTCTCCAAGGAGGCTGAAAATTCTCATTATGATTCTCATAAATACGTGACCACGTTGATGGGTTTGTCTTATTTATCCCTTACTCTGTAACAACTTGGAAGGCACAGCCAACATTTCCCTACATCCTGGGACAGCCCCAGTTCATGGCTCCCAAGGGCTGTGGCTGCCTCCCAGGAACCCCAGGGGGGGAAACTCAGGCCCACCCCCGCCTGTGTGATTCAGAGCCCCCAGCCAAGTGTCTGTGGGAGGACGTTTTAGTGGGTGGGGAAGCGTCTGAAAAATAACTTTAACTAACATTTGTAATTAACACATCAAGTAAAACTAAAAGCTTTTGCCTTGCCATTGTTGCCTTTTGGTGGGTGACCTCAAAAAGTCATCCATCTCACACTGACTCCACCACATCCCAACTCTAGCCCCAAATCCTAATAAACACACCAGTTAAGAATGCACAGCACATTTTTAAAAGCCTCATAATTTTCTAATCAGATGCATAGAAAAGTCCCAAATATTTCTGAAATATTTTATTTGAAAACCAATGTCACCACCACTTTTAAGCCATAGGCATACTAAAATCTGGACTAGCTTCTAAGCGAGTGGCAGCTTTTGAGCTCTGCACACTCAATGTGACCATCCACAAATCTATGACGAATTATTAACCAGACGAGGTTAGCCCACCGCATGGCCTTCTCTGCTGGAAGTCAGCAGCTGTATCCTGCCTGAAAAACACCAGCATTCTTGAGTTCACAGAACCCACTGGTTCCAGCGCAGCTACCCAGAGGGAAGCCTTGGGTGTGAGCAGCGACCGGGGTGTGGACGCCACCGTGGGGTCCCCCAGAAGGAAACCAGGGGAGCACAGAACTAAATGGTCACCCGTGACAATGAATCATGATCTGGTGGAAAGAAATCAAAGCGTTTTTATTTGAGGATGACATTGGCTGCCTGCCCCTCCCTCTCCACCCTCCGCTTTCTTCCTGACCCACCCACTCGAGCTCTTTTCCTGGGCCTGGGAAGGGCACATGGAAAGGAGACGGGGCTTCCCTAAAGAAAACATAGAAATACACTTCATAAAACAAACTTAAAAACAAAGGCACTTAGCAAAAATGTAGTGAAAAGTGTTCTTTTCTTTCCACAGTCTTTTATTTTCACTCAGGATTTCCATAAACACATTCTTGGGTCCAAATGCTGAGAAATCCTTTCTCTAAATACTCGAGGAGTGCTGAATGGAGCAGGAAATGATGAAGAGAGAAAGGAATGCCACTGATTCCAGACGGATGGGACCAGCTGGGGAATTCAGGAAGCCGCACGCAGGTCCTGGAGACATCACTGCTCACGCCCGAGGGGCGATGGCTCAGGATCCCCCAGCAGCAGCGAGAGAACCAGCAGCACCACAGTGGCAGGGCCCCCTCCTCTCTCCAGCCAGGCGTTGATGGCGTTCGCCGGGTCTGGACAACGAGCCCTGGTGGAGAACAGTACCCGTGGAGAAATTCCGTGTGGCCCTGCCCCACAGATACCACGGGAAGACTTTTCGTTATCAGAACCTACTGATCGACAAGTGATCAAACACTCTCTTCTTCTGACTTCCTATCACCAGGCACACGGGAGGAGGAACACCAGTAATTTCTTACTAATTACAGCTCAGGCACCAGCGTTTTGTCCACCGTCTTCTTCTCACACAGACCTAAGAGGATCCACCTTATTCCCAGAATAACATCTGTCTCATCTGAATTCCAGTGTGTTTCCCTGAGTGGCACAGCCGAGCTAGTCTTGGGCTCTGGAACAGTCCACAGATCGGGGACTCCCCTGCAACACGCAGCCACCTGAGAGAACAGGTCAGTGACAAGTAGGGGGGAAAAGCTATTAGGAAAAAGAACAAGTTGTGGGCCTAAAAACAAAATGTTTCTTATACAAAATATTAGAA
Organism: Trachypithecus francoisi; assembly: GCF_009764315.1. Taxonomy (NCBI): domain Eukaryota; kingdom Metazoa; phylum Chordata; class Mammalia; order Primates; family Cercopithecidae; genus Trachypithecus; species Trachypithecus francoisi. The sequence continues at coordinate 1,454,449 of NW_022681463.1, read as the reverse complement.
AATCACACAGCAGTTGCCAGAAAAGACCTCAAGTTGTGGAAAGTAGAAAGGCAGGTGCATCCCAGCACTGCAGCCAGGAGCAGGCGGCCACCCGCGGGGCACTGAGAACCTGGTGCCCCAAACGCATCCCACTGAGCCTCCTGGGACCAGGCCCCTGAGAGCCACAGGGCTGTCTGGAGAGTGTCCCCAGCCTCCGCCACGTAGGATAGAATAAAAACAATTAAGACCTGCTGGAGAAGTTTTAAATGCCACGCATCCTACTCAGCACAGATTGGCCCGTTTCTTCTGCCACGGATCTTGGCTAAAGGAAAAGCCAGCAGAAGCCCACCGGAGCCTCCCTTACTTCCACCCAACACTGCACATCAAGCCATGCAACCTGCCCCAAGCTGTCCCAGGGTCATGAGTGTGCATCCGTGTGCATGCACATGCGTGCAGCATGTGCGTGTGCGTGTCTGCGTGTGTGCAAGCGTGTCACAAGAGGAGACCTCTAGGAACACAAGCATGCGCACTCCTCCCTCAGCCTGAACCTCTGCCTGTCAGGCACAGCTCGAAGTTCGACCTTCAGCTTCCCCAGGAGAGACCGAACCTTCACTCCTCTGTAGCCCTGAGGAACGGGGGTGGCCAGATCAGTCCCTGAGTGCGGCACCACGGCCGTGTGGGTTTACTGCCCGTCGCACTAGCCCTGTACAGTAAATGAGCTACTAGTTGTTCACAGCTGTGAGCATGCACAGCCCCCGCATGCTCGGGAAGGGGCTTCTCGGAGTCCCTCTGCCTCGCTCCATGCAGCCGGGCTCGCAGAGCCAGGTTTGTGAGCCGTGTGCAGGAGCCTGCTCCCACTGTCGCTGCAGGTGACTGGCTGAGGGGCACATAGGGCCCAGCGGCTCCTACCTCCAGCCACCGCCCCTTAACTAATGAAGATTCCAGCCTGTGGGGCCGACCACAAATCCCAGAATCGCGGCAGTCGGAGTCTTGGAGATTAGTTGCCGGGGAGGGAGAGGATCTGGGAGGCCAGGCGTCCCTTCCAGGCTGCACAGCCGGCCACCGTGGCAGAGCGTTCCCAGGCTGCTGCAGCCTCCAGGGCCCTTGGCAGTCAGCGCCACCCCGGCCAGCAGGGCTTCCTGAGAAGGCTGAGCTTGGCAGCTACAGCCCGGGGGGATCTGGAATTCCCCACAAAAGCCCTCCTCCCAAAGGCCGCGGAAAACCAGCCCTGCTGGGGCATCTCATCCCGACCTCTGCAGGAGAGTCCGGCTCGGACGGTCCCCTGGCTCTGCACGCAGACGGTTTTCCCAGAACCGGCTCCTCTTCCTGAATCTCTGCGGATGGCCGTGTCCACAAGTCTGACCCCAGCCTTGGAAACGCCCTTAGAGCCTGGGCCAGAATGAAGGAGGCGCCCAGAGGCTTGGGGTGCTTGGGGCCAAACCACCCCCAGCTCCACCACCTCGGGCCTGCCTCCGAGCCATGCCTTCCCCCGCTGGGTGGCCTTTCTTTGCACTGGGGAGCACCTGGGCCTGGGGGTGCAGGCAGGTTCGCCCCTGCCCATTGGAGGGAAATGTTCTGACGTGGAAGAACGAGCGGGGCCTCCACACAGGGCAGCCGGGGTGCTGCGACCCACGTCTGCCAGCACCGGCGGGGGCGGCCCCGAGTGAGGAACAAAGTTACCCAAGAGGGGGATGCAGCGAGGAAGGGGGTCTCCGGCAGGTCGGCCTCGAGTGAGGGACGCAGCGAGGAAAGGGTCTCTGGCAGGTCGGCCCCAATCCTGACTCCAGGCCTCTGCATCTCACTGCTCCCCAAAGCAAGGACCACGGGCTGCCGTGACGGCTGCCACCCTGCTGAGCAGGCCCAGTCAATGCAGCATGAGGAAAGGCTCTAGGAAGTAAAAGGCCCCGGTGGCACCCAGCCTCCTTTCTGGGGAAGTGATTCCACAAGCCACAAAAGCACCTGGGCTGTGGTCATCAGAGTCCACCACAAGACAACCTTCCCGGGTCCCTACGCCCTGGATGCAGCTTTGGTGCGCGTCCGATGTGGAGATGCTCCTGCTGCCGGCGTGGCTTTGGGAACAGCACTTTGATCCTGGAGCCTCAGAGAAGGGGGGCAGGAAACATGTGTCCTGCGCAGTCACCACCAGACGCCGAGGTGGCCGCCCCAGCAGGGGCCATGGGCTGAGGCTGGTCCTTGGGCTCCCAGAGCAATGGCTGCTCTGGGGAAGAGAAACCACAGAGGCGACAAGATCAAGGCAAAGTAGCTGCTCCAGCACCTTGAGGGTTTAGAACCAAAACAAGAAAGCTCCAGACCTGAAAGAAGAGTGAAACCTTTTCAATCAGAAGGAACACAGCTATAGAGAAGATTTAGGGGTGCACCCAAGGGCCCTCAGCTACTCTGTGCAGCTCCTCAAAGCAGGGAAAAGGCCAGGAATGAAACCTAACGCAGAAATGGGAACAGGCTCCAACTCCACACGAACAACCGGCTGGGTCGATCACACCCAAGTCAGACCTGGGCTGCAGCTTGGAGACGATGAAGTCCAAAATCCAAGCTCCAGGAAGACACAATAACAATCACCTCCTAAGCTTTGTCAGGCATCCCAGAGAATCCTCCGTCCTACCCTGGGCACGCCATGAGCACCCGGCAGGGAGGGCGGCTCTCAGCAAGGGGCTGAAGACTCCGGCCCATCCTGAGGCGAGGGAGGCACCTATGGGGTGGGCCACGCGGGGCGGGAGCCACGGCCCCCATGCAGGTCCGGAGCAGACGTCTGTCTGGTCAGTGGTCAGGAAAACGATCCCCGTCGTGTCTAGGAAAGACTCAGACCCCTTGCCAACCTCTGGAATTTTATCCTATGGACAGTTAGGGCCAAGACAGAGAATTCTTTACAGGTTGGAAATTATTCGGGTAACATAACAGAAACAATGTAAAGAGGAAAGAATAGGTATGGGGTTGTTACTTAATCAATTCTCGGTCAAGGCGCTGGTTTCTGTCCCCAGTGCGGCTCCCGTCGCCTGGCCCAGCCCCCCTGGCCTAGCCCCCAGGAGCCCAGCACAGCATCTCTCCGGACCCAGGACACACAGGTTAGCCTTGCGGCCGTTACTAGCTGTGTTCTGATAGCAGCAGGACACTGACTGTCCCCAGAAGGAACAAAACTGAGCCTTAAATTTGGGTAATTGTTCCAAATGTGGGATTCAAGCTTATCTGAAAACGAAAACTAAGAATGCCAAATTTCAGGGCGGCTAGAGCTACAGCCTGGGGAATCCAGCCCTGTCTGCAGAAACACACCTAATATTTTCAGACACTCATAGAACAAGGAAACACTATTTTTGATAAAATACTCACAAAACACAAAATCTCCCAACACTCTGATGCCATTTGACCAAAAACCTGTAGGGAAACTCACTTCTGGGGACCCAGGCCCGAGGAGGGGGTTCCCAGGCACCTCGGTGACTCTGAAACTCGCATCTACAGAAAAGCTCAAACGTTTGTAACTCTTCCCTTTGGACTCTGCCTCACACCCAGAGAAACCCTGAGCCATCTGTCGCAGGTGATGTAACCCTGAGTTCCCCGTCACCTGTGCCAGAGCCTCCCAGACACAAAGGCTGGAGCCCCAAAACCTGTCAGGGGCCTGTCCGGGGCCAGCCACAACTGCATTCCGCCTGTCACTGCTGGACGCCCGCTGCGGCCTGACGGAACCACTCCCTCACCTGTCAACACGCTTTTCCTACACAGCACACCGTGTTGAATGAAGGCAAGTATTTTCTTTCTCGGCCTTGACGTCCTCCACAGCCGACGCTGTTCTTGCAGTTTGTGAAGGGATGATTTCTAAGCTCCGCCTTTGTTCTTCACTCATTCACCCACCGCATACGTAGCTGCACATGGATGCATAATAGATATATACTTGCTGCTACGGAAGGCCTTGTATATCCTGTCTCTCTTCCTACCGCGGCACTCCTGCCATCCCCCAGGTAACCGGTTAGCAGGCTGTGTGTCTTATCCCTGATCTGCGCACACTCATCCGACCTGTGTTTGCCGTTCTTCCAGGGGGTGGCGTCAGACAGGTGCTCTCATTTTGCTTCTTTCTAATCGTATCCCGTGGAACCTCCTGGAAGTCGTGTGGCTTGGCCTGGGCTTAATATTTCCTTGAAAGTCACAGAGCCCACGTGCGGATGCACGTGACACAATCCCCGCTTCAGCTGACTACTACTCACTGGGCTGTTCTTGCATTGCTATAAAGAAACACCTGAGACTGGGTGACTCAAAACAAGCGAGGTTTACTGGTCACGGTGCTGTAGGCTGTACACGACGTATGGAGGCATCTGCTTCTGGGGAAGCCTCGGGAAGCTTCCAGTCATGACAGAAGGTGAAGGGGAAGCAGGTGTCTCACATGGCGAGAGGGGGCAAGAGCGTGAGGTGGGAGGTACGCCGCACACTTTAAATCACCGGATCTCGGGAGAACTCACTCACTATCGCGAGAACAGCACCAAGGGGATGGCGCTGAGCGGTTCATATCAATCCACCCCCAAGATCCAGTCGCTTCCCACCAGGCCCCACTTCCAGCAACGGGGATGAGAGTTCGACAGGAGATTGGTGGAGACACCCGGACTCCTCAACGTTGCTTCTACTGTTTGCTATTTGCTCACTCAGCCACTGGCCACAGGTGCTGCTGCAGTAGACATGTCTGTTCATCGCCTTTACCTACGGTTCAAAGCTAGAAGCTCTGATTGCACGGCAAGCCCCTCCTTTCCTGCGTGAGCACAGACCCCTGTTCTGAGCTGCGGCTGCGTAAGACGAGACGTGCTCACTGAGTTGCCTCCCCCACCCCCCACCACAGTTCTACAACTGCTGTCCAATCTGGCAGCCTCCAGAGGTACCAGCACGTGTGGGGGGTGACACCACATCCCCATATGGGACCTGGTGTGCCCCCTTCTGTCAACCCATTGGCCGGAGGCCCATCCACACGTCCCACTGGCCCCTCCGGCCAAATTATCTGTGCCCCTCAAAGGCCAGGCTGTGCATCTCATAACACCAGCCCAACCCAACATGATTCCCTCCCTTCCTGAGACCTCACTCTCTTTTCAGGGGCAAGTTCAAAGCTACCCTCCCAGATGACAGCCAAAACCAAAGCCACCTCTCCAGAGTGTGAGCTCTCCCGGATCTCAACACCCTCCTACGTATTAAAGCGTAGCTCTTTTCAATTTATATATTTGCTTACATAGAAGGCCAATTCATTACAGACAAACAGATAGCTTCAAATTCTGCTAGAATAATTTGAATTATTAGATCCCATCTGTGAAGATCTGAGCAGGGAAGTGCCTGTGTGCATCTAATTCCCATTAATCTCTGCAAAAAAAGGCCTTGGCTTCTACTTTCACAAACCAAGAAACCAAGGCAGAGAGAGGTTAGGGGTCATCCAAAATCAAAGAACTGTCAAGAAATGTGGCCAGCACGCAGTCTCGGGTGTCTGATTCCAAGGGGGTTCACTATGTCCGCCTCTCCTCCGAGGGCCCCCAGGAGCTGTCCTCCTCACCGAGCCCCTCCCACCATCACTCAGCAGCCTTCACTTTTAAGACCTTAGCAGCCACCACTTCGCCTGTGGCTGTTTCCAGCCAATACGTCTATCTCCTTTCTAAACACATACACGTCTACTTTTCAAACATGACGCACCACCTGCAAACACAGGGAGACACAGCCTCAGGTAGACACTCTTAATCCACTCTGTGCCTGTGGGGTTCACCCGCTCATTAGCTCCAAATGCCTCATGTGCTTCCATTAGCTCCAAAGAAGCAAATCAAAGTGTTTTCCACCAGTGCTAGATTCCCTTCCAGGGATGACGCCCCCAGGGCTGCCTCCAGGCCCACACTCTACCCGCCAGTCCAGCACCCCAGCTGAGTCAACCTGACAGGCACCATTTGCTAAGATGCCTGAAGGCTGGATGGGTGGCTGTGGCCCTGCTCCAAGGATCACCTCGGCATCTCCAAGCTGTCTTCCCAGTACACCCTGTGTCTTGGGCCTCCCAGGCCACTGTCCACCCACACAGACCAGCAGCCCCTTCCTTCCTTCCCTGCCTGAACACTGACTGCCTGGTGTCCCTAAAGTCACCAACAAGTCTCTCTCTTCTCCAGCCCTCCATGATTCCCCCATTCAAATCTGAGATTACAGAGAAAAACGGCTCTCTGAACTGGCAGCTGCAGTCGTGAGCAGCACCTGTGTCCCAGCTACTCAGGAAGTTGAAGCAGGAAGATCTCTTGAGTCCTGGAGTTGGAGACCAGCCTGGGCAACAAAGTGAGGCCCAGTCTCAAAGAAAAAAAAATTAATGGACAGTACTAAGTGGTGAGGAGAAGAAGAACTCGGATCCCAGGAGCCCGTGGGGCTGGGCCGCTTGGGCCCAGCTAAGTCCGTGGGTCTCCCTTTCTCCACCTCAGTGTGGTGGAGTTTCGAGAATTTCGATAAAAGGAGATAATACATGGAAACGACCCCCTTAGCATCTGCATCCCACCTCCACACCCACACACACACACACAGGAAACCCACTCCCCTTTCCAGGCAAAGCCCGGGGCCCCAGGCTGAACCTGCCCCTGCCAGAGCCCCTGCTGTTTCCCAGGTGCAGCCAAGCCCTGCACCTTCATTCTCAGGGGTTAAAAATAGCACAGGCAGCTTAGCTGAGCTCGGTTAATAAAATATCCAAGTTAATTTTAGCGTTAGGGGAATCTAAGATCTCTGATGCCAAGGCCTATGTGTGGCCACGCGGCCGCTCCTTACACTGTCACATAGACACGGGGAAGCCACAGCACGGCCAGTATCCCTCCCTCACATTCACAAAACACTTCTCTTACTGAGTGAGCCCTAGCCCTGTGAAGACACTGTTGCTACTGTCACTTATTAAACAGACCATCACCTAATTTGCTGTCTGCCACAGCCCTGTGACCAGCGGCCTCCACCCCCCGTGGGGGAGTCCGTCAGGCTGAGAGTGTCAGAAGTCACATCTCGCAGAACTGGGCCCGGAGCCCTGACCTAGCCCAGGAGCTGGGGCCAGGGAGGCACAGTCCAGGGGACCCTCCGGCACCCCACTTGTCATTCTCCCTATTCTTACCCAGTGCCACCTCCTCCTGCTTCAGGTGGGATTCTGTTTGTGATCAGGAGAGGGATAGCTGGGGCTGGAGGCCGGCGGCCCCCGCCCCGCAGAGCCCCACAGGCCTGCAGGCACCAGTGGTTCCATGTTGGGCCAGACTGGCCGTGGGCCTTCTTCATGCACAAGCTCCAGCCTCACAGGAAGGGAACCAGAGCCCAAATGAGAAAGAAGGGAGCGACCAGAGACACAGGAAGCCCCACCGCGGAGCACACGGCAGGCCAGGCCTCCCACGGACAGCATTCACAGGACGCTGACTGCCTCCGGGACGGCAGGATCACAACGGTGCAAGAGCCTTTCCCACCCTGGACCACAGGGCTGGCTTTTCTTTTTGTTAATAGATTGAGAGAAACACCTTGTGTATTGCTCTTTATTGAACACATTTATCAAGATAAGGTGCCGCATTTAAAAACAAGCAGTAAGTATTGTGGAAACGGAAAACATTACTGGGAGGGCAGGAGGCACTGCACGCCTTGGGGGCGGGGGCCCCAAAACAACGCCATGGCCGTGGCGGAAGTGCCCTCCCTGTGGGTCCCTGACTCATGGAAAGTCAGAAGCACCGGCTTCCTCAAAGCAGCGATCACATAGGAAGTGTGGCGCAGTCATGCATGATGCACAGACTCCGCTGTGAAAGGTTAATGACTGTTTTGAAAGACACAGGGTTTAAGATGTTTACATGTGCAGAAGGAAATATCCAAAATGATTCTACAAAACTGAAAGGCAGAAAGCCAGATTCTTCAAGACAAAGACTCCAAATTGTTACCATCATAACACCTCACTTGGATGTGGCTCTCCCTCTTATTACCTCTGTGCAAGAGGTGGAAGGACAAAGAAAGAGGCAGGGGGAGGAGGAAGAGATTCTTTCCATTTCTCCCAATTTCAGCGTCTGAATGAGGCCACATACCACCACACATTTCAAAGCTATTTAAGAATTTAAAAGGCCAATGCCCCATACCTTAAAAAAAGCTCCAAATCGCCCCAAAAAATGTGCTGCCTTTTTTTCTTAGAGTAGTAGCAGAATTGTTTACGGTATAACTTTAGGGACAATTCTTGTTCTGGGAGTGAGGGGGCAGGGTGTTAACTTAAGCCTGAACAACACGGCCTTGTACGTTCCCACCGGATATGGTAGACAATAATTGCTTGCCTTTTGCAAACGGAAAAATGAGGTTATGAAGGAGAAGACACGGGCCCTGGGTCATGCAGCGAGTCACTGGCAGACTCGGGCGCAAATCCCACGTGCCTGGAGACAAGGCTCAGAGGTGAATGACTGCGACGGGCCCTCAAATCAACCACAGGGGCATCGTCTTGCCTGCACTTTCAAGACCAGGGACTCAGGCAGGGCAAGTCAGAGCCAAGGTCGGCCATGAATATGGATTAAAGAAAGAGACTGAGGAGCTCAGTGGCCCCCGGGCACCAGCACCGCGCAGGGGCATCCTCCACTTTGCGCCTACAGATGGGCTTTCCCCCGGAGCCCCAGTGTATCAGGCCAGCAGCACGGTGACATGAGACTAACCCCAAACCAGCACACCCACAGGTCACCCTCAGGGTCTCCAGCCCAGACTGCATCTCCGCTCAAATGCAGGAGGTGCCCTGTCTCCCCAGCTACTTGGGGCACAGATACCCCTCAGGCAGCCGGCCCTGCAGGTGACCTCTGGAGGGGAGAGGAAACGGGGACTTCTCCTCTCTGGAGCCACATCCAAAGAGTCGGGCAGCTGGCATTTGGGCCTCTCTACCCGTCCTCACTGCTGCTGCCCCTGGGAGGGTCAAAGGTTCAGATAATATCCAGGCCCCACGCAGGATTAGCAGCCTAAGCCTCAGCTGAGCCAGGTTTCACTGACTTGTTTAAAGTGGAGCACAGAGCCTGATCAAGCAGCGGTATCTCCAAACCTCCTTCTCTCTGAGGGGTCCTCCAGGGGTGCCTGACCCCCACGCCTGTCAGAAGTGGGGCCGAGTGCCCGCAGGCCGGGGAAGCTGCCCTCTGGGACGCTCAGGGTCTGAGTGTCTCGTCTGCGACTCTGGTCTTCCCTGGCCCTCCTGTTTTACTTCCCATGCCTTCTGGAAGGTCCTGTGGACTGAAGCATAGCCCTTCCTGGAGTAAACAGCGAGCATGCTGTGCCGGCTGTGGGCTCCCCACCCCCGAGCCGCAAAGCCCAGGCCACTTCTCCCTGCTGGTTGGAGACCTGGCATTGCCCCACAGGGGCACCCACCTGCAGCCCTCCCGCCCCCCTGACTGAGGAAGCCCAGTGCTTCTCGCACCTCTCGGACTCGCTTGCTGAGCCAAGCAGCCTTGGCCGAAGGAAAGAGCAGCAAACTGACCCCCACGGGCCGTGACCTTTCCCCAGCCACGGCAAGGCGACCTCAGACACTTCAGGGAGCACCCACCCTGGCTTTCTTGTGTGAAAGTGACAGCAGATTTAAACCACATTTTAACAAAAGAAATCCCTCCTCTCTGGGCTACTCAAAGCGGAAGTGCTGCCACATCCTAGCTGCAGAGCTTCTGGGCCAAATATCAAGACAGTGTCTCAGCGATGATCCGCAAACCGAAATAAAGCCCACAGGAAACAGCCCGCTGGTTTAGAGGAGCTGGAATGCCGCCGGCAGCATCAAATGTCATCAACAACTGACACTCAGCCCGTTCCGGAGGCCTCTTCACACGGGAAGAGGCCGGCTGCGGAGTGCGGCTCGGTGGGGGAGAAGGACCGTGGGGACCCGGGACACTGCAGGCCCTGGGGGCCTCTCCAGTCTGAAGCGCGCTGTGGTCCGGCACCCTCAGGGCATGAATATGGAACAGTCACTCCAGGAAACGGTCTTGCTCTGGGGGAGGGGGAGGATATCCACATCACTCTCCCAAAATAAAACAACCAGGGAAGAGCAGATCCCTCCAGATAAACCAGAAGTCCAGACACAGCCTCCTCTCCGGAAACGCCTCCCGGAGCCCACTTCAGAAGCTGCTGAAGCCCAGAGAAAAACCGCAGCCTCGCAGGCCCGGGCGGCCACCAGCTCGCCCGCCACTTCTCAGTGAAAGGGGACTTGGTGCCGGTGGGTCCGGGGTCTCCCCGCCCCGCAGGAGCCCTCAACCAGAACGCCCCACCAGCACACACGAACGCACACATGCACACACACAAATAACACACGCGCACACATGCACCTACACACAACTACGCACCCACACATGCACCCACAAACGCATGCGCATACACACGCACCCACACATGGACACACAAACACACGCACCCACACAGGCACACACAAACGCGCGCACACAGGCACAGACGCGCGCGCACAGCAGCAGCAGCAGCGCGCCCGGGCCTCACGCCCCTGGGGAGAGGCGTGAAGGAGCCTCCACATTCCCCGGAAAGGAAGTTTCTGGGCGCAGCGGAGAAAGGGAGATGCCGAGACCCCGACGTCAGTGGATTTGACACCTGAAGTGAAGATGCCCAGACAGTCCCAGGCGCGCGGACTCCTGCAAACACGCGGGGCACACGCTCGGGCGCACACGCGGGGGCGCACACGCGGACAGCCGTCCCTCGGCGCAGGGACCCCACCTCCTCCGCCGCTACCAGGGACCCGGGCCGTTCCGGGCGCAGAGGAGACGCAAGGAGCCGCGTTCCCCCGGAGCCAGCTCGACCCAGCCCGAACCCCGGGGACGCGGGAAGCTGGGAAGGGGCCGCGGCGCCGGACCAGCCGCTCTCCGGGGAGCGCGCCGCGCCTGGAGGGCGTCTCCGCCGGGGTCCCCAGCAAGGATCTGGGGAGGGGAGGCGGGCGCGGGAGAGGACGGGGTCGGGCGGGGGGTTGGACGCGTCGCTGCCGGCGGACACTCACCGATCTTGATCTTCACGCTCTGGAAGACCCGGAGCCCCTCGTCCTCCACCGCCATGCTGCGCGTCCGCGCCGGCCGAGCCTCGCCCCGAAGCGCGCGCAGAGCCGGGCAGCGCGGGCCGAGCAGAAGAAGCGGCGGCGCCGGAGCCCGGAGCGCGGCCGAGGGTCCGCCCGCCCCGCCGCCCGCCCGCACGACCGCCAGTTGGCCGAGGGCGAGGGCGGGGACCGAGAGGCTCCGCCCGCGGCCCGGCCCCTGCTCCCGACCCGCCTGGGCCCTGCAGGGGCGGGGTTGGCAGGGGCGGCGCTGGCGGGCTCCGGGGACCCGGGGGGCGCAGGGATCGGCTTCCCCTGAGGCCTCGGCCCCCGCCCCCTCCCTCGCCCAGCGGATTGGCCGCTGAGCGGAAGGGACCTCCGCGGGCTGCCTGGCGGAAGACACCAAGGGAGGTCGCCGGCGCGGCCCGGGCCCTCTAAGCGAGGCTGCGCGATTCACTCGCGGACGAACTTTGCAAGGAGAAGTTCACGCACAACTATCTGGCAGGGGAGGAATCCCCCGCCCAGCCCCAGCTCCTGAGATGCGATCTGAAGGCACCTGCTGCAGACGCACGCGGGAGGCGGGGGGCGGGACACACACACGCAGGCACAGCCCCCAACCCCAGACCCCGGCATGGGCAGGTTCTCCCCGCCCCCAGTCCCCTGCAGACCCCGACATGGGCAGGTCCCCCCCCCAGTCCTCCTGCAGACCCCGGCATGGGCAGGTCCCCCCATTCCCCTGCAGACCCCAGCATGCGCAGGTCCCCCCCTCCCTGTCTCCCTGCAGACCCCGGAATGGGCAGGTCCCCCCAGTCCTCCTGCAGACCCCGGCATGGGCAGGTACCCCCAGCCCCCCTGCAGACCCCGGCATGGGCAGTTCCCCCGCCCCCCATCCCCCTGCAGACCCCAGCATGCGCAGGTCCCCCCCTCCCTGTCCCCCTGCAGACCCCGGCATGGGCAGGTTCCCCCCCTCAGTCCCCCTGCAGACCCCGGCATTGATAGGTCGCCCCACAGTCCCCCTGCAGACTCCAGCATGGGCAGGTCCCCCCGCCCAGTCCCCCTGCAGACCCCAGCATGGGCAGGTACCCCCCAGACCCCCTGCAGACCCTGGCATGGGCAGGTACCACCCTCGCCTCCCTTTCTTCTGTCTTGAAGTCTCCTCCTCCCTGACCTCCTCTGTGAGGAGTGTGTGTGTGTGTGTGTTCATGTAGGTGTGTGTATGAACTGAGACTCTACACTCCCTCCTCTATGTTGCAAAACTTCATTGCACCCAGCGCCACACACACACCCTGTACATATATACACACATACGTATACCACACATACCCTACATATACATATACATATACACCACACACAGGCACGCCACACAGATACTACACACGTGCATACACATATACACACACATATACACACATCCTACATACATACACCACATATACATATATACACATGCACATATATTCATATACACACAACAGACATACATATACTACGCATATACACACCACACACATATACTACACATACACGTGCATATACATACATACACACACTAAACATACATACACCTACATGAACATACATACACAAACACACACACACTGCATAGAGATGAACAGGAACTTCATGAAGATAAGAAGCCTAATTTTTTCCACTGCTTATCTTCACTTCCTAAAAAGCAGTTCCATGTGTTGAAAGAATTAATGGCCTTTCTTCCTTGATTGCTGGGAGCCTGCAGCCACAGAGGCCTCTCTTGTCCTCAGCCCCTACATGCCTGGTGCTCACCAGGGCTGAACAGGAGGTTAAGGTGGCACCCCTGGTTCCAACCCAGAGCCTCTGCATCTAGCACTGGCTTTGGGTGGCGTCTGCAGTAGGTGCTGTGGGCGCCATCCACACCCCTGCTTTACAATGGAGACTATGCTTCCATCTGGGGCCACTGGAAGCAAGCCGGCTCCTGTGTTTCTCCGAGAACCAGCGGAGTCCTCTGTGGTAGCCCAGCCACAAAGCTGCTTCTCCGCCATCCCTCCACCCTCACAGGCCTGCTGATAAACTCAGCGCAGATCTCTGCTTTGGTGTCTGTTTCCAGGGCACAGCTGGGGTCAGGAACGAATCTCCAGGCTGCAGCAATGGCAGCCGGGACAGGAGCCCCTTGGAAGGAAATGCACTGGCAGCGGCAGGATCTCGGGTGCTGAAGAGTTTGGGAAAGTGGCAGATACATGGACTATGGAATCAGGTGGCTCGTGTTGAGGGCAAGAGAATGGAAAGATCACCACCTGAAACAAAAGGATGATACATTAACGGGCCTCCTCGGTGCCACATAAGACACTCATCTCCTGTGAGCAGAGGAGAATCGAAAACCGGGTCAGGGCAGGGCTTGACCGCATAGAAGGCAGAGCTCCAGAGAAGGCTGGGTGCTCAGCTATGGAAGGTGCTGTTCCAGGGCTGGGTGCTTGGCCACGGAAGGTGCTGTTCCAGTTCCGGGTGCCTCAGCTTCAGAAGGTGCTGTTCCGGGACTGGGTACTCAACCTTGGAAGGTGCTGTTGCAGAGCTGGGTGCTTAGCCCAGGTGCTCGGCTTCAGAAGGTGCTGTTCCAGGTCCGGGTGCTTGGCCTCGGAAGGTGCTGTTCCAAGCTCTGGACTCTGACTGGGAAGAAGAGAGGCCCTGAGGCTTGGAATGGGGCCATCTGAATGAATGCACTCAAAAATCTTGAATCCCAGATTCCTCTAAATCTGCTGGGCCTGAAGAGGTATCACAGTTCTCTCTGTTAAGGGCAAACGCTGTGTCTGTGCTTGAAGATGCTGCAGAGACCTCTGCAAGGCGACCCAGACACGCCTGCCACCCACCTCCAGCTCAGCTCCTGCAGGTCAGCATCATGAAGCTGGAGAAGTGCTGAGGCTAAAAACGGAGGAAGAGACAGTCAGCCAAGGAGCTTCAGGACCAAAATGTATGCACCAGCATGAGCCGGGGGTAAATGCAGAACTAGATTCAAAGAACGTTGGATTCGGGGGAGGCAGATGTTAGAATTCATTGACATGGGCACATTCTTTTTTTTTTTTTTTTTTTTTTTGAGACGGAGTCTTGCTCTGTCGCCGGGGCTGGAGTGCAGTGGCCGGATCTCAGCTCACTGCAAGCTCCGCCTCCCGGGTTCACGCCATTCTCCTGCCTCAGCCTCCCGAGTAGCTGGGACTACAGACGCCCACCACCTCGCCCGGCTAGTTTTTTGTATTTTTTAGTAGAGACGGGGTTTCACAGTGTTCGCCAGGATGGTCTCGATCTCCTGACCTCGTGATCCGCCCGTCTCGGCCTCCCAAAGTGCTGGGATTACAGGCTTGAGCCACCGCGCCCGGCCGACATGGGCACATTCAAACATGATACAGGATTTAGCACCTGGGAGGTGCTCCGTGCTGCTAGGATGACCTTTTGAACTTGTAAAATAAGGCAATGTCCCACATTAAGCAGCTGTCTGTCAGGATTGGAAACAGCACTCCTGAGGTCCAGGCTCACTGCACCTGCTGGAGGCCCAGGCCTGGACGTCAGCAGGGATGGAGCAGGGCTTCTCTGGTGCTCCTGCCAGTGACAGGAGCACAGTCACCTTCACCTCCCAGCAAATGAGCACTCCTCTCCTGGTCGTGACGGAGAAAGCACGCTTCTCCCTGACTCACTGCTGAACCCAGCCACAAACTTCACTGGGTCAGCCTCGGTCCATTTCACTCCTACATCTCGAAATTGTGGCCATCTTTATGATGCCACAAGAACTTGGGGGGGGTGGACAGTCCCAGAGAAAACATTTGTGCTGGACAAATGGATGCTGGACACGACCAGAGTGCCCCACAGATGGTCGACTTGGACCCCATATGCATCTCTCCCCAGTCGGTCCCCAAAACCCACTCTCAGTGCTTATCCAGGCACATCAGAGCAAAGTATCTGTATGTGCAACACCCCCCCGGGCGCCTGTGAAGTACCAGGACTGAGCACACATCCAGAGCTCCCTCAACAAAACGCAGCCCCACAGAACTGCCCAAGCACCAGCCTTCTCAAATTTGTGTTCTACGTGAAGGAATTGGTCATTAGTTTTCTAAATTAGAAAGTTGTCCCTTAGAGCTGTGATAAGAAGAACCAGGAAATAAAATATTGAGAGATGAGAGGAAAAGGTGATGACCCAATAGAAAATCTCTATAATTTCTTCTTTTAATGACCCTGGAGTTACACTTTGCTCTCTTTGATATACTCTTCTTCTGTTCGTGTATCAATCCATCGACAAGTGGACATTCATTCATTTCCAAAACAGCATTATCTGATCATATCTGAACAATCTACTTGCAAAGGATTTGAAGCCACATAAATGACCAGTACACGACGGAATAATTTTTAGAGGGAACAAAGTAAGAACTGAAGGAAGAATGGTGGTATCAGGTATCTGAACCTGAAAGAGTCCATCCTGCCAGGTGCATCCCAACAGGTTCACTGGGCCTGAATTCAAAATGGACGCATGCAACCCTCTGCTGACTAGAGGTCACACGCCAGCTCTGCGTTCCCAGAAGCCTTGGAACTTTCACAGCTGTCTGTTCATGCTGCCAGAATCAGCCGAGACCAGAAAATCCCAATTTGCCCTCTGGACCAAACCAACAGACTGCTACCAGGCTCTACCAAACAGAACTAAGCAAGTCTGCCTCCTTTATCTTCATAAAGACCAGAATGAGAACCTGGGCCGGAATTTCCCTTGTAGAAGACAGTCCCATCTTTCTTCTCTGGAACGCACCCTTGTTTTGTTCCAAAGGCAGCATCTCCCAGCTTTGCAAACTGCTTGCTGGAATAATGTCTCTTTCCTTTTAAAAGAAACTTTTTTTAGTGGATTTGTTGACACATCTAAGGTGAGAACAGCTGAACATAAAGCTCCACACTGAGCTTCCTGATAGCCAAGTTGAAAAGGGAAATACGGAAATATGAATCTTACATGACTCACTTTATCTAATAAAGGGAAATGTGTCAGACTTTCAGGAAAGACAGTACTTTAGCCCACAAGGCAATACAAGAATTTTTTAGGGAATTCTTTTCCAAAGGAATATTGGACAAGTTAGGGGAGGATGTTTTTAATCTCAAATGACACTACAGGACCTAGAACATGGTTAATGCTCAATGGATATTTGTTGAATGAATGTAGTAAAAATATAACATCAAATCATAATTCTTGCATAAAACTTATGTAGGCACTTAGAAGTCAAAGAAAGTAGCTTTCTAGTGACCTGATGAGCTGCAAGAGAACACATTTGGAGAATCTAGAGAGATGAATAAATAGCCACTGAACAGTCTTTCTCAAATATTAGTTGAGCCACACAGTTGAGAGAAGCAGACAGGTCCACACCAAGGTTCCTGTGGATGCCGAGGCTTGCTGGTCTGTGTTGTTGGACAGGAGACCCAATGCTCTGCTGGGCTTATCAACTACAGTCGGAGGCCCAGCTGGGCCTTACCACGGAGCATCATGGTCTCTCTCTCATCTTCTTGAAACACAAAGAGCGAGGAAAGAAGCAGCCTAGACCCCCGAGTTACCAAGTGGACGGCGGCCATCCTGGAGGGTGGCTGGGTCTGCAGGTGTCGTGAGCGGCGGCCGTCCTGGAGGGTGACTGGGTCTGCAGGTGTTGTGGGCGGCGGCCATCCTGGAGGGCGGCTGGGTCTGCAGGTGTCGTGGGCGGCGGCTGTCCTGGAGGGTGACTGGGTCTGCAGGTGTCATGGATGAGGGCCGTCCTGGAGGGCGGCTGGGTCTGCAGGTGTCGTGGACGGCGGCTGTCCTGGAGGGTGACTGGGTCTGCAGGTGTCTTTGTGAGATATAAACTTCCGCTGTGTAAAGTCCATAAGATTTAGGAATAATTGGCATAACCTAAGCCTAGCCTAACCTCACTAATACCAAACCTTGATTGAGTTTATATGGGCCGTTATTTGATTAATTCCAATGACTCTGTCAATGTGAGCTAATAGTGAAATAGAACCCCATGTATGTAAATAGTCACCTGTTGAGTGGGTTTGTGTGATGCCTTGATTGCTAATTATAAAGTCCCTTCTCTCAAAGGACCGTTTTTTGTCATAATAAAGTTAACTTATTTTCGACCCTAATTTGTCAAACATTCCGTTGCTTTTAGAAGACAGCCCTGAAGTGAGCGTTAACCAGACTTCACATCTTTTAAAAGGAGAGGGGTGCCTGGTCGACGTGGTTTGGGATGGGAATTTACTGTCAAGGCCCTATTCTGACACTGCAGCTCCCGCAGCAGGGCCTGCCAACCTCCAAGCGAGCACAGACAGCCCTGGAGCTGTGGAAGTCCTGGATCCAAACCAAGGGACCATCTGGAGACCCAGTGGTGAATGCAGCAAAAGCCCCACACTGCCCTTGAATACATTCCATCGATAGCCACTGATTGCTGCTCCTCCTGTGAAATGTTCGCTTGAGGGAACCCACATCATAATAAACCCTCAAACCTGAGCCCCCATGTCTCCCACTATAACCCCGGGGTTATTTCTCCTTCGAGGTTTTATCGATATTTACACACGGTTTTATGCCGTGGTCACGCATTTGTGTGAATGAGCATTTGCTCTGTTTAGCAGCTCATTATTTAACAAAGCTGACTGAGGACCTAGGCCGTGTCCACCTGTCAGGCCCTCTGGGATGACAGAGAAAGACAACACGGCCCTGAGCTCCGGCACACACACCCTCTGCCCGCTGGAGAGCTTGTCTTTCTGCAGCTCTCCCCGGCTGGGGCTCGTTCAGTGTGGAAAGGTGAGGCAAGAAAGAGGCACCGAAGAGAGCCCTTGATGCGGGTAGCAGTGGGTGTAGACACAGTGGCGGCACTGCACGGCGGCAGTGGGTGTAGACGCAGTGGCAGTGGGTGTAGACATGGTGGCAGTGGGTGTAGACAGTGGCAGTGGGTGTAGACACAGTGGCAGTGGGTGCAGACATGGTGGCAGTGGGTGTAGATGGCGGCGGTGGGTGTAGACACGGTGGCAGCACTGCACAGTGGCAGTGGGTGTAGACACGGTGGCAGTGGGTGTAGATGGCGGCGGTGGGTGTAGACATGGTGGCAGCACTGCACAGTGGCAGTGGGTGTAGACACGGTGGCAGTGGGTGTAGACACGGTGGCAGCACTGCATGGAGCACCCAAAGCCCACTTTCTGGCTGTGATGACCGAGGAGAGCTGCCCTCCCCTCCAAGTGGTCCGTCCTAGGTACCCTTGAGCCTCACAAGCTCAGTTGCCAATCTCCCGGCTTCAGGGAGGGGTGGGGCAGCGGGTGGGACAGGAAATTCATCTCCGGGTTGTGCAGGGTGGGGCGAGAGGGCAGAGGGAGATGCTCACAGCCCCCTGCGGAAGCCGTGGGTGCTGCTGAAGGCCGCTCAGCCCACGAATCCCTGGCACCTTGACTGTGATGACCATGGCTGCTTTCACTACATTTAGGAGTTGTGAGCCACAGTGTCAATTAATTTGATTCCTTCAAATAGTTTCCTGTGAAGCTAACTCACTTCCCCAAATTGGGAAAAGTCTCCCAATTTCTTTTTTTTTTTTTTTTTCTGAGACAGAGTCTTGCTCTGCCGCCCAGGCTGGAGTGCAGTGGCCGGTTCTCAGCTCACTGCAAGCTCCGCCTCCCAGATTTACGCCATTCTCCTGCCTCAGCCTCCCGAGTAGCTGGGACTACAGGCGCCCACCACCTCGCCCGGCTAGTTTTTTTGTATTTTTTAGTAGAGACGGGGTTTCACCGTATTAGCCAGGATGGTCTCGATCTCCTGACCTCGTGATCCGCCCGTCTCGGCCTCCCAAAGTGCTGGGATTACAGGCTTGAGCCACCGCGCCCAGCCAATCTCCCAATTTCTTTGTCTGTAAAATGGGACTGGCAGCAGTGCCTGCCCACAGGGCTGTGCCAGGACCGAGCTGCATGTGCTGTGTGTCCTGCGTCCAACAGATAAGAAACAGTTGGCTAGAGGTAGCTTTTCTCGTGGTTATTTTTCCTGAGAGCACCGGCAGTCATTTTCCCTCTCTGCCATCCTCCTGGCACTGCACGGTGTGTCGGGCCCCTGGTGGATTTGCAGATCTAACTCTTGTGCTAACAGAAACCACACCAGGGCCACAGAAGAGAAGCTGAAGTGTGGGTGCCGTCCCCAGGGAGCCCCCGCAGTCGCCCAGACTCAGCTTCCTCCCACCCACAAGGAAGGCTGTGGATTAGGAGAGTGAGGAAAATGCCCTTCAAAATACGTGATGCATGAGAATCACAAATGTTCACTGCCGATGTATTTGTGATGGCAAAAACCTGGAGGCAACCTTCAGGCTGTCCAGCAGGTAAAGGGTGAACGGCGAGAAAAGCAGCGAGCCAGCGGGTGCACAGTGTTGCAGGTGAGCCTCAGGGGAACTGGGCTGAGTGAAGGGAGACAATCTCAAGCTGGCAAAGTCACAGAAACGGAAAGCAGATCCGTGGGTGTCAGCGGTCAGGGGTCAGGGAGGGGGTGGGGGGTGGCTGTGGCTGGAAAAGGAGCAAGAGAGATGCTCGTGGGATGGAAATGTCCAGCATCTGCACAGGGATCTGCACACAGGACACAACTGCCCAGCTCTAGACACACTCACACTCACATGCACACACACTGCCTCACACAACTGCCCAGTCTAGACACACTCACACATGCACACTCCCTCACACACACACAAACTCACTGATACGCTCACACACTCACATGCACACCCGCTTGCACACAGACACATTGACACACACAGACACACTCACACACATGCACACAGACACAAGACACACACACACCCACATGCACACAGACACACACGCACACCCACATATACACACACTGACAGACTCACACGCACACCCACATATACACAGACACACTGACAGACTCACACGCACACCCATGTACACACACACACTGGCACACATGCTCACACCCACACGAGTGTATGTGCAGCTGGTGTCATATCCCCAGGGCACTGGATCCCATCGGTGACCGCTCCCTGCTTTGCAAGATGCTGCTGTTGGGGGAACCGGGCAAAGGGAACAGGCTTTCTCTGCGTGATTCCTTACGACTGTGTGTGAATCTGCAGTTCTCTCGAAAAAGAGCTGTTTAAAGCAAGAGGACTGTGTGGGAGTGGACACCAGCTCCCTGGCCCTGTCCTGCTGTTGCCACAGCCCCCCCCCCGCCCGAGGCCTCTGCCGTGGGAACTGGAACCTCCCTCACAGGAAGGGCGTGACCTCGTGTTTACCAGCCCTGCCCTGAGCGCAGAGCCCTTCGTGGAAATTGGTGCCTTGTTGTCATGAGAGGAAGATTGAGGCCAGGAGAAACCTCAAGTCTTGTGGGCGCGGTGCTGCCTCGCGGTTTGATTGCAGGAGGCCTTACGGCGGCTCCGAGATGGGTGACGCGGCCCTGCAGCCGGAGGAGCCAGGGGTGAGGGCAGCTGCTGGGCGCCGGGACCCTGGCTCCTAATGCAGGCTTTCCTCTGCGCCCCCTGTTCCAGGACCTTCTCCCTTTCAGGCCACCTGTGTCTGTGCCCCTCAGAAAGCAAGCAGGCTTTCTGCAGACCAGGCTCTCTCCACCCTCTGGGAGGCATGGCTGTCAGGGCAGCCGGCTGGCACCCCACTGCTCTCTGAGCCAACCAGCACCAGGTGTGAAGGGGGTCAAATGTGTCCCAACGCACAATGTTTATCCTGACTAGACAGGCTGCATCCTGATGTTTTACATTCTGTTCTAACTTCTTAGACTAACCTCGTGTACTCAGCTTCTAAACGAGTGTCAGGCCCCTCAACTAGATGCTGTGAGCAGCTGCTGTGTGCTTGTGTGAGTGAGGGAGTGTGTGCGCATGTGAGGGAATGTGTGTGCTTGTGTGAGGGAGTGTGTGTGCGTGTGAGGGAGGGAGTGTGTGTGTGCGTGAGGGAGGGAGTGTGTGCACGTGTGAGTGAGGGAATGTGTGCTTATGTGAGTGAGGGAGTGTGTGTGCGTGTGAGGGAGGGAGTGTGTGTGCGCGTGAGGGAGGGAGTGTGTGCTTATGTGAGTGAGGGAGTGTGTGTGCGTGTGAGGGAGGGAGTGTGTGTGCGTGTGAGGGAGGGAGTGTGTGTGCGTGTGAGGAGGGAGTGTGTGTGTGCGTGAGGGAGGGAGTGTGTGCTTGAGTGAGGGAGTGTGTGCCTGTGTGTGTGAGGGAGTGTGTGCTTGTGTGTGTGTTTTGTGTGAGGGAGTGTGTGTGCGTGTGAGGGAGGGAGTGTGTGTGCGTGAGGACGTGTGTGAGCATCTGTGCATGTGCTGAAGGTGGCAGCTCATGACGACCACACACTACGTGTTCAGGAATTTTGCAAGCTGGTTGTTAAACAGAGCCATTACTAAAAATTCAATTTGACGGGCTTACAGAGTTTATAAAGTTACACGAACCCATGCTCCGGGGTCCCTGACATCTGTGGTATGGTGGAGATACAGCCGTGCACCACATGACAATGTTTTGGTCAAGCGGGTGGTCCCATCGGACTGCAGCGTCATGTTCTTACTGTCCTCTCGCAGGTTAGATGTGTTTGGATACACATACACCACTGTGTTGCAGGCACCTATGGTATTCGGTACAGGAGCCTGCACACAGGTCTGCTGGCCGCACCATGCAGCCTAGGCCTACAGGAGGCCCGGCCATCCAGGCGTGTGTGAGTTACTGTGAAGCCCGCACAGCGAAATCGCTCAGCCATGCATTTCTCAGAGTGCATCCCTGCCACGAAGCCACGGTGAGTGTGAACGCAGGGAGTGCTGCCTGCACCTCCTCCCACCTGGGAGTGTCTCATGCCCTCCCCCAACCCCGTTTTTTCCTGAGTCATTTGTTAACCTTGGCCCCTGCTTGTGACTGGCAGTTTGAAGTGCCCTGTTGCAGTCAGCTCCCCTCCCTGGCTCATGCCACCTTTGTGTTTCCTGTGAAGGGGCTGAAGGGAGGCTGTGGGGCCAACGTGTGACCAGTGGGCACTCAGCTGGGCGCGGTGCACACTTCAACTCAGGGTCCAGAGCTGTCACCGCACAAGGTCCTGCCTCTCAATACATGCCCACCCCAGAGGTACGGGCCGTCTGCCCACAGCCTGGGCTTCAAGGCTCTGCAGCTGGAAACTGACACCCTCCTGGAATGGTCCCCTGAGATGTGGCTCTGTGAAGGGCTGGGGGCAGGTTCTGGCTCCAGGCACGAGGACTCGCCCACCCAGGTCCAGGACCCAAGGCACAGGCTGGGCTGACTCCTGGGGGCGTCGCTGTGCCCTCCCTGAGCAGCCCCTGGGGCATTTGCGGGGTGTGGGGTCTTTGTGGGGCCTTGTCCTTCAGAGCTTCCTATTGGCACCTTTCAAACAGACTGAAGAAACCTTGGGGGTCGGGAGAGATCCGAGGATCAGGATGAGTGAGAGCAGCGAGCTGCCCTCCAAGGCCTCCTCTGACTGGGGAGGTTCCTGCATGGCCATGCGGTCACTGGGCCGACGGGGCCTTCTGCCCTCACAACACAGGTTCAACTACATACTTCAACCCCAGCCCCAACGGCGGTGAAAGCTGCATTGGGGAATTGGAACGAAATCACTCCCAATCCCACCTCCGCCGCCTCTGAGCCGTGTCTGTTCCCGCGTTCGTTCCCTGCAGTTTTACTCCCCAGCATTCATGTTTCACGTGGTTCTAAGTAGGCCCTAGAGGCTACAGCCCCACACCGTCCTTGCAGAAGCTGTAGCTCATCTCCTTCCCTATTTTAATTGAATGGGCACCAAGCGTTTGCCCTGGACCAACCGTGAAAGGCACCGAGGGAGACGCCATGGGCTGGGGACCCCCAGCCAGGGCTCGCCTTAGGACCCTTTACGTATTTGAGGGGAGATCAGGTATGTGCAGCCACAGTTTCACTCTCTCGTCACTCTGCCTGCGTTTCTCGGGTTTCAATAAGAGCAGATATAATTAGAGGGGCTCTGTTCCTCCTGGAGAAAGAACACTGCAAATTATGGGGTATCTCTATTGAGCCATGGACCCAAAGACAGCACCGCGGACCCTCATCCTCTCAGGCTCTCCTGAGCCACCACTGCCTCTTGCCACTGCCACCATGATTGGCCGGGTGACCAAGCATGGCCTGAGTGATCAGCTATGAAGACAAGCAGCTCCATGTGGCCTCAGGAGAGGAAGAGAGGCAGGTGGCCGGAGAGCCCCGTGTGACAGATGGGCCAGTCCGGGCAGGAGGAGGGAGGGCAGGGGCGGGAGAGCCACTTGGGACCAGTGGGGCTTCTTGGCCTAAATGCCATGAGTGGGAGCTGGGGCAGCAGAGGTTCATGGGGCAGTCGCCTGGATTATCTTTCATTGCTGTAGCTCATACAGTCCAAGGGCCTCAGACTATAAATGTGTGGTGGTGAATTATCTACCTGTTGTGATGTTATCCTGGTCCTGTGAAGATTGACAAGGAGCCATGTCACGCGTCTGCCAAAAGCCTGGACTGTCCTCCTGTCCCCCTTGGCACAAACTGCAAAGCCCCATGGTGCACACAGGAGCCCGAGTGTGGAGGCTCAGCTCAGGCCTCACCCCCAGCAGCTCCAGGCCTCCTGGCTCCAACCCTCTGCCTTCCTGCTTTCCCTTCAGCAGGACGGGTCTCTCCCTCCCTGGGGCCTTTGCACATTCCCTCTGCAGGAACACTCTGTCCTGCTCTAGGCAGGAATTCCCTCTGCAGGATCGCTCTGTCCCCAGGAATCTGTGCGTTGCTTCTCCCTGTGGACACCTGCGAGGGAGACTTTCTCGACTACACAATGTCGAAGAGCTGGCCCTTACCTGCATCTGCCCTGCTTTATTTTCCTGAGTAACACGCGGGTAACACGCGTCACCACCTGGCCTGCTCACTGATGTGACTGCTCGTTGACCCTCCCAGACTCAGTGGGGCGAAGATCTCTCATTCCTAACTGCATCTCACTTAACAGTAATAAACAGAACAGGGTCAATGCTTCCACAGTGTTTCCCCCAATACTCGAGAATCTGCTCCACAGGTAAACGCACTTCTCCAACGGGTGCTAGGAATGGTGGTGCCCACGGTGGTGGGAACCCACAGCCACCCTCGGACACCAACTCGCAGCATCTCCGCAGACCCAACAGCCCTCGCTGCCGTGGCACAGAGACCCCCGAAGGCCGGCTCCTGGACGTTCCCCTTGAGCTACTCACTTAAGAAGAAAAAACAGTCCAGTCTCCACCGGGCAGTCTTCTCATTCATTCTGAAAATTGAAAATCAGGCTTCTTATTTGTTAGTTTTGTTTTGTTTTGTTTTGTTTTTAACCTCATACAGCATCGTTTCTAAACCACAGGGAGTGAATCCAAATCTGAAGACAGAATGGACTGAACTCTGGGGAGAGCCTGGGCTGCCGGCTCTCAGCTCACCCGTGCCCACCTGCTTTACTTACCATCCTTGAAAGAATTCTCAGTCTCTGCCATGGCCCATGGCAGCCCAGGCAGCCCCTGCCTTCTGCTGTCTGTGAGGGAGCCCTGGAGGGCGGCAGTGGAAGACACACTCTGAACCCTCAGAACAGCCCAGAGGCTCGTGGGCAGCCCTTCCATTCACGCGTGCCGGCCTCATGTCCCCCCGCAGGGACCCCCTTGCAGACACGCAGCCCTTCCGTTCACGCGTGCCGGCCTCATGTCCCCCCGCAGGGACCCCCTTGCAGACACGCAGCCCTTCCGTTCACGCATGCCGTCCTCATGTCCCCCCACAGGAACTCCCTTGCAGACACGCAGCCCTTCCGTTCACGCGTGCCGGCCTCATGTCCCCCCGCAGGAACTCCCTTGCAGACACGCAGCCCTTCCGTTCACGCGTGCCGGCCTCATGTCCCCCCGCAGGAACCCCCTTGCAGACACGCAGCCCTTCCGTTCACGCATGCCGTCCTCATGTCCCCCCACAGGAACTCCCTTGCAGACACGCAGCCCTTCCGTTCACGCGTGCCGGCCTCGTGTCCCCCCGGAGGAACTCCCTTGCAGACACACACGTACATGCACACGCACAGATTACCCACAGGCCCATGCAAACAAGCAACTTAATAACAAGGAACTGAAAAAAAGAAAGGTTATTAGACCCAAATGAGAATCGCAAGGCGGATGCCCATGAGAACTGTCTTCAGCGTCACAGTCACCACTGTGTTTGAGAACAGGATTTTCCATTTCGGCAGCAGATCTAAACCTGATACGCGGGACCTGTTTTAAGCAGTGAATCAAAGATCACAGAAGTTAGACTGGCATGTTTTCGATGTCAAGGAGGTGGAAAGCCTACAATGAGTTTCTGAACCACGAAATTAGAGGGAGCGACCTTGTGAATTTTCCAGAATTCCACAAACAATTAAGAAGACCCAGGGTAGGAAGCACACACAATTTGTTTTCTTTGATGGTTAAGTTGGTTTAAGGCACAGAGTTGAGAAGACAGGTAAGAAGAAGCAACTATTCAAGCCCCAAGGAGAACCCAGAATCCACCCAGCCCCCAGGCAACGTTCTGCCCCGGCTTCCTCCGCTTGCTAGGCGTGCATCACCATCGTCTGCAGCCACTTTTTCAATTTTAAAAATGATTGGATAGTATTTGGTTATTTTTTGATAGGATGTAGTGCTTTTGTTTCTTCTTCGACATCATATTTTCTTTGTTCTCTAAGCTAAATGCCAGCATTTACACTGTGTATGGAGACACACAACTGTGTGAATATTAGCTTGAGGCTCTCTTAAGATGGACGCAGATATCCAAAGGCTTTGCACTCACAGAATTTTGTAAAACTCCAAACACATTCACACTGCCCTTTGGAACCTGCCTTGTCTACAGAGCTGACAGGCAAGGCCCAGCTCACTCAGAGGGCTCGGGGATCCCCAGCCCTGCATGACTTTGCAATACCAGCTGAGATGCCTGGTTCCCAGTTAAGTTACTAGGATGAGTTCCAGCACTATTTATTCAAAACTCTGAGCGGCCCGTTACTGCTAATTCCAATTTTAACTTTTCTTCCAGAGTGGCGGGAAGTGATGAGGGCAGCTGAGGCTTTCAGAGCGCATGTGTAGCAGGTGCCACGGCCAGGGCATCATGTGAAATTCTGTTGCTTTTCTCAACTGTAAGGTGGGGACTCAGCATGGTTTCCATCGCAGTCCTCATAGGCTGCTGTGGTCGACCAAGTTTCCTTTGCTGGCAGGGCTGGGTGTGTTCTGCTGGCTGCAGCTCACCACCATGCTCAGAACAGCTCGTAATCATTTGTTGTGTCTCTGAGGCCACAGCAGCTGCACCTGGACATAGCTACACATCAACATCATGCAGAGTGGTTTCTCAGGTAGCAGAAAGTGACAAAGGAGACACGGTTATTCTTGTAAGGAGACTATGAAATAACAGGGATATCACACAAATTTATGGGGCCATGGTCTTGGTCTCAAATTTTCTCCTTAAGAAATTAAAAACAAGAGAGTTTGCATTCTCAGCCACACACATGTACATCACTAATCATCACATTTTCTTGTCTGTTCAGGTGGAGGCATTTCATACATTTTTTACCAGGACCAGACAACCTTGGCATATCATCTACAAAGCACAGTAAATGTGAAACTGTGATTAAATAGACAGGTGTTGGATTTCAGAATACCATCTTTTATTTTTTTTCCTCATAAGACACCTGCTTACCAATCTCAGTGTTACTGGGGCTGAAGGCCGTGCTCTTTCCAATGATGGGACTACACTCAGGTGCCAATTTATTACAATTACAACTTTCCCTTCGCCACTGCTGATGGCATAATTTGACCACAAGTACGTTGCAAATATATCACACCTGGTATTCCGGGACCCACCTCAACCACTGATTTGACTCAGAATTTTCCAACAGGGACGATTAGCATGTGCCACCTGCTGGAAACACTGGCAACGCCCGCGGTGAAAGGAGAAGACTGGAAAGTCGTCCCCTGGAGCCACCAGGCTGCACACTCCCAAGTCTGGGGGACGCGGCACGGTCAGGACCCCTCTCCTCGGCAGAGAGTGGTGGTCGGCTGCAGGTCTGCCCACCATCTGATGGGATTCCAGCTCTGCCCCAGTGCTTGGCACCAGGGGTGTTCTGTTAAATCCAGTCCCTCCCAGGCCCTTCCCAGATTAAACCTGGACCCAAGACCCTGCCTTTGGCTGCATCATCACTGCCCAGCAGACCTGACCCTAACCCCAACCCCCAGAGATCCTATTCAGCGGGTGTGTGGTGGGGCCCAGAATTCACATTTCATCCACTTCCCAAGGGATGCTTTACTGCTGGTGCCAGAATAGGGTGACAGCCCCTCAGTCTGCCAGGGGCGAAAGAGGGTTCCTGCAACCTGGGACTTTCAGTTCTGAAGCTGGAGCAGCCCTAGGGCAAAGTGGGACGATCACCTCACCTGAGGACCACACTTTGAGAACCACTTACCTGGAGTCTCTGTTACTCCTACAATGGAGAAAAACTGCTGACACTAATCGTGCTGAACTTCATATTTTTATTGCAGACTTCTTCCTCTGAGACGTATGTGCACAAGAGAAGATAACAAATGAGTCTCCAACACCTAATCTGGAATTTTTATATTAAATTTTCTACTTTTAGAGAAGAATTTTCAAAGAGCAGTCATTCAAAAAGACAAACACACAAACAAACAAAACCCTAAAACTTCAAGGGACCATATGCCTTGAGCCAAAGACGAATTTTATAGGCTTCGCTTCTTTAGGTCTTGGCTGCAAATTCTACACAGTGCTGTGTTCTTTTCTACCGTCAACATGCGGAACCATTTCCCCTTCTGGATTTAATGCACTGAAGGACTTCAGTTTTATGTATTAACTTTTTAAAAATCTCTCAATCGGTTACATAACAAACCACCACCAGCCTAGTAGCGTAAAGGAAGCAGCATCCATATCCCAAGATTCTGAGGGCTGGCTGGAAGGTTCTCGGGGTTGAGACTCCTGGGCTGGGCTGGGGTGGAAGAGGGCCTCACTCACACGTGCGAGGCCTTGGCAGAGACATGGCCTCCGAGGCACCTGAGGTCTCTGCCATTCACTCCCTCATTGTCAGGAGGCCAACTCGGCCTGTCGACGTGGCCGCAGAAGGTTCCCACCGCAACAGCGGGGATGCCCAATGCCTTTCCAAGCACTTCCCAAGTCTCTGCTGCTGTCAGGGCCGCCTTTGTCCCCTTGGTCACGCTGCACTGTGTGGCCAGGCCCAGCAGTCATGGGGGAAGGGCCATGCAGGCTCAGTGCATGGAGGCAAGTCTGGGCAGCATCACAAACCCACCATTTCAACAAAAACACTCATTGTTTCTGAACTATCTTTAGAAATAACGTTTAAGAAATAAGAAAAGCTGTTTCCGGAGCACTCATCAGTGCCACGTGCACACGGATCATCTAATTCTAGGGAGCAACTGCATGGTTTGCCCCCAAGTCCAGTGTTAGCGTCCAAGGAAGCCTCTCAGTTCTGAGGCGAACCAACAGAACGGATCAGCCTGTGGGGTATGAAGTGTTGTCCTCCCCATTGGACAGATGAGGAGGTTACAGCTGGGAGACTGTAGGCGGTTGTCCAGGCGCTCTTCCAAGTAGGCGGCAGGGCCGAGTGAATGAGACGAGGCACCCCCGTTTATCGCGGCAGCAGCCAGGCGGCGCGTCAGTGCCACTGTGTATCTGAATCACTCTCTTCCTGTAAAATACTTGATTCCAAATTCCTTTGGTCTGTATTGAAAAATAAAATTCAAGTTTACCTTTAAAGACAAATATTTGCCATATTTAAGGATATTTCAGAGAACGTGCTGCTGACTCTGAGGAAGAGGCACAAAACCGCCTTAAGGAACGGCATTGTCTGTGCTGAAGCAGGCAGCCCCCCGCTGACGACTGTCAGTGCAGCCTCAGCAAACACGGCCGCGCTGCCGTCCGTCCAGGGCCCTATCTAGTGCTGTGCTAAGCGCTTCATGTGGTGGCAGCTAGCTGCATGCCAGGCACGGTCAGGTACTGAGCACGTATTAAGTCGTTCCATTCTTCTGTAACCCCATGAAATGGATGCTATTGCTAGAGCTGTTTCCTACAGAGAATTTAAGGATCTTGCCTAAGGAGGTGTCACCAGCAAGTAAGCAGCAGGCCTTGGTTTGAACCTGCCCCCTAGTCCCAAGTCTACACGTAACGGCAGTCCCACGGGTGACAGGTGTGACTGTCCTAGGCTCCAGCTCTTTGCCGGTGCCATGGTGCCTGCTGTGCTTGGAGACACCGCCCTCGCCTGGCTGAATAAGTTCATACGGGGTGTGAGAGATTGCAATGCGCCACCCCGCTACATGATCTTTGGTGTAAGATCGTTTTGAGCTGAGGGCGCTTGAGAAACAGCAGCTGCAGAGAAGGCCCTCTACCCTGCCCTCATTTGCCTAAAAACATGGCATAAATGTCGCTTTGTGAAGGAGTCCCCTCCTGTCTCTCGTCCTGGGAAGGGCAGAAGAGTCTTCATCACTGACGAGGGTTCTAGGCTCTCATCAGCCCTCACACAGCACTGGGAGAGCTCCACGCAGGGACCCGCACAAAAATACTCCTGGCTTCCCTGGTTTCCCTGCGCCATTCCCGCCTCACAGTTTACCTCCCTAGGCACCCAACAGCCTTTTCCTTTAGCTCAATCACTTCCCAAATGTATCACCTTTTGTTAAAATCGTGAATGAGCCTCTGGTGTGACTGCCTCTGTGGGGTTTTCGTTTCATTTCGTGAAGCCTCCACATGCGTATGAAGTAACGCTTTTTCTCCTGTTAATCTGCTTTTGCCAGTTCAATTTGCAGGACTCTAGTCACTAAAAAACATAAGTGAGTAAAGGAAAAGGTTTTTTTCTCCCCACCTGTTTGCTGGAAAGCAAGTAACGGCCTACCCATTGTCCTTCTGGTCAAGACTCAACGGGGAAAACAGTGCTGCTGTCAGGCCCCTCGGGTTAGGCCTAATCGGAGCAGAATCGGTGGGGCCTGGGCTTCTTGCTGCCGGTGGCAAACCTCCAGACAGTTACCAGACAGGAAGTCACACAGGCAGCAGCAATGCCAACCAGAGACGCTTGTAGCAGGAACAGGACAGCCTCCCTCACTCAAACAAGACACAGACCACCTGAGGCCGGCAGCTCAGAGAACAAAAGGCAAGTGTGGGGGGACGGGGTCGGTACTCAGAAAGCTCCACGTACCTTCCTGCCGAAAGCAACACTGAAAGCACAACATGTGCATTTGGTTAAAAACGCCAAGGGCTGGCCGGGCGCGGTGGCTCAAGCCTGTAATCCCAGCACTTTGGGAGGCCGAGACGGGCGGATCACGAGGTCAGGAGATCGAGACCATCCTGTCTAACACGGTGAAACCCCGTCTCTACTAAAAAAAAAATACAAAAAATTAGCCGGGCGAGGTGGCCGGCGCCTGTAGTCCCAGCTACTCGGGAGGCTGAGGCAGGAGAATGGCCTAAACCCGGGAGGCGGAGCTTGCAGTGAGCTGAGATCCGGCCACAGCACTCCAGCCCGGGCAACAGAGCGAGACTCCGTCTCAAAAAAAAAAAAAACGCCAAGGGTTTGTGCTGGGAGGCGGCAGTGCTGGCCTCAACCATCTCTATGTCTGCCCACGTGGCAACCACGTCAACTATTTCCTCTGGTCAGGCATTTCCAACCTCCTGTTCTTACACCACTCTCTACTCACTAATTTTAGATAGTGTCTGTGCCAGACTTCCGACTATGATAGTGAGAATTCAGCCAACTTGCTCTGAAGAAACCATACAGGGGCTAAACGTTCTGAGTCCGTATCAGTCTAAAAATATCTATTCTTCCCACACACTTCATTTAGGGTCTAGTCTAGGATAAAAGCAGATTTCTGAGAGCCTAGAGGCATCACTCCATCATCTCCACCACACCATCATTCCATCATCTCCATCACTCCAGCATATCCATCACTCCACCATCTCCATCACTCCATTACACCATCATCTCCATCATCTCCATTGTCTCCGTCATCTCCATCATGGCCATCGTCTCCATCACTCCATCATCTCCATCACTCCATCATCTCCATCATTCCATTATATCCATCACTCCATTATCTCCATCACTCCATTACACCATCATCTCCATCATCTCCATTGTCTCAATTGTCTCCATCACTCCATCATCTCCATCATCCCCATCGCCGCCATTGTCTCCATCACTCCATCATCTCCATCACTCCATCATCTCCATCATTCCATTATATCCATCACTCCATTATCTCCATCACTCCATTACACCATCATCTCCATCATCTCCATTGTCTCAATTGTCTCCATCACTCCATCATCTCCATCATCCCCATCGCCGCCATTGTCTCCATCACTCCATCATCTCAATCACTCCATCATCTCCATCACTCCAGCATCTCCATCACTCCATCACTCCATACTCCATCACTCCATCATCTCTATCACCTCCATCATCTCCACCATTCCATCATTTCCATCATTCCATCATCTCCATCACTCCACAACATCATGTCCATCATGTCCATCATCTCCATCACTCCATCACACCATCATCTCCATCATCTCCATCACTACTCACTCCATCACTCCATCACTCCATACTCCACCATCTCCATCACTCTATCATCTCCATCACTCCATCACACCCTCATCTCCTCCATCTCCATCACTCCATCATCTCCAACATACCATCACTCCATCACACCATCATCTCCATCACTCCATCACACCATCATCTCCATCATACCATCACTCCATCATCTCCATCACTCCATCATCTCCATCATTCCATCATCTCCATCACTCCATCACAACATCATCTCCATCACTACTCTATCACTCCATCACTCCAATACTCCATCATCTCCATCACTCCATCATCTCCATCACTCCATCATCTCCATCATTCCATCATCTCCATCACTCCATAACATCATGTCCATCATAGCCATCATCTCCATCACTCCATCACTCCATCATCTCCATCATCCCCATCGCCGCCATTGTCTCCATCACTCCATCATCTCAATCACTCCATCATCTCCATCACTCCAGCATCTCCATCACTCCATCACTCCATACTCCATCACTCCATCATCTCTATCACCTCCATCATCTCCACCATTCCATCATTCCATCATTCCATCATCTCCATCACTCCACAACATCATGTCCATCATGTCCATCATCTCCATCACTCCATCACACCATCATCTCCATCATCTCCATCACTACTCACTCCATCACTCCATCACTCCATACTCCACCATCTCCATCACTCTATCATCTCCATCACTCCATCACTCCATCACACCCTCATCTCCTCCATCTCCATCACTCCATCATCTCCAACATACCATCACTCCATCACACCATCATCTCCATCACTCCATCACCCATCATCTCCATCATCTCCATTGTCTCAATTGTCTCCATCACTCCATCATCTCCATCATCCCCATCGCCGCCATTGTCTCCATCACTCCATCATCTCAATCACTCCATCATCTCCATCACTCCAGCATCTCCATCACTCCATCACTCCATACTCCATCACTCCATCATCTCTATCACCTCCATCATCTCCACCATTCCATCATTTCCATCATTCCATCATCTCCATCACTCCACAACATCATGTCCATCATGTCCATCATCTCCATCACTCCATCACACCATCATCTCCATCATCTCCATCACTACTCACTCCATCACTCCATCACTCCATACTCCACCATCTCCATCACTCTATCATCTCCATCACTCCATCACACCATCATCTCCATCCCTCCATCACACCATCATCTCCATCATCTCCATCATACCATCACTCCATCACACATCATCTCCATCACTCCATCACACCATCATCTCCATCATACCATCACTCCATCATCTCCATCACTCCATCATCTCCATCATTCCATCATCTCCATCACTCCATCATCTCCATCATCTCATCACTCCATCACTCCATACTCCATCACTCCATCACTCCAATACTCCATCATCTCCATCACTCCATCATCTCCATCACTCCATCATCTCCATCATTCCATCATCTCCATCACTCCATAACATCATGTCCATCATAGCCATCATCTCCATCACTCCATCACTCCATCATCTCCATCACCCCATCGCCGCCATTGTCTCCATCACTCCATCATCTCAATCACTCCATCATCTCCATCACCCATCATCTCCATCACTCCATCACTCCATACTCCATCACTCCATCATCTCTATCACCTCCATCATCTCCACCATTCCATCATTTCCATCATTCCATCATCTCCATCACTCCACAACATCATGTCCATCATGTCCATCATCTCCATCACTCCATCACACCATCATCTCCATCATCTCCATCACTACTCACTCCATCACTCCATCACTCCATACTCCACCATCTCCATCACTCCATCACACCCTCATCTCCTCCATCTCCATCACTCCAT
This sequence comes from Trachypithecus francoisi, assembly GCF_009764315.1. Classification (NCBI taxonomy): domain Eukaryota; kingdom Metazoa; phylum Chordata; class Mammalia; order Primates; family Cercopithecidae; genus Trachypithecus; species Trachypithecus francoisi. The sequence continues at coordinate 1,421,081 of NW_022681463.1, read as the reverse complement.
CATCTCCATCACTCCATCATCTCCATCATTCCATCATCTCCATCACTCCATCACACCATCATCTCCATCATACCATCACTCCATCACTCCATCATTCCATCATCTCCATCACACCCTCATCTCCACCATCTCCATCACTCCATCATCTCCAACATACCATCACTCCATCACACCATCATCTCCATCACTCCATCACACCATCATCTCCATCACTCCATCACACCATCATCTCCATCATACCATCACTCCATCATCTCCATCACTCCATCATCTCCATCATTCCATCATCTCCATCACTCCATCACAACATCATCTCCATCACTCTATCATCTCCATCACTCCATACTCCATCATCTCCATCACTCTATCATCTCCATCACTCCATCACCCATCATCTCCATCATCCATCACTCCATCATCTCCATCATCTCCATCCCTCCATCACACCATCATCTCCATCATCTCCATCACTCCATCATTTCCATCACTCCATCATCTCCACCCCACCCTCATCTCCATCATCTCCATCACTCCATCATCTCCATCACTCCATCATCTCTATCACTCCATCATCTCCATCATTTTCATCACTCCATCATCTTCATCACTCCATCATCTCCATTACTCCATCACTCCATTGTCTCCATCACTATATCACTCCATCACTTCATCATCTCCATCATCTTTATCATCTCCATCACCCCATTATCTCCATCACTCCATCATTCCGTCATCTCTATCACTCCATCACACCATCATCTCCATCACCCCATCATCTCCATCATCTCCATTGTCTCCATCACTCCATCATCTCCATCACTACTCACTCCATCACTCCATCACTCCATACTCCATCATCTCCATCACTCCATACTCCATCACTCCATCATCTCTATCATCTCCATCATTCCATCATCTCCATCATCTCCATCATTCCATCATCTCCATCACTCCATCATACCTTCCTCCTTGTTATCTCCATCATTCCATCATCTCCATCATCTTCATCACTCTATCATCTCCATCATCTTCATCACTCCATCATCGCCATGATTTCATCTCCATCATTCCATCATCTCCATCACTCCATCACTCCATCATCTCCATCATATCCACCACTCCATCACTCCATCATCTCCATCATTCCATAATCTCCATCACTCCATCACACCATCATCTCAATTATCTCCATCACTCCATAATCCATCATCACCATCTCCATCATTCCATCATCTCCATCATCTCCATTGTCTCCGTCACTCCATCATCTCCATCACTACCCACTCCATCACTCCATCATCTCCTTCACTCCATCATCTCCATCACTCCATACTCCATCATCTCCATCACTCCATCATCTCCACACTCCATCATCTCCATCACCTCTATCACTCCATCATCTCCATCACTCCATCATCTCCATTACTCCATCATCTCCATCACCCCATCACACCATCTCCATCATCTCCATTACGCCATCATCTCCATCACTACTCACTCCATCACTCCATAATTCATCAACATCTCCATCATTCCATCATCTCCATCATCTCCATCACACCATCATCTCCATCACCCCATCATCTCCATCACTCCATCATCTCCATCATTCCATCACCCCATCATCTCCCACACTCCATCACTCCATCATCTCCATTGTCTCCATCACTCCATCATCTCCATCACTACCCACTCCATTGCTCCATCACTCTGTACTCCATCATCTCCATCACTCCATCATCTCCATCATCTTCATCACTCCATTATGTCATCGTCTCCATTGCTCCATCATCTCTATCACTCCATACTCCATCATCTCCATCACTCCATCATCTCCATCACTCTATCATCTCCATTCCTCCATCATCTCCATGACCCCATCACACTATCATCTCCATCATCTCCATTGTCTCCATTACTCCATCATCTCCATCACTACTCACTCCATCACTCCATAATCCATCAACATCTCCATCATTCCATCATCTCCATCATCTCCATCACTCCATCACACCATCATCTCCATCACTCCATCACTCCATCATCTCCATCATTCCATCACTCCATCATCTCCATCCCTCCATCCCTCCATCATCTCCATCATCTCCATTGTCTGTCATGCCTCAGTTGACTCCATTCTTTAATAAAGGACACTTGCCAAGTTAATGCACAATGCTGGAGAGAAACAGTTCGTTTTCAGGGGAGTCTCAGCTGCTTCTGGAGCACTGCAGACCAGTTGGTTGATGGAATAAATATATCTAGCTAGCTGGCCAGCCAGTAGCAAAACTCAACATGAGAGGAACTATAAAGTCAACAATTGGACTTTCACTCCTGATTTCATTTTTCATGTCTTTATTGAGATGTGATTGGCATATAGTAAACACATTTCGAAGTGTATGTGATAGGTTTGTCATATGATACACCCATGGCACCAGCGCCCCAGTGAAGACAGTAAACACATTCATCACTCCCCAGGTTTCCCTGAGCCTGTTGGTCCCCCGACCCACCACCCTCTGCCCATCAAAGGTTCCCTGTGGGGTGCCTTTGCACTTTCTGGATTTTATGTGTGTAGGTTCATCAAGTATCTGTGTTTTGTCTGCCTTTCAGTTAGCATAATGTTGAGTAGTGCTCCATCGCACGGAGCTATCACAATGTATTTATCCATTCACCTATTGATGAGCATTTGGGTGGTGTCCAGTTTTGGGCTATTACAAATAAGGCTGCAATGAGAGTTTATTTAAAAAGAAAATCAGAGATGAATACCTCTGCCCAAGACTGAAAACTCAATGACAAATGGATTTCAAGTGGGACCCACGTGAAAGACCCCCAGAATGACTACGTGAGGAGCTCCCTCAACTCCCTCCCCAGCAAAACTTTTGAAAATGGTTTAAAACCAGTCATTTAAAGTCTCTCCTGTATGATCCTAAGAATAAACATTTATTCAAGAAAAGCTATTGTAATTCGACAAGAACAGCAAATGTCCCTGGTATTAGAGCTAAAACCTGCTCTCTCCCCACTGCTTCCAGCTCAGCAATGCAGATGCACTCCAGAAGCTGCAGCCAAGCACATGGGCTCTGCTGCTCACAGCTCCTAGTCGAAGGGCCTTCTTCCTGGAAGGGGCAGGGCCTTACTTTTCTCATCTTGTCTGCAGTTGCCTGTTGCTGAGACTAAATCCCAGGTGAGTCTGGCCCCACACCGGAGATGCTCTTGTTCTGCCCAGCCCGTTTGTGGAATGGATGCTCAGCCTGCAGCCTTGGGAATGGTGCTCCTAAGACTACAGGAGCCTAGATCTCCTTGGTCTGGTTCATAGGCATTGGTTCCATGCTGGGAGAGTCAAACCCGGAAGACCTGTGTGTCCCCACAACTCACACACACAGTGGGGCACAGAGCCTGGGGTGTCACTCAGAGAGAATATTGCCATTGTCCCCACTCCGAGCTCCAGGGCTCTGAGATTTTACCCAGAGGAAGAAGCAGACCCTCGTAACAGCTCCCATTCTCTTCCCAAAGGGATGGTTTCATTTGCAACAGAATTTAGAAAAGTGCAAGCTTCACTGGACATGAAAATAAAAGACATCCAAATTGGGAAGGAAGAAGCAAGCTATTTCTATTCACAGATGATATGATCTTGCATATAGAAAATCTTAAGGAATGCACTAAAAAGCTGTAGAACTAATCCACAAGTTCAACAAGGTTGCAGAATACAAGATCAATACACAAAAATCAATTGTATTTTTATATAATTGCAATGAGCAATCTGAAGAGGAAACTAAGAAAACAATTCCATACTCAAAAGTATCAAAAGAATAAGTACTTAGGAATAAACAAAGGAAGTACAAAATTTATACTCCAAAAACTACAAACCGTCATCCACAAAAATTGAAGATCTAAACAAATGGAAAAATATCCCATGTTTATGGATTCAGAAGTCTTGCTATATTAAGATAGTAATATACAAACTATTGCAGAATTTTGCTCCTTAGTTCAGCTAAAACTGGGTTCTTGTCACACGACCAGGAAAATCTAGGCACACGAACACATTGAAGGGTGAGCAGAGCAGGATTTTCTAGGGCGACAAAGGCATGGCAGACTGCAGGTCCCAAGCCCTGCCCAGCGGGGAGGCAGCTGAGGCCCGGTGAGAAGTCAAGCGCAGGGCAGGCACTGCTGGGGGATCTGGCCCACCCACCCTTTGCAGCTGATGGCCCGGGTGCTAAGCCCCTGACTGCCGGGAGCCAGCAGTGCCGGCAGGTAGCTCCGAGTACTGGGCCCAATGAGCCCACGCCCATGCCTGCCAGAACTCGGGTTGCCTGTGAGCCCGGTGCCCAGCTAAGGTTCCCGCCCATGCCTCTCCTTCCACACCTCCCCACAGGCAGAGGGAGCCGGCTCCGGTCTCGGCCAGCCCAGAGTGGGGACTCCCACAGTGCAGTGGCGGGCAGAAGGGCTCCTCAGGCGCTGCCAGAGTGGACGCAAGGCTGAGGAGGCACCGAGGGTGAGGGATGCTAGCACATTGTCACCTCTCACTAAGATTATGCAAGTATTCTCCTGTATTGTCTTATAATACTGTAAGTTTTCTTGATTACCTTTCAGTTTTTAGTAAATATGGAATTTAAAAACTATGGAATTGTGTATTGTGCAAGTTAGAGATCAGTTTTTTTCAATTTGTTGCAAGTTACTAAAAATCAGTTTATAATGTCAAAAACTCTATTCTTGACACTTCACAGAAATTGTTCTCCAGAGGTTTGTAGCAGTGCTTTCCCACGTCCTCGCCAACATGAAGGGTTACCAGTAGGGGTACTCTTTGCTCATTTCACTGCCAAAAGCAGTGTCTGGTTTGATGCTGCCCCTCTTTAATTGCAGGTGAGACGCTTTCTCCCTCACCTTTCTCCCTCACAATGACAGATCATTGTGGTGATATGTCACAATTCCATCTGTGGTCTGGGCTCAGGCAGGAGAGTTAAATTGCTCAGGTGCTTGGCAGAGGCTTACGTCAAAGTCAAACCTGCAGAAAGTTTTGGGGATGAGATTTAACAATCCCGCACATATCTTGTTTCTAGGTATGAGAGTCAACCCCTCCTATATGCTGGGTCTAAGTACACAAGTCAGAATCTCACTAGTGGACTGAATTCGTGCATGAGAGCCTCCCATCTCTTCTGCTGGCTTTGCCCTTGTGAAGTCACCACAGGTGTGCCTCTCCCAGCCCATCTGTGTCTGTGACACTCCTCCAGGGATCTCAGTGTCTCATCCACATTGTCACCACGGCCCTCCTCCTGGCTTATTTTCAGACATCATTTTATTTTTTAATATCTTTCAGTCATTTTATTTTACATTGTCTCATAAACAGAATAGAATAATTTTGCATTTTAATCTAGTCCCAGAGGCTTTCCCCACTCAGTTTTATCCATTCATATATATTGACATAAGTATATTGTGTTTGTTCTCATTTCTGGCTCTTTTGTTTTCATTTCCTTACTTCTCCTCTTATATTAATACTATTGAATTTTTCCTCAGCAAATGTCAAGACAGTGCTTGCAACCAGTGTTTCAAATTTATACTTAATTTGCTTTCTTTGACTCTCTTATTCTTCTTGCTTTATGTAACAGGAAACAGATAAAGCCCACCACAAGAGCAATGGTAAGATAAAGTCAAACAAAACAAGGGAAAACAGAAACCCTAGAAAGAGTTTTCTGCAGCCACAGGCCAGGCACTGCACTTTATTTGAAGTCCCCAGCTTTGGCAACATGGTTCAAGTGTAGGCTCCAAGACAGAGCTGGGGAGGGCAGGCTCTTGCAGGACACTGGCTCGGAGGCGTCCCTCCCCCACTTCCCTGTACCTGGACAAAAACGGGAAACATGAGAAACGACTCATTGTCTCTGAACCTCAAGCTGGAATTGTGGTCTGTGTGTCCCAAGGAGATGGCTTTCTCAGCAGCGACTTTAAGCTCCTAGGGACTTTGGCTCCTGTGTGTGAGGGAGGAAGGCGGTGATGGGCCCAGGGCCACGGGTACCTCAGTCTTCAGTCCCCTTCCCTGCCATGGGGTCTGCAGTTTTGAGCTACTGGAACGTGACCGCGTCTCTCAGTGGTGCTTCCCCACCTTGGAAACAGACCAGCCATGTACCAAGCGGGGATGGAGGGAGCACGGCACATTTTAGGACAGGTCTTCTCCTAGAAAGAAAAACAGAGTTAAGTTATTTGAAAACTGCAGGTTTAGGAAAGATTAGGAAAATGCTAAGTTTTATAAGACCAGAAACCTGAAACACAGCTGCCAGAGGTCAAGGGGCCGCCTCGACCTGCCGCTGGATCACCTCCCTGTGGTCTGGCCAGCTGCCAGACCTTTGGGATCCGGGATCTTTGCTCTGGGATCTTTGCTGGCCTTGCAAGGACGGGACACACCACTTTACCTTTACAGTCCCAGAAATTCGTGACACTGGCAGAGAAACCCTGCCCGGCTCTCCAGAGCCCGGGCCCCTCTCCTCTGCCCCAGAGCTTCACCTGATGGAGGCTGCACTACCAGTTTCCTGGATATCTCAATCTGGTTTAAATATTAACTTGCAAAATTTCTCAAGTGTTTTAAAGGAAGGATTTCAATTTTCCATCCTCCTTACCCCTTCAAGTCATCCCTCATTTATCCCTAACTCCAAAATGAGAAGATACTAATTTTGTACCTGTTTCTACTAAAGAATTTCTATAAGATTATCCAACAAAACCCACTGGCCATCCTGGCACTTCCTGGAGCCCCCAGCTAACTGGAAGTATGCATTGCTCTAATTTAGTGCCCCAACCCCAATAACTCCTGCACATGAGAAAGAAGCAAAAATTAAACACAAATGAACTGGAGGAGCAAAATTAGCTGTTTAAATAATCAGCTAGCTCAGTGCAGCTTGGCACAGGACGCACAGTGGATGTGAGTTGGCTTTGAGCTCCTTGGCCTCCAACCATCATCTTGGACAAAAGCTCAGCCTCGGGGAGCCCCATTCTCGCTTGTGAAGATGGGACAGGAGCCACCTCCTAGACCTTGCATCAGGGTTGAGTGAATAGCATTTGCAAAAATGACTGTGAAAGTGACTCACACTTGGCTGAGCATGGTGACTCACGCTTGTAATCCCAGCACTTCGGGAGGCTGGGACAGGCAGATCATGATTTCAAGAGATCAAGACCATCCTGGCCAACATGGTGAAACCCTCTCCCTACCAAAAATACAAAAATTAGTTGGGCATAGTGGCATGTGCCTGTAGTCCCAGCTACTCAGGAGGCTGAGGCAGGAGGATCGCTTGAACCCAGGAGGCGGAGGTTGCAGTGAGCTGAGATCGTGCCACTGCACTCCAGTCTGGGTGACAGAGCAAGGCTCCGTCTCAAAAAAAAAAAAAAAAAAAAAAAGTGACTCACACTTACTTGGCAAAAGATAAATTTGAGTTTCTTTCCTTTTTTTCCTGAAGGCCCTTTACCATCCAGCAACAAGCCAACATGGCTCAGTTTACTGATTCCGGGTAAAAATACTTTGCTGCATTTCAGAAAGATGTTTAACAACAAAATTGACAAAAGGTTATCTAATCATTTGAATAGCGATTTCTCCCAACAGGATATACAAATGACCAATAAGCACATGAGAAGATGTTCAATGTTATTAGTAAATGCAAAGGAAGACTACAGTGAGATGTCACTTCACAGCCACTAACTTGTCTGCAATCAAAAGGCAGATTATAATAGGGAAGTGGAGAAATTGGAACCCTCATAGGCTGCTGGTAGGGATAAACAGTGGTACAGCCACTTTGGAAAACAGTTTGGTAGTTCATCAGAAAGTTAAACAGTTACCAAATCACCCAGCAACTCCACTTCTAGGTCTATATTCGAGAGACTTGAAAACATACATTCATGCAAAAACCCATACACTGATGTTCACAGCAGCATAATTCACAATGGCCGAGAGGTGTAAATAACCCAAATGTCTATCAACTGAAGAACAGATAAAACGTGGTATAGCCATACAATGGAATATTATTCTACCACCAAAATGAATGATACTAGTTACAGAATAGATAAACCTTAAAGACATTATTATGTTCAGTGAAAAAGCTGGATACTAAATGCCACATGTCTGATTCTTTTTATATGAAACGACCAGAATAGGCACATTCAAAGAGACAAAAAGCAATCAGTGGTTGTCAGGGGCTGGGGGAAGGGAAATTGGGGAGTGATCGCTAAGGAGTTTGATTTTTGGAGGGGGAGGTGATGAAAATGTTCTGAAATTATACTGTTGACAATAGTTGCACAACTCTGAATATACCAAAAGACCCTAAAATATACACTATAAAGGGGTGTAGAATTGTATCTAAATACAGCTGTTATTTAAAAGATTGTATGTTTAATTCTAAGTAAAGAATTGTCAATGAGTTGAAATACTCAATTTCCCAAGTAAGTTGATAGTTTCTTGTTCTTGCCTAAGAAAGTGTTAGTTTCAAATATGTATTTTTGATCCAGCAGGAACTGAAACTGGAATTTAGCAAGCGTACAGCCAGGCCTGGACCCTAAAAGAGAAGTGAGGAAGGGTGAGGATTCAGAACACAAATCCAGAAAGAAGACAAGTGTGATGAGGGGGTGACAAGGAAGACCCACAAGGCCACCGTGAGCTTCCCCGGGCTAACACAGCCACTGGTCTCAGGGCCGTATGGGGTATCAGCCTTGCCCGAGGGTGACAAGGAAGACCCCGGGCTAACACAGCCACTGGTCTCAGGGCCATGTGGAGTATCAGCCTTGCCTGAGGCCGGGGCCAGGGCAGCACCGCTGTCTTCCTCTCTTCACTGTTATCACAGCCAGAGCAGCTGTGAAGTGCCCATGAGGCAGCTCCTAAAATGGTGTTTCAACAATGTGCCTGACCAGATGATGCAGCAAAACTATTTTCTGTGCTTCTTGGACTGATAACTGAAAACAAATTATGCAGAGTAATATTAGGAGCTAAGAGTTTTGAATTAGATTTTTTTCTTTAGCTATGAAGACTTATTCTGTTACCATATTTTGAGCTGTGGTGGATTTGTCTATAATTCCTAGGTGGATTTGTGTACTTATCTTAAAAGCTCTGTGATTGTTCCTTTAACAAGTATCTAAATAAATCATTAAACTTTTTCAACATGGTGAAACTACAGCTTGACTCCAGAGTACATAACCTAAGATACAAAAGGACCCAGAGGGCCAGGCACCATGGCTCACGCCTGTAATCCCAGCACTGAGAGGCCGAGGTGGGCAAATCACAAGGTCAGGTGTTTGAGACCAGCCTGACCAACATGGTGAAACCCCATCTCTACTAAACATACAAAAAAGTTAGCCGGGCATGGTGGCATGCGCCTGTAATCCCAGCTACTCAGGAGGCTGAGGCAGGAGAATCGCTTGAACCTGGGAGATGGAGTTTGCAATAAGCTGAGAAAGTGCCACTGCCCTCCAACCTGGGCAACAGAGCGAGACTCCATCTCAAAAAAAAAAAAAAGAACCCGGAGAGTCTCAGTTGGAGACATTAAGGGTATGTCTGAGAGCCCTTGGTATCTGCTTACGTTCTCTATCAGCCCCAGGTAGGATCTTGCCTAAACTGTTCCACAGCAATGAACATCTAGCCCATGGGCAATGCCTTGAGTTAAAAGACTCACACACCTTCATTCAACAAAACTCTGCATATGTCGTCTCCACCTCATGGAACTGATAGCTAACCCCTCAGAAATGTCATGGTCCCTAACCTCTTTTATTTATGTATTTATTTTTAGATGGGATTACAGGCACATGCACCACCACTCCCAACTAATTTTTGTATTTTTAGTAGAGACAGGGTTTCGCCATGTTGACCAGGCTATTCTTGAACACCTGACCTCAGGTGATCTGCCTGCCTCGGCCTCCCAAAGTACTCTTTGCTATTTTTAACCCATGTTACAGATTTAGATTTTTGTTTTGTTTTGTTTGAGAAGAAGAAGATAATTTCAAGGTGCGCATGGTGTCGCACACCTACATTCCCAGCAGTTTGGGAGGCCAAGGTGGGAGGGTCGCATGCGCCCAGGAATTCAAGACCAGCCTGGGCCACATGATGAGACCCCATCTCTACCAAAAAAAAAAAAAAAGCACAAGCCCCTTTAAAATACACTTGACATGAATAGCAGGCCTTGCCTCCAGCTCCTCCACACGGAATCGGGCAATCCCAGGTTCCTCACCGCTCCTTAGGGTGGACCTTCCATCGACAGTGTTTAAAATCACAGACTGTAGGGTCAGACAGGCCTGGATGTGGATTCTGGGTCTCCTGCTGATCCTGAAGTCTGTTCTGTGCAGCAGGTGGTGCTGGAACCTGAGATGCCTGCATCGGGCGGGGGGCTCAGCCTCTGCCCACTGCAGCCATGACCTCTCCAGGTGGCCCCAGCCCTCTCTCGTGAAGCCCAACCGGGCACAGGACCTCCATGAACAGTCCACATCTGCGCTAAACTTGGAAAAATGGCCTCTCCATAGCAATTGTGTCCTTGGTTTGCAAGCCTCGAATCTGCACCTCCTTTTTGAGGTGGCAGTTTAGGGTTGACTCTGGCAGCGTTTTCTGAATATGTCTGCCTGTGTGTCCCCACCTTGTTCCACCCCACAAGGGTTGTACTCTGCCAGCCCTACCAGCCCTACCAGCCCTCCGATAGGCCCTAATGCAATGAACTTTAAAGGATCTATCACAAAACTAGAAAGGCTGCTGTTTGATCCTGAGAACATTATTCTCTTTTCAATCTGTCTCTTTCCAGAGAGCAAACAGTTTATAAAGACTGACAAATTGCTACACATAGTCAAGAAATAGATAAAATCTTCCCATTACACAGAAGAGCCATGATGTCAGCTCTTTTCCCTTCTGGACTTGGCTCAGAGAGTTAGTGGGCAAATGGAGCATCCTGTCAGCAGCCTTAGTGTAAAAACCAGCCACCCACCAGCTCTGATGACCTGAAAAGGTCAAGTACCAGCTGCATTTTCAGATCCAGAGATGTGTCTGTCCCATGTTACACTGGGTATCAAATTAATTGAAACCTATAGAACTTTGAAATACTTTAAAACCATCATAAATATAATGGATGGAGCAGTGAGAACAGAAGCCTATCCTGTATGAGGTGGGCACACAGGAAATATAGGTTAAATATAGAAGGGAAGAAAATAAAGGAGGGAGAGAAGAAGGGAGAAGCGGAAAGAAGGAAGAAAAGTAGTCCATAGTGGAAGAGGAGGGGAAGAAACAGAAGGAGGAGGAGGAGGATGGAGGAGGGAGGGGGAAGGGTGGGGAAGGGGTGGGGAGGGGGAAGGGTGGGGAAGGGGTGGGGAGGGGGAAGGGTGGGGAAGGGGTGGGGAGGGGAGGGGAAGAGGAAAGGGTGGGGAAGGGGAGGGGAGGGGAGGGGAGGAGAATCGAAGCCAGGGGGAGGTGGGAGGGGAGGGGAGGGAGATGAGAAGTAGGGAGGAGAAATGGGGAGGGGAGGGGATGGGGGAGGATGGACAAGGAGAAAGAGAAGGAGGAAGCAGAATTGCAGGAGTGGCCCAGGCTGGTACTGGGGTGAGGGAAGGGAGTGCCTCCTGCAGAACAGGAGGGTGTTGCCCTCGGGTGTGCAGGGCTCACCTGAGGAGCCTCCTTCATTCTGAGCCCTGAGCGCCGCCTCTACCTCACTCCCATCCCCACCCTGCAATGGTGAAGCCAAAGTCGATACAGCAGTGGCTGCTGTGTGTTTTCTCCAGGTCAGTAGGACATGGGCCTGTTGGACATCGCAGCTCTTTGGCCGTGGCTCTGCCGGGTTTGATTGCCACACTATTCCCTGCTGCCAAATCAGTCAGCGCCACCAGAAGGGTCACACAAGGCCACTCTCAGGACTCCCAGACCTCATCTGTCTCAGAGAAGAATGAGGCCACTATAAAAGGGCGATGTCTTTGGCCTTAGGGTGCATGTCAGCCCCTCTGGTTGCTATGTGGATAGAGCTCCAGATATGAGAGAATGTTCTAGAAATGCAACCTGGGCAGCTGATGGAGTCCAGGCCCTTCGGGTGCTAACACTGTGAAACGTCTCTGTTCTAGAAATGGTTGCCAAGCCTGGAGGTCAGACTTGCTTAGCAGAGAAGGCAAACTCCGGTGAGCTACACCTGGGTTCAGCACACGGGTCTGGTCGGGAAACACACATTGAAACTTTATTAAAACCAGCAAGACTGACACAAGACGTCTGTCCCATGTTACACTGAGCTTGTTTGCAGGTCCAGAGATGTGCCACACTGGGCTGGAGCCACTCGTGAAATATCATTCTGGTCACGCAGCTGTAAAGCTCTCAGTATTTACCAACTAGGACTTTTCTTGTATAGGTATTTAATTGTCTTCTCTCCTCAACAGTAACTACAATGTCCTAAAACTCCGTAGACAATAAATAGTTCTTTAAAGACCAGATTTATGTAACCCACAGGTTGGGGAGGGGGAACCACAAATTGTACTGACCCTCAAAACAGTGGCAAAATAGAAAGAACCCCTTAAACTGAACCCTTAGGAAATCCATCTGTAAAACCCACTGCCTCTCAGATTCTGTGATCTGGGCCCTGAGACAACCTTCAGAGTCCCTCACCTGCATAAGTGCGTGTCTGGGGAGAGACTTTCAAAACATGAAATGCCCCAGGCCAAGCAGCCATCGCCTAACAAGGACCTTAGCGAAAAGCCCATGGACGCATGGAGAAATGGTGCCCACTAGCGGCAATCTCCAGAATGCACGTCCTGTGAAATAGATGCGGCTGGCCGGCAGTGGCTCACACCTGTCAGCACCTCAGGAGGCAGGGGTGGTGGGGGACGGGGTGGATTGCTTGAGTCTGGAAATTCAAGACCAGCCTAAGCAACACAGTGAGACCCTATCTCTACAAAACACACAAAAACTAGCCGGGTGTGGTGGTGCCTATGGTCCCAGCTACTCAGGAGGCTGAGATGGGAGGATTGCTTGAGCCTGGGAGTTTAGGCTGCAGTGAGCAGAGATCCCACCAACACACTCCAGCCTGGGTGACTGAGGGAGATCTTGTCTCAAAAACGAACAAAAAAGATGCCGCTGACTGAAGTACCCGGGCAAATTAACCAGACACTTGGAGATTTTCTCATTTTCTACAAGGCTGAGGGGAAATTTTAAGGAGCCCACAATTCCAACACCCCATCACTCTTTCTCATGTTTTTCCCAATGTTTTCATCAAATCGTAAATTGTGGCAAAATAATGTCTAATTCTCAATACATACCAAGTAACCCAGAATAAGGAGGACTGATCAAGAAGAATGTCACCAATCACCAAGTGCCACATTCACTGGAATCAGCAGTTTGTAAGCATAGTTACCTGTGTGGTGTTGGGCGGGGGGGCTGTAGTGTGTGTGTGTGGTCTGTGTTGTGTGCACTAGTGTGTGGTGTGTGATGTGTCTGTGGGGTATGTGTGTGGTATGTTGTGTGGAGTATGTCTGTTGGGTTTGTACTGGTATGTGGTGTGTGGTATGTTGTGTGTGGTGTGTGTGGACTAGTGTGCGGTGTGTAGTGTGTCTGGGGGGAGTGTGCGCCAGTGTGTGGTGTGTGTGGTGTGTGTCTATCTCCAGATTAGATGATGTCATGCTTTTTTCAGTGAAATACTGCTGTCCTTTTTAAAAATTATCCTCAGCACTGTGTTTCAGGCGATAATGATAATATGTCTTGGCATAAGCAAACTGTGTTAATAAAATATTTTTGGCACTAGGCAACACCTGTAAGCATTGTAGATTATCCAGAGGCAGTTTTTTTTTTTTTTCACACATCGCTGTAGGGAGCTTTTCCTCATTCATCTTATGGGCCCTAACTCACTGCGTTGCAGCCAGACGAGGTTCTCTGCATTCCCTGAACGCCCTGGGCCTTCTCCCACCCCACCCCCTCCCCTATCCACTGGGCCAACCCATCCCTCAGTTCCATTTTGGTGTCCCTTTGAGGACTGCCACTGTGGCCTCCACAGCCATCAAGCCCGTGTTCGCAGGGCCCTCCACAATCTGCACTCCGTCACCCGCTCCTGGCAGAACACTGGCACAGGAGACCAAAGCATGCGTGAATGAGTGAAACAGAAGAACAACTTGTACTAGAAAGTGCTTTCCCAAATTTGACATCAAAATTGAGACCAGTGAACACGTTCATGGCTCATGACAAAGTTCATATCCACCTCACAAAAAATGAGGGCATTATTCAGTTAATTTGATAGTGAGAAAGATAATCAGATAACCAGCTAGAGATCACAACATTTCTGAATTGGCTGTTACCCTCATGTCCGCAGTGCTGGGCCCGTGTATGAGGACAGCAGTCTTTGAGAAGCTACAGAGGGAGCCTGTGCAGGATGACTAGTGCTGCTGTGTCCTGCAGGTGGTGGGACAGGATGCTAGGAAGAAAAGGCGTCCGGCACTTCAGGATGCTCTGTCCAGGTGGCTCGGCTTGCTTCTCGTAGCCTCCCAGTCCTTTTACTGCAGTTTCAGGAGGTGATGCTGGCGACGCGGGGTCTGGCAGATCCCTCTCCAGGCTTCCCTTCACCCCGCAGAGCTTCCCCGCACTGGCAGAACTCAATCACCGCCACCCAGAGGGCATCGTCTCTGAAGAGGCAGGGAGAGGGGGGAAGCTGCAAACCCCAGGCTGATGTTCTCAGTGTCCCCACAGCCTGCTTTTGCCTTAAAACCCCACGTATACTCACGAATGGGTACGACACCCAAGAGGCCATTGTCAGCTCAGGGACTTGGTTTTAGTTGCGGCTTTGGGACCTCACTTAGATAAGTTACCCTCGCTGGGTCTTACTTTCCACATCAGTTAAGTGCCACAAAGCTTAACATTTATAAGTCAACAGAAAGCCTCAATTTTAATTAACAAACATTTACTTATCAATCATTTTTTACCTGGATGGAGGCTAATTCAAAGGAAAGGTATTAACTCAGAAGGTTTTTCTTTTTAAGTGTTAGTGGGGTGCTCATGTCCCAGCGGGGAAGCTCTGAACTTCCTCCGCCCAACTCTGCAGGCGATGCTTACAGCCCCTGTCTGTGGGGTCCAGGTGGACCTGGACAGGTCTCCAAGGCAGCACCGGAGCATGCAGCCGCAGGATGTGGAGAAACGCAAGGTAGATCGAGATTTGACATTTGGATAGATGTTAATTCCGAACCTGAGAACTCTCTTTGTAAAATGACAACAAAGACATACTTGCCAATCATTGACTCCTTAATCATGGCTTTTGCTCTTTGAAAGCCTCAATATTTTGCAGTTTCAGCCAACAGAATTCTCTAACTTTGTAAACTGCTCTCGTGTGGCGACAATACCACCTCACTAATCAGTGAGAAGGGTGATTGTTCTCTCTTCCTTTCAGAGTCATTTAAATTCTTGAGAAACCACTTTGCATATTTAATATTCTGGTCATACTGAAAATCCAAGTCTTGTTTTCCTGACCATATTTCAGGAACTAGTTTAAGGAAGGAATTATCTTTTAAAACCACAAAACACAGATTTTTACACACTCAATTTCACAAGACTCAGTATTGCAGAATTGCAAACACGCTCTGTGACTCAGTCTCCAGGGCTTAACTTCCCCCTTGTAGTAAATTTAGAGGGTCCTGAAATTTTATCTTCTTTAACAAGGGCAAATAGTGGGAGAGAATGTAAGGAGAGAAAAATTAACAGAACATTCTGTTAGTTAAACCAGCCTCCGGCATGTACATATTTGGCAGAGCTCTAATTTTGTTTGCTAACCTCTGATCATTACCTGAAATGGTCTCTGCAGGATATCAAGGCATCAGCAGTGCTGTGCTCCTGGGGCATCTAGGTGAGAATCCAGTCCCTGGCCTTTCTCAGCTTCTGGAGGCCACCTGCACTGCCAGCTCACCTACCTACCTTCCCCCTCCCCTCCCTTCCCTTCCCTCCTTCTCCTCCTTCCTTCCTATCTTCAAAGCCAGCAGCAGCATCTTCCAGTCTCTCTCTCACCCCAAGCCGCCCACTTTCATGTGTAAGAACTCTTGTGATTACATTACACCCAGCCACACAAACCATCTTAACTTAATCACCTCTTACAAAGTCCATTTTGTCATGTGAGGTAATACACAAAATTTATGAGCCCTATCAGTTTAACCAGTTAGTAAACTGTGGTAGAGGAAATACAATGACAGAAGGTTTTGAGGAAAGAAAAATAGCTCAGAGCAGTCTGAACTATCTGAAGGATGCAAAATTTATCAGGACATGAGTGTGAGACTCACTTCAGTCACTGCTCCCCATGCCACAGGGGCAATTGTTTAAGGCATTTTGTTCCTTACTGCTGTGTCACCCATTATTTTCACGTTTCCGGAGTCTGTGAGACAAAGAAAAATCTATAGTCAGTCAATAGCTTATGTTGTTTTAATGTAAGTTCTTGATAAACAACATAAGTTGCTTTCTTTCGTATGTTAAAATCTATTTGCATTTCTTTCCCTGTGAACTGCTTTTTGTCTTTCTCCTGAACCATTGATCTCTTCCCACTTATTACATACATGTAAAGGGAATACTGGCTCTACGTTATAAGGAAATTCGCATCTTGTGATAGGTTTCAAATTTTTCCTAGGTTGTCTTTTGACTTCCTTTGCTGTTTGTACACACAATTCTTTTTTTTTTTTTTGGTAATGAGAGTGCGTTGCTCTTATTTTTAAAATGTTGACTACATTCTGGGGAAGGAAGGCTCAGCCAAAGCCCCCTTTCCATTGCTCAGCCACCTGCTTTTTTGCCCGGGTGGGTGGTCCAGCCCCGAGCCCTCCTGAGTCTCTCGCCAATGCCCAGACGCGCCGCTGTCATTCCGGGGAGGCCGCGCTCTCGCCCCACGGCGGCCAGAAGCCCACGTGCCAGGAGAGGCATCGGAACCAGCAACTCAGGGCCGGTTTCCCGCGCCAGATGGGACTCGTTTGCTGGGGAATTCCGGGGCGGGGCCTGTCTGGAGCGGAAGAGCCTGGGCGGCGCAGCGGGACCGGGCGGGGGTGCGGGTCTGCGGCCTTCGAGTTCTGGGGCGGCGGCGGCGGCGGCGGCGGCGGGCGCGGGCACGGGCGCGGGCACGGGCACGGGGCGGGAGGCGGAGCGGGCAGGAGGCGCGCGCCGGGCGGCGGAGTGCGGCGTGAGGCCGGGCCCGCGCGGCCATGAACCTAGAGCGGCTGCGGAAGCGCGTCCGGCAGTACCTCGACCAGGTGGACGGCCCCGACGGGGGGTGCGGGGCCCGGGCAGGCCGCGCCGGGTCCGTTTCCGCGCGGCGTGGGGCTGGGGTGACTGCCATCAGGGCTCTTGGTGGGGAAGGACTGGGCCGCCCCTGGGCCTTCATCGGGGGCAGCGCTGTCCCCGCCTTACCCCGAAGGGAGCGGCCCCTGCCGCTGGGAGGGGCACAGCCCGGGGAGTGGAGGCCCCCGAGCTCAGGGGGCGCCTCACTCGGATCTGAGCCTCGTTCTGCGCCTGGCGCGGAGGAGGTGCCCAAGAAACACCGACTACTCAGTGCAAGTTGAAGGACAATTTTTGAAGGAAAATTGCAGGGCTAGCGAATAAAACATTTTTGAGAGGTTTAGTTGTAATTTTTATTGGACTGAATTTAAGTGAATAAAGATGTGCAGAAGCCTGTTGTCTGAAATCAGTACTTTAAAAATTCTCGTTAACTATGTCTGTGTTCCCTGCACTACCTTTGAGTGAGTAACAGTGTTTAAGGAAAGAAGTGTCTTCGAGAATCAGCAGCATCAGTTTTATCTATAATGTCATTTACTTTTTGTTGAAATGCTCGCTCTTTCAGGAAATTGGAAAGGAAGGGAAAGAAAAGCCATGGTGATGCAGAGTTTTCGGAATTGGGTGCTAAGTGACGTGGCCACATGTTTGCAGTCCATTTGGAGGGCAGTGTTTTTGTTTACCATAAGTCAGTTGAATTCAGTGCTTTCTGATCGTAGTGAGGAATATGACAGGCCTGGTTTCCAGCCGGAGACTCCGGTATTGAGCATATTTGTAACCATCCCGTTGCCATTCCTCCTGCCTCGTGCTGGCAGCAGTGGTTCTGGCTTGCCTCCAGGGGAACTGAGGCAGAGACTGTAGAAGACTGAGGACCGAGGAGCAGAACAGGGAGTAAAGCTAGCCGTAGGTCACTGGGTGGCTGGCTCTCATTGTCGGCTCCTTAATTTTTGTTAGACTTGGAGGAGGCGAGTTCTTCCCCATGTTCAGTGAAGCTTAGTTAATTTATGTGTGTGTGTTTTTAAATTTGAGTGTTATTAAAACTGCAACTGTTTTATATAAGGTATTTGAGTATAGTGTTCTATCTACTAAATTTCACTTTGGGATTCATTAACAGATCGTTGAAAGTGTTACATAAATAGCACAAGAATTGTTAGACTAGCTTTTGCTGTTTCACTTGCATTTCACTTGTATGTTTCACGATACATTTTTACAGTATGAGTTTTAAAAATTATCTTCATGAGTTGTATATACACAGATATTACAGTAATATTTGTATTGTGACATTGAACTAAAATTCACCCGATGTGAGATATAAGATAGAGATGTAACAAATTGTTGTCTTGAGATGTAGATTTATTACATAGAATTATAATAATATTAGATACCAGTTTAAGACTGTTGAAATAACAGGGCAGTTACCACTTTTTTTTTTTTTTTTTGGTATGCAGCAACAGTATCAAAGTGCTCTGTTTTGGGCAGATAAAGTAGCTTCACTCTCTCATGGTAAGTGACAATGCTAATTGTTTTTCTGATTAATCTTAAATTTTTTTCTATTTCACCTTGTACCTCTGACCACTTATGTGAATTTTTCCCTCCAGAGGAACCCCAGGACATCTATTGGTTGGCTCAATGTCTTTACCTGACAGCACAGTATCACAGAGCCGCCCATGCACTCCGGTCACGAAAACTGGACAAAGTAAGTAATGGTATGAACTTTAAAGCTCTTCAGAGCTTTCAAAAAATGTCATTAGTGGTCGAGTGTGGTGGCTCACACCTGTAATCCCAGCACTTTGGAAAGCCAAGGCGGGTAGATCACGAGGTCAGGAGTTCAAAACCAAGATAGTGAAACCCCATCTCCGCTAAAAATACAAAAATTAGCTGGACATGGTGGCAGTCACCTGTAATCCCAGCTACTCGGGAGGCTGAGGCAGAGAATTACTTGAACCCGGAGGTGGAGGTTGCAGTGAGCTGAGGTCACACATTGCACTCCAGCCTGGACAACAGAGCGAGACTCCGTCTCAAAAAAAAGTCGTTAGTGTTTTAGGTGTATATTCCATTATGTTGAAGTTATTTAAATTTATGCAATTTTTCTTTGTTTTTTTTTTTTTTTTTTTGAGGTCTCTGTGTCACCCAGGAGTGCAGTGGGATGATCGTGACTCACTATAGCCTCAGACTTTGGGTTTGAGTGATCCTTCTGCCTCAGCCTCCCTAGTAGCTGGGACTACTGGTGCATGCCACCATACCCAGCTAATTTTAAAATTTTTTTGGTAGAGACGGGGCCTCACTATGTTGCCCAGGCTAGTCTCGAACTCCTGGTCTCAAGCAGTCCTCCCGCCTCGGTCTCACAAAGTGCTGGGATTATAGATGTGAGTCATCACAGTAGGCCCAATTTTTTTTACCGAATGTGAAGGGAAAATGTTTTACACCTCATCTGTCACATTCTTTTTCCCCATCTCCCATCTAGTCTAAATTCTGAAGACTGTTTTCTAAACAGCTGTGAAATCATGGATATTCCTTTTCTCCCCACTCATATGTGTCAGGCCTTTGATTCTTTGTCTGTTCTGTTACAACCTCTCTGCTTGTCTCTTTTCCGCAGTAAGTTTTTCTCTGCTCACCTTCCCTGTGTCCAGTTCATCTTGTGAACTGTTACAGTGGTGAGTAGTCTTCCTAAAACACAGATGTGATTATATTCCCACAAAGTCATTCAGTGACTTCCCATTACCTGCAGGATAAAGTCAGATGCATCAGTAGGTCTGTGAGGCCCTCCATG
The DNA here is from genome assembly GCF_009764315.1 of Trachypithecus francoisi. Taxonomy (NCBI): domain Eukaryota; kingdom Metazoa; phylum Chordata; class Mammalia; order Primates; family Cercopithecidae; genus Trachypithecus; species Trachypithecus francoisi. The sequence continues at coordinate 1,401,126 of NW_022681463.1, read as the reverse complement.
ATTTCTCTCCAGTCTGCGTCTAATCCACCACCATCAATACCTGGAGCACGTGCTCCAGTCACGTGGGGCTGCTGTGAGCTCCTTGGACACCCAGCAGTTATTCACACTCAGTGCTTGAAGTGCTGCCCAGCGCTCCACTCCTCTGACCACTTACTCGCTGCCTCACTTGCTCTCCTGCAGATGTTTCCTTCTCCACCTGGCTGGTGCTTTCTGTGACCCCCTTTGGTCATGCTTACCTGTTGTGCTTAGTTCACGTCTCCCCTACCGTAACCTCCTGGGGCAGGGCCTTACTCCTTTTTGAATCCTTGGTGCCTAGTAAATAGTAGGTTCATAATAAATATGGTTTAACAGGACTGGAATTTTTTTTTTTTAACTGCAAGAGTAAAACGAGAAATTATGAAATTAGCTCTATTTTATGCTTATGGCTTTCTTTGAAAGTGAAAATACGTATTATTTTGACCACTATGTAAACAAATTAATTTCTTTCCTAGTTGTATGAAGCATGTCGTTACCTTGCAGCTAGGTGCCATGTAAGTATGCTCACAATTTCATTTTTATTTGGTTGAATAAAATGAGTGTTACGCATCCCTTATATATGTGTGAGAATTTTAGTGATGTAGCTTAGCAGGTTAGTAAAATATTTCACGAGGAAGTGTTCTTTTCCTTAGTATTGTTTGCTGTAAAATACTGATTCTTCATTTACTGAAAGCTGACATGCATGAAGAAAATTCTACTTTAGACATTTTATATTTAAGTAGTGGATATAATATATATTATCCTTTAAAAATCTGGATCATATGTTTAGTGTTAGAAATCGTGGGTAATGAGTGGCATTTCTGTTTTCCACATAGTATGCTGCAAAAGAGCACCAGCAGGCCCTTGATATTCTTGATATGGAAGAGCCAATCAACAAAAGATTATTTGAAAAATACTTGAAGGATGAAAGTGGCTTCAAAGATCCCTCCAGTGACTGGGAAATGTCACAGTCTTCAGTAAGTAGTACTGTTAGCACACCTCAGTAACGGCAGCGAGAATTGCCCTCATTACATGGTAGAAATACATTATTTTCTTTTACTGGAGTGTTACCGTATTAAAACAGTTGTGGTTGCCAATTTATTTAATTTGCCCACCAAAACCAAAAAAGATTCTGAGACATTTCTGAGCCCTCGGTTGGAAGCTGTAATTGTATCTGCAGATGCCTGCATCCAAAATAGGCTGGCTTGAAATCTTCCTTCTCTGATGTCTTAAGCTACTCCCTAAAAGTGGAATAATTTTTCTCCTTCTTTCTGTGTTTCAACAGTGTTTTGGACCTACACCAAGAAAGTTGGATTAGCTTACATTGTTTCTTTCCAGGAAATGGTTTTGTGTTCCTGTTTGCTTCAGAGTACATTGCTATGTAATTTTGTGTATTTCAGTTTGTATACTTCATATCTCCATGAAATTGCATATTCCTTGCTGGCAGAAATTGTATAATAACTTATTAAGTGACATTTACAGATCACTAATCTGGATTTTTTTTTAAAAAATAAAAACTGATTGAGGTTTAATTCATATGCCATGCAGTTCACCCATTTAAACTGTATGGTTTGATTCCTTTTAGTATATTCACAGAGTTTTGCAAACCTCACCATGGTCAATTTTAGAATATTTTTATTATTCAGAAAGAATCCCTGTAAGCCTTACCTGACCTACCTACCAATTTATCTTTTTTCCCACATCTTTTTTTTTTTCTTAATTAAGACGGGGTCTTTGCTTTGTTGCCCAGGCTGGAGTGCAGTGGCACAATCACAGCTCACTACAGCCTCAACCTCCCAGTCTCAAGTGATTCTCCCACATCAGCCTTCCGAGTAGCTGGGACTGCAAGCACATGCAACCACAGTCAGCTAATTTTTTAAAAAATGTTTTGTAGAGACAGAGTCTCACTGTGTTGCCCAGGCTGGTCTCAAACTCCTGGGCTCAGGTGATCCTCCTGCCTTAGTTTCCCAAAGTGTTGGGATTACAGGCATGAGCCACCGCACCTGGCCCATTTATTCTTTATATTTTTGGTTGAACTTTATTCGTCTACTTTTCACCTTAGATAGTTATTTTTAAGCATAAAAGACTATTACATATTCTAGGGTTTTTTTTGTCTGTTGGTTTTTGTTCTGGCCACTCATTAATTTATGTGTTAGGAAGCACATTCTTCTGCTAAGAAATGCATTTGTGAGAGTGTCTGGTTCAGTCATTATTTTAGGACCTCTTGTCCATTAACTTACCTGCCACGAAATGTGTGATTTATTTGTAATGATTGTTATTGATTTTGTGAAATTATATTTTTAAAAAAAGCAAATCCTAGGATATTGCTTATCTTGAAGACTCTCATAATTCATTAATTTTTCTAAAATTTTACTTTATGCATCTTCTTCATATCCTTAATGATTTTGGCTGCCTGTTGCTGGATCATCTTTCAATTCAGTTATATGTTTGAGGTCCAGAGTCTAGAATGTGCATCAGATTTCCATATCTTCTTGTTTATGGTAGTCGTGAGATGGCTGTTGAACACCTTACTGTGTGCTAGCACCACAGAGAGGGTAGCATCTCTAGACCTCACAGAGTTCTGTAAGTTAGTGTTTTTACCCTTTTACAGATGAGGAAAGGAAATGGAGGCCAAGAGAGGTTCAATCACTTGTCCAAGGTTACAAGTAAGTGGCAGAGCTGGGGTTTGAACACGGGTCTGTCCTGCCCCAGCAGGCCATTGTGCTGACTGCTCTGACCACGGTGCTGCATTGCTGCCAGTTTCTGCTCATGAAGATCCTTTTGAGGGGTGTCTACCTATCACACTGTCCGATCTTGGAGTTTTATACACATGCATATACACACTGTCGTCTCTAAATCATTGCACTGTTTTGGACAAAACAGGTAATGAACCTAGTAGCTGTGACATGTACTTTGGTTATAAAGATGTGTCGGAACAGAGCGGTTAGAGCCCAGGGAAGATGAATTGAAGAAACTTTGCTGTTTTTTTGTGTGTGTTTTTATTCATGCCTTGACAGTTGTGATTAAATCCTTTTAAATGCAATAAAAACTTCTCAGTATTCTAAGACACAATTCTCTATCAAAAGTTAAGTTTTTAAGGGCTTGGCATGGTGGCTCATGCCTGTAATCTCAGCACTTCGGGAGGCCAAAGTGGGAGGATCACTTGAGGCCAGGAGTTTGAGAGCAGCCTGGGCAACATAGCAAGATTGTCTATACAAAAAATTTTAGAAATTAGCTGTTCGTGGTGTTGTTCACCTGTAATCCTAGCTACTCAGGAGGCTGAGGTAGGAGGGTCACTTGAGATCATAGGAGTTCAAGGCTGCAGTGAGCTATGATCGCACCACTGAACTCCAGCCTGGGAGACAGAGTGAGACTCTGCCTCTAAGGAAAAAAAAAAAGTTAAGTTTAAAAATATTAACTTAATATGCGACCCATTATTTTTCCAACAGATAAAGAGTTCTATTTGTCTTCTACGCGGGAAAATCTATGATGCTCTAGATAACCGAACTCTGGCTACCTACAGCTACAAAGAAGCTTTGAAGCTCGATGTCTACTGTTTTGAAGCGTTTGATCTTTTAACATCACACCACATGTTGACAGCACAAGAAGGTTTGGAAACTCTGGTGTTTTATGTTTAGCAAACTTAATATTGTTTGGATTTTTTGCCTCTGAAATCTTCTAAGTCAACAGTAGGCCACATACGGGTTTAAATAGACCTACTGACTTTCTTAATGTCTTCAAATGTAAAGCACATTGCAGAATGTAGTATTGTACGGTGCCTTGTGCTGTCCAAATCTAGGGATTGTAATAGGAAGAGACCATCTTTTTGAGAAGTGATTGAGATAGTATAAACCAGGATTTCAGTATCTCATTCAGTGATTCTCAACCGTGTTGCTCTTTAAATCCTTGGGAAAATTGAGAAACATCCATGTCCAGTTCCCAACTCCAGAGCAGTTGAGTGGGAGTCTCTGGGTGAGATCCTATCAGATGATTTAAAGCTCCCAGGTGATCCTAATGTACCACAAGCACTGAGAATCACAGTCCCAAGTATGTTGGCAGTAATGTGAGGTGGGTAAACAAGGGAAACAGAAAATAGAGTAGTTGAATTAATAGGATTCTAATGTATTTTAGCCTAGTGCAGGGGTTCTCAACCAACCAGGGTGATTTTGCTGCCCCCCACCCCCCCGGGAACATTTGGCAATGTCTGGAGACATTGTTTGTCACAGCTTAGGGTCAGGGAGGGAGGTTGAGAGGTTGCTGCTGGTATCTAGTGGCTGGCGGCCAGAGGTCCTGCTTAGCACCTGCAGTGCACAGGCTCCCCTGTCCCCAGCAGAGCAAGATCCACGCAGCGTCAGGAGTGCGGAGACTGGTGGTTCTTAGGTGACAAGAGCCACCTGGGGACCTGGCCTCAGCCCTAGAAGAGTGGCCTCCACCTACCAGATGATTCCCATCTGCAGGCCTGGAACTACTGTGTCAGCCTCTGTAGCACATTTTGATCTTCTTATGTTCTCTTTTGAGTTTGATTTACTTAGACCAAGAACTACAGAATAATATTTTTAGTTGTGGGCTTTTTTCCCTCTATAAATATTATGAGGATATTCTTTTTTTTCTCACCATTTTTAAGAAAAAGAACTTCTTGAATCACTACCTCTTAGCAAGCTGTGTAATGAAGAACAGGAGTTGCTGCGTTTTCTATTTGAGAACAAATTGAAAAAAGTAAGTAAAACCAAAGAGTTAGCATTTGCTTTATGTAAATATCATATTCCATTAAATTTGTCATCTAGTCTTGTATTAAATTTTTGAAATTAAAACTTTTTAAATTTAGCACATTTTCAAGAATAGAGCATTTAAAATACATAAGATTCCAAAAAAAAAAAACTTCCAAAAATACCTGTCTTCCTCTGAAAGACTCCTTATACTAAAAGATTGAATTACCAAGTAAATGGAATGGTGTTGCATGAAAATGAAGATTTTTTTTGTTATGCTTCCTGAATGTTTACTTTGAGAAATACATCCCACTATGGAATTCTGTGATAAAATTGAGAAGAGAGTTAAATTTACTGAGAGGAGTACTTATAAAACCTAAAGTTATAAGTTTTCAGAGGCTCACATTTGTTCTTGTAAATGTTTTAACCACTTGGGTCAAACACAAATTGAATCGCATTTTATTTGGTTTTTGCTCATTGAGTTTCTGTTTACATTTCTCTGTGTTTCAGTATAATAAGCCTAGTGAAACGGTCATCCCTGAGTCTGTAGATGGCTTGCAAGAGAATCTGGATGTGGTAGTGTCTTTAGCTGAGAGACATTATTATAACTGTGATTTTAAAATGTGCTACAAACTTACTTCTGTGTAAGTATATCCATCAGTTTTTCTGTAGGAACATGGAGTTCCCTCCATCTTACCTAAGTGATTCATGGACGTGCTCTCTGAATCATCCTGAACTAGATGATAATTTAAGTTACCTTTACCATTTGTAGAGCGCAGAACAGGGTGCTGTCTTAAGAGAGCAGTTTGCAGACATGAGTTTATGCATATTTGTAGATTTATTACATTAACTTGGGAGGGATATACACATTGCTCTTAGTGATCTTGATAATTTCCAAGTTTGAAAATACCATTTTGGCACATTGTTTTGTAAAATTCATTCTCAATTAGAGACTCACGCTGTGGATGCTGGGCGTTCAATATGCTGCACTCGGTAGCTAAGCCATCTCCCACACACATCAGTTTTCCAGTGTGCATAATTTAAACTTTAGCTAAATGACATATACTATTTTTTGTAGATCTTGGTTGGGTTTTAAATCCTTGAAATTACAAAAATTTTAATTGACAAAACACGTAACCTATTTATTAGGTTGGTGCAAAAGTAATTGCAGTTTTTGCTGTTGGACGTAATGGTAAAACTGCAATTATTTTTGCACCAACCTAATAGTATTTCCTATTGGTTTTGATTCTTTTAAATAATCAGCCTACTTATTTTATATATTATAATTCTGTTGACTTAAAGTAAATGTTTGTGATAACGTTTATTTTTATTCCTTTCAAACAATCCAGAATTTTTTCTTTAATTTGTCACTTAATTGTGGCCTTAACTGAATCAACCTGAAGATAATGGAGTGAAGAAAGTGCAGTATTATAACCCACAGCATCATACGTGATGCTGTAATGACTGCACATAGCCGATCCTCGTGAGTGCCGTCACCTACTGTTTTGGGGTAGTAATGTGTCGCTTTTTAACTTTCAGAGTAATGGAGAAAGATCCTTTCCATGCAAGTTGTTTACCTGTACATATAGGGACGCTTGTAGAGCTGAATAAAGCCAATGGTAAGATTTTTTTTTTAATTAAAGTAATTCTTAGACATAAAACAATTTTTTTCTGTAACTTGAAATTTTGTCTCCGAAATTCTGGATAGCTGAGATTGCAGGTAACATAACGGAACCCTACTATGAAAGTAACAACTGGGGAGGAAATGTTTAGGAAAGTAGCAAATGGCCAATTTTGTTTTCCCATCAGAACAATTAGTTTTTTATCGCTGTTTCCTACTACCTTTTCTCAGATATCATTTATGTTTCAAGCTTTGTTAACTTTAAATTGTTGGGTGTCAGTTCTGCCATTTTTTTCCTTTTTGTTTTGTAAATTCCATTGGAAATCTGATATGGTAAGAGTCGATAACTACTTAGAAATTGGAGGGGAGCAGATTGTTTGCTCCTGTTTTCCGTATTTTTAACATTTGACATTTAGCTGTGTTTGGGGATGCATTTGTCCTTAAATTTTTCTAAACCGAATGGTGAGCTCTGTCAGGAAGGAAAACCCTCACTGAATCCCTGCTGCTCAGAGTGTGGTCTGTGGACCAGCAACGTCGCATTTGTGGAAGCTGGTTGGAAATACAGCATCTCCAGCTGTCCTGGTCTGCTGAATCCAAGTCTGCATGTAGGAAACGTCATCTCGAAATGCCAGGATTTACACATTTCTCAAGATTACATAGTATCACTGATCTGATCAAAGTTTGCTCAACCAAATTGGTTGTGAGTGGTTATGATGGTCCATAATGGGCCCTTGGTGTGATAGGCATGAGCTTCTGAGAGAGGTGAGGTGCTTTGCTGTATCCTCTGTAGTATTCAGGAAGTGGTTTCTTAGGGGGTGCCTGTTCCCACCTTGTGCACCATGTGTCCTTCATCGAACTCTCCAGTTAGAGAGTTAATTTTGTATCTAGAAGGAAAGACAAGTATGAAATCATTGCTGTAAGAACAGAATTCTGTGACTGTGAAGAGTTGTAATGAAGTCATGTCTTAAATTACATGTGATATGAACAATTGTTCTTTTTCTGCTTTTTCCTGAACAGAACTTTTCTATCTTTCTCATAAACTGGTGGATTTATATCCTAGTAATCCTGTAAGTAATACAGCTTTTAGTTGTAGTTTTTTTTTTTTTTACCTGAACTTTAAGAAAATGGTTAACTTGTATTTAGACAATAGCTTTAAGTTCAAGCAAGTGCTGTTTTATTAAAGTGTTGCAGCAGAATCTCCTAGTGTTTAACGTATTTACAAAGCAGCATTAACTTTTCAACCCATGAAGGTATTTTTTAATTATACCAAAGCAAAAAGGGTTTTTAACCCTCTTTTCTGATTATAGAAATTATACATGCTTATTTTAAAATACTTAGCATCTAGCAATATAAAATACTGATGATGACAGTCACGCGTCTCTTTCCTAGGAAATGCTGATAATTGTTTGGTAGCTTTCTCACATTGCACATATAAGACAACTTATTGAATTGTGTACTGATTCCAAACTGTTGTGGATTGGAATGGAGAACTAGGAATGGAAAATGGAATCAGGGACTGCATTTTTAAAGACAAAATCGGGAATCAGGGTGTAAGACTCAGTCAAGACAAGAATTTACACCCTATCCCAGTGTGAAACCAGTGCAAGAGAAAACCAGCTAAATAGTCAGAACGCAGTCAGAGAGCAAGGAAGAGCCAGGGTCAAGCTGGGGGAGATGAGCAGTGCAGGGGAGTCAGGACACTGGGGGAGATGAGCAGTGCAGGGGAGTCAGGACACTGGGGGAGATGAGCAGTGCAGGGGAGTCAGGACACTGGGGGAGATGAGCAGTGCAGGGGTCAGGACACTGGGGGAGATGAGCAGTGCAGGGGTCAGGACACTGGGGGAGATGAGCAGTGCAGGGGAGTCAGGACACTGGGGGAGATGAGCAGTGCAGGGGAGTCAGGACACTGGGGGAGATGAGCAGTGCAGGGGAGTCAGGACACTGGGGGAGATGAGCAGTGCAGGGGGTCAGGACACTGGGGGAGATGAGCAGTGCAGGGGGTCAGGATGCTGGGGTAGATGAGCAGTGCAGGGGAGTCATGACGCTGGGGGAGATGAGTAGTGCAGGGGAGTCAGGACTCACAGGCTGGTTTTTGAAACAGGGACTCCAGGGGCCTTGTCTTTTGTAGACGTCTCCTTGAGAAAGAGCCACGGAGTGTCTGCCCTCTTCTCCTTTTGGACCTTAGTAGACTGTGTTAGAGAAATGTCTAACTTAACTAGAATATGTGATAAGAAACATCTAGTATACCCTCTGTCTACTCTAATTTGTTGCAGATTCCAATTGGATATTCCAATTGCAATCTTTGGTTATGGTACATTTTGAACTTTTTAGGTGTCTTGGTTTGCAGTGGGATGTTACTATCTCATGGTTGGTCATAAAAATGAACATGCCAGAAGATATCTCAGGTATGAATTTATTTCCTTCCTCTCTAGGTAACCTATATAATTGATGTCTTGCTCATAAGCTTTCAAGTAGTAATTAGCGAGTACTTTAAAAACAATGTGAAAGAATAAATGTTCTTCTTTTTTTTCTTCTTTTCTTTCTCTCTTTCCTTCTTTCTGTTTCTTTTTCTTCTCCCCTCCCCTCCCCTCCGTGAAGAGGTTCTCACTCTGTTGCCCAGACTAGAGTGCAGTGGTGCAATAGTAGCTCACCTTGAACTCAAATGATTCCCTTGCTCAGCCTCCCAAGTTGCTGGGACTACAGGCACCACCACGCCTAGCTGATTTAAACATTTTTTTTTTTGGTAGAGACGAATCTCACTGTGTTGCCTAGGCTGGTCTTGAACTCCTGGCCTCAAGCAGTCCTCCTGCTTCGGCCTCCCAAAGTGTTGAGATTACAGGCATGAGCCACCATGCCTGGCTGAATAAATGTTTTCTTCAAGAGGTTTTTTCTTTATAAGATGCCACGGGGAGGCCGGGCGCGGTGGCTCAAGCCTGTAATCCCAGCACTTTGGGAGGCCGAGACGGGCGGATCACGAGGTCAGGAGATCGAGACCATCCTGGCTAACACGGTGAAACCCCGCCTCTACTAAAAATACAAAAACTAGCCGGGCGAGGTGGCGGCGCCTGTAGTCCCAGCTACTCGGGAGGCTGAGGCAGGAGAATGGCGTAAACCTGGGAGATGGAGCTTGCAGTGAGCTGAGATCCGGCCACTGCACTCCAGTCCAGGCGACAGAGCGAGACTCCGCCTCAAAAAAAAAAAAAAAAAGATGCCACAGGGAAAGAGAGAGAGAAAAAAAATCAGTGATGTAGACCCTATTCTCAAGGAACCTATATATTTTATTATAAATGAGAATAAATGGCCGGGCATGGTGGCTCGTGCCTGTAATGCCAGCACTTTGGGAGGCCAATGCAGGTAGATCACCTGAGGTCAGGAGTTCAAGACCAGCCTGGCTAACATGGTGAAACTCTGTCTCTACTAAAAATACAAAAAATTAGCCAGATGTGGTAGTGGGCATGTGCGTCCCAGCTACTCAGGAGGCTGAGACAGGAAAATCGCTTGAACCCGGAAAGTAGAGGTTGCAGTGAGCCGAGATCGCACCATTGCACTCCAGCCTGGGCAACAAGAGCAAAACTCTGTCTCAAAAAAGTAATAATAATAATTAAAAATTAATAAATAAGAATAAATATGAAACAATAGAGAATAATGTGGTTTGAAAGTTTCTCTTTTTCACTTGCAGAGATCCTGTTAACCTTCTGCTTTTAGGATTTCTTTTATTAGTTGTGAAATTACACAAAACTTTACATAAAATTGGGGTCACTAAATTTAACTATAAAACAGAGTTCTTAGCAGGGTAAACTGGTTCATATAATGATTTGCTGTGGTTTTAACTTAAGGAAAGTCATGCAGCCTAGTGAAGCTATTTAACCAGTATTATTCAAGTTTAGAAAAATGTCAAGTATATGAAGAATTAATTGCTTAAACTCTAAATGTTCTAATTTCTGTGATTTCTTCTGTGCAACAAAACAGTTGATCTCTAAGGGAAAGAGCATAAACTTTGGAGTCAAATTTGAATTCTAATCCAAGTTCTGTGACTTATCAACTGAAATTTCTTGGGAAAGTTAATTTCTCCTACTCTCTTTCTTTAAAAATGGGGATGTCAGCTGGGCATGGTGGCTCACACCTGTAATCCCAGCACTTTGGGAGGCCAAGACAGGAGGATTACCTGAGGTCAGGAGTTCGAGACCAACATGGCCAACATGGTGAAAGTCTGTCTCTACTGAAAATACAAAAATTAGCTGGGCGTGGTGGCATGCACCCATAATCCCAGCTACTTGGGAGGCTGAGGGAGGAGAATTGCTTGAATCTGGGAGACGGAGGTTGTAGTGAGCTGAGATTGCACCACTGCACTCCAGCCTGGCTGACAGAGTGAGACTCTTGTCTCAAAAAAAAAGGGGTGGGGGGGATGTCATGCTCATATACCAGGATTGTTAGAAAAACTGATGCCACAAAAGTACCCTGTACTAGGAAGAAACTAGAACGTTCCCTGGTTGGTTGTATGGTTAGCATTTTAGAAGAACTTCTACGTAGAAAGATGATTAGTATTGTAAAAGTTCTTTTGAGCTATGCTGCTTTAATCTAGTGTAAATTCAGTGATGGACTCTAATCAGTGGTCTCCAACCTTTTTGGCATCAGGGACCCTTTTGTGGAAGCCCCCACCCCCATCAGGGGTGGGGGCACTGGTTTCATGATGATTCAAGCGCATCATTTATCGTGTACTTTAGTTTTGTTATTATTACATTGTAACATGTAATGAAATAATTATACAACTTACTGTAATGAAGAAGTAAGTTCAGTGGGAACCCTAAGCTTGTTTTCCTGCAACTAGATGGTCACATCTGGGAGAGATGGGAGACAGTGACAGGTCATCAGGCATTAGATTCTCATGAGGAGTGTGCCACCTAGATCCCTCACATGTGCGGTTAACGATAGGGTTTGTGCACTTAGGGAAGCCTCATGCTGCTTCTGATCTGACAGGAGGCAGAGCTCAGTGTTTACGCACTTACAAGAACCTCATGCTGCCTCTGATCTGACAGAGGCTCAGGCGGAAATGCAAGTGAAGGGGAGTGGCTGTAAATACAGATTAAGCTTTTTTTTCCTTTTTTCAAATGGCAAATTCTTTCTTGACACATGAAGCTTTACTCACCTGCCTGCCACTCACCTCCTGCTGTGCCGCCTGGTTCCTAACAGGCCAGGGACTGATACACCAGTCCGTGGCCCAGGGGTTGGGGACCCCTGCTGTACGTGAAACAGGAAACATTGTGATAAAAGAAAACTTAAAATACAAGGAAGTAAGGTATCACCCCATATGTTTTCCACGTTTTGTGGTATGTTCTCTGTATTCCTTGTGGGTTCATTATACAGTGTTCACGGTATAATTATACAGTTATTTGCTGATATATATGAGTCCAGTCCATGTAACCAGGGTACATCTGTTGACCACCATCTACGGGATATCGCTTAATCCCTCAAGCCTCGGTGTACCTGTCTTTAAAATATAAATGAATTTATCTTGCAAGTTATTAGGATGAGAGGATATATCTACTAGGTTACAAAGTGGAGCTCCTGGATTAAGTAAAATCTGTAAGTTCTATTTAGAATGCTAATGGATTTTGCTACCGTACATAAAAAGCTGTGACACTCTCTCCTAAAATTTCTTAAAATTTTGCTATACTTTTAAACAGTTTTAGTTTAAATGAATCAACATAGATGTTACATTAGTGTTTAATATGTTGACAGTTCATTTATTTACTAAATGAATGTTAATGTTTTTGAGGCCATCTCCTTATGTAAAATTAATAATTTAAGAATAAATATTAGCCAGGCACAGTGGCTTATGCCTGTAATCCCAGTGACTCAAGAGGCTGAGGCAGGAGGATCACTTGAGCCCAGGATTTTGAGGCTGCAGTGAGCTATGATCATACCACTGCATTCCAGCCTCCAGCGACAGAGCAAGACTCTGTCTCTAAAAATAAAAAAGAATAAATAGACCAGTGCCTGTAATCCCAGCATTTTGGGAGGCCGAGGCGGGTGGATCACCTGAGGTCAGGAGTTCGAGACCAGCATGACCAACATGGTGAAACCCCATCTCTACTAAACATACAAAATTCACTGGGCATGGTGGCGGCCTATAATCCCAGCTGCTTGGGAGGTTGACGCAGGAGAATTGCTTGATATCGGGAGGCAGAGGCTGCAGTGAGCTGAGATCGCGCCACTGCACTCCAGCCTGGGCAACAAAGTGAGACTTCGTCTCAAAAAAAAAGAATAAATATTATATTACTTAAATTAACTCTCTTGTTTTAGCAAAGCCACAACACTTGAGAAAACCTATGGACCTGCATGGATAGCCTATGGACATTCGTTTGCGGTGGAGAGTGAGCATGACCAAGCGATGGCTGCTTACTTCACAGCAGCACAGCTGATGAAAGGGTACGGCAGAGTAAACTCATCAGACTCCGTGAAGGGATGTTTTTCCTAATAGAAATGAAATTTCTGTTATTATTATTACTGCTATTTGGTTGCTAAACTAAACAAAAACATTTTACTTGCCTTTTAATCTAGTTGCTTGTGATTGTAAAATAACTGCAAGCGGAGGGGTAAAGAGGCTGGTGTAGTGAATTTGCCTAGCAGTTGATTTCAACCAGTGCAAGAAGGAACTAGGAAATTAGGCCAGTAGAGGAGATGAATTATGAAAGCCCTTCTTCACATGCTTATGCAAGAATAAAAATATTCATGAGCAAAATTATTATCTCTTATCTATTACCAAAAGGTGTTTGATGTGGCTTAGTGGAAAGTGCAGGACTGTGTTTGCCAATATTCTAGATTTATATCAATATTAAATGTGTTGATACTAAGAATGTGTTAACTTTGAGGAGTAGAGCACTGCTATTCACATTGACTGTTCGGTCTCGCCATCGGTTACAACTTACAGGGTTCGTTTGTGTGGACTGCTTCTGTTGACTGGTGACTCCATCCCTGCCTGGAGAGGTAGTGGGAGTGCAGTGGTCCAGAGGCCTGGTCTGGAGTCATACCTCCTGCACTCTTCCTGGCTCTTCCACTCCCAGCCATGTGATGTTGGGCAAGTTTCTTAGCCTCCTGAGAAATAGGAATAATAGCAAAATTTACTCACTGGCTTATTGTGAGAAGTAATTGAGATAATACCAATTAAAGACTTTGAAGAGTATCTTACACATAGAAAGCATTCAATGAAAGTTAGCTACCTGGCCAGGCGCAGTGGCTCAAGCCTGTAATCCCAGCACTTAGGGAGGCCGAGACGGGCGGATCACAAGGTCAGGAGATCAAGACCATCCTGGCTAACATGGTGAAACCCCGTCTCTACTAAAAAATACAAAAAAAAACCCAACTAGCCGGGCGAGGTGGCGGGCGCCTGTAGTCCCAGCTACTCGGGAGGCTGAGGCAGGAGAATGGCGTAAACCCGGGAGGCGGAGCTTGCAGTGAGCTGAGATCCGGCCACTGCACTCCAGCCTGGGCGACAGAGCAAGACTCTGTCTCAAAAAAAAAAAAGAAAAGAAAGCTACCTTTGTTTATTGTAGTATGCAGGCGTGGAATCATATATTTATCTATATTGAATTTCATCCTGTTAGGTTTGATCTCTTTGCAAACTGTTAGACTCTTTTTGGCACTCAGTTCTGCATCCAAATTATTATCAACGTCAGTCAATAGTCCTATTAAATTTGGTAAGTATGAATTTTATATCTAAGCATCCAAGTAAATATTGTGAAGGACATAGCTCCTTAGCTGTATTAGTCAGTAGGGTTGCTCTAACAAAAGACTACAGACTGGGTGACTTAAAGGACAGAAATGTATTTTTTCATAGTTGTGCAGGTTGAGAAGTCCAAGATCGGGGTGCTGGCCAGTGCAGCTCCTCTTGAGGGGTTTCTTCCTGGTTTGTAGATAATTGCCTTCTTGCTGTGTCCTCACATGACAGAGAGAGCTCTGGTGTCTCTTTCTCTTGTAAAAACATTAACCCTATTGGATGAGAACCTGACACGAACCCTGTTGGATAAGAGCCTACACTAGCCCTGTGGGATAAGAGCCTGACACTAGCCGTATTGGATAAGAGCCTACACTAGCCCTGTGGGATAAGAGCCTGACACTAGCCGTATTGGATAAGAGCCCTACACTAGCCCTGTGGGATAAGAGCCTACACTAGCCGTATTGGATAAGAGCCCTACACTAGCCCTGTGGGATAAGAGCCTACACTAGCCCTGTGGGATAAGAGCCTGACACTAGCCGTATTGGATAAGAGCCTACACTAGCCCTGTGGGATAAGAGCCTACACTAGACCTGTGGGATAAGAGCCCTACACTAGCCCTGTTGGATAAGAGCCTACACTAGCCCTGTTGGATAAGAGCCTTACATTAGCCCTGTGGGATAAGAGCCTGACACTAGCCGTATTGGATAAGAGCCCTACACTAGCCCTGTGGGATAAGAGCCTGACACTAGCCGTATGGATAAGAGCCCTACACTAGCCCTGTGGGATAAGAGCCTACACTAGCCGTATTGGATAAGAGCCCTACACTAGCCCTGTGGGATAAGAGCCTACACTAGCCCTGTGGGATAAGAGCCTGACACTAGCCGTATTGGATAAGAGCCCTACACTAGCCCTGTGGGATAAGAGCCTACACTAGCCCTGTGGGATAAGAGCCTGACACTAGCCGTATTGGATAAGAGCCTTACATTAGCCCTGTGGGATAAGAGCCTGACACTAGCTGTATTGGATAAGAGCCCTACACTAGCCCTGTGGGATAAGAGCCTACACTAGCCCTGTGGGATAAGAGCCTACACTAGACCTGTGGGATAAGAGCCTACACTAGCCCTGTGGGATAAGAGCCTTACACTAGACCTGTGGGATAAGAGCCCTACACTAGCCCTGTGGGATAAGAGCCTACACTAGCCCTGTGGGATAAGAGCCTACACTAGACCTGTGGGATAAGAGCCTGACACTAGCTCTGCTGGGTAAGAGCCCTACACTAGTCCTATTGGGTAACAACCATACCCTTAGGACTTCATGTAACCTTTATTATCTCTTCATAGGCGCTATCTTGAAGAACAGGCACAGTAGGGGTTAGGGTTAGGGATTTAATGTATGAATCTGGGGACAGAGGGGACACAAACAGTCCGTAGCACTAACATATTACTAGAAATAACCTTCCAGATTACAGTTGTACACCCAGTTACGGATCCACCTAAATGATCCTCATACTCAGTTCAGGTCTTTCCATCCTGTTCACCAAGATGGGTGAGACCTTTTCCAGTTCTCTTCTAAAGCTCAACTCCAGTATCTGCATATTTCCCGTGTGCATCAATCTGATGATTTGTTACCAAAAAAAAAAAAATAAAAGTCTCAAGAATTCACTAAGTTGGTTTTTATGGGCACATGCTGCAGTCTGGTAATTTTGATTTGACATTTTGGGTGCCCAGAAACAGAATAGTCATTTGTTAGTTCCTAGCTGGGAATCAGAATCAATGATAATTAATGACACAATACCTTCAGTGTTTCCAAATCTAACAAACTTTGTCATTAGATTCTCACATTAAGCTAGGGGTGGTAGCTCACACCTGTAATCCCAGCACTTTGGGAGGCTGAGGTGGGAGGATTACTTGAGGTCAGGAGTTTGATACCAGCCCTGGCAACATAGTGAGACCTTCTCGTTACAAAAAAATTTTAAAATTAGCTGGGTTTGATGGTGCCTGCCTGTAATCCCACCTGTGTGGGAAACTGAGGCAGGATGGTCACTGTGCCACCACAGTCAAGCCTGGGTGACCAGTTGAGACACCGTCTCAAAAACATCATGATAACTCATCAAGATAAGCATTATTTTTCTTTCAAGTTTACTTACCTGTCAGAGCAGCCTGCACTTTCTTGTCTGTGTTTGGATAAATGCTTGAAATTGGATGAATATTTTTATGTTTCCTTTATGATTGTTTTTTGGAGTCATTGGTTATTTAAGAATATGTTGACATTTAACTTCCACATACTTATGAATTTCCCACATTTTCTTCTTTTGTTGTTTTTTAACTTAATTTCATTATAGTTGGAGAACATATTTTGTGTGATTTTAGTCCTTTTAAATTTATTGAGGCTGGCTGGGCACAGTGGTTCACACCTGTAATCCCAGCACTTTGGGAGGCCCAGAGGGGTGTGGATCACTTGAGGTCAGGAGTTCAAGACCAGCCTGGCCAATATGGTGAAACTCCTTCTCTACTAAAAATACAAAAATTAGCCGGGTGTGGTGGCTCACGCCTATAGTCCCAGCTACTTGGGAGGGTGAGATAGGAGAAGCACTTGAACCTGGAGGCGGAGGTTCCAGTGAGCTGAGATCACGCCACTGCACTCCAGGCTGGGCGACAGAGCGAGACTCCATCTTAAAAAGAAAAAAGAAAACAATTATTGAGGCTTTTTTATGAGCCATTCTGGAGATTATTCCAGATGTATTTGAGAATTCTCCTCGTGTTGGGTGGAGTGTTCCATAGATACCTGTTATATCTACTTTTTACAGTGGTGTTGAAGTCTTCTATTTCATCATTGATCTTCTACTTATTGATTCTCTGCATTATTGCAAGTGAGGTATTAAAGTCTTCAAATTTTATTGTTGAATTTTCTATTTCTCCCTCCAATTCTGGTACATTTCACTTCATATATTCTTAGTCTCTGTTGTTAGGTGTGTATGTAATTGTCATATTTTCTGGATGGATTGAGCCTTTTATCATCATAAAATATCACTAATTATCTCTAATAATACTTTTTAAATAAAGTCTGTTTCATCTGATGTTACTATAGGCACGCCAGCTCTTTTTTGTTACTGTTTATATGGTGTGGTTTTTTTCATCCTTTTAATTTCAACTTGTGTTTTGAATCTAAAGCATGTCTCTTGTTGACAACATATAGTTAGATCAAGTTTTTAAATCTATTCTGCCAGTTGCTGCCTTTGGACTGTTTATTCCATTTATGTTTAATTACTAACAAGATAGAATTTGTGTCTGGCATTTTGTTCTTTATTGTCTATACATCACATCTTTTGTTCCTGTATTTTTCATTACTGCCTTCTTTTGTGTTGAGTAAATATTTTATAATGTCCCATTTTAATCCCTTTTTTTATTATACTATTTTTTTTTAGTAATTTTCTTAGGTTGGTTATCTTTAGGATTATAATTAGCACCTTAATTTAAAACGACCTACTTTGAATTAATACCAATTTAATTTTAATAGTATACTAAAACCTTACTCCAATATAGCTCTGTTTCCTCTTGCCTCCTTATGCTGTCATTGTCATACAGAATACATCTTCCATATTATAAGTCCATCAGCACAGATCTGTGATTATTATTTATTAGTTGTCTTTTAAATCAGATAGAAGAGTTAACAACAAAAACACATTTTATACTGTCTCATAATTACCAATATAGCTATTTTTATCAGACTCTCATTTCTTCATGTTGGAAACCAAAAATAAAATTTGAAGACCCTCCCCAACTATCTAAATGGGCTTCCTTCTCTAGGCCAGGGCCCTCTAAATTTAACCTGAAAGACTGGTTTAGGCCATGATGGGAAGTGGGGGTCCAACACGCCTCTTTACACCCTACAGCATTAACATCAACATGGATGTTAATGGACCTTCAGTCTGATAAGAAGAAACACTTACCATCTATCCTCTCTGAAGCCTGCTACCTGGAGGCTTCATCTGCATGATAAAATTTGGTCTCTGCAACCTCTTACAACCCAGATATTGCTTACTATTGATAATAACTCTTTCAACCAATTGCCAATCAGAAAAATCTTAAATCTACCTGTAACCTGGAAGCCTGCACTTCGAGTTCTTAGAATTTGACTCTTCTTCAACAATGTGGATTTGAATTCCTATGTAGTATCCTTCTATTTTAGCATAAAGGACCCCCTTCAGTATTTCTTACTGGGCAGATGTACTAATGACAGATTTTCTCAATTATACATTGTTATTATTTATGTAATTTTGTTTTTCAAAGAAGCTGTAAGAAGTGTATAATTTATGTCATTTGTTATATTAACCCTGTTATTTACCATTTTTTGTTCTCTTTATTTGTTCCTATGGGTTCAAGTTACCATCCAATGTTACTTTCTTACTGTAATACAGCTTTGCTGTCACCCGCTTCCTATTATGCTGTTATTGGTAAACCTTACATTTCTGTATGTGATAGACCCAACAATATAATTCCATATTGAGTATCCCTAATCAGAAACTCCAAAGTTCAAAATGTTCCAGAAGCCAAAACTTTTTGAGCAGTGGCATGACACTCAAAAGGAATTGCTCACTGGAACATTTTGGATTTTCAGACTAGGGATGCGTAAATTCCAAAAAAAAAAAAATCAGAAATCCAAAACACTTCTGGTCTCAAGCTAAAGAATACTCAACCTGTACATAGAGTCTCACTCTCTTGCCCAGGCTAGAGTGCAGTGGCACCATCACAGCTCACTGCATTCTCAAACTCCTGGGCTCAAGGGATCCTTCCGCCTCAGCCTCTCAAGTGTCTGGGACTACAAGCCCATACCACCATGCTTGGCTAATTTTTTATTACTTTTTAGAGATGGGGTCTCACCGTGTGCCAGGCTCGTCTTCAACTCCTGGGCTCAAGCATTCCTTTCACCTTGACCTCCCAGAGTGCTGGGATTACAGGCGTGAGCCACTGCACCCAGCCTACAATTGCTGTTTAAATCAAGAGAAAAAAGAAATACGTGCTAAATTGTCTTTTGTAATTACATAATTATCTTTACTAGTACTCTTACTTTTTCTTGTGGATTTCAGTTACTGTCTGGGGTACTTTCAGCTTGTAGAGCTTTTTTGTGTGTTTTCTGTAAGGCGATTTGCATTAAATTTTCTCATTTCCCCCCCCACCCCAGGAATGTCTTAATTTTCAACAGATAATGTTGCTGGATGTAGAATTCTTGGTCAACTTTCTTTCAGTACTTTGAATGTCATTAGCTGCTTTCTGGCCTCCATGATATTTGGTGAGAAGTCAGCAGTTGATCTTACTGAAATTGCCCTTGTATGTAATTAATGATTTTCTGTAACTGCTTTAAACATTCTCTTTTTCATCTTTTTCAGTGGTTTGACTATTATATGTCTAGGTGTGAATCTCTTTGAGTTTATTCTTCTTGGAGTTCTTAAAGCTTCTTGGAAATCTTCTAGCTGTTATTTTCTTCAATATTCCTTCTGCTCCTTTCTTCTGTCTTCTGGGACTCCTTTTATACGTGTGTTGGTATACCTGTTAGTGTGCCACAAGCCTCTGAGGTTCTGTTCAGTTTTCTTCTTTTTCTGTTTCTCAGATGGGACAATCTCAGTTGACATCTTTAAGTTCAATAATTCTTTTTTCTGCCTATTCATGTCTGCTCTTAATCCCTTCTAGTGAATTTTTTATTTCAGTTTTTGTACTTTGTAACTCCAGATTTGCTACTTGCTTAATTTTTATAATTTCTGTGTCTTTACTGGTGTTCTCTGGTGAGACATTGTTCTCATAATTTAGTTTTGTGGACATAATTTCTTTTAGTTCTTTAGAATTTCACATGGCTTATTTAAGCTATTTGTCTTGTTAGTCCAACATCTGGGCTTTTTCCGAGAATGGTTTCTATTGACTGCTTTTTTCATGTGTATGGGCCATAGTTTCCTGTTTCTTTGCATGTCCTTTTTTTGTTGAAAGTAGATATGTAAAGTCATATAATGGGGCAGTTCTGGAAATGAGATTTTCCCACACAGCCCCAGGATTTATTGGTCATTGTCACTGTTTAGTGACTTTCCAGAACTAATTCTCTGATTTATATCCTTTGTTGTATGAAGCCACTGAAGCCTCTGCTCAGTTAACTAGCAGCTTTGATATCTCTTAAACCAGTAAGTCTTCCACCCTTTGCGGAAGGACTCTGCACACCTTCAACACTCAGCATTGTTGACAGCTCTGCCTTAGGCTTCACTTCATTCTAGCACAGAGCCTCAAGATCAGCCAGAGATGAGATAATAAGGCCTTCTCAGGCCTTTTCTGTGCATGCGTATAGCCCTGTGCCCGTGTATGGCCTTCCCAATCCCGAGGAGTGTGTCAGAGCTCTTTAGAGCCCCTGTGGGCATCTTATTCCCCAGGTTTCCTTTTAAGTTTGTGGCCTGCATCCGGTTTGCCCTGACTGGGATAGCTGCCTGAGGCGGCAGCCAATGCTAAATAATTGCTGTTGAGTGTTTCCAACAAATCCCCTGGGGATAGAGCTTTTCTCACTGGGCTTGGAGGTTAGTAGAAGACAAGCTATGAGTGGGGCTCTTTTAGGAGCTACCAGACAGGTCAAATAGCAGCAGTCCCCTGTGGGGTGTTTGAGGAACTCTAAATTAATTCTGCTCTCTCCAGTGGCTGCCAGGCTAATGGCTTTACAGCTACTGTGGTTATGAGGCTGCTTTGTAATGCAAAGCTAGGGAAAGGGAGATGGGAATAAGACAAATTAAAGCAGCACGAAGTTTGTTGTTCTTACTGAGATTTAGCCATTTTTCTTGAATATACACTCCTCAGATTGTTTTAAGAACTTGATTACCTTCCAAAGTTCTGAAAAAGTTGGTTTTGATAATTTTTGCCAGTGTTCTTATTGCTTCTATGCTTCTATGGATGAATAGATTTTTGGAGGTCCTTACGCTGCCATTTTGAAAGTACTTCCAAGAGGTTAGTTGTAAATACTTTTAAAGAATTTGTCATGACCTTCTGTAGAGGATATAATCTTAATTTGAGTTACGGCTCTTGATTAGAACCAAAGCACGTACCAAGCAATCAGTATTTATTGATGTTCCAAGATCATCATCAAAGAAAGATTGTCTTATTACACTTGCTTTAATGCAATCGCTGATCCAGTCGTGTGAACAGATGAAGATTCAATTAAAAAGTAGTTCTGACTCTGCCTAGAACTGCCTCAGACGGTGGGAAAATGGAATCAATACACAGAGCATTCTTCATTCTCTTCTGCACAGAACTGACTCTCATGCGAATTCACAGAAGGGAGAGCATTTATGTTAGAAAAGTCAGAGGTAGCTTCGTAAAGGGAAGTAGACCTCGAACACAATCTTGAAGGATAAATGGTGTGAATAAATCAGAGGAAGACCAGTATAGGCTGTGGCATGACATTAGCATCAAGGAGGAAGACAGCACCACAGAGACATGCCCTTTTGCTTTAGAGAGTTTTTGTTTTTTTACTGTGGAATAAAATGAAAATTAAAGGTAAATAGAAGTGGCAGCTGATTAGTCCAAAGTCCATTAGGCATTCATTAAATATTTATAAATTAAGAGTTAGAAAAAAGTAAATGCTGTGTTTTGGCAACCTTTAAATTATTTTGCAGATAGGATTTGAAGTTGACAGATTAATTTCTGCTAAATCACAGTTTTTGGTGTTAAATATGTGAAAATTTGCAATTTTTTAGGTGTCATTTGCCTATGCTGTATATTGGATTAGAATATGGTTTGACCAATAACTCAAAACTAGCTGAAAGGTTCTTCAGCCAAGCTCTGAGCGTTGCACCAGAAGACCCTTTTGTTATGCATGAGGTCGGCGTGGTTGCATTTCAGAATGGAGAGTAAGTACTGGAAGACTAGAAACCCTTCTGTTAACTAGTGATTGTAAATAGAGTAGACAGTTACTAGAGTTAACTGACCAAAGTGACTCTTCAGTAGATTTGTACTGTTAAGTGTTCTATTTTAGGAGAAGGAGATAGAAAAAAGAGAGAAACTGTTATCTTGGATTTTCTTAAAAATTCTAAATCTTTTTTGACCTGAGCTACCACTTGTTTTCTTACATGATTGGACAATTCAGATTACACACACCCCACAGTGTGGCTGGGAGCACTGTGGAACCCTTAGTTATCTCTGTTGATAAGGAGTTGAATTTATGTATTTGAGAAAGATTTGACATGGTTTTTGAAACAAAAGTGTTTTTTATTTAGTTACTAGTAAGTCAGAAAATTTAAGTAATTAGAATGACCCAATCTCTGAGTTTCCTGGTCAGTGGAGGCTTTACTGTACCCTAGGATATCTGTGGAATAAGTGATTTGGTGTTACACTCAAAGAGAAAAATGTCTGTAATCCTTTGCATTGCATGATATACAAATTTTAAAATGGTAAATTAGTTTTAGTTTTTTTTGTTTTTGTTTTTGTTTTGAGATGTAGTCTCGCTCTGTCACCCAGGCTAGAGTGCAGTGGCGCAATCTCAGCTCACTGCATTCTCTGTCTCCCGGGTTCAAGCGATTCTCCTGCCTCAGCCTCCTGAGTAGCTGGGATTACAGGTGCCTGCCACCACGCCCGGCTGATTTTTTTATTTTTAGTAGAAACGGGGTTTCACCATGTTGGTCAGGCTGGTCTCAAACTCCTGACCTCGTGATCCGCCTGCCTCAGCCTCCCAAAGTGCTGGGATTACAGGCGTGAGCCTCCACGCCTGGCTGTAAATTAGTATTAATACTACTGCAGTGTCATTTATGGCATGTATGTGTTCTAAAAAATGGGTTATCTAGGTATTTTTTTAAAGCTTGAAGCTTTAAAATAGTAATCTTATAATACAGTAATCATCAGTATTTGCAAATTTGCCTACTCACTAAAATTTATTTGTAACCCCCAAATCAGTTCCTGAGGTGCTTTCCTAGCTGTTGGCAGACATGCCCACGGCTGGGAGGAAAGCTGGGTCTCCTGGCACACACATTTCCAGCTGGAGTCTGAGAAGGCAACGCTCTGCCTTTTTTCCCAGTTCAACTATAAACCAGTGTACTTTTTGTGGTCTATTTAGTGCCACAGTTTTCACATTTTTGTGCTTTTTGTTGGTAATTTCACTGTTTTGAAATAATCCCCAAGCTTAGTGAAATGCTGTCTCGTGTTAATTGTGATGTATCTGACAGAGGAAACACATGTGTTAGAGAAGCCTGATTCAGGCAGGCATCAGTTACAGTGCTGCTGGCCCTGACTTCAACATTGATGAATCAACAGTATGTATCAAATAAGACGTCTTTAAACAGACACACACATAAAACAAGGTTACGTACGCATTGATCGATTAGAGAAAATGTTACCAGAGAGTTGCAGGAATCTAACTGTGTTTCCCCTGGGAGCCGCGGTTCAATATTTGCTAACTCAGTGTGCACAGTGACTTTATAGAACATAACTACTGTGGTTGGGTGCAGTGGCTCGTGCCTGTAATCCCAGCACTTTGGGAGGCCAAGACGGGCATGTTGCTTGAGGCCAGGAGTTTGAGACCAGCATGTGCAACCTGGCGAAACCGTCTCCACTAAAAATACAGAAATTAGCTGGGGATGGTGTTGTACGCCTGTAATCCTAGCTGTGTCAGGAGGCTGAGGCACAAGAATCACTTGAACCCGGGAGGCAGAGGTTACAGTGAGCTGAGATCGCACCACTGCACTCCAGCCTAGGTGACACAGTGAGACTCTTAAAAAAAAAAAAAAATATATATATATATATATATATACTACATCTCCCAAAATCTTGAAATCTTGAACTCTTGATATTAATGCCATAAAATTAATCATTTGTGACTTAACTTTGAATTTTTATAATTATTTCCAGCAGTTTACCCCATTGCATTTTAGTACTACTAGAAAGATAATCAAAAGTTTTTTAAAAGTTTATATTTGGTAATTTTGAATAATCTGCAACCTTTTTTCTGTTCATTTTAGATGGAAAACAGCCGAAAAATGGTTTCTTGATGCTTTGGAAAAAATTAAAGCAATTGGGAACGAGGTATTCTTTGTTGTGTCTGTAAATACACACATACGTACCACGGAGTGTTTACTGTTAAATGAGGAAAATCTCATTGCCTTCAAAGATGATAAGCTGATATTTTCATAACAAGCAGCTGTTAATGTTTGCATTGTCAGTTAACTGTTTTACCACATGGTAAGAAATGAGGTTTTTTTCCTAATTAAGAGGGCAAGTGTTGGGCCTTTGCTTCTTAAATGGGCTCTAGCTTTGAAATGGGAGCGGCATCAGAACAGATTGGATGATTATTTGAAGCTAGGAATAGTCGTTGGTTTGTGGAAACTATTGGGCACTGTAGCGTCTGATGTAACATTCCTTCTCGAACTTCAGAGAGCTTCTTTGACTGAAGGGCAAATAAACTATAGTGGCAGGTCCCACTTCTGAAAGGATAGGGATGGGATAGGTATTACTGAAATTCACACCTTTTGTTGCTGTTATTGCATACTGAGTGTGTATTTGGGCCTTTCCATTTTAAAATATTTGACTGCTTCTGCTGCATGAACGATGTACCCCATGAATTGGTGCTTATGAGTTAACCTAACAGTTATCAAGGAGGTGCATATACTGATATGACTTAAAAGTAGTAACAATTATAGATGCCATAAACTTGCATAGGTAAGAGATTTGCATGATGCTCTTCTGTTTCATCCATGCCTGTTTTGTTTCATTCTATTCTGATTTTCACTTCTCAGCTTCCTGCTGTTCCTGTTTGTGCACACCTGCCCACAGTTTTCTTCTCCCTTGGCTGTTAGCTCTCTCTGCTGTTACAGACACAGCTTTGCCTTCCTGCCTAGCGATCTGCCTGTCCCCATAGACACAGCTTTGTTCACTTTGGTCTCTCATGTCATCTGAACTTATAAACACTATTCCTGTGTTTGCACGTGCATGTATATAAAGCAGGTGCCTCTGCCGCATAGTCTCGGTTAGTTCTGGATAATCCAAGTGTTTTGTTAATAGGGGATTGCCACTTGCCACCTTGTCAGTTTTCAGATGGGCTTAGCAGCATCAGCATCGCCTAGAAGCCTGCCAGAGTGCAGAATCTCACACCAACTGAATCAAAATCTGCAGTTTTAGCAAGATCCCCAGGGGATTATCATGCACAGAAAAGTTTGAGAAGCACTTTCCTAAACCATACTTTAGGTTCAACTGAACCTGTATTCTTTGATGATTAAGAGGCAGTAAATTTAGAGTCTTACAGAAATTTAATGGTTTTAAGTATGAAAGCACAATACTATTGAAATGTCAAAATGCCCATTAAAAAGCTATACGAAGAGGGGGAAAATATTGACTTTATTAGAAACTGCGGCAAATGTTAAAATAAAGAGAAATAGTCATGCCTAAGAGTCATTAAATGATTTGTTTTTCATTCACATGGGCTGTGCCTCCTAGAACTGGTCTCAATAGAGATAGAGAATCTGTGGCTCAGGTCTGTTCATTCATTTAGTTGACATATATTTAATGAGCCATAGGCTCTGAGCTAGGTGTTGGGATGCAACGGGCAATGAGTTTACTATTGCCTGACCTCAGATCAACTGGGGAATGTAAATAGGTAAATTGGTGGTGAAATACGGTACAATTGAGGAACTAAAGGTGCCCACAGAGAAAGGCAGTTCACCCAGAAATGAGCCTTTTGCATACCCCTCAGTCCTGAAAGTCATCACACATTAGCCAGGCAAAAATTAGGGCAAGGGTATTTCAGTATTTGCAAAAATTGGAGCTAATTCAGTATGACTTGGATTTTGAGTTCACAGAGAATGTTAAGGAGTGGGTCAAGAGGGTTAAGTGTGGGTCACTAAGGGCCCAGAATGAAAGAGTTTGTACCTTATCCTGAGGAGAATGGGAATACAGAAGGGATTTAAGAAGGAAACAATCTGGTCAGACTTTTATGATTGGGGCCCAGATTTGACTCTGTGAATGAGGAAGGTGAGGATTACATAGGTTGGAGTTATGCCTAGCAATTAGAAGGAACCAGGCCTGGTGTGCTTCGTGGAAGGGTCAGAGGGGATGGGGGTACCATTCACTGACTGGAGGGGCACTCAGCAGCAGTTAGGTCAGGGGCTGGGATGGCCAGGCAGAGACGGGTGTGGTGTGTAGCACACTGAACTTAAAGTGCTTGTAACATTTCCAAGTGGAAGTATTTAGCAGGCAGATGGATAGAGAGGTCTGGTGTTTGAGGGAAAGCTCTGAGCTGCAGATATTCATTTGAACTCCAGCAGGGACAGGCTCTGGGATCAACTTGTCCTAATGATAACAGAGTCCTCAGAAGTCTCCTAGTAGGGAAGAAAGGGAGATAGATAAGCCAGCAGTTACCCTGGCCTTGTGGTGTGCTGGAGGCACACACTGGGAGAGAGCCCAGCTTGCAAGGCGTGAAATAATTCAGTGCAAACAAATCAGGCTGAACCGTGACATATATAACTCGTGGGCTTGATGTTGCTATGTTTTAGGTAACAGTTGACAAATGGGAACCTTTGTTGAACAACTTGGGGCATGTCTGCAGAAAACTTAAGTAAGTGAAGTAGAGCATTTTCAGAAATATACTTTGTGACTCAAAGTTTACTTAATTTTGAATACTTCGTCATATTTTTATTTCATGAGATCCACCAGCTTTCTTGTACTTGGCTGCTCAGATATAATTAGCATCAAAATCAGTTTTTATTATTTATCTCTGTGGTGTAATTTTATTTTAGAAACATTGAGATTTTTACTTTTTTATATGAAAATTTAGTGTTCAAAATTAATTCAGAAGAATTAGGACAGTAAGATATAATTAAAATCCTATCTATATTCTAACTGTTTTCTGCTAGAGGTTTTGTGGTGTGATAAACAGGCAACAGTTGAAAAATGGGTTTTTTGGTTAAATAAGTCTGGGCAATTTTAGGTTACTCAAGACTTAACAAGTGTTTCTGTTGCAGGATTTCTTTGAGTCTTTACTGTGTATTACAAGCTTATGGCATTTTCCAAAGTTTAATTGAGGATAAAACATTTTTTTCACAAAAGACTTTACAAGTCAAGTACTCCAGAGAACTTTGGGGAGCACTTTTCTAAGTAAATCTTTTGAACCTTAAAGCAATACACCTTGGCTGCTTTTATTTACCCCTGATATGGGACACTGTCACCATAAGAGGGGGGTGTGTGGGAAGGACACAGCCAGGGACTGGGGTTCTGGTTGCAGTGTCCCGCTAGACATCAAAAGGAATACAGCAGACATCCCTGCAGGAGTGCCCTTGGCCGGAGGAGGGAGCAGGCCTGGAAGATGCATTTAGAGGGCATATTGAGATGCGTGAGAGTAGGTGTGGAGGACGTTCAGCAGTCTAGACTGCTATTGTCATCGAGATAGTGTTTCTTGGGTGTTGATATGAATGAACTCATCTTAGACTTAGGGATTTAGTGCTTTGACTGTGGCCAGTGATTGTGTTCTCCCCCACAGAAAGTATGCCGAGGCCTTGGATTACCACCGCCAGGCACTGGTGTTGATTCCTCAGAACGCATCCACTTACTCTGCTATTGGATATATCCACAGTCTGATGGGCAACTTTGAAAATGCTGTGGACTACTTCCACACAGTATGTCTTTTCTTTGTACCTAATTTTAAATCTGGTTGACACTGACCACTTCCTTTTTTGAAATATTTTTTCTAGGTAATATTTACTTACTATTTTAATAATCTTTAGGCAACCTTACATTTTATTCTTTTCTTTGCAGAGCAAAGCATGTCGGTGTTGTACAGTACTCATCAAATTAGAAACAAACATAAGCCCTGTCCTCAGGGTTTGCAGGGAAGTGCGCAGGTGCCCAGCGGCACTCGCCAGTGATCTGAGTGCTGAGCACAGCGTCATCTGTCCACGTAGGCCCTTTGGGAACTCCCAGTCTTTCTGTTGATGACTTTTACAATTAATCCGCTTAGATCACTTTAGTAGATGAACAAAACAGTCTGTGCAGTCATCACAAGGAAAGAACCTTTCCTTAATCCATGTACCAGATTCCATCAAATTTAAGACACCATGAGTAAGCAGGATGACCATAAAGAAAAAAGTCCTGCCAATTAAACTTTACATAATTTTTTCTTGTCACTTAATTTTTTTGTATTTAGAGAAAATATTCTTGAACATATTTAGGCAGATTTGTATTACTCTAGTACATACCTAGAAATGTACATGTAAGTGAAATAAATGGTTGCAGTATTCAACCCAGAGGGCCAGTATCTGTGCTTTCCCAAAATAGTGCCCTGATGCTAGCACACATACCCAGTTCCTAACTCTGGGTTTCCTCCCAGCCACAGACACCTGCTTTCCAACTCTCTCTCTCTCATCCCTCAGTCTGCTGAAGTGTCAATGGAGGATTTTTAGAAAACCACAATCCCCGTATCTGTTTAAGTGTTCCTCACATGGTTTGTGATCTAGTCTGTGCTGCCAACATAACCACCAAGTCCGTGCTGCTCAGGCAGGTTTTACCTACGTCACAGCGGTGGCTGGTTGATGGCAGTAATAGGAAACCACAGGTAAAAGGGAAGAAGTGTTCGAATTTGAGAAAATGTGGGTCTTAGAATCAGTGAACTAATGCTATTTGGAAAAAGAGATAAAATATGAGAAAATGTATCAAAGATAAACTCATGAGCGGTTTGTAACTGATTTTCAGGAGTTCATTAGAGATTTTGAGGTTAGATGAAGTCGTGAAGGTACCATGATGGTCACCAGAGCACTGAGCTCGTCAGAAGTTTGGACTAAGCACATTTTCTAGTCCTGTATAATCTTTTAAATATGTATATTTGAGTGTTCTATAGTTTACCTTTCTTCTGAGATCTGATTAATACAGAAGGCTCGGCTGGGCACGTTGGCTCACGCCTGTAATACCAGCACTTTGGGAGGCTGAGGCGGGCAGATCACGAGGTCAAGAGATCAAGACCATCCTGACCAATATGGTGAAACCCCGTCTCTACTAAAAATACAAAAATCAGCTGGGCACGTGCCTGTAGTCCCAGCTACTAGCCCTGTGCCTCAGTCCCAGGCTGAGGCAGGAGACTTGCTTGAACCCAGGAGGCGGAGGTTGCAGTGAGCTGAGATCATGCCACTGCACTCCAGACTGGCGATAGAGTGAGACTGTGTCTGAAAACAAACAAACAAACAAACAAATACAGAGGCTCAGAGAACTCTGTATGGAGATAGAACTTTTTTTTTCTTTTGAGATAGAATTTTGCTTTGTTGCCCAGGCTAGAGTGCAGTGGTGCGATCTTGGCTCACTGCAGCCTCCACCTCCCAGCAATTTTCCTGCCTCAGCCTCCCAAGTAGCTGGAATTACAGGCGCCTGCCACCATGCCCAGGTAATTTTTGTATTTTTTATTAGAGACGGGGTTTCACCATGTTGGCCAGGCTGGTCTGGAACTCCTGACCCCAGGTGATCCACCCGCCTAGGCCTCCCAAAGTGCTGCGATTACAGGCATGAGCCACTGTGCCCAGTTGAGATAGAACTTTTTAAAAAATCTTTTTTGGTGCAGGCTTCCAGCATAAGAAAATAGAATAGTGTGATGAACCTCCATGACCCATAACCAGCTTCAACAGTCATTGGCTCATGGCCAGCCATCGGCTCATGTAGTTCTGTCCCCACTAACAGTGCCACTTCCCCCACCCTGGATGCCCTGGAATATTTTGAAATGAATCAGTGTGGTAATATTTCTAAACAAAAGATAAGGAAATACATTTTCTTTTAATAACCATGCTGAATCTTTTATGGCAGGCCCTTGGTCTTAGGCGAGATGATACATTTTCTGTTACAATGCTTGGTCATTGCATCGAAATGTACATTGGTGATTCCGAAGCTTATATCGGTAAGATGATCATTATTCTTATTGGTATTGTACTCCATTTTTTAGGTTGTCATATGTCTCTGTTTATGTTCCTCATATTCTCATCTGAGGTTCCAAGTTTATCTTTCTAACCATTTATGCTGCATTAAAAACAAGAAACTCCATTTATTTTATTGGAACAATGCTGTGGGGAGTTAGTGACTCACTGAGGATGCATTCAGTTTAAAGTTGAATACTTGCTTGTGGAAAATACCGCTACAGAGTAAGTGTAAAGCACTTTGATAGAAGGATCCGTCTGTTTCTATAATGGAAAAAGAAATCTTAGCAACATTTTTCTAATACACAATCGAAAGGGGCTCTGTCATTATTTTAAATGCAGGGTATAACAATATAAATCTTTACATTTCAATGGAATGTTGAGATGCCATACATTTCCATAACAGTGAATAAGTAATAGTATAAGTTTGGATGGAATTGCTGTACTTGGGCACTCGTTTAGTTGTAAACATTACATGATAAGGAGGATGTGGTGAGGTTAAATCTTGAGATCTAGGATAGGAAAGTCGCAAGCCTGCTAACTCCCATTCCTACTAAAGTAATTTCTTTCTTTCTTTTTTTTTTTGAGATGGAGTTTCACTCTGTTGCCCAGGCTGGGGTGCAATGGCACGATCTTGGCTCACCACAACCCCTGCCTCCCGGATTTAAGCCATTCTCCCACCTCAGCCTCCCGAGTAGCTGGGATTACAGGCATGTGCCACCACGCCTAGCTAATTTTGTATTTTTAGTAGAGACTGGTCTTCTCCGTGTTCAGGCCAGATTGGTCTTGAACTCCTGACCTCAGGTGATCCGCCTGCCTCAGCCTCTCAAAGTGTTGGGATAACAGGCATGAGCCACTGTGCCCGGCCCCTACTAAAGTAATTTCTGATGTAATTTCCCCAAAAGTCAAAAAGGTCAGGTAATGTGATAGAAAACAGAGCAGAGCCTTAGATTTTGAGAAGGACCTGTCTGCTTATGTGTCTTGGGGTTCCCTGAGGGAAACAGAGGTTTCTCCTAAAACGGGGTCTGTGGTGCCCTCTGGTTTTCCCAAGGAGCCCGAGGCTGTCAGAAATTACCTTGGGTCCTTTCATGTGGGCATCCAGAGTGGCAAGAAGACAGACTGGAGAAATAATCCAGTCAACTGAGAAGAACAACAAAAAATGAGTAATACCCATTGTAAAGTAGGATAAACTGAAGCACATCACAGTTTAAACATGCATGTTCACATAGCATTAAGCTCCACAGCTCACTCTCTTAACCATCCTGTAATTGTGCCTGCTCTATGCCCAGTCACTGATACACTTGTGTGGTAGCTCATGGCACACTTAGCAAACAGCTTCCCTCTCCCCTTAGAACCTGGGTTTCACTTCTGGCTCTACAGCAGTATAAACAATTTTTCTCTGAGTGTGTAGGGTTCTATCCTATATGTCTCACGTTTTATTAATATTACTGAATGTTATAGGGGGCTGTGATGTCTTTAATCCTTAGAAATATTAAACAATCTGTAAATAAAGGAATGTATGAGGTTAAACAGTATTCAAATATCTATATGCTTTAAAACATTCAGGCAATGTATTGAGAAACACACCTAATAAACTGTAGTGAATCTACGCTGGATGAAAATTTAGAGACTATCTCTTCAAAAGAAGCTATCTAGGCCGGGCGTGGTGGCTCACGCCTGTAATCCCAGCACTTTGGGAGGCCAAGGCAGGCAGAGGTCAGGAGGTCAAGACCCACCTGGCCAACATGGTGAAACCCTGCCCCTACTAAAAAAAGAAAAACAAAAAACAAAACTAGCCAGGCATAGTGGCACACGTGTGTAGTCTCAGCTACTCGGGAGGCTGAGGCAGGAGAATCACTTGAACCCGGGAGGCAGAGGTTGCAGTGAGCCAAGATTGCGCCACTGTACTCCAGCCTGGGTGACAGAGCCCATCTCAAAAAGAAAAAAAAGCTATATATTGGTAGTTATGCATATTCTTATATATATTAACGGTATTTTACATGCTTATAACCATAAAAATAATTGAAAAGTGTCAAAATTATATGCCTTATACATTTCTGTGGGCTTGAAAATGATACAATATAGGTTGTTTAAAGCAGTCACTAAAATGTATAAATTTCTAGATAATCACTAAAGAAGAAAGTTCATACCAAAAGTAGTAATACTAGGAATAAAAGAGGGCTCAACACTGCCTTTGGGAGAGGAAGGGTCCAGAGTGGTATGTTTTTAAAGTCCTCCTCCAGCCTGCCATGAAACATAGCTGGATTTTTCTCCTTGTCCTGTGTAACCTCCCTTAATTTATCATAGTTTACTGCCTTAGTTACTCTCTCCTTCCTCCAAGGAGAACCTCAAGAAATTTAGGTAACACCAGAGTGTGGCCCCAGCCAGTTGCCCTCAGTTACCAAGGAGCAATTAGGTAGGAAATGACCACTGAAAAACTGAAAACAAGAAAAGCACTTGGGTCCCTCATCCAAACTGGGCAGTGGTGGCCAGGCACTTCCACATGGAAATCTTTCACTTCACCAGAGTGTCCCCAGCCAGAGACCCTCAGTTCTCTGTGCTTAGGTGCTATCCACTGAGGGTCCCGAGTTGGAAAAGGGAAATAGAGAGGCGGGGAGTTCCCCTGTATAGAGCGGAGGGATCCCCACATGGCGATAGCTCCAGCTCATGCCCACAAATGAAGGCTCTCTAGAGAGGA
The DNA here is from genome assembly GCF_009764315.1 of Trachypithecus francoisi. Taxonomy (NCBI): domain Eukaryota; kingdom Metazoa; phylum Chordata; class Mammalia; order Primates; family Cercopithecidae; genus Trachypithecus; species Trachypithecus francoisi. Next base: position 1,368,477 of record NW_022681463.1, on the reverse strand, counting down.
AAAAGGGAAAAAGAGAAGAAAAATAAATCCCAAAATTTGGGCTTACGGCCTGACTGGCTCACCAAAATATGTTACTGGTGTGGAAGGTCTTCACTACAAGTCGTCCAGGTTCTTGGCATGGTGAAAAAAGATTGAACAAAACACACAAAGCAGTGGAAGACGAAAGCATAGGTGTATTGAAGTGAAAGTACACGCCACACAGTGGGAGCCGGTTTGAGCAAGTAGCTGATGAGCCCCAGTTGGGGTTTAAGTACCCTTAGGGGTTTCCTGTTGGTTACACCCTATGCAAATGAAGGATTGGTCTGTGGCTAATCAGAGGCTGAAGTGAAGTTACACCCTATGCAAATGAAGACTGTGACCAATCAGAGGCTGAAGTGAAGGCGCCCTGTCTTTAGACCCTATTCTGCCTCAGTTAAGAAGCAAAGGCGCTCAACATCATTACCTATCAGGGAAATGAAATTAAAACCATAGTGATGGTGTGTGCCTCTAGTGCCAGCTACTCGGGGCTGAGGCTGGAGGATTACTGGAGCCCAGGAGATCAAAGCTACAGCGATCACACCACTGCACTCCAGCCTGAGCAACACAGTGAAAATCCTGTCTCAAAAAAGTAATATAAATAAAACCACAGTGAGAAACCAGTACACACCCACCAGAATGGCTAAAAGTACAGTATGTGGTGTTGGTGTGATGTGGAGCAACTGGAACTCTCATAGATTGACTACTAGTGGGTTATAAAAGGGTAAAGTCTTTTTGGGAAACTGCTTAACATCATAGTAAAGTTAAGCCTATTATATCAGTTCTCTGTTGCTGCCTAACCACTCCAAAAACCTTAACCAACAATGTATTATTTTTACAATTCTGTGGGTTGAGTGACCCATTTGCGGGTCTTCTCTAGGTTTACTCATGCGGCTGTGGTTAGCAGATACTTGACTGGGTAGATGGTCTAAAATGGTATCATTTTCCAGTAGGGAGCTCAGCTTGGGTGCTAAGTCTCTCTCTCTGGGGCTTTCATCTTAGGTTTCTTTGTAGCACAATGTTCTCAGGGTTCTAAAGGACAAGAACCGAAGTTCAGGACCTCTTGAAAATTCAGAGTTGCACAACGTTCTGTTCCATCAGCACAAGTCTCATAAGCTCAGAGTCAATGTGGGAGGGGCTGTACCAGGGTGAGGGTGCGGGGAGGTGTGATTCATTGGGGTGGGTATGAGGGTGATGATTGACCACACTGATTCTGTGATGTAGCAGTTGTGCTCCCAGGTGTGAGCCCAACGGAAGCAAGTGCTTCTGTCCACTAAAGGTCACAAACAAGAGTATTCATAGCTTTATTCATAATAGCACCTAACTGGAAATGACTCGAACGTCCACCAGTAGGAGAGAGGAGAAATAAATTGTGGCATGTTCATACAGTGGAATACTATATTATTTGAAAGACTACTGAATCATTTAGAAACATGGATCAATTTCACAGATTTTTTAAAATGTTTAATTATTACTATTTTTTTTTTCTGAAAGGGAGTTTCAGTCGCCCAGGCTGGAGTGCAGTTGTGCAATCTCGGCTTACTGCAACCTCCGCCTTCTGGGTTCAAGCAATTCTCCTGCCTCAGCCTCCCGAGTAGCTAGGATTACAGGCGCATGCCACCCCACCTAGCTAAGGTTTTGTATTTTTAGTAGAGATGGGGTTTCACCACGTTGGCCAGGCTGGTCTCGAATTCCTGACCTCGGGTGATCCACCTGCCTCGGTCTCCCAGAGTGCCGGGATTACAGGCATGAGCCACCACGCCTGGCAAATTTCATAGATTTTTGACAAAAATATGAATATCTACTAATTACTTCCATTTATAAGATTAGTGTATTAGTCCATTCTCGCGTTACTATAAAGAAATACCTGAGCCTGGGTAATTTATAAGAAAAGAAATGTAATTGGCTCACAGTTCTGCAGGCTATCCAGGAAGCATGATGCTGGCATCTGCTTGGCTTCTGGGGAGGCCTCAGGAAACCTGAAATCATGGCAGAAGGCTAAGTGGGGAGCCACCACTTCACATATCCGGAACAGGAGTGATTGAGAAAGGGAGGAGGTGCTACACACTTTAAACAACCAGAACTGACTGTCACAAGAACAGCACCAAGAGGATGGCACTAAACCATTCAGGAGAAACCACCCCCATGATCCAGTCACCTCCCACCAGGCCCCACCTTCCAACATAGAGGATTACAATTCAACCTGAGATTTGGTGGGACACGGATCCAAACCATATCAATTAGTAATGAACAAAACTAATTGGTAGTGATAGAAAAGTCCGTACAGTGCTCATTTCAGGCTTGGGAAAGCTGGCAGTATTGACCAGGAGTGGACACAGGGTGGTCTTACGGAGCTGTGCGTGTTCTGTGCCCTTCTGGCGGTGGTCATGTGGGATGCATGTATGTAGCGTTCATTCAGTCATGTGCTTAAGGAGATTCACACTTGACTCTTGGTTTTAGCTCAGTTTTAAAAAACAAATGTAAGCTCTGGTTTCCTAGAGATGTTGGGTTGAAACCTCAGCTCTGCCCCTCTGCAGCCCTGTGGCAAGAAAGGAAGTCTGAGCCTTAGTTTCGTCATTTGTTCAAGGGAAATTCATAGGAAGCTAAATAAAGGCTGGAGAGTTGATAAGGAGTCAGAGGGACGTCTCCTTGACCTTGCAGAAGAGATTTACCATTCATGTCATTTTTATCTTTAGAAGGTTTGCATGTCATTATCTGCCAAACTACCTATTCCTGAAAGCTATTGGTTTGAACTGTGTAAAACTCATTTTATGTCAAATGATTGTAAATGATTGTACCTAATATATCTGTTCAGATCTGTTCCAATTTATATTACCCTTAAGGTTTTAATATATGGGAAATGAATTTTATTTCATCGTGGCTTCTGTGTGCATAAGATTGGTGACTATACCCAGTGGGCACCACAGTTCTTTTTTTTTTTTTTGCGACAGAATCTAGCTGTGTCAGCCAGGCTGGAGTGCAGTGGCACGATCTCAGCTCACTGCAAGCTCCGCCTCCCGGGTTTATGCCATTCTCCTGCCTCAGCCTCCCGAGTAGCTGGGATTCCAGGCACCTACCACCACGCCTGGCTAATTTTTTTGTATTTTTTTTAGTAGAGAGAGGGTTTCACCATGTTAGCCAGGATGGTCTTGATCTTCCTGCCCACCTCGGCCTCCCAGAGTGCTGGGATTACATGTGTGAGCCACCCCTCTCGGCCACACAATGCAGGTCTTATCTGGGGTAACAGCCGAGAAAAAAGTTGCCCACAGGCCTCATCCGTATTTAGGAGGCCTTGGAAATAGGGCAGCTGTTGAAACCCTGGAGCCGCAACTGCCTGTGCTTCTAAAAGTCTCCTGACACCTCCTTTGCAAATGGTGGAAAACAAATGAAAAAGAAGAAAAAGATTGGAATGTTGTTTTCCTTCTGCTCTCAACTTGTGCTCTTTTTTTTTTTTTTTTTTTTTTTTTTGAGACGGAGTCTCGCTCTGTCACCCAGGCTGGAGTGCAGTGGCCGGATCTCAGCTCACTGCAAGCTCCGCCTCCCGGGTTCACGCCATTCTCCTGCCTCAGCCTCCCAAGTAGCTGGGACTACAGGCGCCCGCCAACGCACCCGGCTAGTTTTTTGTATTTTTTAGTAGAGACGAGGTTTCACCATGTTAGCCAGGATGGTCTCGATCTCCTGACCTCGTGATCCGCCCGCCTCGGCCTCCCAAAGTGCTGGGATTACAGGCTTGAGCCACCGCGCCCGGCCTAACTTGTGCTCTTAAAAGTATAATTTGACTTAAATGATAGAGATGGTATATAATGATGGAAATGATAAATGATGGAGTTTTATATTTTATTCTAAATAGTATAATCTGAAATGATAGAGGTGGTGTTATATAACAATAGAAATGATAAATGATGGAATTTCTTATTTTATTCTAATTATAGTATTTCTTTTTAGGAGCAGACATTAAAGACAAATTAAAATGTTATGACTTTGATGTGCATACAATGAAGACACTAAAAAACATTATTTCACCTCCGTGGGATTTCAGGGAATTTGAAGTAGAAAAACAGACTGCAGAAGAAACGGGGCTTACGCCATTGGAAACCTCAAGGAAAACGCCAGATTCCAGACCTTCCTTGGAAGAAACCTTTGAAATTGAAATGAATGAAAGTGACATGATGTTAGAGACGTCTATGTCAGACCACAGCACGTGACTCTAGTCAGTGGTCCTGGTCCCGCTGTCCCAGTGTAGGTTAGTATTCTCTCACATCCTCTCCATGGCTTAAGAACGTCCCACTTCCTAACGTGACTCCAAACTGCATCTCTACATTTAGGAACAGAGACCCTCCTTAAGAGACTGGATCGCACACCTTTGCAACAGATGTGTTCTGATTCTCTGAACCTACAAAATAGTTATACATAGTGGAATAAAGAAGGTAAACCATCTGTTATGTCTTTTTTTAATTTTTCTTTTCCAATAAACTTTTATTTTGGACTAATTTTAGATGTACAGAAAAATGGCAGAGATAGTACAGAGAGCTTCTATGTGCCCCTCACCTAGTTTCCCCCATTGTTAACGTCTTACGTTATCATGGAATATTTGTCATGACTAAGAAACCAACATTGGTAGTTACCATTAACTAAAATCCAGCCTTTATTTGGATTTCACCAGTTTTTCCCTAATGTCTGCTTTCTGTCCCAGAGTCCCATCCAGGCGCACACTGCATTTAGTCATCCCGTCTCCTTTGCGGTCTCTCGCCTGTGACAGTTCCTCAGACTTCCCTTGTTTCTCATGACCCTGACAGTTCTGAGGAGTACTGGCCAGGCAGTCTGAAGAATGTCCCTCCATTGGAGTTGGTCTGATGTTTCTGAAGCACCTTTCTCATCACATCCTGCTGGGTGGTTGTAACCACCACACCACCTGTCCCAGGCAGTGCTGACCTTGGCCACCTGGTCACAGTGGTGTCTGCCAGCTTTCTCCACTGTCAAGTTCCTGTCTTTCCGTTTCCACACTCTGTGGGTTGAGGAGGTTTAAGCTCCAACCCCGGGAGAGAGCAGTATCTGTGCATGTTATTCTTCTTGAAGATTTGCTTCTTCTCTCCTGTTTATTCAGTCATTTATCAGTATGGACTCGTGTACCTACAGGCATGTCTTGGGGACATTGCAGTTTTGGTTCCAAATTGGCGAAATAAAGCAAATATCACAATAAAACAAGTTTCACAAATTGTTTGGTTTCCCAGTACATATAAAAGTTACGTTTATACTGTAGTCTATTAAGTACGTAATAGCATTACGTCCAAAAAACAGTGTACATACCTTAATTTAAAAATACTTTCAGAAATTCGAGACCAGCCTGGCCAACATGGCAAAACCCTTTTCTACTAAAATATAGAAATTAGCCGGGCGTGGTGGCACGTGCCTGTAATACCAGCTACTTGGGGGGCTGAGGCAGGAGAATCACCTGAATCCCAGAGGCAGAGGTTGCAGTGAGCTGGACAGCACACCCACCACTGCACTCCAGCCTGGGCAACAGAGTGAGACTCCATCTAAAAAAAAAAAAAAAAGAACACTTTATTGTTAAAAAAATGCCTTTAACATTTAAGCCTTTAGCAAGTTGTAGTCTTTTTGCTAATGGAGGGTCTTGCCTCCATGTGGATGGCTGATGATGATGGCTGCTGAAGGCTGGGGTGACTGGTAACTTCTTCAAATAAGACAGTGAAGTTTGCTGCATTGATTGACTCTTTGATGAAAGGTTTCTCTGTAGCATGTGATGCTGTTTGACAACGTATCACAGTAGAACGTCTTTCAAAACTGGAGTTAATCCTCTCAAACCCCGATGCTGCTTTATCAGCTAAATGTATGGAATCTTCTAAATCCTTTGTTGTTGTTTCAACAACGTTCACAGTATCTTCACCGGGAGTAGATTCCGTTTTAAGAAACTATTTTCTGTGCTTATCCATAGAGAGCAACTCCTCATCTATTAAAGTTTTATCATGAGATGGCAGCAATTCAGTCACATCTTTAGGCTCCCTTTTCAGATTTTATTTCTTTTTTATTTCTTTGTATATTTTTTGACACAGGGTCTCGTGTGTTGCCCAGGCTCATCTTGAACTCCTGGGTTCAAGCAGCCCCCTCACTTCAGCCTCCCAAGTAGCTGGGATTACCGGCACACACCACCACGCCCAGCTTCACTTCTAATTTTAGTTATCTTGCTATTAGATCACCACATGCTGCAAGCAACTTCTTCCAAACTCCCATTTTGACCACTTCTCATGAATCACAAATGTTCTTAATGGCATTTAGAATGGTGAATCCTTTCCAGAAAGTTTTCTGTGTTCTTTGCCCAGATCCATCTGAGGAATCACTCTATGGCAGCTATAGCCTTACAAAACGTATTTCCTAAAAGATAAGACTTGAAATTCAAAATGACTCCTTGATCCGTGAGCTGCAGATGGATGTGTTAGCAGCATGCAAACAGCATTCGTCTTGTACATCTCCCACGGAGTTCATGGGTGACCAGGTGCATTGTCAGATTGTCAGTGAGCAGTGATACTTTGAAAGGAATCATTTTCTGAACAGTAGGTCTCAAGGGTAGGCTTAAAATAGTAAACCATACTGTAAACAGAGGTGCTGTCACCTAAACTTTTTCTATTTTTAAAGCACAGGCAGAATAGACTTAGCTCTCAGATTTTCTTCAGAATGTGAATGAGCATTGGCTTTAGTTTAAAGCCTCTAGCTGCATTAGTCCCTCACAAGTCAGCCTGTCCTTTGAAACAAGGCATCGACTCCTCTTCAGCTATGAAAGTCCTAGATGGCATCATATTCCAATATAAGGCTGTTTTGTCTGCATTGATCGTCTGCTGTTTAATGTGGCCATCTTCATTAATGATCTTTGCTAGACCATCTAGATGGCCTCTCCATCAGCAATTGCTGTTCCGTCTTGCACTTTTTATGTTGTGGAGATGGCTTCTGTCCTTAAACCTCATGAAAAATCTCTGCTAGTTTCTACCTATTCTTTTGCAGCTCCCTCGCCTCTCTCAGCCTTCATAGAATTGAAGAGACTTAGGGTCTTGCTCTGGATTAGGCTGGCTTACAGCAATGTTGTGTCTCGTTTGATCTTGTATCCAGATCACTCAAACCTTCTCCCTATCAGCAATAAGGCTATTTCACTTTCTTTTGTGTGTTTAATGGAGAAGCACTTTTAATTTCCTTCAATAACTTTTCCTTTGCATTCACAACTTGACCAACTGTTTGGTGCGAGAGGTCTTGCATTTGGCCGATTTTGGCTTTTGGTGTGCTTCCTCACTTTCCGGCCATTATTTCTTTAGGGGTTTTTTGTTGTTGTTGTTTGCCCTTTTTCTCACTTGTTGGGATTCCTAAATGCGTGTGTTGGTATTTCTGATGGTGTCCCATGGGTCCCATAGGTTCTGTTCTTGTGCTCCTCAGACTGGGTAAGTTCAACTGCCTTCTCTTCACCTTTGCTGATTCTGCCTGCTGAAGTCTGCTGCTGAATCCTTCCAGTGAATGCTTTAATCTCGGCTGCCGTGTTTTTCAGTTCCTGAGTTTCTATTTGGTTCCTTTTTATCGTTTCTGTCTCTGTTCACATTTTCTATTTGTTCATACATCACTCTCCTGGTTCCTTTAGTTTGTTTTCCAGGGTTTCTGCTAGCCCTGTGAGCATATTAATACAGTTGATGAACATCTTTGACTAGTAATTCTAATATCTGGGCTTCCTCAGGGACAGTTTCTGTCATATTCTTTTTTTCCCATAAGTCAGCCATATTTTCCATTTTATTTGTGTGCTTTGTAATTTTGTGTTGAGAACTGTACAGTTTGAATATGACACTGCAGTAGCTCTGGAAATCACAGTATCCCTTTCCTCAAGGATTGCTTCTGTTACATGTTGAGGGCTGCAGTTCATTTGTGTAGTGAATTTTCCAAGTTATTTTTGCAAAGTCTGTATTCCTGAGGTTCCTGGTCTTTTTATTGTCTCTGGTCAGCCTGTAACCTGACAGAGATTTCCTTAAGTGTCTGGATCTTTTCTTTTTTTTGACATGGGGTCTCTGTCACCTAGGCTACAGTGCAGCGGCATGATCATAGCTCACCACAGCCTCTAACTCCTTGGCTCAAGGGGTCCTCTCGCCTCAGCCTCACCATGCCCGGCTAATTTATTTATTTTTATTTTTGTAGAGACGCAGTCTCACTATGTTACCTAGGGTGGTCTTGAACTCAGGGGCTCTAATGATCCTCTCGCCTCAGCCTCCCAAAGTGCTGGGATTACAGGCATGAGTAACCACGGCTGGCCCAATATCTGGATCTTTTTTTTGAGACGGAGTCTCGCTCTGTCGCCCAGGCTGGAGTGCAGTGGCCGGATCTCAGCTCACTGCAAGCTCCGCCTCCCGGGTTGACGCCATTCTCTCGCCTCAGCCTCCCGAGTAGCTGGGACTACAGGCGCCGCCACCTCGCCTGGCTAGTTTTTGTATTTTTTTTAGTAGAGACGGGGTTTCACCGTGTTCGCCAGGATGGTCTCGATCTCCTGACCTTGTGATCCGCCCGTCTCGGCCTCCCGAAGTGCTGGGATTACAGGCTTGAGCCACTGCGCCCGGCCAGTTTTTTGTATTTTCTAGTAGAGACGGGGTTGGTTTCACTGTGTTAGCCAGGATGGTCTCGATCTCCTGACCTCGTCTTTTTTTTCTTTTTTTAAAGTGTATATCTCTAAATTTTCTGACAGATGGTATTAGGGAAATTGCTGCAGCCTGAGGGGTCGAGACAAAGGCACGCATCTACGTTAGTCCCTCAGGGCACCATTATATGACCAAAATTCACAGGGTCCTTGCTGAGGACAGGCTGCAGCAGGTACATAGGCTGTCCATCCACACCACCCTCTGAACCAAAAAGCTGCAGCCTCTGCATCATCAAGCCTTCCCCGGGTTGCAGTAAGCATCTGATGAGGTGACAGAGTTAGAAAACAGTTGATTCTGCTAATTTTTTGTCCAGCTTAATGGTGGTTTTGGCGGAAGAACCAACCAATTCAATCCCTGAAGCTGCCTGCCCTGCCATTTTCTATGACGTCACTGCTGTCTTTAAATATTAGTCATATTTAAAAAAAAAAACTATAGGCTGGGCATGGTGGCTCACGCCTGTAATCCCAGCACTTTGGGAGGCCGAGGCGGGCAGATCACGAGGTCAAGAGAGAGAGACCATCCTGGCTAACACGGTGAAACCCCATCTCTACTAAAGATACAAAAAATTAGCCAGGTGAGGTGGCGGGAGCCTGTAGTCCCAGCTACTCAGGAGGCTGAGGCAGGAGAATGGCGTGAACCTGGGAGGCGGAGCTTGCAGTGACCTGAGATTGCACCACTGCACTCCAGTCTGGGGGACAGAGCGAGACTGTCTCAAAAAAGAAAAAAAAAACTTTAGCTAAATAATAGTCATATAAAATTGTTGGCCGGGCGCGGTGGCTCAAGCCTGTAATCCCAGCACTTTGGGAGGCCGAGACGGGCGGATTACGAGGTCAGGAGATCGAGACCATCCTGGCTAACACTGTGAAACCCCGTCTCTACTAAAAAAATACAAAAAACTAGCCGGGCGAGGTGGCGGGCGCCTGTAGTCCCAGCTACTCGGGAGGCTGAGGCAGGAGAATGGCGTAAACCCAGGAGGCGGAGCTTGCAGTGAGCTGAGATCCGGCCACTGCACTCCAGCCTGGGCGACAGAGCGAGACTCCGCCTCAAAAATAAATAAATAAATAAATAAAATTGTTTGCACTACTTATCAAAATTCAGTTTAACTTTTGAAAGTCATAGTGTTTAAGATAATAAACAGCTATTAATACATTGGTGATGCTTTAAAAAGCTCAAAGAATCAAACAGCCATTGGTGCTGTTATCATTGTGTTCTATAAAATAAATGTGGTTCACTGTTCTTTGTAATTTCTACCTCCTGGTATGTGTAAGGTAAAGAATTTGAATTTTACCTATTTTCTCACATACTAATTTGGTGACGTATCCTTTTAACTATTGGTAAATGTTATAGGCTCTCTTGGCCTGTTTTTTACTCCATTGTTTTAACACCTTTTGCAGTTTTCTCACATAAGATTGAAAACTGAATCTATGTGAAATAAGCAGGTATCTGTCAGTAATGATATTTAAAATATGTCGCAGCTGGACTCCCTGTTTTATAGGAGCATCTGAGATCAGCCATGGCGGAACAGATGGAAACGCCCCATTTGTCGGGGTCGAGAAGGAAACGTTCTTACATAGTTTTACACATTTGGCTGGTGGTTGATTTTGTGAAAAGATATGTTAAAATTTGGGTTTTTTTTTTTTGAGACGGACTCTCACTGTGTTGCCCTGGTTATAGTGCAGTGGCATGATATCAGCTCACTGCAACCTCCACCTCTTGGACTCAAGCAGTTCTCCTGTTTCAGCCTCCTAAGTAGCTGGGATTGTAGGCTCCTGCCACCACACCCAGCTAATCTTTGTATTTTTAGTACAGACGGGGTTTCACCATATTGGCCAGGCTGATCTCAAACTCCTGACCTGAAGTGATGCACCTGCCTCAGCTTCTGAAAGTGCTGGGATCACAGGCCTGAGCCACAGTGCACGGCTTGAAAAGATATGTTTAAACATTTTATTTTAAAAAGGTGATACAAGACAATTTTATTAAATCTCTAATCTTTAAACTTTTTTTTTTTTTTTTGAGGCAGAGTCTTGCTCTGTCGCCCAGGCTGGAGTGCAGTGGCCGGAACTCAGCTCACTGCAAGCTCCGCCTCCCGGTTCCCGCCATTCTCCTGCCTCAGCCTCCGGAGTAGCTGGGACTACAGGCGTCCGCCACCTCGCCCGGCTAGTTTTTTGTATTTTTTAGTAGAGACGGGGTTTCACCGTGTTAGCCAGGATGGTCTCGATCTCCTGACCTCGTGATCCGCCCGTCTCGGCCTCCCAAAGTGCTGGGATTACAGGCTTGAGCCACCGCACCCCGCCTAAACTTTTTTTTTTTTTTAAACCTCTTCACTGAGATTAGCAAAAGAACCTTGATATGACTCCTAGGTGATAACTGTACAGCAAACAACACCCCCACTCTTTTCGTCATTCTAATAAAGAGAGAGGATTATATGCTTCATTGGTTTAAGGTCCTTTATTGAAACGCTCCTACTCCTAATGTCAGAGGACACGTTACTCTACTTCATTAAAAAAAAAACAAACTTGTATAGTTACTACAAAGCATCTACTCACAGCATCATTAACAAATTAGGCATTATACAGAAGTGAATTTTCCAGGCAACTGAACTGCCTTAAACACAAAACTTTTTATCTTAACCTTTCTAAAGTGTATTCCCTGTATTTCTACCTTCTGAAGCAGAACGTGATAGCGTTCATTTCTTGAGGATCCCCAGGTGTTAACTCCAGTAAATCTTTTAAGGAGAGCTTTGTTCCCCTTCATACAGTTGAGGGTCTAGCACTGTTGTATGGTGCTTTGAAGACCAGCATTCAGACCCCATCCTGTCTCCAGTCATCACAGTGAAAGTCAGATATTGTGCTGGAAGTTAATGCAGTAATACCCTTAGAGACCATGAGTTACCCCATGCTAAATTAGACTCAAACTAATGTGTTTTCGTGTTTTCATTTTTAAATGGCTTTTCTGTCTCTCTGTCAGGCATCATGTATGCCTCCCCTGTCTTGAGTTAGGGCTAGAAAATCAAGTGACTGAACTTAAATTATTTTTAAAACAACTAAAATGAAAGTATTAATGAAGTGCTGAGTTTTTACATTTATTTTTCCTGCCAGAGAAAAAAAAAGAGAAAAAACCATTTAGTTTTCTCACTGATCACTGTTAGGATTTTTTTGGTTTCTGTAAGTGAATGTCCGGTAGGTGAGCCATTACTCTGTTGACAGTGCTTTACGACACAAAATGCAAAGTGTTCAGACACTTGACTAAGCTGTAATTCAGATTAGCAGCAGTGTTAACACCAGTGTTTAGGCCTCTTGAGAGTAAAAATAATGTGTGATCGTACTGCCAAGTATTTGTGTTTAGGCCTCTTGAGAGTAAAAATAATGTGTCATCGTACTGCCAAGTATTGTTCCTGTTACTACCCAGTTCTTCAGTATCTCATGACAAGTTTATCCTAAAAAGGTGTCCTTCTCGCTAACTACAGTGGCCATGTTATCCTTAAGGGAAATACTTGGAAGTGTTATGGTCACCAGCTTCTTCAAGTCACTGTCATCTACCAATGAGATAAGGGCTACCAAGTAAAATGTAGCCCAGGGCCACATTCACAGATGGAAGTGTTCATTTAAGCAAAAGTAAAGTTACATAGTATATAGCCCACATGAAGAAGGGTTTGGAGATTATTCTTACTGCTTTGCTTTGGCTGTAAAGTTCTGTACATGTATCAAACAGAACATTTCAACAGGCTGGCTAATGTGTAGGAAGCTAGATTTTCTTTATGATATAATCTGTCATGTAAAATCATTAACTATTTTACAAGTGTATTTCATTCACTGTATCTTAAAATTCATGTAAGATTTTATTTAAAGATAATTTCATCAAACAGCTGAATTCTAAAATCCTTTTTTTCAAAATCATTTTTCAGAACTTTGCAATAACAGAAGTAATGAATCAGAAAAGTGTTAAAAAATTGACTTGGGGGGTGAAGAAACATTTGGACATTTTGCTAGCTAGGTTTACAAAATATACACATCCAGCAAACGTTGAGTCCCTTTAGGTATACAGTGCAGTGAAGGGAGAAGTGGAAATACAGTTCTGGGGAAGGTCAAATGAAGGCTCCCTCACCTTGGCTGAGGCCAACCTGGCTTCAGCCGAGAACAGGTCTTTGCAGTGGTGAAGGCAAAACACGAACACAAGAAATACCCTAAGTTACTGTACCTGGTTGTGCCTGGTGAGAGGCAGGACCAGCTCTTTTTTCTCCATTTGGTAATTTTAGGAAATTTGGCAGAGTTGATAAAGAAATCCCCTGGTGCAAGATTGCTTCATTAAGAATATGTTACAGATGGCAGATGTGAAGTTCAACAGTCCTTTTTATTATCCCAGCCTAGTAACATGACTAGAGGTAAAATTAAATATTGAGTTAGATTGTTTAATATTTTAAAACTAGAGGGAAGACATACAAATAGATTGAGAGCAGTTTCTTTCTAATCAGAATATATCTCCTATATTTTAAACACTGCAGGAACAGTCAAACATTTGAAATAAATGGTTTCAACATTCTGCCCTTCACTATATGGTAAAATATTTTATCTGGCAACCACATTTATCTACTTTTAATCATACACATCATCAGAGCTTTTCATCAGCCTAGTCTTCCTACTCACTGAGTCTGGTCGAGGCACTTTTACCACGGCCATATTTTTGCTAAGATCCCTGCAGACTGTGAACTATGAAAACCAGCCCCTGGCCCCGCTTGTGGGTGCTGCACAGCCGCGTGTGAACTGCTCCTAGGAAGCCACGTCTCTGGGCGGGGTGGCTCTCGGGCCTGTGGATCCGCCTAAAAGCTTTTCTGCCAGTGACGCCCTTGGTCTCTGGATGTGTTCAAACCTCAGTGATTTTATTCTCTGGTTTCCTGTGTGTGCTTGGGATTCTTGGGAGAAAGCGTGCTGCAGATAAAATATACAGCCTACATGAGGAAGAGAAGGGGAAAGTCATTTTAAAATAACTTCCATATAAGTTACTGTAATCAGAGTGCTGCTACCTGTGTGTTCATAAGAAAATATGTGCAAGGGCCCGGATCGGTGGCTCACGTCTGTAATCTCAGCACTTTGGGAGGCCGAGACCATCCTGGCCAACATGGCGAAACCCCGTCTCTACTTTAAAAATACAAAAAAAAAAGGCCGGGCGCGGTGGCTCAAGCCTGTAATCCCAGCACTTTGGGAGGCCGAGACGGACGGATCACGAGGTCAGGAAATCGAGACCATCCTGGCTAACACGGTGAAACCCCGTCTCTACTAAAAAACTACAGAAAACTAGCCGGGCGAGGTGGCGGGCGCCTGTAGTCCCAGCTACTCGGGAGGCTGAGGCAGAAGGGCGTGAACCCGGGAGGCGGAGCTTGCAGTGAGCTGAGATCCGGCCACTGCACTCCAGCCTGGGCGACAGAGCGAGACTCTGTCTCAAAAAAAAACAAAACAAAACAAAAAACAAAAAAAAGTTACCCAGGTGTGGTGGCGCGTGCCTGTAGGTCCCAGCTACTCAGGAGGCTGAAGCGGGAGACTCGCTTGAACCCGGGAGGCGGAGATGCCCTGAGCCGAGATCGCGCCACTGCACTCGTCTGGGCGACAGAGTGAGACTGTCTCCAAGAAAAACACCAAAAGACAAAAAAAAAAACGTTCAAATGCCAACCCAGCTCTGATGGCGTCCGGCCGCAGAGAGCCTGGGGGCGGGGGATAAAAACGGTGCTGGGCTGGGAAGGCGGTTTGCCGCGATCTCCTCTCACCACGACCAGACCAAAGCCGCCGGCGCTCCGCTTCCGGGACCGCCCTAAACCTCGACCGCCGCTCCCTGAGGGTCCGCCCGGCCCCGCAGAGAGCCAGGCTGTGTGGCCGGAGGTCACGACCCCGATCCCAACCCGTCCCGCAGCGTCCTGGCCCCTTCGTGGGCGGCCCAGAGCATCGCAGCCCGAGGAGGGGCGGGGCGGGGGCGGTCGAGCTCTCGCGAGGTTTTGTCGAGGGGTGACAGTTGCGGCTCGGCGGAGAGTGCGGGATGCGCTCGGAAAAAGAGGGGGCCGGAGGCCCTAGGGCGGCCGTTGTCGCGCGGGGACCGTGCGGGAGGGAGAAGCTGTCGGCCCTAGAAGTGCAGTTCCACCGCGACTCGCCGCAGCGCGAAGCTGAGACTCAGCCAACCTCGTCCTCCGGTTGCGGGGGCGGCGCGGGCAAACCTCGCGAGGAGAAGAGGACGGCCCTGAGCAAGGTGGGGACGGGGACGGGGGCGGGGCGCGCAAACCTCGCGAGGAGAGGACGGTCCCGAGCGGAGGAGGAGGGGCAGAGCCGGGAGGGGGCGGGGGTCGGGGTCGGGGGTCGGGGGTCGGGAAGGGGCGGGGGTCGGGGGTCGGGAGGGGTCGGGGGGTCGGGGGCGGGAGGGGGCGGGGGTCGGGGGCGGGAGGGGGCGGGGGTCGGGGGGGGAGGGGGCGCGGTCGGGCCGGGAGGGGGCGGGGTGGGCGGGGTCGGGGACGGGGGCGGGGGTCGGGGCCGGGAGGGGCGGGGTCGGGGTCGGGAGGGGCGGGGCCCGGAGCCCCCTGCGCGGTGTGCCGTACGCGGTCGCTCCGGAGCTCCATGTCCACGCCCCGCTGCGGTGGGAACGGCCGCGCGCTCCCCGCAGGTGGTCATCCGCCGCCTGCCCCCGGGCCTCACCAAGGAGCAGCTGGAGGAGCAGCTGCGCCCGCTGCCAGCGCACGACTACTTCGAGTTCTTCGCCGCCGACCTGAGGTGAGGCCCGCCCCGAGGCGAGGAGGAGGAGGAGAGGGCGGAACCCAGAGCTCTGCGCCGCTGGCCGCCTTGTTGCGTTAAGTTCCTTACCGTGATTTCTCCTTTGTGGGAGTCGTGTGAACCTTTTGAATAAATTACATTTCAGTAAAACGTGTAAGTCCTTTCAAAGAAAAATAGCAGCAACAAGGAAACGCAGATGTGGTTTGCATTAGAAATGCGGATGATTTTCAGGTGGCTAACGCTTAGGAAAACGGGTGCCTTTGAAAGGACCAGCGTTGCCCGCCCGGCGCCTCCCGGGCGTCCCTGCCAGGACGCGGACTGGGCGCTGCGGGGCGGGAGGGCGCCGGGTCTTCCTGTAGCCTCCACGCCGGTGCCGCAGCCAGTGCGGCTGTAAATACCGGAGAGGGTCCCCGGCGCCGCGCGTTCCCCTGGGAGTGCGCCCTGGCTTTGCCTTAGGGTTTCAGCCTCCGAGGACCGGTTTTGGGCAGCGCAGAAGGGACCTGAGTTCTGCCTCGTGAAGTTAACGTTTTGCGTTTGTTTTTGCTAAAGAATATCCAGGTTGTTACAATTAACTGAGATGATTTGGCACAAAAGTTTTATCTAAAGTGGTTTGTTGTGCCCAGAAAAGGAAAAAGAGGCTAAAATAATGGAGTATTGTATTTTTCACTAACCATTTTCACTGTTATCTCTTATTTCAGTCTTTATCCTCATCTCTACTCAAGAGCATACATTAATTTTAGGAATCCTGATGACATCCTTCTTTTTAGAGATCGTTTTGATGGATATATCTTCCTTGACAGCAAAGGTTGGATTATTGGTTTTTAAAAATCTATTATAATCTCTAGGTATACTAATGAAGTGTTGCTAGAATATCCGTGTTTTTATTATTATTTTTAGAGACAGGGTCTTGCTCTGTTGCCCAGGCTGGAGTGCAGCAGCCACAATCACGGCTCACTGCAGCCTCACACTCTGGCTGAAGAGATCCTCCAGCCTCCCAGGTAGCAGGGACCACAGGCGTGTGCCACCATGATCGACTGATTTAAAAAAAATTTTTGTAGAGACAGGGGTCTGTCTCACTGTGTTGCCCAGGCTGGTCTTGAACTCCTGGCTTCAAGTGATCCTCCCACCTCAGCCTCCCAGAGTGCTGGGATTACAGGTGTGAGCCACAGCATCTGGTCTGTTTGTGCGTTGTAATTAAAAAGTTCTCAGACTAAAGTAAGATGATAAATTTTGATTATGTTACTGTAATTATGTGGAGATATTAAAAATTGAAATTATTTAATTTTATTATTTAAACCAAAAAAATTCCAGAAATTCTGTGTAATAGTGACAGTCTATTTATGTATTATCAGAGAATGAAGGTTTTCATGAGTGAGTTTTTTGCATGAGAGAACTCTATCTTTTTGGGTTTTAAAACTAAATTATTTTACCTGTTTGATAGGAATTTTCCAAAATGTATACTGACTTCTATCTTCCTAAACAGCACCCTTCATGACTGTACCATTTATGATAATATCACCAGGAAGTCACTGAGTGCTGTTAAACAGCTTTGCCCGCGGAGACAGCAGTCTTTACCTCTAGTCTCAATAGTTCCCTTCCCAGTACTTCTAGGGTTCTGCTTTGATCTTTTCCCCTTCTCCTCTCCTGTCAGGCTGTCTGCTGTTGCGTTCCTGGCTGTCAAGTTTGTGTACCTTTCACAGGAAGTTGTTTTCTGCCCTCCCCTCCCCGGCCACCCTCTTCGCACTTCAAGCATTTTGACACTGATGAGTGTTTTCTTTTTCTCCACTGAGGGGTAATGACTAGAAAGATTGTTACAAAATAAGCATTAGCCACGCTAGTTCCTGTGACCAGAAGCAAATGTGATGCTTGAACTGACCTTTGTGTTCATTGCTTATTTATTCAGTAACTTACTCAGCTTCCCCTTTTCACTTAAAAAATGTTGATGGGCCGGGCACAGTGGCTCACGCCTGTAATCCCAGCACTTTAGGAGGCCAAAGGCGGGTGGATCACGAGATCAGGAGTTTGAGACCGGCCTGAGCAACAACGTGAAAAACCCCGTCTCTACTAAAAATTCAAAAATTAGCCAGGCATGGTGGCAGGCGCCTGTAGTCCCAGGTACTCAGAAGACTGAGACAGGAGAATTGCTTGAACCTGGGAGGCGGAGGTTGCAGTGAGCTGAGATCATGCCACTACCTCCCAGCCTGGGCGATGGAGTGAAAAACTACGTATGTGTATGTACGTATATATATGTGTGTGTGTATATGTAAAATATATGTAACATGGCCAGGTGTGATGGCTCACTCCTGTAATCCCAGCACTTTGGGAGGCTAAGGCGGGCAGATCGCTTGAGGTCTGGAGTTTGAGACCAGCCTGGCCAAGATGGTGAAACCCTGTCTCTACTAAAAATAAAAAAATTAGCCAGCCATCATTGTGTGTGCCTGTAATCTCAGCTATTTGGGAGACTGAGGTATGAGAATCACTTGAACCTGGGAGGCAGAGGTTGCAGTGAGCCAAGGTGTCACTACATTCTAGCCTTGGTGACAGAGCGATT
This sequence comes from Trachypithecus francoisi, assembly GCF_009764315.1. Lineage (NCBI taxonomy): Eukaryota > Metazoa > Chordata > Mammalia > Primates > Cercopithecidae > Trachypithecus > Trachypithecus francoisi. The sequence continues at coordinate 1,350,490 of NW_022681463.1, read as the reverse complement.
CTCTGTCTCCAAAAAAAGTCACAAAATTTATACCGTACTGTTTTCCACAGCAACTGTGCCATTTTACATTCCCACCAGTAGTGAGCAAGTCAGTCCTTATTTCCGGTTCAACTTTGTTGTTGTTTAGTTTTTTAAATAGAGACGGGGTCTCGCTAAGTTGCCCAGGCTGGTATCGAGGGATTTCCCCCACCTTGGCCTCCCAAAGTGCTGGGCTTACAGGCGTGAACCACCGCCCCGCCGTTGTTTTGATGGTCTCTGGCCTAAGCCTTTGCTTTTGATGTCATATGCAAAAACCCATTGCCAAATCCATTGCCATGGAGCTTTTTCCCCTGTGTTTTTTCCTAAGTGTTTTATGGTTTCAGGTCTTATATTTAGGTTTGATCCATTTCGAGTTACTTTTTGTATATGGTGTTAGGTAAGGGTCCAACTTCATTCTTCTCGCTATGGATATCCAGTTTTCCAGCACCAGCTGTTGAAAAGACTTTCTTTTCCCCATTGAATGGTCTGGGCACCCTTTTCAAAAATCAGGTGACCAAATATTACAAAGGTTTATTTCTGGGCTCTGTATTTTATTCCCTTGATAGATGTGTCTGTGTGGTGGTACCACACTGATTACTTTTAGCTTTGGAATCAGGGACTATGTCATCTGCCATTGAATGAGTATCCACTGTGTGCTAGGTCTTGTGGGTGGAGTGGTGACTTGGACATCATCCCTGCTGGTCCATTGCCCTACTGTCTCCCTGATTCTGACTTTATTCTGGATAGTGGAGGTTGGCACAAAAATGTCTCCCAGATAAAGGAGTTATAATTCAGTCACTGACAAGTCTAAAAATGACTCAGTGGGTTTAGTACCAAGGTAGCAGTGTTCCATTTGATGATTCAGCATATAGCAGGTTCTCTTAGTGAACATTTCTCTTTGTATATTCATTTTTCCCCCACATAGCAACAAAGTTAGTTTCTAATGGTTTCCATTCTCTACTTTTATCAGAAGCAGATTTCACCTGGAATATTCTATAAAGCCTTTGAAGCCTCAATTTTAGCCATGGTGTCTTCTAAGCAAAGTAATTTTCTTGAACTTAAATAACAAATTGATAGTTGAATTAACCTTTTAAAATAAAATGTAAAACGTAGTTAAGAAATCTGATTATTTAAAGGTATTCCAACAATACATTATTTGGGATGGGGCTGGGGAGGTCAGGTTTATTGAGGTGTAAGTTATATATGGTAAAAGTCACCCTTTTAAAGTGAACAATTGGATGAATTTTGAACAAATTCAGTTACACAACCACCACAACATGATGGATTGTTTTGTTTAATAAATAATTGTTCTTCCTACCATGAGTTCATCCTTGTTTTAGTCTGGAGTTTGCTATGTTAAGGTTGCAGGTGCTTGAAAGTGTAATTAAATTGTAGGTTTTTAAATTTTTTTTTTTAATCTCTTACTGGAAGGATGAATTATAGTTTAAATAGTAATAATACATTGTCATTGTTACACTTACTCTTTAAGTAAGCTAGGTCATTATTTTGCAAAATGAATGTAGTAGAATTTCAGAATGGCTTCTGGGACATGTTTCCTGTTAAAAGGCCTAGAATATCCTGCAGTGGTAGAGTTTGCTCCGTTCCAGAAGATAGCCAAAAAGAAGCTGAAAAAAAAAGATGCCAAGACTGGAAGCATCGAAGATGGTGAGCCCTTTCCAAGTGCTACATTATGAAGCTGCCAAATTAAGAACACTAAGCAAATGTAATTCTTCTGTAGATGGGAAAGATTATATTTATTTTCTTTCTGTTTTTTAATGTCTAGATCCAGAATATAAGAAGTTTTTAGAAACTTACTGTGTGGAGGAAGAGAAGAGCAGTGCCAACCCTGAGACCCTGCTGGGGGAGATGGAGGCAAAGACAAGAGAGCTCATTGGTCTGTTGTGCTCATTCTCTTTTCTTTATTGAGAGATTTACTCGTAGAGGATATACTTTTTTTTTTTTTCTTGATTGTGATAACAAGTTGAAACTTGTTACAGGCTTGGCAGAAATGTAGAGTAATTTCCAGTTTTGACAAAAGAATGGCAAGATGGCCGCATGGGAAAACATTTCTGGGCATTGGCTGATGGAGAGCACGTGATTTTTTTAGTTACGATCCTTTTAAGTTACGATGCTTCCGAATGAGCAGTGGAGAAGACACATGAATGGTATGTGCCTGACGGCGTCAGGGAAAGCGCGTGTGTCACAGAGTTGAAGTCAGTGGTCACAGACGGATGCCTCAGGAGCCCATAGGAATGAGATGTTTGGCTCGTGGTGAGGTCATCTTGCGGCTCTTCCACAGCAATGCCAGGCTCCCTGAGCCAAGCCAAGCCAACTTGTGGATAAGCCCAGCCAGAGCACAGAATCGAGTTTAAATCCAGCCTTCCACCCCATGCCCACAAGTCGTGTACTTTAGAAATAGTTCTCAGTAGCACTGACATGAAAATCAGGCAGACGGTTGTGGTTTAGTCCCAGACACACCTAGAAGTGTTTCTCCTCTCTGTGGATCTCCTTTCCTCAAAGCCCCTGTTCTTCACCCCTCACCTCTCCCACCCAGGCTGTGCCCTGCCCACCCATCAAGAGGAGTGTACTTTGGGAGGCCAAGGTGGGCGGATCACAAGGTCAGGAGTTCGAGATCAGGCTGGTCGACGTGGTGAAACCCCGTCTCTACTAAAGATACAAAAACTTAGCTGGGCATGGTGGCGGCGCCTGTAGTTCCAGCTACTCGGGAGGCTGAGGCAGGAGAATTGCTTGAATCTGGGAGGCGGAGGTTGCAGTGAGCTGAGATAGCACCACTGCACTCCAGCCTGGTGACAGAGTGAGACTCCGTCTCAAAAAACAAACAAAAGAAATTGATGTGTCGTGACAGCCACATTGTTTGTCTCCCACCACATAAACTCCCTCGTTTGGTTTCCCCAGTGGAACTACATTTTCATCTTCACGGTTGCAACACAGAAAAGAAAAGTTCAGGAATTTGTAAATGTTGATTGAATTAATAAGAAAGGTCAATGTTATTGAAATAGTCCACTCACTTTCTTCATTTGTCTAGTAATAAAGCTTTTTTTTTTTTTTTTGAGACGGGGCCTCACTGTGTTGCCCAGGCTGAAGTGCAATGGCACAATCTCGGCTCACTGCAACGTCTGCCTTCTGGGTTCAAGCAATTCTTCTGCCTCAGCCTCCTGAGTAGCTGGGATTACAGGCACCCGCCATCATGCCCGGCTCATTTTTATATTTTTGTGGAGACGGGGTTTCACCATGTTGGCCAGGCTGGTCTTAAACTCCTGACCTCAGATGATCTGCCTGCCTCAGCCTCCCAAAGTGCTAGGATTACAGGCGTGAGCCACCACGCCTGGCCGAAATGAAGCTTTTGATCACTAAAGTAAGCAAGATGTGCTGAGGCTGCATGCTGCCTGGGCACTGACTCTGGGCCTCAGCCTGGGGCGAAGTGGTAAACAGGTCTCACAAGGTCTCTGCCTGCCATCGGGATGACAGGTAGGAAGCAGGAGAGGGAACAGCCCAGCCAGGGCCCCTCAGTTTGTAATCAGTGCCACTGATGTGACAGTGGAATATGGGAGGGAAAGAGGTTGGGAGATGGTGGTGGAGCTGGAGCTGAGACTGGCTGCGGGAGGGAAAGAGGTCAGGAGATGAACTGAGACTGGCTGTGCTGAGCAGTGGAGGAAGGACGCACCAGGGGCAGGGCTGGCGGCTGTCACTTTTCACTACACGTGCAGATTGCAGGCTTGTGGGGTTGGCACACGTGGGTGAGGGCAGTGCGGTTGGAGGGTCGGGGCACTGTGCAAGATGTTTAGATTCATTCCAGGGCAACTGGAAGCCACTGGGGGAGTGGCATGGTCTGATTATTTGTCCCCATCACTCTGGTGGTGTCACATGGAATAGATTGTGGATGCCAGGAGATGCGCGTGTGTTTTGGAGATGGACTGGACAGGACTGACAGATGGATAGGGTGTGGGAGGTTAGGGAACAGGAAGAATTAAGACTCCAGGGTTTGGCTTGAACAGATGGGTGGATTGTGGCACCATTACACACAAGGGAAGACGAGGGTAGGACAGTATTGGGGGCAAAGTCGAGACCAGTGATGAATTTACATGAAGTTCCTTTTCAGCATGTTAGTGACTGTTACAGCTGAGTAACTAGCGAAAAATAATAGCATATGGGAACAGTAAATATTCAATGCTTTTATATTATTTTTAGCTTACCGTGGAATATGTATTTTGATTGAGGAAGGACATGAGAGACTTAGACATTAGAGACAATGCTAGTTTGAGCCTCATTCCTTGTTTCCTTTTCTTTCTTAGTTAAATTAAAAGGATAAAGTGAGTTGTTGTGAGATGGATTTTACTGGGGGGTGGTTTTTCTGTAAGTTTTAGGTCACAAGATGCGTCTTTCCTGCCAATTAGAGTCTATATGTTCTTCACTTAAGAACTTGATAAATTGAAGAAGAGCTAGAAGTAAATTAGATGTTAATTACAGGCCTCTCCTCCCTGCCCTCCCATTTCCATCTCACTTTGTTTTAAATGTCCCCTTGCATAGGATTGGTCACTTTAGGGCTGTTTTGAGACATACCTTTTTGGGGCAGACACGTGGCTCCTGCTGGGGTGGGGAGAGGGGGGCGTGTCCTGGCACCTCCCGAGAGTCTGCTGCACAGCCAGTGCTTTACCAGAGTTGAACGAACGAACGAACGAACGAATGAATGAATGAATGACTGTGGCTTAGAATCCACCATCCCTGATGGGAACGACTAATTCATTCCAGGACTTGGCTGTAGAGTCTTCCTTGTTGTTGTGATTGCTGTTTCTACATATTAAAAATTGAACCTTGGCCGGGCGCGGTGGCTCAAGCCTGTAATCCCAGCACTTTGGGAGGCCGAGACGGGCGGATCACGAGGTCAGGAGATCGAGACCATCCTGGCTAACACGGTGAAACCCCGTCTCTACTAAAAAATACAAAAAACTAGCCGGGCAAGGTGGTGGGCGCCTGTGGTCCCAGCTACTCCGGAGGCTGAGGCAGGAGAATGGCGTGAACCTGGGAGGCGGAGCTTGCAGTGAGCTGAGATCCGGCCACTGCACTCCAGCCTGGGCAACAGAGCGAGACTCCGTCTCAAAAAAAAAAAAAAAGAATCAGGAATTAGATGTCTACTGTGTATAAAATCGTTGATACTTTCAAATTACTTGACATGATAGTAATGTAATAAAAACTCCGCTGGAGACAGTGTGGAGTCATGTAAATTTAAAAAGTAATGATATTGTTCCCTTATTTATTTTAAAGATCAAATTGAAAACAAGTATTTAAAATAAATCTTTCTTTAGGAGTTAAATACTATATTACAACTTTTGTGTTTTAGCTAGAAGAACAACACCTCTTTTGGAATATATTAAAAATAGAAAATTAGAAAAGCAGGTAGGTCTGGCCTTTACCTCATGAACACCCTCCCTGCTGCTGCCGTTCTCATCCAGGCAGTTTATATACACACCCTTCTATGTCTTTAGAGAATTCGAGAAGAGAAGCGAGAAGAACGGAGGAGGAGAGAGTTAGAAAAGAAACGTTTGCGGGAAGAGGAAAAAAGAAGAAGAAGAGAAGAAGAAAGATGCAAAAAAAAAGAGACAGATAAACAGAAGAAAATTGCAGAGAAAGAAGTAAGGATTAAGGTAATTCTGAGGAAACATTTCCTTTTTCCAAAAATAATTCTGCTATAGTAATTATACTTTTTACAAATCTTAGTTCTTTAGAATTTTGAAAACATTCTGAATTAATCTAATATTGTGTTGTTTTTTTTTTTATCTTTTCCATCCTTCCATCCTACAGCAGTGGTTTTCACAGTGTGTCCTGAGCCTTAGGAGTCCTCAGGCTGCTGTTGGGCACCTGTCCTCCTGCGTGTGCAGTGGGGAGCACACCCCCACGGGAGCCCCACGCTGGCACACGTCGGGCTGCTGCTAACACTGTCTTTTTTTTTTTTTTTTTTAACTTTCCAACTTGCATTTTTGGTTCAAGGGCTACATGTGCAGGTGTGTTACGTGGGTAAATCAAGTGTCTCTGGGGTTTGGTGTACAGATAATTTTGTTACCCAGGTAGTCAGCACAGTACCTGATGTTTTTCAGTCTTCACCCTCCTCCTATTCTCCACCCTCTATATTTTCCTTTTAAAAAAAGTTTTCTGGCTGGGCATGGTAGCTCACGCCTGTAATCCCAGCACTTTGGGAGACCAAGGCGGGCAGATCACGAGGTCAGCAGTTCGAGATCACCCTTACCAACATGGTGAAACCCCGTCTCTACTGAAAATACAAAAATTAGCCGGGTGTGGTGGCAGACGCTTGAAATCCGAGCTACTCAGGAGGCTGAGGCAGGAGAATCGCTTGAACCCCGGAAGCAGAGGTTGCAGTGAGCCGAGATTGCGCCATTGCACTGCAGCCTGGGCAACAGAGCGAGACTCCATCTCTAATAATAATAATAATAATAATAATAATTTCCTGGCCTGGTACAGTGGCTCACACCTGTAATCTCAGCACTTTGGGAGACCAAGGCAGGCGGATCACTTGAGGTCAGGAGTTTGAGACCAGCCTGGCCAATATGGTGAAACCCTGTCTCTACCAAAAACACCAAAATGAGCTGGGCGTGGTGGCGGGTGCCTGGAATCCCAGCTACTCAGGAGGCTGAGGCAGGAGAATTGCTTGAACCCAGGAGACAGAGGGTGCAGCGAACCAGTATCGAGCCACTGCACTTCAGCCCAGGTGACAGCGAGACTCTGTCTCAAAAAAAAGTTTTCCTGATTAAAAAGTACACGTTCGAAAACCACTGGTTTTGCCTTTCTGTGTGAAGGCTGACTCATAGAACCGGATTTTATCATTTCTTTTGTGGTAGCACTAATGAGTTTCTGTATTTCTTGCTGATTTTTTCTTGTGACTGATATATGCATTGATGAGGGTGGTTTAATACATAGAGGGAATTTTTCTCTGTGTGAAATGTGTTGGCCAGAATTGGGACCAGCCATTGTCTTCTCAGTACTAAACCTAGATTTAGAACTAAGGTATCACTTCATGAAGGATTTAAGGCATATTCAATATGACTTATTATTTATTGAATACCTTATATTCAATAAAATTGTATAAGGGGAAAAAAAAAAGAAATGTCAGGACTTGGGGAAAGAAGATAGGTTAGGAAAGGGTGAGGAAGAGATCATTGAACTATAGATTTGTTTCTGATACGGTCAGTCAAAAACAGAAAACTTGGCTGGGCATGATGGCTCGTGCCTATAATCTCAGGACTTTGGGAGACTCCAGGGTGGGTGGATTGCTGTAGCCTAGGAGGTCAAGACCAGCCTGGGCAACAGAGAGAGGACCCTGTTTCTATTTTTTGTAGAGATGAGGGTCCCACTATATTGCCCAGGCTGGTCTCGTACTCCTGGACTCAAGTGATCCTCCTGCCTCAGCCTCCCAAAGTTTGGGGATTACAGGCCTGAGCCACCGTGCCTGGCCTGGTTTAGCTTTTAATAAGCATCTGTGCTCAGTATGGGGGTCTTTCACTTCTAAATCATGTGGAAAATTGAAATTCTTCTAATGCCTGAAAAATGGAATCTGTGGAGGAATGCAAAAGAAGGTGTATCAACAACTTAAAGACAGATGGCTCATGACTATTTTGCTATTTTTTTGTTTGGTTTTTGTGGGGGGGTTGAGACAGAGTCTCAATGTGTCACCCAGGCTGGAGTGTAGTGGCACAGTCACAGCTCACTGCAGCCTCTACCTCCCAGGCTCAAGTGATCCTCCTGCCTCTGCCTCCCATTACAGGGGTGCACCATCATACCTGAACAGCTAATTTAAAAAAAAATTGTAGAAATGGGGGTCTCACTGTGTTGTCCAAGCTAGTCTTGAACTCCTGGGCTCAAGCGATCCTCCTGCTGCTGGGATTAGAGGCATGAGCCACAATGCCTAGCCCTCATGGCTATCCGTAATAAAGAGAAATAAGGTTTGGGAGGCCGAGGCAGGCGGATCACCACGTCAGGAGATCGATCGAGACCATCCTGGCTAACAGGGTGAAACCCCAACTCTACTAAAAATACAAAAAATTAGCTGGGCTTGGTGGCGCACACCTGTAGTCCCAGCTACTCGGGAGGCTGAGGCAGGAAAATTGCTTAACCCGGGAGGCAGAGGTTGCAGTGAGCCGAGATCACACCACTGCTCTCCAGCCTGGGTGACAGAGCGAGACTCCGCCTCAGAAAGGCTGGAGGTGGGTGGATCACTAGGTCAGGAGATCAAGACCATCCTGGCTAACGTGGTGAAACCTCATCTCTACTAAAAATACCAAAAATTAGCAGGTCGTGGTGGCAGGAGCTTGTACTCGCAGCTACTTGGAAGGCTAAGGCAGGAGAATGGCGTGAACCCGGGAGACAGAGCTTGCAGTGAGCCGAGATTGCGCCACTGCACTCCAGTCTGGGCGACAGAGCGAGACTCCTTCTCAAAAAAAAAAGAAATACGGCACACAGACAGCTCAGCTGTTTAATGTTCCTCTGAGGATGCTAAGCAGTGAGCTTATGTGTGGCCTTATGGGTGAACACACACAGGCAAGGGCTGGGAGGGAGCACAGCTGCCCATGCACTCCGGTTGCCCTCCGGAAGCCTCGCAGGGCGTAGCAGAGCTGGCCTGCTCCCCAGCTCATCTCCAGCGGCTCTGGCCTGCTGGTTTCTCCTGAATGTACCAGCGGATTCCACCTTAGGCCTCCACAGGGACTTCCCCAGATGTGCCCATGGCTCCTTCTTGGCATCTGGTCTTAGTTCCCGTCTTGGCTCTGCAGAGAGTCCTCCTGGACCCTCCTCTTACTGCGTCTGCTGCTTTACTCTCCCTTCGTGTGTTCGTAGCTGCTATCTGGGGCTATCCTATTCATTTGTTTCCTCCCCTTGACCACCATTGCCTCAGGTGGAGCATCAGGTGTGAGTTCCTTCAAGGCAGGGGCACCCCTGTCTCATTCATAGCCATTCCCTAGTGCCTAGCACAGGGTCTTAGTCCCTGATTCCTGCACACAGCTCCTCAGACCCCGGGCATCCACAGTAATGTGAGTATCTTATATGCCAATGAGAGGACTGGGGGCTGGAGGCCCCAGGCAGCTTCAGGATGGGGACTCGTTGGCAGAAAGACTAAGGCAGGACTAGAGGGTTGGGACGTTCAGTCCCATGCTAGCAGAGGGCAGAGGGCCTAGAGAGAGGTCACCAGTGGCCAGTGACGTAATCAATCACACCTGTATCATGAAACCTTAATAATATGCCTAAAGACAGGGCTTCCGGGGGCCAGGCATAGTGGCTCATGTTTGTAATCCCAGCACTTTGGGAGACCGAGGTGGGTGGATCCCAAGTCAGGAGTTTGAGACCAGCCTGGTTAACATGGTGTATAACCCCATCTCTACTAAAAATACAAAAATTAGCCAGGCGTGTTGGCGCACACCTGTAGTCCCAGTTACTCAGGAGGCTGAGGCAGAAGAATCGCTTGAACCCAGGAGGCAAAGGTGCAGTGAGCCGAGATGGCGTCCCTGCACTCTAGCTTGGGTGACAGCAAGACTCTGTCTCCAGAAAAAAAAAAAAAAAGACGGGGCTTGCTGGGAGGGTTACTGCACGGAAGCTCCAAGCACCGCTGCGCCATCCCCCATACCCACCTTGTGTGTTTTTTCCATTTGGCTGTTCCTGGTTGTATCCTTTATGATAAGCCAATTATTGAGAAGACAGTGCCTTTCTGAGTTCTATGAGGCATTTCAGCAACTTATCAAATCTGAGGAGAGGCCGTTGAGAACCTCGAAATTTATTGCTCATTGGTCAGAAGTTCCGGTGACACTCCAGGACTTGGAACTGTCATCTGAAGGGGGCAGTCTGTGGGTCCTGGTGCTAACTGTAGGTCGATGGCCTCAGCGCTGAGTTGAATGTGGAGCACGCAGCTGGTGCCGGAGAGGCGGAGAGTGGTGTGGAAAAAGACACGCAGTGTCAGGAATGTTGTGAAAACAGTTCCTAGGCACTCAGAATATTTGTTGAGTGGGTGGATGGAGATTGGCACTTCCCTATGGCTCGCATTTGTTACAGACGTGTTATTGTTGCAGTTTTTATAAAAGACGGACAGTTACCAGAAAGGAAATGTGTAAGTTCCCAGGTTCCACGTAGGCAGAATAAGAGGATGTTCACAGCTGACACAGGGCCCACACTTGATGAGAAGCCGCGTCCAGGGCTCCACCTTTCGCGATGCGTTGCGTTCCCAAGTGAGCGTGTGTAATTGAATACGTCTGTGTGTGGCCTTGGTGTGCTGCAAGTTAAGGTATGTCCACTTTATGAGTGAGAACAGAATTGTCAGAAGTACACCTTCCATTTCTGTTCTACAAATGATCAATCTGTGGTGCTTCCATTGCTTTTTTGTTTTGTTTTTCTCCCTTTTCCCAAGTTAGCTGAGGTGCTTTACTTTCAAAAACTGTGCAGAGAGCAGGGAGAAAGGCCCAGGGACATACAGGGCAGATGAAATACTTTGTGGCAACGTGTCCATTTATTCTGTTTCAGGAAAGAGAATAATCAGTGTTTTGAAAACTATATTCTAAATTATCAGAAGGAAGCAACCTTTTAAAAAATTTTTTCCTTATTACAAAACTAATGCTTGTCTATTTTAGGAAAACTAGACCCGATAGATGAAAGGAAATAAAGTCATTTCAGTTCTGCCATCTAGAAATAATCACTATTGGCCAGGCATGGTGGCTAACGCTTGTAATCCCAGCACTCTGGGAGGCCAGCGTGGGTGGATCATGAAGTCAGGAGTTCAAGACCAGCCTGGCCAAGATGGTGAAACCCCATCTCTACTAAAAATACAAAAATTAACCAGCCACGGTGGCAGGAGCCTGTAATCCCAGCTACTCAGGAGGCTGAGGCAGGAGAATCGCTTGAACCCGGGAGGCGGAGGCTGCAGTGAGCGGAGATTGAGCCACTGCACTACAGCCTGGGCGACAGTGAGACTTCGTCTCAAAAAAAACACAAAAACTACAAAAATCAGCCAGGTGTGGTGGCACGCGCCCGTAGTCCTGGCTGCTCTAGAAGCTGAAGCAGTGGAATTGCTTGAACCGAGACGAGATTGTGCCACTGCACTCCAACCTGGACGACAGAGCGAGACTCTATCTCAAAATAGGAAATAATCACTGTTAACACAGTGCTGCAGAGCCCTTTATTTATTTATTTATTTATTTTTTTTTTGGAGACGGAGTCTCGCTCTGTCGCCCAGGCTGGAGTGCAGTGGCCGGATCTCAGCTCACTGCAAGCTCCGCCTCCTGGGTTTACACCATTCTCTCGCCTCAGCCTCCCGAGTAGCTGGGACTACAGGCGCCCGCCATCTCGCCCGGCTAATTTTTTGTATTTTTTTTAGTAGAGACGGGGTTTCACCGTGTTAGCCAGGATGGTCTCAATCTCCTGAACTCGTGATCCGCCCGTCTCGGCCTCCCAAAGTGCTGGGATTACAGGCTTGAGCCACCGCGCCCGGCCTGCAGAGCCCTTTAGATGGTGTGTGTGTGTGTGTGTGTGTGTGTGTGTGTGTGTGAACATAAATAGACGTGGCGGCCGGGCACAGTGGCTCACGCCCAGAATCCCAGCATTTTGGGAAGCCAGGGTGGGTGGATCACCTGAGGTCAGGAGTTCGAGATCAGCCTGGCCAACATACTGAAACCCCATCTCTACTAAAAATACAAAAAATTAGCTGAGCGTGGTGGTGGGCGCCTGTAATCCCAGCTGCTTGGGAGGCTGAGGCGGGAGAATCACTTGAACCCGGGAGGAGGAGGTTGCAGGGAGTCAAGATCGTGCCACTGCACTCCAGCCTGGGCAGCAAGAGTGAAACTCCGTCTCAAAAAAAAAAAAAAAGGGGCGTGGTGGCACATGCTGTCGTCCCAGTTACTCAGGAGGTGGAGGCAGGAGACTCGCTTGAACCCTGGAGGCAGAGGCTGCAGTGAGCCGAGAGTGCGCCACTGCACTCCAGCCTGGGCAACAGAGCAAGACTCTGTCTCAAAAAAGAAAGAGAAGTACAAGTGGAGTTGTGGTGCATGTTCTGTTTTTTTAGCCCTTTATTCATTACGTGAACATCTTTGCATCACATTAACCGACCTTACTTTTCATGACTAAAAAATACTTCATTCACTGAATGTTCCACCATGTATTAAACCAAAAACCTCACTTTTGGACCGTTAGCTCTAATTCTTTGCCATGCAAACATTTGGCTTCAATATTGGGGTATATTTGTAATTATTTATTTAACAGCTTCTTTTAAAATGTGCTCTTGAGGTGCTATTTTACTAACATTGTAATTTCTCAGCTTCTTAAGAAACCAGAAAAGGGAGAGGAACCAACCACAGAGAAACCAAAAGAAAGAGGAGAGGAGATTGATACTGGAGGTGGCAGGCCTGTGGAAGGCTCACTGGAGAAGTCCCAGGAGATGTGAGCGTGCTTTTGTTGTTATGACCACGTCAGCTCCCAGTCATGGTGACGTAGGCCTTGTCAATACGAGTATGCCTGTTTCACGTTATTCTTGGAATCCCAGACTTCCCAGGGTGTGCGAGTGCACATTAGCCTTCATTTCCCGTCAGCATGGCAGGAACTTAGTGAACTCGCCTCGTCTGCAGTCTCAAGTCTGTCTTCAGATCAGGGAATTTCTTCTTGTCGTTTGCTTTGCTTTTCCCTCCATGTCCTCCTTTTACTCCTGAGCCATCTCCTGGATTCCTGCTGTTGTATGTCAGGTCTTCAGGATCTGTCTTCCCAGTCTTTGTTTGTTTTCTGTTTTTTGTTTTTATTTTTCTCTGTGTGTGTGATACCTTGCCCTTTGCTCTTTTAGCCCCCTTGCAATTTATCTATAGAACTGCATGTTTGGGAACCCATCTTTTAGGGCTGGCAGATCTTTTGTGGTAGAGAAACAGAATTGTAAGTGCTGTGATCCTTTGGTTGAAGCTGTCCCTGGCTCCTCTGGCTGTGGGTCTTGACCAGCAGCTTTGACTGTGCACTGCGGGTCCTGCCTTTTTCTTTTCCTTTGCTGCTTATAACAGTGCAGCTCTGTGGAGGGAGCTCATCTGCAAAAGGGACAGACACAGCAGCATCTGCCTGGTGGGCCAGAGAGACCAGCCAGATGCCAGTCAGGGGAGATCTTGTCCCTCTTGCTCCTGGCACCCACCATCCTCAGGACCCCGGGCACCTGGGCTTGCCTTCCCCTCTGGGACTCCTGCCCGATCACCACATCTCGCCACCCACGGTCTCCTGGTGCCCAGGGCCACTTGGCTCGCAGGGAATGGTGGACGTGGGTTTTACTTGGGAAGACTAATGGGATTAGGCCGCCAGCTTCCCAGAGTCACAGTCGTAGGGGTGATTTCTCACTGCCTTTCTTTCAGAGTTGATGAAGTATTTTTTCTGCTGCTTGGGGGTTTTGGTTTATTGCTTTGTTTATAAAATTTATGTCTGATTATCAAATCCATGATTGTGAAGCACTGGGTTACGTTAAGGGTGTCGTTACTGTGACTGTTCACGACACTGCCACGTGTCTGGTGTGAATTCGTGCTTGGTTACAGATCCTTATGGTCCCCACCAGCCCTGCCAAATGAGCGAAGCAGCCATTTATTTACTATTCATTTAATATTCTGATAAATGCATAAAGATAATTAATCTGCCATTATTAAATGTCAATTAATTTTACTCTGCACATCATGATGGATATGCACCTGGGCTCCCAGGACAGCCACTGGACCACTTTAGTCTCAGTCACTTTGTAGAGAAGAAGGTTTATTTTATTTTTTTTTATTTTTGATAAATAAAGTCTCGCTCTGTCGCCCAGGCTGGAGTGCAGTGGCACGATCTCGGCTTACTGCACCCTCTGCCTCCCACATTTGAGTAACTCTCCTGCTTCAGCCTCCTGAGTAGCTGGGATTACAGGCACGCGCCACCACGCCTGGCTAATTTTTGTTCTTTTGAAACGGAATTTTCGTCTTGTTGCCCAGGCTGGAGTGCAATGGCGTGATCTCAGCTCACCACGACCTCCGCCTCCTGGGTTCATGCACTTTTGCCTCAGCCTCCTGAGTAGCTGGGATTACAGGCATGCCTCTCCATGCCTGGCTAAATGTGTGTTTTAAGTAGAGACGAGGTTTCTCCATGTTGGTCATGCTGGTCTTGAACTCCTGATTTCAGGTGATCTGCCTGCCTTGGCCTCCCAAAGTGCTGGGATTACAGGCGTGAGCCACCATGCCTGGCCTAATTTTTGTATTTTTAGTAGAGACGGGGTTTCGTCATGTTGGCCAGGCTGCTCTCAACCTCCTGACCTCAAATGATCTGCCTGCCCCTGGCCTCCCAAAGTGCTGGGATTACAGGCACATGCCACCACACCTGCCTAATTTTTGTATTTTCAGTAGAGAGGGGGTTTCACCATGTTGACCAGGCTGGTCTCCAACTCTTGAGCTCAGGTGATCCCACCCACCTTGGCCTCCCAAAGTGCTGGGATTACAGGCGTGAGCCACCATGCCTGGCCGAAAGAAGGTACTTACTTTGGAGGGTTAGTGAGAATTAGACAATATGTATAAAAAGTACCTTAGCGTGCATATTGCCTATCTGTCACTCAACTGAAATGACAGATATTATTACTATGATTTATTCTTCTTTGTAGTGGTTTTTGTCAGTGCCTGCTGTGTGCCCATTGCAGTGCAGCCTCAGCAGTGCAGTGCTGACACGGGCCCCTGTTGTCTGGGAACCAGCGGGCTAGAAAGGAGGGTGAGCAGCCGACCGGCGGTTGCTGCAGTCGCTGATGCTTGGGTTGAACCACAGGTCACGCAGCAGCAGTGATAAAGAGTACAGGGATGTGGAGAGATCTCAAGAAAAAGAATCTGAAGCACAAAGACACCATGTGGATGACGGCAGGAGGCACAGAGCTCACCACGAGCCTGACTGGCTTTCCAGAAGGAGTGAAGATGAGCAGAGATGGGGGAAAGGACCTGGCCAAGACAGAGGGAGGAAGGGGAGCCAGGACAGCGGGGCTCCGGGGGAGGCCATGGAGAGACTGGGAAGAGCGCAGAGGTGTGACGACGGTCCGGCACCCAGAAAGGAGCGACTGGCAAACAAGGTTTTTATTAAACCCAAAAAGAAAAATCTGTCGGGCTGTCTTAAGGTCCAGGTTGCACGCTGACCGTGTCACCCGCACTTGGCCTTGTGTCTTGGGAAGCTCATTATTCCTGAAAGTCAGATCCTAGAGTGAGACTAGTCGCCATCTTTTCTCAGAGAGTCCAATTATTTTTCACCAGGAAAAAGAAAGTTTTTTTTAGTATAAAACTAACACGTTTGTATGATTCACTTGGAATAAGATTAAATTTTCCCTTGAGACAGGAAGGAAAGTTTTAATATTTCGTGGAGGTTTCTTCCACATTATCAACAACATTCTGATTATTAGTGAATATTCCTGTGGCTCACAAACACTGAATTCAGTTAGTTCTGCACAGACGCTGAGCACAGGACTGTGGTTACCCCCTTAGCCAAGCAAACAGCTTTTTTTTTTCAGAAGTTTGAAGCTGATTTTTGTTCAGATTGCGTTTTCCCAGCGCAGCACTACAGACGGCATCACCCTTCTGACAGCACCAGGCCCCACCCCGGCTCCCAGCAAACTGAGGGCTGCCTTGGGTTCGCATTCCCACTCACCTCCTCCCCATGTCTAACCTCTGGCAGCCACTGTCTGTTCTCTGCCTCTGTGATTTTGTCATTTCAAGAATGCTGGATGAGTGGAAACACTGTGTGTGAGCTTTGAGAGTGGCTTTCTTCACTCAGCCTAATTCCTTTCAGATCCTTCCAGGTGGTTGTGTGTAGGAACGATGTTCACTTTTAAAATGTTTCAGTGTAGCCGGGTGTGGTGGTTCATGCCTGTAATCCCAGTACTTCGGGAGGCCGAGGCGGATGGATCACTTGCGGTCAGGGGTTTGAGACTAGTGTGGCCGATATTGCGAAACCCCATCTCTACTAAAAATACAAAAAATAGCTGGGCGTGGTGGCGCGTGCCTGTAATCCCAGCTACTCAGAAGGCTGAGGCAGGAGAATCACTTGAACCTGGGAGGCAGAGGTTGCAGTGAGCCAAGATCACGCCATTACATTCCTGCCTAGGCAACCAAAGCAAAACTCTGTCTAAAAAAAAAAAAATGTTTCAGTGAAGTCGAAGCTGAAAGCCAGAGGAGAGCCTTCTTGTCTTCACCCTTGAATAAACACCTCTGGAATACTCCACAGTTTTCTGGGGTTGCCTGGACCTTGAGGGGCACAAAGTACAGCTGTGGGTCTTTTCGATAGGCAGTCCTCAGTCTTCAGTTGCCTTATTTTAGCAGTGGTGAATGGCCTGGTGCTCCCCCGAACTGAGGTGGGGGAGCATTTGCTCCTCTGTTGAGCCTCACAGTGCTGTGGTGGGAATGTGTGCAGGAGCCTCTTTCCCGGGAGCCTGGCATTTGTTATGCACTTCTCAGGTCAGGCTCCATGCTCCATCTGTGTACACAGGTACTGCCCTGGTAAGAAGCCGAAGTGGCGGCCGGGTGGGGTGGCTCACGCCTGTCATCCCAGCACTTTGGGAGGCTGGTGGGTGGATCACCTGAGGTCAGGAGTTCGAGACCAGCCTGGCCAACATGGTGAAACCCCATCTCTACTGAAAATACAAAAATTAAGCGGGTGTGGTGACACGCGCCTGTAGTCCCAGCTACTCAGGAGGCTGAGGCAGAAGCATCACTTGAACCCAGGAGGTGGAGGTTGCAGTGAGCTGAGATTGTGCCATTGCCCTCTAGCCTGGGCAACCAGAGTGTAACTTTGTCTCAGGAAAAAAAAAAAAAAAAGCTGTGCATGCTGGCTCCAGGCAGCCTATCTCCGCCCCACAGGAGCATTCAGGTCCAGGGGCCTGCTGAGCCTGTTCGCACCCCTCCCATTGGTCAGGTTCATACCAAGGAAAAGAAAATTAAGTTCAACCCCCTGATGGCAACCTGATGTGGGCTTCCACACACAGTCCAGGAGGAGGTAAAGGTGAGCTGGTGAATCCTGGAGAAGAAGTGTGTGAGATGTGCCCATTTGGTCATCCTTGCAGCCCACACTTGAGCTCCTGGTGACTGTTGGAGGCTAAGGCTGCAGCTCTGCAGGGAGAGTAGGCAGGACGCGGGAGGCACGTGGAGCAGGACGCGGGCCTCAGGAAGCTGGAAGCCACCTTCCTCCTCTGCCACCCCTTCAGTGCTGGGGCAGGGCTGGTGGCCCCATCAGGGAGGAATTGTGCTGCTGTCGCTGCTGACGCTGGCCTTCAAGGCCACTCTGTGCTTCCCTGGCTGTTGCCTTCTTCAGGCCCTGAACAGTTACCCTTCATGGACTTTGGGTCGTTTTTATTGCTTTGCCTCCAGGAATTTAATAAAATGATGGGATGGTGTTTTCCAAAAAGGGATCAGTTTAGTTTCCCTGCTGGAGATGCTAGGCAGGGATAAGCCCTGTGGAAATTGCTTACCACTCACGTAAATAACAGTTTGAGTTCGCAGATCTGAAACTGTCTCTGAGGGTCCACATGTCATTTTGTTTCAGGCTTAGGGACTGAGGTGGACATGTTTTGAGTTTTCACCTCCCCAGCTCAGATTACAAGGTGTTCTTGGTTTGAGCAGTAATATTTGCTCAGATAACCGACGTTTACATGGCTTCTTAAATTGCCTGAGAATGGCTGGTTTCTGAGAGAGTGCTGTGAAAAGGGCTGATTTTTAGCTGCCTGGTTGATTTTCTTTGGACAGTTCATATCATCAAGTTCTAGAAATACAGGGAGATATTGACCCTTCTGTGTTGCCAGCCCTTGGAAGAGTAATATGCCCTCTTATCCTGGCAGGACCGGCCGGCCTTGCAGCTGTATGATCCAGGAGCTCGCTTCCGAGCGCGAGAGTGTGGCGGAAGTGGGAGGATCTGCAAGGCAGAAGGTTCGGGGACTGGTCCTGAGAAGAGGGAAGAGGCAGAGTGAGTCACTGGGTGCACCTGGCCTCCATGGACAAGCGAAGGAATCTCAGAAACGTGTAAATGACTCCGAGTGTGACTGGAAAGGAGAACTTACTTCTTACCAGGAAACTGGAAGCTAAAAATACAGAGGGTGACATAGAAACACGCAGAAACCATTCTAAAGAAAGTAGTGATCTTGTATTAAATTGAGCAGAATTCTCACGGATTTTACCCATTCCTGTTATAAACTAATATTTGTTTTTCAGCCAAAACAGAAGATGATTTCCACTGGACAGTAGAAAAATATGTGTAAAATAGGGAAGAAAGTTAGTATTGGATCAGTGTGAGTCCTGAAGCACTTTCAGTGCTGTGAGAACGACATCCAGTGTGGGTTTCATTCATTTAAAGGCAGAGGAGCTGTCCGTCTCTCACGCCTCTCGGTGGCCTCTGAGCCGTGATGTCGAGTACAGAGTAATCTTGTTTGTTACAGCCTCCGTGAGTCAGCCATGCCTGCAGAGTGTGCTGTGTTTTAGTCCTGGTAGGAATATATACCAGAGTTCCCACTGTCTAAAACCCAACACCTTCAACTATTGCCCTTTCAACAGTTTTGCCACTGACCAGATGAAAATGGTTTCACAATCTTTGGATGGATGCATCTGTGGTTTGTAACCATTACAGTTTACACCATGGTTTAAGAATTTGCCCAAATACGCGGTGGCTCAAGCCTGTAATCCCAGCACTTTGGGAGGCCGAGACGGGCGGATCACGAGGTCAGGAGATCGAGACCATCCTGGCTAACACGGTGAAACCCCGTCTCTACTAAAAAAATTCAAAACACTAGCCGGGCGAGGTGGCGGGCGCCTGTAGTCCCAGCTACTCGGGAGGCTGAGGCAGGAGAATGGCGTAAACCCGGGAGGCTGAGCTTGCAGTGAGCTGAGATCCGGCCGCTGCACTCCAGCCTGGGCGACAGAGCGAGACTCCGTCTCAAAAACAAAAACAAACAAAAAAAAAATTTGCCCAAATAACAGAAATTTTGTTCGTGAAGGGATAAAATAGGTGTAGCATATAGAGTCTGTCTTTGAGTTTTAGATACTTTATTTGTAAATAACTTAAAATAGCTTTCTGAAACCGTGCATTCTACAGTTTCTTCCTTTCAGTGAAATTGTTAAATGTTAATGTCTTTTTGGCACTGCGATTTAAACCATTTATTAAATACAAATTTTGTTAAAGAAGTATTGACATATTCTTTGAATCTGTGTCAGGGAAATTCTGATTTGTTAGTTCAAATGCCTGACAGCATAATCATACAGATCTTCTCTTTTCTTGGTTTGGATGACACTGAGCAGCTGTCAAAAATGTGCAAAAAATTCCAAAAGGTAAGGCCTTTAAATATTTTACTGGTGAATATTACACAGACTTTCAAAAGGAGAGAGAATGACTTAGAAAGTCTTTCTGTTTGTTTGTTTGTTTTCTCGGAGATGGAGTCTCAGTCTGTCGCCCAGGCTGGAGTGCGATGGCGTGATCTCAGCTCAGCGAAATCCATGCCTCCTAGGTTCAAGCAATTCTCCCACCTCAGCTTCCAGAGTACTGGGATTACAGGCGTGTGCCACCACACCTGGCTAATTTTTCTTAAACAAACACTGTCTGCATCTGCCCTAACAGAGTGAGAGAGAGACGAAACGCCAGTTATGACAAGCAAACTCACCCACCCTTAAAAAAAATTCAGGGCCAGGCATGGTGGCTCACTCCTGTAATACCAGCAGTTTGGGAAGCTGAAGCGGGCAGATTGCGAGGTCAGGAGGTTGAGACCATCCTGGCTAACACTGTGAAACCCTGTCTCTACTAAAAATACAAAAAAAAAAAAAATGAACCGGGCGTGGTAACACTGTGAAACCCTGTCTCTACTAAAAATACAAAAAAAAAAAAAAATGAACCGGGCGTGGTGGCGGATGCCTGTAATCCCAGCTACTCAGGAGGCTGAGGCAGGAGAATGAACCTGGGAGGTGTAGCTTGCAGTGAGCCGAGATCGCGCTACTGCACTCCAGCCTGGGCAAAAGTGCGAGACTCCGTCTCAAAAAGAAAAAAAGAATACTAAACGCAATTCAGAAGGGCCACCCAGAGGGAGACAACAATGTCACCACTACTCGCGCCACACACACAGGCTGTGCTCTTATCTGTTGGTTCTACCTGACAAAGGAAAACTAGCTGTTTGTTTCATCAATAAACCACAGCTGCAGGTGGATTTCCATACCAGGATGAATGAAGACTCAGACATCACCTTCCGTTTCTAAGTGTACTTTGGCCGTTGTGTGGTCACGAACAGCATGAGAATGGGGCCTGGAAGCCTGAGGTGAAATCCAAAACTATGCCCTTTCAGGATGGCAAAGAATTTGACCTGAGCATCTTGGTGCTGGACAATAAGTACCAGGTAATGGTCAATGGTCAATGCTTTTAGAGCTTTGACCATCGAATCCCACCTTAGTCTGTGAAGGTGGTGCAAGTGTGGAGAGATGTCTCCCTGACCAAAATGAGTGCCTGCAATTGAGGGTGATAACCAGACTCCCTGTTGACAAGGAACCCTGTTTCTGCATGACCATGGGATTCCCAGAGCCAGCTGACAGCGTAATTCCTCCTCACTTCAGCCCTTACTCGCTCATTAAAACCTCGCCAAACTTAAAAAAAAAAAAAGAAACACTGGATTTTAAAAACACATATGCCTATGCTTCTTCACAAAGGGAATATCTTACCTGTAAAATAAAGCCATATTCACACTGGAAAGTCGGTGATCATTAAGAATTTCTAGATTGCTTAAATAACAATACCTTGCATTTATGAAGTTCTTAATGTTTCTCAGGCAGAAGATTGACAGTTGTTAAAACTGATGAGAGTCCATTACCCTCTCTTCCTTGAATGTTTAAAATTTCTAGTAATAATGCATTAAAAAGAAAATTCGGCCGGGCGCGGTGGCTCAAGCCTGTAATCCCAGCACTTTGGGAGGCCAAGACGGGCGGATCACGAGGTTAGGAGATCGAGACCATCCTGGCTAACATGGTGAAACCCCGTCTCTACTAAAAAAATACAAAACACTAGCCGGGCGAGGTGGCGGGCGCCTGTAGTCCCAGCTACTCAGGAGGCTGAGGCAGGAGAATGGCGTAAACCCAGGAGGCGGAGCTTGCAGTGAGCTGAGATCCGGCCACTGCACTCCAGCCTGGGCGACAGAGCGAGACTCCGTCTCAAAAAAGAAAAAAAAAAGAAAATTCATCTCAGATAGATGGGGATTTATTTTCCCAGTTGGTTTATCTGTCAGTGGATGAGTTGAATACCTTTTACTAATAGATAGAATAAGATAATGTTGGACAATTCTATTCCAGTTTTTAATTTTATTAATATAATTACTGAAAAATCTTGTTCACATAGTAAAAAGGAACAGAGGAGTTTTGTTATATTAACACCACTTAATTCTTTAATTTCTGGCTGGGCGTGGTGGCTCATGCCTGTAATCCCAGCACTTTGGGAGGCTGAGGCAGGCTAATCACTTGAGGTCAGGAGTTCACCACCAGCCTGGCCAACATGGTGAAACCCTGTGTCTACTAAAAATACAAAAAAAATCATCTGGGCATAGTGGCACACGCCTGTAATCCCAGCTACTGGGGAGGCTGAGGCAGGAGAATCGCTTAAAACAGGGGAGACGGAGGTTGCAATGAGCCAAGATTGTGCCACTGCATTCCCGCCTGGGTGACATAGTGAGACTGCATCCAAAAAAAAAAAAAAAAAATTTATTTCAAGTTATATTGCAAAATGTTCAGTTATCTATAATCAGTATTACTTCTATTAGTCTACCATCTCATAATTCTTTCAATTTTATTGAAAGCTAACGATGAGGAACCACTTGACTTCTAAAAGGATTTGTTATTCAATCACTGAAGTCATCCAGTTTCTCTATTTCTGAGAAGTAAATATAAAAGATTTCCCAGGACTTACCAACTAACTATGAACTACACCTGTTGCTTTTCCGCTCTTAGAAACAGCTCAATCTGACATACTCAGAAAGGTTTGTGGGGAGAATCAAAGCAGTGATTTCAGCACATCTTTGTCAGTGCAATATTTTTATAAAGTGTTCAGTGCATATTTGCCAAAGTCTTGGATTGCAGATTTAATTCATCCAATTTCTGGAAATTGCAGTAAAGTCAAGATTAAAATTATATAGAGCAAACAGTCTGTTTCTCATTACCTAATTTAAATAATACAATATAATGTCTAGCTGAATGTGTGAGTTATTGATGAGGCCAGCAGTGTGATAATGGGAGTTCTGTTTCTTCAGTAAATATGTGTATGAATATGTAAAGCTCTAGCATGGGGCTTTTGGGAATGAGAAGATTGGTTTTTAAAATTATAATTTTGTTTTACAACATGACCAAGTGTTTTACCTGTATTTAATAAAAAAAGTATATACTGCTGAAAACTAACTGCATTTAGCATTTAGTTTATAACTTTTTTAACTAATAGAAGGTGGAAATAATTTTTTTTTTGAGACAGGGTCTTACTGTGTTGCCCAGGCTGGAGTGCAGTGGCGCAGTCTTGGCTCACTGCAACCTCCACCTCCCAGGTTCAAATGATCCTCCCACCTCAGCCTCCCGAGCAGCTGGGACTACAGGCATGCGCCACCACGCCTGGCTAATTTTTTTGTATTTTTAGTAGAGATGGGGTTTCCCCATGTTGGCTGGGCTGGTCTTGAACTCCTGACCTCAGGTGATACACCCACCTGGGCCTCCCAAAGTGCTGGGATTAACAGGCGTGAGCCACCATGCCTGGCCAGAAATAAAATATTTAATTGGATAAAGAATGACTGCAACTGGGAAACATTTGGTAGAAACAGGTTTTAACTATCTTAGTGATTACTGTACACTTTATCAGGGTGAAACCACATAAAAATTTACCCTTAGTTTTATAGGATGTATTTTGGAAATGGCCCCATTAGCAAGTTGCTTAAACTTTGACATATGTTCATTGTTCATTCTGCATCTGTGAGAGTCATGTTTATGGAGCTGGGGTCTCACTGTGTTGCCCAGGCTGGAGGCCAGTGACTCGTGCACTGCAGCTTCAAACTCCTGGCCTCCAGCAGTCCTGCCACCTCAGCCTCTCAAGTAGATGTTTTTGCCTTTCTGAAAATCATACTTTAAGCCTCTCCCCTTACCAGTTTGCCCAAAACTGTCTCGCAAATACTGTATTCTTACTGGGTCCTGATACTCATCCTATGACGTAGTGTTCTCTATTGGTCAGAGTTCTTGTTACTATAAATCAGTATAAAATAATGGCATCTAGCACTGATTATGTTCAGTGTGCTAGCACTAAGTGCTCTGAACACTTCATGCTGTCTTATGCCAAAACAAGCTGATAAGGAGGGTACTACCGTTCTACTGCATGCGAACGCATGAGAAAGAAGCTTGCACAAGTTCACATTCAAGCTTGTGCACACACAGTAAGTAATAGAGGCAGATTCTAATGTAGATTGGTCTGACTTGACAGCCAAAGGTCTCAGCCACTGTGCTTGCCATTCCCAGGAGAAAGTATGTTTTCTTTTTTTTTTTTTTTTTTTGAGACGGAGTCTTGCTCTTTCACCCGGGCTGGAGTGCAGTGGCCGGATCTCAGCTCACTGCAAGCTCCGCCTCCCGGGTTTTACGCCATTCTCCTGCCTCAGCCTCCGGAGTAGCTGGGACTACAGGCGCCCGCCACCTCGCCCGGCTAGTTTTTTGTATTTTTAGTAGAGACGGGGTTTCACCGTGTTAGCCAGGATGGTCTCGATCTCCTGACCTCGTGATCGCCCGTCTCGGCCTCCCAAAGTGCTGGGATTACAGGCTTGAGCCACCGCGCCCGGCCGAAAGTATGTTTTCAACCAGCATTAAAGCTGCAGGTCTCTGGCTGTGCCAGTGCCTTACCTCAGCTTTAGTGATGGCAGGTGGTGGAAGTCCTTGCTCATACAGGGAGCCTGGCTGCACATCTGGTACACGATGTTGGGCAGTAGAGATGCCACGGGCTGTCTCTACAGTTCTGCAACCACAAGTGGTGTCCAGGGCCAGGCTGGTTTCTGTGCTCACCACTCCTGCTTTTTTTTTCTTCAACCAGCAGAGCAGGTGACCGTAGTTCTTGGGCAGCCTGCTTGAAGCAAAGTGCCTTCTACTGCTCCTTTCATGAGTGCAGCAGGATTGATTGAGGCTGGCTTTGCACCTGCATGGTAAACCGGCCATGTGAGAACTCAGTTGCACTGCCGGCCAGCACCAGGCTCTCGGTTGTCTTTCACTCGCTCACTGGTGCTCAGCTAGCGTTGACTGAGTGCCTGTGATGCAGCAGTCAGTGCCCATCTGCCACCCTTGGCAGCTGTGTGGACCTAGACTGCCCTTCAGCAAAGCCTGCTGCGCTGCCTCAGAGGAAAGGAAGAGCCCCACGCCCACCAGCAAAGGCTTCTGTGCCCTGGGCATCCTCTCCTCCCTCCAAAACTGGGGCTAGTGAATGTTAAGACCTTGTCTCTAAAAAAAAAAAAAAAAAACTTTAAGAAAATATTAATGGGCTTGATTCTAATTTTTATATTTGATTTTTATTTTTCAGTCCTATTTTTTAAAAAGTCTGAAACTTGGAAATAAGGCAAAAAAGGACTGATTGCATGGCGGTGTCATGTCTGACAAGCTAGAATTATTTAACGGTTGACCCACATTTGTGCCCACACTGTGACATTACATATTTACTTACAGATTTTTGTCCAGTAGAGATGTGAGTGATTTCTGTATGATGGCCTCAAAGCTGGCAGTTGTGCTGCCCTGTAGGATCTTAACCACTTTTGTTTCTAATTGGCCATTTGACTCCACTTTTTCCAGTGGCTGCACGTACTCAGCTTTGTGAACTTTCTGAACTAGCTTTATCCTCCTCTGGATTCCCTCATGAATGAGTTAAATAAATCCTCTGAGATTGAGACCATCCTGGCCAACATAGTGAAACCCCGTCTCTACCAAAAATACAAAAAATAGCCAGGCATGGTGGCGGGCGCCGGTAGTCCCAGTTACTCGTGAGGCTGAGGCAGGAGAATCGCTTGAACCCGGGAGGTGGAGGTTGCAGTGAGTAGAGATCGCACCACCTCACTCCAGCCTGGCAACAGAGCAAGACTCTGTCTCAAAAAAATACAAAATAAATCCTCTGATACGTGTTCACTTTATATTCGTGTGAGTCATGTGTTTAACTCTTGAGAACTATACTTGGACATTCCCCAAAGCCCAACAACAGAGTTACTCACCCAGGAGGAATTCCATTTTGTCATACTTCCCATTAAGTAACTTATTTTAGTTCCCATTATTTTGCATTATTATAAATTAAGTAGAAATAGCAGAATAATTCTTTTTATTATGAGGTAGCTAAGTTGATTATATTAGATCTGTATTATAAGCTGGACAGCTTTTATTATTTCTCTTACAGGAAGCATTTCACAATTTCTAATTTTTATTATGTTCCTTGTAATACATACTAATGCAGCAATTTGAATGGAAAAATTAAGTCTGAATTTCTGACAGCCAGTCTGATTTTGGCTGCTTCATTTGACAACATGATTCTATGTAGGTTTTGAATATGTGCAGACACTCAGCACTGTTATTCTTCATACACAGATGACAAATGACAAAGTCCATCTCAGCTCATGAGTTTGAGGTTCCTCCTCAAAGGCTGTCAAGCTGCCACTTTCTACTGCAGTTGTAGTTCACCTGCCTCTACCCATTCCCTGATTCAGGTCTGGCCCTTGGAACATAGTATAACATGTTGAGAAAACATCTAAATAAACTGTTAAGAAGTATATGTTCTGTTAAGAACTGTTAAGAAGTAATAGATCCTTAAGGGAAATGTTGAAAGTCCAGAAGGGGTCTGGTTTTAGTACAGGATTTTATGAGAGTTATTTCTGCTTCCTTTAGTTACCTTCAAGTTTAGGGCAATATACTGGGAACCTTTCAAAAGGCCAAATTGGGAGTTTATTTGCATTATTCATCTTGAACTATTTAATATTGTATAACTACAATAGCTTTTTTAAAACATGATTTTAGGCCGGGCGCGGTGGCTCAAGCCTGTAATCCCAGCACTTTGGGAGGCCGAGACGGGCGGATCACGAGGTCAGGAGATCAAGACCATCCTGGCTAACACGGTGAAACCCCGTCTCTACTAAAAATACAAAAACTAGCCGGGCGAGGTGGCGGGCGCCTGTAGTCCCAGCTACTCGGGAGGCTGAGGCAGGAGAATGGCGTAAAACCGGGAGACGGAGCTTGCAGTGAGCTGAGATCCGGCCACTGCACTCCAGTCCGGGCGACAGAGCGAGACTCCGCCTCAAAAAAAAAAATAAATAAAATAAAAAAAATAAAAATAAAATAAAAATAAAATAAAACATGATTTTAATTCAGCATAATAGCAGAGGGTGTTTTGGTGTTTTGTTATTTCGTTGTTATTTACAGAAGAAATATCAATGAAAAAGACCCGGAGTTATGGCCCGTCATAGTCTAGATTCTGGCTTCCAAGAGTTGCCTTATGCTCGAGTTTTGTTCAGCCTTCAGTTGGGATAGGGCTTGGGATCATCAACTCATTCTGACACTTCAGGAAAAAACAACTGAAGCAGCCATTCAAAGTAGGTCCTGCAGCCACAATGAACCTGTTTCATATTAAGAGTCAGGATCTCAGAAAGTTCTCAATCAGTACATCTTTGCTATTCAGAGAAAATAAAAGATCCTCTCATTTCTGCATTTAACATTACAGTTTACAAAGTGTTTTCATTGGCATTTTTAAAAGCTTGTGACTAGGTGGATACTTTTTAAAGCTATTAAATTTAATGAATCAATTTTGCTGCAAAAACAAAACTTAGAAAAATCCTAAAATATTTGATATTGATATTTGAATCCTAGAAATCAGAATTATTACAGAAATTAACACAGGATCCTAAATTTTGCATGAAAGGGACGTAGAACAATGACAGAAGAAAACAGAGTGGAGATGCCTGCACTGAGTTCCCACGGGAACCCAGACGCTGTGGAGCAGGAACTTGAGGTAAGGGCCTGTGTGTTCTCTGGTAGCAGGTTCTAGCTGGCATTCTGGAACACAGAGAATCTTCAACAGGGACTCTCGTCCTTGTGCAGCACCACCTCAGTTCTGATCACTTAGGCCTATTGTGCCTAAGTGGACTTTAAAGGACTAAACAAAAGAGAGAAAGAAAATAGGGAGGATTCTGGGAAGATGGTAAAGTAGGAATTTAATGTAAATGTTTTCAAACTCTGGAGTCTACTGAACTGAAGGCTTGTAACTTCCCAGGGAAGTGATGGATGGTCAATTGCTGTGAATTACGGTCAATTTCAGCTCTCAGCGCGGCAGGGACTGCCCATCCCCCACCACTAGTTCCATGACAGGCAGTGAACTTGAAGACAGGACAATTGAAATTATTGTCTCTGAGGAACAGAAAGAAAAACATTGAAGTGAACAGAGCTGTTGATGAAACGACGCTCTGTAAAATATTTAAAGAGGTTTATTGTTCCTGGAGCAGCTTGTACTAGCTTACAGGAGCCAGGGTGGGCAGAAAGAACACTGACCTCCAAATATTGGGAATCTGTGCTCTGCTTGCTGATTGCTGGTTCCGAGCAGAGAGGCGCAAATAAAGAGGTGGGGAGTCATTATATTGCACCTTCCACCATTGTTACAAGCTCCTCCTCTTCCAGCCAGAATGACTTCCAGGGAAGTTAAGGGGCTGGCACCCCCTTTCTCCCCTGTCATGGTTTTCTTTTTCTCCTTTTGGGAGCCAGACATTGGAGATTAGGACATTCAGAAACAACTTTTTTTTTTTTTTTTTTTTTTTTTGAGACGGAGTCTCGCTCTGCCGCCCAGGCTGGAGTGCAGTGGCCGGATCTCAGCTCACTGCAAGCTCCGCCTCCCGGGTTCACGCCATTCTCCTGCCTTAGCCTCCCGAGTAGCTGGGACTACAGGCGCCCGCCACCTCGCCCGGCTAGTTTTTTTGTATTTTTAGTAGAGACGGGGTTTCACCATGTTAGCCAGGATGGTCTTGATCTTCTGACCTCGTGATCCGCCCGTCTCGGCCTCCCAAAGTGCTGGGATTACAGGCTTGAGCCACCGCGCCCGGCTAGAAACAACTTTATACATGGAGAAAATTATTAGAAAGTGACAGTGCATACTCAGGGGAAGGCACAGGTTCCGAAAGGACCTGAGGAGACCTCAAGTCTACACCTCAGGCCGATCCCCAGGCACAGAGGCAGCTTACAATGCAAAAACAAAAACAAAAATCAGCATAATCTGGGGAATGGGAGAATCTGATTCCAGAGTTACCACATTATTATATTCAAAAGACCAGTTTTTTGTTTTGTTTTTTTGTTTTTATTTTTATTTTTATTTTTATTTTTTTTTGAGACGGAGTCTCACTCTGTCGCCGGGGCTGGAGTGCAGTGGCCGGATCTCAGCTCACTGCAAGCTCCGCCTCCCGGGTTCACGCTATTCTCCTGCCTCAGCCTCCCGAGTAGCTGGGACTACAGGCACCGGCCACCTCGCCCGGCTAGTTTTTTGTATTTTTTAGTAGAGACGGGGTTTCACCGTGTTAGCCAGGATGGTCTCGATCTCCTGACCTCATGATCCGCCCGTCTCGGCCTCCCAAAGTGCTGGGATTACAGGCTTGAGCCACTGCGCCCAGCCGTTTGTTTTGTTTTTTTAAACAGAGTCTAGCTCTGTCACCCAGGCTGGAGTGCAGTGGCATGATCTCAGCTCACTGCAACCTCTGCCTCCCAGATTCAAGCAGTTCTCCTGCCTCATCCTCCCGAATAGCTGGGATTACAGGTGCCTGCCACTATGCCCAGCTAATTTTTGTATTTTTAGTAGAGACGGGGTTTCACTGTGTTGGCCAGGCTGGTCTTGAACTCCTGACCTCATGATCTGCCCACCTCGGCCTCCCAAAGTGCTGGAATTACAAGCGTGAGCCACCACGCCTGGCCTCAAATGAACAGTTTTCAACCAAAAAATCACAAGGCATATGAACAAAAAATAAATTGTGGCCCATTCCAAGGAAAAAAAATAACAAACTGTCCCTAAAAAAGATCTGATGGCTGCTGTTCTCAAGAAAGACTTTAACATAACTGGCTTCAAGATGCTGAAAGGACTAAAAAGAGGTGTGGAGAATGTCAAGAAAATGATGTATGAAGAAAATAGCAATACCACTAAGGAGATCGGAAACCAAAGAGAAATTCTGGAACTGAAAATTGTAATAACTGAAATGAAAAAAAAATCACTAGAGGGATATTCAAAGGCAAATGTGAACAGGTAGAAGAAAGAATCAGTGAACTTGAAGATAGGATAATTGAAATTATTGTCTCTGAGGAACACAAAAAGATTAAGGTGACAGAGTTGTCAATAAAGAGTCAGGCTCCGAGAAATATTTAAAGAGGTTTATTCCAAACCAAATATGAGTGACCAAGACCTGGAGGCACAGTCTCAAGAGGTACTGAGAATATGTTCCCAATGTCGTTGGGTTACAGCTTGGTTTTTATATGTTTCAGGGAGACATACATCAATCAATACCTGTGGGGTATACATTAGTATGTGGGATATACATTGGTCAAGAAAGGCAGGACAGGGGCTTACAAGTCATGGATGAATTCAAAGGTTTTCTGATTGGCAATTTGTTGAAAAAGTTAAGTTATTGCCTAAAGACCTGGAATTAATAGAAAGGAGTGTTTGGGTCAGGATAAGGGGTTGTGGATATTAGGGTTCTTATTATGTAGATGAAGCCTCATGGTTGGCCACCCTTAGAGACAATAGATGGCAAATGTTTTCTATTCCCTAAAAGGTGCTAATCTCTCAGTTAATCTCTTCATGATTGAGAGGTCCTGGGAGGGGAAAAGATCTAGTTGTGTTAATAGAGAGAGTGCACAGATGCAGTTGTTACCGCACAAAAATGACTTTGCAAGCCTTTTCAAAATATGACCAAAAAAAGAAAAACCCCTATATTTTTGGGTAAAATATTTTTATTTCCTTCTTTATCTGTAATGTAATGTTGTACCAGAGTCAGGTTGGAAAGTAAACCTGTATAGATTGCACCATTGCACTCCAGCCCAGGTGACAGTGTGAGACTCCATCTCAAAAAAAAAAAAAAAAGAAAAGAAAAGAAAAGAAAAGTAAACCAGTTTATATAGAATTAAATAAAACTCCTCTGAGGAAATTTTATGGCTTGTGGGGCGTGACTCCCCTTGCCCCTTAGATAGGAAGAGAGGGCAAGAGAAGAAAAAGATCAGAGTTTAGTCCTAAGAGCTTAAAGGACCTGCGGAACATCATCAGGTGGACCAACATAGGCACTGTGGGAGTGCCAGAGGAGAACAGAGAGATAAAGGGGTAGAGAGAATATCTGAAAAAATACTAGTTGAAAAGTTCTCTAATTTGATGAAGACATGAATGTGAGCATCCAAGAAGCTCCAAGAACTTCAAATAAGATGAAGTTACGGAGATCCACACCAAGACATTGTACTCAGACTCTCAAAAGCCAGAGATAGAATCTTGAAAGCAGCAAAAGAGAAGTGATTGACATACAAGCAATCCTCAACAAGCTTATCTTTGGATTTCTCATTAGCAACTATACAAGCCAAAAGGCATTGGGCCAATATAGTCAAAGTGCTAAAAGAAAAAAAAAAAAAAAACTGTCAACCAAGAATCCTATATCCAGCAAAACTTTCATTCAAAAATGGGGAAGATGGCTAGGCGTGGTGGCTCACACCTGTAATCCCAGCACTTTGGGAGGCCGAGGTGGGTGAATCACAAGGTCAGGAGATCGAGACCATCCTGGCTAACATGCTGAAACCCCGTCTCTACTAAAAAAAATACAAAAAAAAAAAAAGGGGAAGAAATTAAGACTTTTCCAGATAAACAAAAGTTGAGGGAGTTCATTACCACCAGACCTCTCCTGCAAGAAATGTTCAGGGGAGTCCTTCAGGGTAAAATGAATACTAGACAGTAGCTTGAAGCCAAA
Organism: Trachypithecus francoisi; assembly: GCF_009764315.1. NCBI lineage: Eukaryota > Metazoa > Chordata > Mammalia > Primates > Cercopithecidae > Trachypithecus > Trachypithecus francoisi. Next base: position 1,319,493 of record NW_022681463.1, on the reverse strand, counting down.
TGAATAAAGATCTCAATAAAGGTAAATACATGGGCAATTATGAAAGCTAGTATTATTGTAACCTTGGTTTATAACTCCACATTTTGTTTTCTACATAATTTAAGAGGCTAATGCATTTAAAAGAATTATTAGTTTGTTTTAGGGCACACAGTGTATAAAGATGTAATTTTTTGAAATCAACAACTGAAAGGGGTAGGAGACGAGCTATTAAATGAGCACAGTTTTTGTATGTTATTGAAGTTAAGCTTGCATAAACCCAAGTTATAGTGTTATAACTTTAGGGTATTAAATGTAATCTCCATGGTAACCACAAAGAAAATAGCTATATAATATATTTTAAAAGGACACCATAAAGAAATTTAAACATTTCACAACAAAAAATCAACTTTTTTTTTTTTTGCAAGAAATAAGGGACATAAGAGTTGTCAGGCAGGCATATAGAAAACAAATAGCAAAATGACAGAAGTCCCTCCTTAAAGTAATTAAATGCAGGTTAAATATTCTAACTAAAATATAGAGATTGGCAGAATGGGTAAAAAATGATTTGACTATATGCTGTCTTCAGAAGATTCACTTTAGATCCAAAGACAAATAGATTGCAAGTGAAAGGATGGGAAAAGATATTTCACGCAAATAGTAACCAGAAGAGAGCAGGGGTGGCTATACAAATATCACACAAAATAGATTTTTAAAAAGGTTATAAGAGATAAAGAACAGGGCGTGGGCGCGGTGGCTCACACCTGTAATCCCAGCACTTTGGGAGGCAGAGGTGGGCAGATCACGAGGTCAGGAGTTCGAGACCAGCCTGGCCAACATAGTGAAACCCCATTTCTACTAAAAATACAAAAATAAGCCAGGCGTGGTGGCACGTGCCTGTAGTCCCAGCTACTCAGGAGGCTGAGGCAGGAGAATCACTTGAACTGTGAGGCAGAGGTTGCAGTGAGCCAAGATCACGCCACTGCACTCCAGCCTGGGTGACAGAGCGAGACTCTGTCTCCAAAAAAAAAACAACAAAGTTATATATTAATAACAGTTTCAATGTAGCAAGAACGTATGATTATAAACATTTACGTACCTAATGGCAGACCATAAAACTATATGAAGCATAAAATGATAGAATTGAAAGGCGAAAGACAGTTTTTTTTTTTTTTTTTGAGGCGGAGTCTCGCTCTGTCGCCCGGACTGGAGTGCAGTGGCCGGATCTCAGCTCACTGCAAGCTCCGCCTCCCGGGTTTACGCCATTCTTCTGCCTCCGCCTCCTGAGTAGCTGGGACTACAGGCGCCCGCCACCTCGCCCGGCTCGTTTTTGTATTTTTAGTAGAGATGGGGTTTCACCATGTTAGCCAGGATGGTCTCGATCTCCTGACCTCGTGATCCGCCCATCTCGGCCTCCCAAAGTGCTGGGATTACAGGCTTGAGCCACCGCGCCCAGCCTGAAAGACAGTTTTACAATAATAAATGTCAGTATCACCCTCTCAGTTATCAGAACAAGTAGAGAGAGATAAGTAAGAAATTAGAGGTGAGAACTTAACACAATAAACCAACTAGATCTGAAAGACGTAGAACACTTATCCAACAACAGCAGCATACACATTTTCAAGAACATATGGAACATTTTCCAGAATACATCATATGTTAGACCACAAATTAAGTCTTGGTAGATTTAAAAAGATAAATATCATGCAATGTGTCATCTCAGACCACAATGGAGGAAGTTAGAAATGCTTAACAAAAGTATGATGGGGCTGGATATGGTGGCTCACGCTTGTAATCCCAGCACTTTGGAGGCTGAGATGGGCAGATAACTTGAGGTCAGGAGTTTGAGACCAGCCTGGCCAACATGGTGAAACCCCGTGTCTACTAAAAATGCAAAAATTAGCTGGGTGTGGTGGTGCATGCCTGTAGTCTCAGTTACTTGGGAGGCTGAGGTGGGAGAGTCGCTTGAACCTGGGAAGTGGACGTTGCAGTGAGCCAAGATCACACCACTGCACTCCACCCTGGGTGACAGAGTGAGATTCCATCTCAAAAAAAAAAAAGTATGATGGGAAAAATCAAAAATTTTTGAAAATATAAACAAGACACTCAGAAAAAAGAACAATAGATCAAAAAAAGAAATCACAAGGAAAATTAGAAAATACCAAGAGATGATTGAAAATGTAAACACAGTATAGCAACTTTTGTGATGCAGCAAAAGCAATGCTAAAGGGGGAGTTTATAGCTACAAATACATCAAAAACTAAGACAATCTCAAATTAACAACCTAACTTTACAACTTAATGAACTATAAAAAGAAAGACTAAATCCAAAGCTGGCAAAAGGAAGGAAATAATAAAGATTAAAGCCAAGATAAATGAAATAGAAAATAGAAAACGATAGAGAATATCAATGAAACCAAAAATTGGTTCTTTGAAAATGTCAAAGCATTATTCACAATATCTTGAATAGGTAAGCAAGCCAAGTGTCCATCAACAGGTGAGCGGATAAGCAAAATGTGGCATATCCATACAATGGGATAGTATTCAGTGTTAAAAAGGAAGGAAATTCCACAATGTGCTACAACATGGATGAACCTTGAGAATGTTCTGCCAAGTAAAATAAGTCAGTCGCAAGACAAATACTGTATGATTCCACTTTCATAGTGGTCAAACTCAGAGACACAGGAAGTAGGATGGTGACTGCCAGGAAGTAGAAGGTGGAGGGGAACCGGGAGTTAACATGTAATGCATACAGTTTGTGTTTCAAGATGAAAGAGTTATAGACATGGATGGTGGTGTTATGAATATACTTACTACCACCGAATGTACACATAAAGATAGTTAAGACGGTAAATTCTACGGATTTTATTTTTATTTAATTATTTTTTTGAGACAGAGTCTCACTCTGTCACCCAGGCTGGAGTGCAGTGGCGCGATCGCGCTGTAACCTCCGTCTCCCAGGTTCTATGGGATTCTCCTGCCTCAGCCTCCCGAGTAGCTGGGGTTACAGGCGCCCGCCACCATGCCTGGCTAATACTGTACTTTTAGTAGAGATGAGGTTTCACCAGGTTGGACAGGCTGGTCTGGAACTCCTGACCTCAGATGATTCACCCGCCTCGGCCTCTCAAAGTGATGGGATTACAAGCGTGAGCCACCGTGCCGGCCATTCTATAGTTTATTTTTACCACACACACACAAAAGAAATTCGCAACAAGCAAAACTTAAGGGTACAAAGGTAGAGAGCAGTGTGAGCTAATTTCAGTCTTTCAAACCACGCAGACTGATAGCATCAGCATTGGAGGTGCGTGCATTTTAATTAGAATTGTGGTAGTAACATTCATAAAACTGAAAACAAAACACGAAGAAGATAACTTCCGGGAATGGGGACTTTCAGTGGAGGCGGGGTGATGGGAAAAGGAATATTTACTGTCATCCAACAACTTTGTCTTGTATTTTTGTCACAGGTATCACGCCAGTAATACCCCCGAGAATGTATTGGGGAGGTCCAGCTCTTCTTTTCCTAATAAATTCATTCACACAACAATCAAAAAAGCAAGAAAAGGAAGAGACAGCCGCACGGCGGCGGCAGGCCAGGGCCGTTCCAAGGGCTTGGCGGGAGGCCACAAGCCAGACGCGGCCGAACCCTCCCGGAGCCAGCGCCCGGGCGCGCGCGGGAAGCGCAGGCGGAGTGGGCACGTGAGGCACTTCCGGGGCGGGGCGGGCGCGCAGCCCTTCCGAAGGCCCGCGCGAGCCGCTAGTTTTGCCCACGCGCTTTTGGCACAGCCGCGCCACGCGATCCGCGATCTGATTGGCCCGCGCGGGAGGGCGCGCGGCGCCAAACTTGCTTCCCGTCAGCCCCCGCCCGTCCCCCGGGAGCGCGCACGCTCGCGCACCCGGATCCCGGCTCTTGCGTGCAGTCGCCATTCGGGAGGCCGCTGCGCTGCAGGGTCTGGCGGAGCTGCCAGCTACCGCGAGCCGGGCCCTCCGCGCGGTTCTTCGCCCACTGGACGCCGCCCGCGGCCGGACCGGTGAGGAGCGAGAGCGAGCGGGGGAGGGGCGTGGTTGGGGCCTGCATCTCTGAGCCCCGTGTCTGCCGCCGACCTGGCGGGGCCGGTCCGGGGAAGCCGCGGGTCCGAGTGAAGGGGGCCTGCGCTGCCTCGCCTCCCACACGGCCCGCGGGAAGGGCCCGCCCCCAGAGGCCGGGGCGGGAGTGCGTCTTTGTGCAGGGAGCGGGGAGGCCCGGTGTCAGTCGCGGCCAAGGCTGGAAACATTGCGTTTGAAACCGTTGGGAAGTTGGGGGCAGCACAACACGAAAGCCATTCTTCCCGTTTTAGCTCTAGACTGTCTCCTTTTCTGTCATTATTACTGTTTTAAAATCCGCTATACAGCCTCCAAAATGGGAGAGGACCTTTGTAAATCATAAACCTGATAACGGGTTAATGTCTACAATACAAGAAAAGATGCAGCTGACCAACAAAAAGCAACCAGTTCAAGAATGGACAAGGAATTTGAATAGCGTATTTCTTCAGAGAAGATAGACAAATGACTAATAAGCACGTGCAGTGATGCTCAGCATCACTAGCCATTAAGAAAATGCAAATGAAAACCACAATGAGATACCACTTCACACCAGTTGGGATGGCTATTAACAAAAAATGGGAAATTATGAGTGTTGGGGATGTGGAGAAATTGAAGCTCGGGTGCATTGCTGGTGGGAATGTAGGGTGGTGCAGCAGCTATGGAAATTGATAGTCGTTTCTCAATTCTAGGTTTATACCCCCAAAAAATGACAGTAGGGACTCAGATATTTGTTCACAAATGTTCACTGCAGCATTATTCAAAATCCCGATGTCTATCAACATGTGAATGAAAGACAAGCTGTGGTATGTGCATATAATGGACGCCTTTAGTTCATCTTTGGAAAGGAATGAAATTCTGATACACGCTACAATATAAACGACCACATTGAACACATTATGTTGAGTGAAATAGGACACAAAAAAGACGTGTGAAATAGGACACAAAAAAGACATACTGTGTGATTCCCCCTCAGGCATAATTGAGATTACCAGCACTGATAGTGGAGAGAGAGTTACTGTTTCATGGGTACAGAGTTTCTTTTTGTGGTGAAGAAGTCTGGAAGTGGATGGTGGTGATGTTTGCACAACGTTTTAGTACTAAACTAATCAAATTGTGCTTTTAAAAATGATTAAATGTTAAGTTGTTTTCGTTTTTGATTTTTTGAGACGGAGTTTCACTTTTGTTGCCCAGGCTGGAGTGCAATGGCCTGACCTTGGCTCACTGCAACCTCCGCCTCCTGGGTTCAAGGGATTCTTCTGCCTCAGCCTCCCAAAGTGCTGAAATTACAGGCACCCGCCACCATGCCTGGCTAATTCTGTGTTTTTAGTAGAGACAGGGTTTTCTCTGTGTTGGTCAGTCTGGTCTCGAACTCCCAGCCTCAGGTGATCCACCCGCCTCGGCCTCCCACAGTGCTGAAATTACATGCATGAACCACCACGCCTGGCCTAAATGGCAAGTTTTTTGTTCTATTTTACCAGTCTTTAAAAAATACACATGAAAAAGCAAAATGACGGAGACAGTAAAAAGATGAGTGGTTGTCAGGAGCACAGGGAGATGTTAAGCAGTGAAATTACTAGTAGTGGATACATGATGCTATGCATTTGTTGAACCCGTAGAACTGCACATCATGAAAAGTGATTCCTTGGTGGGGCGCTGTGGCTCACGCCTGTAATCCCAACACTTTGGGAGGCCGAGGTGGGCAGATGACGAGGTCAAGAGATAGAGACTATTGTGGCTAACATGGTGAAACCCTGTCTGTACTAAAAATACAAAAATTAGCTGGGCATGGTGGCACTCGCCTGTAGTACCAGCTACTGGGGAGTCTGAGGCAGGAGAATCGCTTGAACCTGGGAGGTGGAGATTGCAGTGAGCCGAGATTGTGCCACTGCACTCCAGCCTGGCAACAGCACCAGACTCCCTCTCAAAAAAATAAAAAATAAATAAAAAATTACTCCTTGTGTAAACTATAGACTTAATAATAAATCAATATTAGCTTATCATTGTAGCAGATGTCTCACACTGATGCAAGAAGATGTTAATACAGGTTGAGTATCCTTCATTCGAAATGCTTGGAACAGGAAGTGCTTTGAATTTTTTTTTTTTTTTAATAGTTGCATTGTACTTACTGGTCGAACATCCCTAATCTGAAATCTGAAATGCTTCTTTTGGCCCTCAAAAAGTGTTGGATGTTGGAGCATAATCGGATTTCAGATTTTCAGATTAGGGATGCTCAGCCTATATAATAGGAAAAACTGGGGGCAAGAAGATAGGTGGGAATTCTTGTACATACTCTTCAGTTTTTCTTTAAACATAAAACTACTTGAAAAATTAGTTTATTAATTTCTTTCTTTTTTGGGTGGGGGGCGGGTATGGAGTCTTACTCTGTTGCCCAGCTGGAGTGCAGTGGCTCAATCTCAGCTCACTGCAACCTCCATCTCCCAGGTTCAAGCGATTCTCCTGCCTCAGCCTCCCAAGTAACTGGGATTATAGGTGTGTACCACCACACCCAGCTAATCTTTGTGTTTTTAGTAGAGACAGGGTTTCACCATGTTGGCCAGGCTGGTCATGAACTCCTGTCCTCAAATGATCCGTCTGCCTTAGCCTCCCAAAGTGTTGGGATTACAGGTGTGAGCCACTGCACCTGCCCGGTTTATTAATTTCTTTTTTTTTTTTTTTTTTTTTTGAGACAAGAGTCTCGCTCCGTTGCCCAGGCTGGAGTGCAGTGGCCGGGTCTCAGCTCATTGCAACCTCCGCCTCCCAGGTTTACGCCATTCTCCTGCCTCAGCCTCCCGAGTAGCTGGGACTACAGGCGCCCGCCACCTCGCCCGGCTAGTTTTTTGTATTTTTTAGTAGAGACGGGGTTTCACCGTGTTAGCCAGGATGGTCTCGATCTCCTGACCTCGTGATCCGCCCGTCTCGGCCTCCCAAAGTGCTGGGATTACAGGCTTGAGCCACCGTGCCCGGCCTATTAATTTCTTAAAAGGCCAGGCGTGGTGGCTCACACCTGCAATCCCAGCACTGAGAGGCCAAGGCAAGAGGATCACTTGAGGCCAGGAGTTCAAGACCAGCCTGGACAACATAGTGAGACCTCATCACTACAGAAAAAAAAAAAAATTAGATGTGGTGGCATGCACCTATAGTCCCAGCTACTTAGGAGGGTGAGGTGGGAGGCTCTGTGGAGCCCAAGAGTATGAGGCTGCAGTGAGTTATGATTGTGTCACTGCACCAAAACCTTGGGCAACAGAGCGAGACCCTGTCTCTTAAATTAAAAAAAAAAAAATCCACTAAGATAAAGAACAATGCTAGTGTGTATAGACTAATAGAACCCATTTAGCTTTAAACATGTTCTATATGTTGAATTTTAATTAAAAAAAACTATGCTGGCTAACACGGTGAAACCCCGTCTGTACTAAAAAATACAAAAAACTAGCCGGACGAGGTGGCGGGCGCCTGTAGTCCCAGCTACTCGGGAGGCTGAGGCAGGAGAATGGTGTAAACCCGGGAGGCGGAGCTTGCAGTGAGCTGAGATCCGGCCACTGCACTCCAGCTTGGGCCACAGAGCGAGACTCCGTCTCAAAAACAAAACAAAACAAAACAAAACAACTATGCATCAGATGTGTTTTAAAAGATCAGTGATGTTAGACTTCAAAGAAGAAATGGAATGGGAAATGGGAAATAGGTATGATACACCATATGGCATAACATTGCATTGGAGAATGCTGGGTGACAGACTGGCAGAGCACCAATGATTAGAATTTGGGTTTTTTAGAGACAAGGCGTAATCTGTCTCAAAGACAAAAAGAAATTTTTGTTAATCTGGACAATTCTGAGTTAATTTTTAGTTAGGGTTAGGAGTTCTTAAATTTAGGAAGAAATTTTGCTAGAACCTTAAAGCTGAAAGGGTGCCCAGCTCTCTAGGCTTTGCCTAAAAGCTGAATTCTGGGACTCAGTTCTGTAACACCTTTGTAGATCGTTCTGCTACTGTGAGAAAGAGACCAGAACTGAGAAAACCAGAATAAACCAACTGTTCCCTCTGACCTCAGTGTTGATCTTGGACAGGTCACTTCTTTCCCTCAGCATCAGTCTTTTTTTTTTTTTTTTTTTTTTTGAGACGGAGTCTCGCTCTGTCACCCGGGCTGGAGTGCAGTGGCCGGATCTCAGCTCACTGCAAGCTCCGCCTCCGGGGTTTACGCCATTCTCCTGCCTCAGCCTCCCGAGTAGCTGGGACTACAGGCGCCCGCTACCTCGCCCGGCTAGTTTTTTGTATTTTTTAGTAGAGACGGGGTTTCACCGTGTTAGCCAGGATGGTCTCGATCTCCTGACCTCGTGATCCGCCCGTCTCGGCCTCCCAAAGTGCTGGGATTACAGGCTTGAGCCACCGCGCCCGGCCAGCATCAGTCTTTTCAGTTATGAAATGAAGAGGTCGAACTCAAGCCCTCTGAAGATCCTTCTAGTCCTATGCTGATCATCAGTGTTTTTTTTTTGGTTGGTTTTTTGGTTTTCTTTTTTGAGACAGGGTCTCGCTCTGTCATCTAGGCTGGAGTGTAATGGTGCAGTCTTGGTTCACTGCAACCCCTGCCTCTTAGGCTCAAGCGATTTCTCTTGCCTCAGCCTCCCAAGTAGCTGGGACTATAGGTGCATTCTGCTGCACCCAGCTAATTTTTGTATGTTTTGTAGAGACAGGGTTTCGCCATGTTGCCCAGGGTGTTCTTGAACCCCTGAGCTCAAGGGATCCACCTGCCTCAGCCTCCCAGAGTGCTGGGATTACAGGTGTGAGCCACCACACCCGGCCTGATCATCAGCTTCTAATTATGGAGTACTCCTACCTAACAAAGGAACTCATTCTAGTTCATAATAGAGTAGTTTGTAAACTGTGTTGAGCCACAGTTCTTTTCCTACTAGCTTCTGATTATCACTTCTAGGATAGCTCATATATTATCTATAATTCTTACCCTTTTGAAGTTAATGTCTGTATTCATAAATGACTTTTTTTTTTTTTTTAAAGGGCCATCTGCCATCCTGGTTGCCTTTTTTTTTTTTTTTTTTTTTTTTTTTTTAAATATTCTCTAGTTTCTTAGAGACTCTCTTAAAGTGTCCTTCCTGCCCAGAGCTGGGGACAGTGATCTACTGGTATGGTGTACTCTGCCCATGCAGAATATGGGATATAGTTCTCTATAGTCCTGTATTTATGCACCCGATATGTGGATTCTAAGTGTTTGTTTCATCTTGTTTATTTTGGCCTGTTGTACAGGCTTTAAAAGAGCTACTGAATTCCACTGTATTAGTTTGTGTATATGTAGAAAAAACCTAGACAGAACTTGATTCTCTCATCAGATACTGATCATTTGTCTGACTTGGGCAAGCTGTTTAATGTCAAGCTTGAGTTTCCTTAACTATTAATTGAAGTTTTAAAGTAGATGATCCCTCAGGTCTTCTCCTATCCCCAAATCCTATGACTTTGAGACTAGATGGTAGCTTAGGTTTTCCTCTAGTTTTAAAATCCTGTGAGTCAAAGATTGAGAGAACGTTGGGATTGAACAGAGCACATGCTGTGTGCCAGGGATGTGCAGCGGTTCCAGAGGTGAATAAATGGATAGTCCCTCCTCTCCAGGAGCTGGCAACCTGTTGTTGGTATCAGGCTGTAGTGCCAGAGGGTGACATATACAGCTGGGGCTTCTAGGAAGATTGAGAGGGAGTGGAAAATTGGCCAGTGCAGTTGACGCATGAATAACAGAGGTTTGAACTTCATCCAAATGCCAATAAAAAAAGACAGCATTTACAGAATGTGAGACATTTATGTGGAGGGCAGATTTTTCATATATGGGAATTCCACAAGGCTGACTGTAGGACCTGAGTATGTGTGGATTTTGGCATATGGGAGCGGTCCTGGAACCAATCCTCTGTGTTTACAGGGAGACAGCTGAGTTAAAAAGCCGTCCTGCCTGAAGGATGAAGGAATTTGCCTGATGGCCAGGCAAGACAGGGAGTGTAAAGGAGAGGAAATAGTTTATACAAAGGCCCAGATGCTGGAATAGTCAGGGAATTACATGTGGGCCAGTATTTTGAGAACACAGTCTGGTCATAGGCCAGACTGTGAAGAGCTTTATATACCGTATTCAAATCGTGTAGTGTAGGTGTCTTAGTTGACCTGGAGGAAATGTGAACAGGCAGGTCACGTTAGGCTTCTGTTTGGAAGACAGGTTTGGTAGCTGGAAGAAGGGGAGACTAGTGGCAGGAAGTTCAGATGTCAGAATTAAAGCAGTGACGGGGTGGGGAATAGAGAAGGGGTAGATGAATGTGCTGGAGCTAATGAGAAGCACAGTGTGCGCTGTTGTGTAGCTTGTGCACAGCCAGTTTATCACACATTCTGTTCTTGTCAGCAGACTCATCTACACCGTGATGCTTTATCTTTGAAATGCATGCAGGAAGGGAAGAGGGCAGAGCAATCACTGAAGCAGGTCCGTGTGTTCTTCCTTGGTGTCAGGACACCGCCATCCTCCTCCCAGAGTCCTTTCTTTTTGTACCTCTTGGTCCTGTTTGTTGTGGTGTCCCTTCCTCCACTGCCTGTAAATTTGTCACTCTGCTGTGTAATATCGATAACTGACAAAAGTCAGCCATTGTTAGCATCAGTAGTCACACCAGCAGTCTTCTGAGTGCTTATCAGAGAAGTGAAGTTAGGTTGTGGGTTTGAGAAGGATATGATTACACACATGGGCATAATTCCATAGTGATTATTAAAGAGAAAGTAGACAAGGATGGTGTCAGGAGTGGTATCTACTATAGTCTTTGGTGTCATTTCATAAAAGTAAGTGTTCAGGCCTGTACAGTGGCTCACGCCTGTAATCCCAGCGCTTCGGGAGGCCGAGGCAGGTGGATCACGAGGTCAGGAGATTGAGACCATCCTGGCTTGGCTAACACAGTGAAACCTCGTTTCTAATAAAGATTCAAAAAAATTTGCTGGGTGTGGTGGCGGGCACCTATAGTCCCATCTGCTCGGGAGGCTGAGGCAGGAGAATGGCGTGAACCCGGGAGGCGGAGCTTGCAGTGAGCCGAGATCGTGCCACTGTACTCCAGCCTGGGCTGGACAGGCCGAGACTCTGTCTCAAAAAAAAAAAAAAGTAAGTGTTCAGGCTTAGTGGATTGGACTCCTCTCACTGTTAGGGCAGGATGGTGAGAGAAATACACAGAATTCCATTACAGCGGACACACACGATCACAGATACAGTTTTGATCACTTTTGTTTTTTGTTTTTTTTTCCAGGTTCAACTTCTTGTCTTGTTCTTCTTCTTCTACTATAGGCTGTTTGCTGTGGTTTAGTCAAAAAGCCATGTAGAATGCCTGCCTTTTGAAGACCAATTTTAAGGTGTCTAGTAATACAGCAGGTAAGTCTAGTAGGGAAAGCATGCTTGGGAGAATATTTTATGAGGAGAAAATAAAAAAAAAAATACTTGGAGTTCTTGAGGAAAATCTTTAAAAGTATACACGCCCTTATGGATATAACGTGTGATGTGCGCTAGATATACATAATTTGGGATATGAGAAGTGAATTCTGTAGCAGTATTTTTAGATTTGAGATTGGCCTGAAGAGCTGATGGTAGGCAGCGGGAAGAAGTGGGTTGGCTGGGAGGGATGGGGAATGGTAGGTGAGTCTGACTCAAACCCAGCACACCTGAGCTCTTAGTCTCTGTTGTAATTACAATATGTAATATAGTGCTCTTTAATGTTAGCTTGGCTGTTCATTATTGCCAGTTATAGCTGCATGGGATTATTGAGACTTATCCTCCGGTTTCTCTTAAAGTCTTCTAGTTTTATTTAACGATGGGCTCTGAGACGGATGGTTAACCCATTATTTCTACATGTATTCAATTATGTTTGTAAGTTAAAGATCATTTTTAGAGATTTTTCTTCAGTACTGAATTATTTATTTTTCTTTTTTTACAGTCCTAGTCCTAAAAACAATATTCTAAAATACAGAATAGCCGCTGGGCAATGCAGAAAGAGTAAATAGTTTCCGAAGAAAAGTATTTATTTCCTCAAATACCTGTCACCTTTTTAGCTTTAGACCAAAAAATAAAGAAGGCAAATGATATACCGTCGATAAAAGTGTTAGGAAACAGTATTGTCAGTGAGAATATCTTTAAAAACAAGTTATCAAAGTTAGAAATATACTTTTTTTTTTTGAGACGCAGTCTCGCTCTGTCACCAGGCTGGAGTGCAGTGGCATAATCTCAGTTCACTGCAACCTCCAACTCCCTGGTTCAAGCGATTCTCCTGCCTCAGCCTCCCAAGTAGCTGGGACTATAGGCACACACCACCATGCCTGGCTAATTTTTGTATTTTTAGTAGAGACAGGGTTTCACCATGTTGGCCACGATGGTCTTGATCTCCCGACCTTGTGATCCACCCACCCAGCCTCCCAAGTGCTGAGATTACAGGCGTGAGCCACTGCCCCCGGCCTATACATTTTTTTAAATTAATGGTTTTGTAATTAATAAAGGGAGAGCCTGAGTTTCTAATCTGTACCATTCTTTGAGAAGCAGTAAATATTACCATCAATAAGGGAAAGTGTTCAGTCTTTCTCATTAAGAGAAGCACATTAACACAGTAGTGAAATACTGGCTTTCACCTAGGTTGTAGCAAGGATTAGGAATTTATAGGAAATTGTCTGTCATATATACACTGTTGTTAGGCAGTAATATAAGTTTTTGAGAGTTTGGTAAAATGTATCAATTTTAAGCACAAATGGCTAAGTAATCCATTTCTAGGAATTTTCCCTGCAGAAATAGCCTCACATGCAACGATAAGTACAAGGAAAGTCAGTGCTTACTCCATATGTAAAAATGTCTTAGAGATAAATTCTAAATGAGAGTAAGTTGCCAGATAATATGTTTAATATCCCATTTATGTAAAGCATGTGTGTTGTATATGCCTAGGACATTTCTTCCAGGACACATGACTACACTGGCTACCCCTGCGGTCTGACACTCCATATCTTGTACTGTGTGAATGTGGTTTTTTTTTTATTTTTTAAATAAGTTCTAGGGTACACGTGCACAACGTGCAGGTTTGTTACATGTATGTACATGTGCCATGTTGGTGTGCTGCACCCATTAACTCGTCATTTACGTTAGGTATATCTCCTAATGCTATCCCTCCCCCTTCTCCCCTCCCCCCTCCCCACAGTAGGCTTGGTGTGTGATGTTCCCCTTCCTGTGTTGTGTCCAAGTGATCTCATTGTTCAATTCCCACCTATGAGTGAGAACATGTGGTGGTTGGTTTTCTGTTCTTGCGATAGTTTGCTGAGAATGATGGTTTCTAGCTGCATCCATGTCCCTACAAAGGACATGAACTCATCCTTTTTTATGGCTGCATAGTATTCCGTGGTGTATATGTGCCACATTTTCTTAATCCAGTCTGTCACTGATGGACATTTGGGTTGATTCCAAGTCTTTGCTGTTGTGAATAGTGCCGCAGTAAACATACATGTGCCTGTGTCTTTATAGCAGCATGATTTATAATCCTTTGGGCGTCTACCCAGTAATGGGATGGCTGGGTCAAATGGTATTTCTAGTTCTAGATCCTTGAGGAATCGCCGCACTGTTTTCCAGAATGGTTGAACTAGTTTACAGTCCCACCAACAGTGTAAAAGTGTTCCTATTTCTCTACATCCTCTCCAGCACCTGTTGTTTCCTGACTTTTTAATGATTGGCATTCTAACTGGTGTGAGATGGTATCTCATTGTGGTTTTGATTTGCATTTCTCTGATGGCAAGTGATGAGCATTTTTTCATGTGTCTGTTGGCTGTATGAATGTTTTCTTTTGAGAAGTGTCTGTTCATGTCCTTTGCCCAATTTTTGATGGGGTTGTTTTTTTCTTGTAAATTTGTTTGAGTTCTTTGTAGGTTCTGGATGTTAGCCCTTTGTCAGATGAGTAGATTGCAAAAATTTTCTCCCATTCTGTAGGTTGCCTGTTCACTCTGATGGTAGTTTCTTTTGCTGTGCAGAAGCTCTTTAGTTTAATTAGATCCCATTTGTCAATTTGGCTTTTGTTGCCATTGCTTTTGGCGCTTTAGACATGAAGTCCTTGCCCATGCCTATGTCCTGAATGGTATTACCTAGGTTTTCTTCTAGGGTTTTTATGGTATTAGGTCTAACATTTAAGTCTGTAATCCATCTTGAATTAATTTTCGTATAAGGAGTAAGGAAAGGATCCAGTTTCAGCTTCCTACTTATGGCTAGCTAATTTTCCCAGCACCATTTATTAAATAGGGAATCCTTTCCCCATTTCTTGTTTTTCTCAGGTTTATCAGAGATCAGATGGCTGTAGATGTGTGGTATTATTTCTGAGGGCTCTGTTCTGTTCCATGTGAATGTGTTTTTAACTGTGAGCTTCTATTCCTTTTACTACTTAAGAAGACTGGTTTCCATTTTTTTTTAATTCATATTTTCCGGCAACTGTGTTCCAGCTGCCGGGATGTACTCTGATTTGCCCTTTGCTTGGTATGCACCTTCACATCATTCAGGATCTCTGCTGGAATGTCCCATGCATAGAGGTCTTTTCCAACAGCCCCTCTACATCACTGTCCACCTTATTTTCCCAACTCATGAATGCCATATTGCAAAGCTCTGCTTTAAACCTAGGTGCCTAGAAAATTATAGGACACAAAGTTATTTATTTATTAAATGAATTAATAAAATACTATATTGGGATAGATTAAACATTGCAAAATATGTTGACATGAAATCAAGCCAGCATCATATTTTAAAGTCATCTTTTTATAGCTAGATGTAATTTATTAAGTGCTTTCTGCAAAAGGGTTACTCTCTTGTTCATCCTTAAATAGCCAAGGTTTAATTTTGATATTCACTCGTCTTTGTGTACTGAGGACTTGTGTACTGGAGTTTGAGAGTCAAAGTATAAAGCACATGCAACAGCTAATTGTAGAGTCAGGCTCAGATCACTGATAGTCCTATAGCCTGGACCAGAGAAAGTCATGTACCTTCTGTGAACCTGTTTCTTCATCTGTAAGTGAAAATAATAGTTGAGTCATATCATTAGGATTAAATGAGATGATGTATGTGAAACTCCTAGCAGAGTGCCTGGGACTGTTCTCTATCTCCTTTTCTTCAAATTCTCCCTAGAGATATTACCAAATAAAGCACGCACTGTTCTAGACTTAAGATTATGCAGTTATAGAATGGACTGACAGTATTTTATTCAGAATTACAGTTCATGAAAATAATTTATTCCTACTTTATTGCAGCAGTATTGAAAGTTTTTAAAGAATATAACCGTGTGTGTTGGTGACAGAAAGAAGAATGGAAGTATTCCAGGAACTTCGTAAACCATCAGCACGTTTGGAGTGTGACCATTGCAGTTTCAGAGGCACAGACTATGAAAATGTACAAATCCATATGGGTAGTATCCATCCAGAATTTTGTGATGAAATGGATGCTGGTGGGCTAGGCAAAATGATATTTTACCAGAAAAGTGCAAAGCTATTTCACTGCCATAAATGCTTCTTCACCAGCAAGATGTACTCTAACGTATACTATCACATCATATCCAAACATGCATCCCCAGACAAATGGAATGATAAACCAAAAACTCAGTTGAACAAAGAAACAGATCCTGTGAAAAGCTCTCCTCTTCCTGAACACCAGAAAATACCCTGCAATTCTGCAGAACCAAAACCCACACCGGCCCTTTCAATGGAAACACAGAAACTTGGTTCAGTTTTGTCTCCAGAATCACCAAAACCTACTCCTCTTACTCCCCTGGAGCCTCAGAAACCTGGCTCTGTTGTTTCTCCTGAGCTTCAGACACCTCTTCCTTCTCCTGAACCTTCAAAACCTGCCTCTGTTTCTTCTCCTGAACCTCCAAAACCAGTCCCTGTTTGTGAATCTCAGAAACCTGCCCCTGTTCCTTCTCCAGAACCACAGAAACTTGCCCCTGTATCTCCTGAGCCCGTAAAGGCTACTCTTCCTAATCCCAAACCCCAGAAGCACTCTCATTTCCCAGAAACACTGGGCCCACCTTCAGGCTCATCTCCAGAGTCACCAGTTCTAGCTGCTTCCCCAGAACCTTGGGGACCATCCCCAGCTGCATCTCCAGAATCTCGGAAATCAGCCCGGACTACCTCCCCTGAGCCAAGGAAGCCATCCCCTTCAGGGTCTCCTGAACCTTGGAAGCCATTCCCTGCTGTCTCCCCAGAGCCTAGGAGACCAGCCCCTGCTGTGTCACCAGGCTCTTGGAAGCCAGGGCCACCTGGGTCCCCTAGGCCTTGGAAATCCAGTCCTTCAGCGTCATCAGGACCTTGGAAGCCAGCTAAACCTGCTCCATCTGTGTCTCCTGGACCTTGGAAACCAATTCCTTCTATATCTCCTGGACCTTGGAAACCAACTCCATCTGTGTCTTCTGCATCCTGGAAATCTTCGTCAGTCTCACCCAGCTCCTGGAAGTCCCCCCCTGCATCTCCTGAGTCATGGAAGTCTGGCCCACCAGAACTCCGAAAGACAGCTCCCACGTTGTCTCCTGAACATTGGAAGGCAGTTCCGCCAGTGTCTCCAGAGCTTCGCAAACCCGGCCCACCACTATCCCCAGAGATCCGTAGTCCAGCAGGATCTCCAGAGCTCAGAAAACCCTCAGGGTCACCAGACCTTTGGAAGCTTTCTCCTGATCAGCGGAAAACTTCTCCTGCTTCACTTGATTTCCCTGAGTCCCAGAAAAGTTCCCGTGGCGGTTCTCCTGATCTCTGGAAGTCTTCCTTTTTTATTGAGCCTCAGAAACCTGTCTTCCCTGAGACCCGAAAACCAGGTTCTTCTGGGCCATCGGAGTCCCCCAAAGCAGCCTCAGATATCTGGAAGCCTGTTCTCTCTATCGATACTGAGCCTAGAAAACCTGCCCTGTTTCCCGAGCCTGCCAAAACAGCCCCTCCTTCTTCTCCAGAACCACGCAAACGTGCCCTTTTTCCAGAGCCCCGGAAGCATGCCCTTTTCCCCGAACTCCCCAAATCTGCTCTATTCTCAGAATCACAGAAGGCTGTTGAGCTTGGTGATGAACTACAAATAGATGCCATAGACGATCAAAAATGTGATATTTTGGTTCAGGAAGAACTTCTAGCTTCACCTAAGAAACTTTTGGAAGATACTTTATTTCCTTCCTCAAAGAAGCTCAAGAAAGACAACCAAGAGAGCTCAGATGCTGAGCTTAGTAGTAGTGAGTACATAAAAACAGATTTGGATGCGGTGGATGTTAAGGGCCAGGAATCAAGCAGTGATCAAGAGCAGGTTGATGTGGAATCCATTGATTTTAGCAAAGAGAACAAAATGGACTTGACTAGTCCAGAGCAGTCTAGAAATGTGCTACAGTTTACTGAAGAAAAAGAAGCTTTTATCTCTGAAGAGGAGATTGCAAAATATATGAAGCGTGGAAAAGGAAAGTATTACTGCAAAATTTGTTGCTGTCGTGCTATGAAAAAAGGTGCTGTTTTGCATCATTTGGTTAATAAGCATAATGTTCATAGCCCTTACAAATGCACAATTTGTGGAAAGGCTTTTCTTTTGGAATCTCTCCTGAAAAATCATGTAGCAGCCCATGGGCAAAGTTTACTTAAATGTCCACGTTGTAATTTTGAATCAAATTTCCCACGAGGTTTTAAGAAACATTTAACTCATTGTCAAAGCAGGCATAATGAAGAGGCAAATAAAAAGCTAATGGAAGCTCTTGAACCGCCACTGGAGGAGCAGCAAATTTGATAGCTCAGTATGAATATTTGTTCTACAAAGGTTCGTTGAAACCATTCTTTGTAAGTATAGCTTATCAAATAGCCTAGTTAGACCAGTAGATGATGTGTGGAATACCGTGTTTCACTGTCTCAGTTGTGTTACTAAGAATGAGCATTTGAATTTTTTTTTCTGGTCTCTGTCTATGTGGCTATCTTGTAAGTCAATAAATTTCTATATAGTCCAGATGGATTAAACTTCTCATTTCTTTTAAATATGTATGAATGATAAAACAAGGAAGTAGGCATTCCATTTAATAATCAAGAGCAAGTTGTACTCAAAGCATTCAGTTAAAGTATATCTGTGTGTGGAACTAATTTCAGACAATGGAAAATATTCGTTGAAATGTTTAAGAATTAGGCATGAAAAATAAATTTGAGGAATTTTGTTTCCTTTTATGTATTTTTAAATCAGAGTTATTTTCTATTTGATGTAAAATGAGTTTATAAATCTTAATCAGCTTCTAGATGTTTATTAGCTTTTATGTCATGAAATGTTGGAGTCTCAGGGTTGCTGATTTTCTGCTAATGGGAAAAATTAAAATAGTTTGCAGCCTTCTCCCACAGGAGACAAGTGAACGATAAGTGTGATTTTAGATCTTTTTTGTCCATAGTTGTTTTCAGTGGAGTCTTCCATTCTGTATCTTACCCTAAGATCTGGTTCTTCCCTCCCCATCCCCATCCCCAGCCCCCACCCGCCAGCTCACACTAATAGATGATTCTTAATTGCCAAATGTGTTAGAGTTTGTATGTCCTACTCTTGGGCCTTACATGTCGCCTGTTGGGGCTTAAGACCAGGTTAATAAGTAGGAACTGAAAGTCTTCCAGATTCACAGTAGAAAATTTTATAGACATTTATGTTAAATATATCGATTTTATGTTTTTCAGTTCTGTTACTGTAAATACCTGGTACCTGTTTATGGATTATTTTATTCTAAAGTATTTTGTCAAATGTGTATCAACCAAATTAAAAAAGAAAGGCTTTCGTGTCAGCACCATTTTCACGTGTGTTTTCTTTTGTGTAATTTGCATTGTATGATATACAAATCCATTATTTCCATGTTTTCAACATAGGAGTTTTCTTATCTGGAGCAGCATTTTCTTAGCTGTGTTTTTTCCCAAGTTCTGTGGTCAGGTAAATTAGGGGAATGCTTGTATAGGGAGGACTCCCTGTGAAAAATCTCATCCTTTCATATGAAAGGTTTTTTAATTCCAGTGGTTGCCTATCCTGCCTGCCTCTAAACAGTGTGAGGCATTTAATCTCAAAGGATTCTGATGTGTAGCCAGGATTGAGATGCTGTACTGGGTTTAATTTAGCTACTCCCAGACATTTTTTTAACAATGAACAGTTTTATCCCAGTTCCCCACCGGCTGGCTTCCCTATTAATGTGCCTGTTGGGATATCTTAACAATAATTAGTGATGTGGTTTGGCTCTGAGTCAAATCTCTCTCTCATTTTTTTTTAAGAGACCGATCCTTGCTCTGTCACCCAGGTTGCCCTGCAGTGGTGTGATCTTAGCTCACTGCAACCTCCGCCTTTCAGGTTCAAGGGAGTCTTGTGCCTCAGCCTCCTGAGTAGCTGGGACTACAGGTGCGTGCCACCATGTCTGACTAATTTTTGTAGTTTAGGCCGGGTGCGGTGGCTCAAGCCTGTAATCCCAGCACTTTGGGAGGCCGAGACGGGCGGATCACGAGGTCAGGAGATCAAGACCATCCTGGCTAACACGGTGAAACCCTGTCTCTACTAAAAAATACAAAAAACTAGCCGGGCGAGGTGGCGGGCGCCTATGGTCCCAGCTACTCGGGAGGCTGAGGCAGCAGAATGGCGTAAACCCGGGAGGCGGAGCTTGCAGGGAGCTGAGATCCGGCCACTGCACTCCAGCCTGGGCGACAGAGCGAGACTCCATCTCAAAAAAAAAAAAATTTTTTTTGTAGTTTAATAGAGATGGGGTTTTGCCATGTTGGCCAGGCTGGTCTCGAGCTCCTGGGCTCAAGTGATCCACCTGCCTCAGCTTACCAAAGTGCTGGGGTTACAGCTGTGCGCCACCACACCCGACCCCCACCCAAATCTCATGCTGAATTGTAATCCCCAGTGTTGGAGGAGGGGCCAGCCTGGTGATAAATGATTGGATCATGGGGACAGACTTCCTCTTGGTGTTCTCGTGATAGTGTGTGAGTTACTTAAAAGTGTTTAGCACCTTCCCCTTCGCTCTTTTCCTCCTGCTCCAGCCCTGTTGGATATGCTAGCTTCCCTTTCTGCCGTGATTGTAAGTTTCCTGAGCCTCCCCGCCTCCTGCTGCAGCCGTGTTTCCTCCGCAGCGTGTGGAACCATTAGCTAATTAAACCTCTTTTCTTTTTTTTTTTTTTGAGACAGAGTCTCGCTCTGCCGCCCAGGCTGGAGTGCAGTGGCCGTATCTCAGCTCACTGCAAGCTCCGCCTCCCGGGCTTACGCTATTCTCCTGCCTCAGCCTCCCGAGTAGCTGGGACTACAGGCGCCCGCCACGTCGCCCGGCTAGTTTTTTGTATTTTTTAGTAGAGACGGGGTTTCACCATGTTAGCCAGGATGGTCTCGATCTCCTGACCTCGTGATCCCCCCGTCTCGGCCTCCCAAAGTGCTGGGATTACAGGCTTGAGCCACTGCGCCCGGCACCTCTTTTCTTTATAAATTACCGGGTCTCAGGTAGTTCTTTGTAGCAGTGTGAGAACAGACTGATACATTTAGATAATACCAAGTAAGATCGTAGAAGCCTCAAATCTGTTGACTTTGGTGAACACAGCACTGAGTAGCTGCTGCTATCAATTTACATGGCACCTTGAGAACGAGCTTCCAGATGAGTTCCCTTGTAGGCAGTGATGCCAACAAGTAGGACAGGTAAGATTTCTTGGTTATACTAGTTGTCCTTTTCTTGTCCATACTGACTGACTGAAATTGTTTTTGAGAGACAAAAAGGGTCTGCATTACCTAGAAACTCCCCTGGCTGCTGCACCCTCAGACCAACCCTGTTAGATTATTTCCTAAGACTTCACCCTGTCTGGTGCAAACCTGGCAGTTCATCCTAGACCTTTGCTCCAGGTGGCACCAACTAAGTCACATGAGTTGCCATCTGAAATGGGGTTTTTTATAATAGTGCCATAGGATAAGGGCTGACTTCCCGGTAAGTGGTAGTGATGCATGTGTAGTTTTGGCTTAAAGGCCTGAGCTGTATTTGGCTAAACCCCTGTGTTCTTGGTTTCCTCAGTGTGGCTTCCACTCTTTTTTTTTTTTTTTTTTGAGACTGAGTTTTACTCTTGTTGCCCAGGCTGGAGTGCAATGGCGTGATCTCAGCTCACCACAAAGTGCCTCCCGGGTTCAAGCGATTCTCCTGCCTCAGCCTCCCAAGTAGCTGGGATTACAGGTGCCCGCCACCACGCCCAGCTAAATTTTTGTATTTTTAGTAGAGACGGGGTTTCACCATGTTGGCCAGGCTGGTCTCGAACTCCTGACCTCAGGTGATCCACCCACCTTGGCTTCCCAAATTGGAGGATGGAGACATATTTAAAAGCACTGAGCACAAAGGAGGCACCCTATCCTTGGTAGTAACCTTGTTAGTCCCCTTCCGATTCAATATACACCATTCACTACTTTGTTTAAATACTTTGTGAACCAGTTTACATTTTCAAGTTGCCATGTGTTTTAGGGTTCTCCAGAGAGTCAGAACCAATAGGAGATATATAGATACAGATACGGTGTAGAATGGTAACCAGCGTTCTACTCTGTTTTTATGAGTCTGACTTTTCTTTTTTTTTTTTTTTTTTTTTTTTTGAGACGGAGTCTCGCTCTGTCGCTGGGGCTGGAGTGCAGTGGCTGGATCTCAGCTCACTGCAAGCTCCGCCTCCCGGGTTCACGCCATTCTCCTGCCTCAGCCTCCCGAGTAGCTGGGACTACAGGCACCCACCACCTCGCCCGGCTAGTTTTTTGTATTTTTTAGTAGAGACGGGGTTTCACCGTGTTAGTCAGGATGGTCTCGATCTCCTGACCTCGTGATCCGCCCGTCTCGGCCTCCCAAAGTGCTGGGATTACAGGCTTGAGCCACCGCGCCCGGCCTATGAGTCTGACTTTTCTAGATTCCACATACAAGTGAGATTATGCAGTATTTGTCTTTCTGTGTCTGGTTTATTTTACTTAATGTCCTCCAAATTCATCCATGTTGCCATAAGTGACAGGATTTTCTTCTTTTCAGACTGAATAGTATTTCATTGTGTGTGTGTATATGTATACACACAATTTACTGAGCAGGGAGATCTGCAGACTCTCTTGGCTCCCAGAATGCTAGGGTCGGGCTTGCAGTCTTAAACAGGAAATTGGTGCACTCTTGGGAGAGGATCTGCAGATACTAACAGTTTTAGGGTTTCCTAAGGTCCAGGAGTGCCAGGCTCCTGTGTACTCTTCCTTTGGGGAAGCAAAGGAAGACTGCATCTGTGCACACAGAATGTATTAATTATACTTTCTTATTTTCTGTTTTCTTGATGCTCTGGCATCTGGGGTTTACTGGGAAAAGATTGCCTTTTCCAGGGCCAGGCAATTAAACTACCAATCCAGCACCCATACTCATAACCACCTACTGTATCTGTCTATGTATTATCTTTATATATATACACACACACACTACATTTTCTTTATCAGTTCATTCATTGATGGACACGGGTAGATTCCGTGTTTTGGTTATTGTGAGTAATGCTGCAATGAACATGGGAATGCAGCTATTTCTTTGGGATCCCGATTTCATTTTTCTGTGGATAAACACCCAGAAATGAGATAGCTCTTCATTACACTCCGTGAAAGGCCCTAAAAGCTACCACACCCCTAGGTGAAATTACCGGATTAGTGAAAATAAGCTCGATCTCTCCAGCCAAAGTTCTCTTCCCATGCTCTTAGCACTCCTGGTCCTAGTGCCAAGGGTTTTCTGTAACTCCAGCTGTTTGCATGCTCTATTAGCATTAGAAAATTATTTCTTTAATCCGGAAAGCCACGGTCAGGCTGTTGCAAATCACCCACTTTGAACAGGCCTGTAACAAGCCTAGACTAGATATAAGTAATAATAGGCAGGGTTGGGCGCGGTGGCTCAAGCCTGTGATCCCAGCACTCTGGGAGGCCGAGGCGGGTAGATCACGAGGTCTGGAGTTCAAGACCAGCTTGGCCAATATGGCGAAACCCCGTCTCTACTGAAAATACAAAAACTAGCTGGGTGTGGTGGTGCGCACCTGTAGTCCCAGCTACTCGGGAGGCTGAGACAGGAGACTCACTTGAACCCGGGAGGTGGAGGTTGCAGTGAGCCGAGATCGTGCCACTGCATTCCAGCCTGGGCGACAGAGCAAGACTCTGTCTAAATAAATAAATAAATAAATAAATAAATGCAGGTAAAATAAGCAAGAAACACAATTGGCAGTGGTCATCCAGAGGACTGTGACTTCCCTGAGGAGGACGTGTGAAGAAACCAGGTAAACGACCCGAAGACATCAAGGAGTTCAAGTGACCCCATTATTCATTATTCGTTAATCTGTTCTCCAGCCAAGACTGGGGTTAGTGCCTCCCACTTCCATGGAGATAGCCGACTGTATAAAGACAAGCTGTGTGGGGGTGGGATTTCAAGGACTCTCAGCACTTTTATATTTGTTACTTAGTATACTGAGTTGGATACAGGCAATAAGGTCTCCGTTTGACTTGCGTGGGGATGAGGCACTCTGATATTCACAAATACAGGTATACTACTGGGTGGACCCGATGGGCATTCTGATTTGGTTAAATTTCTGTTGGTAGATGGCTGTGAATAACAGAGCAACTACCTGCTCTGGTTTGCCCATGACTGTCCCAGCAGCTTGGGATGACTGGTCACCCAGAACACAGCCATTCTTAGAGCACAGGGTGCCCCCAACATCACTGTGTTTGCACGTGCCAACCTTTGATCCCTACAGCTGTCTTTTTTTTTTTTTTTTTTTTCCGAGATGGAGTCTAGCTCTGTCGCCCAGGCTGGAATCTGGAATGCAGTGGTGCAGTCTCAGCTCACTGCAAGCTCCGCCTCCCAGGTTCACGCCTTTCTCCTGCCTCAGCTCCCAAGCAGCTGGGACTGCAGGTGCCCGCCACCACACCCAGCTAATATTTTTGTATTTTTTTAAATAGAGACGGGTAGGCCGGGTGCGGTGGCTCAAGCCTGTAATCCCAGCACTTTGGGAGGCCGAGACGGGTGGATCGCGAGGTCAGGAGATTGAGACCATCCTGGCTAACATGATGAAACCCGTCTCTACTAAAAAAAATACAAAAAAACTAGCCAGGCAAGGTGGCGGGTGCCTATAGTCCCAGCTACTCAGGATGCTGAGGCAGGAGAATGGCATGAACCTGGGAGGTGGAGCTTGCAGTGAGCCAAGATCACTCCACTGCACTCCAGCCTGGGTGACAGAGCAAGACGCCGTCTCAAAAATAAATAAAAATGAAAAAGCACTGTGCTCATGGAGACAGTGGTTGGGGGAGGGGACCCCCTGAACCCTCCATGTGATCCTGTGTGAAGTGCACAGGTAAGTTTCAAAGGAGATCCTTTCTTGTCTATGGTGAAACATGACAACAGGAGGCCCTCCTTCCCCATGTCCCAGTCACCCGTCCTGGCTGACTGAAGAGTGCGGTCCCCGAGCACGCAGGGAGAAGACTGAAGATGACCTTGGAGATCACCTAATTCAGCCCAGCCATGACACACTGACATAAAAGAATTGTGAACTTTCCCCATCAGATGTCCTCAAGGTGAGGCAGGGCCAGATTTCTCCTTCCAAAAGCATAGCTCAGGGGTCACACCAATTCCCAAATCCTCCTCTGTAGGGTCCTCCCGACCAGCATCACCACCACAGGCTCCCTGTGTGGTTTGAGGCACAGGGAATCTGGCTGCTTTGGGAGGAAATTGTGTTTATAACCACATGCAAGTGCTGTAAACTCAAGGGACAGGGCCCGTGCCATTACACTGGGAGTGCCCTCACCTTAGCATAAAAGCGTCAGCTTCAGACGCTTCTGGCTGGCAAAACCCTCCTCTTATCCTAACTCATAGGTCACCGTAATGTTTCCTCCTAACTCAGCCCCCAGTCCAGGCAGAAATGGCATTCTATGAACACCTCCCCACACACTCCTGAAGGAAAAAGGACATTATGCATCCTGGGCCGTAAGCCACCTTGCGTGGCCTTGGGTTAAAAGCTATTCTGGAGGCAACTGATCTGGCCTTGGGTTAAAAGCTATCCTCGAGGCAACTGATCTACCACCTTGTCGGGGATTCTTGGGTCCTGGCCACAGAACTCTTCCTATCTCTTTCGTGCCTGCAGTCACCTTGTTTTTCTCACGTCTCCCTCCCCCAACTCCGTCTTTCTATCCTTCTTTTCATTCTGCTTTGGTTTGTCACAGATTTAATTTGTATCTGCTCATCCAGACTATTACTTTGCGTTACTTCATAGGAGACACATTCTTGCCTGTGCACTCTTGCAGAATATCAGACAGAGAGAGAGAGAAAGAAAGGACAGCAACCAACACTGGCTCTCCCAGCTTTGTAACCCGCCTTCACCACAGCATTCCATTCACCCACTGGGAGTGGTCAGTGCTGCAGCTTCCTTCTCCTCACAGTGAGGGCCATCAGAACATGCCACCCAAAATATGCTGCTTTGATGTATTGATGATTTTGAGCGGAAGGCATTTGAGAAACAGCAGATGCCAGAAGGCCTCTCTGGCTTCCCTCTGTATACCTAAAATTAGGGCATAGAATCCTTTGAGAAAGGTGCCCCCCTTTTTACCAGAAAGAGGAAACCATTCTCATCACCAGAGATGGGGAGACCGTGCTGAGATGTGTCCGTACAGACGGCCCTCCTAAAATGACCCACTTCTTCCACTAGTTTCCTCATGAGTTTTCTGATCACTTTACCACAATTTACCCCAGCCCCTTTTTCCTTTTGTCTTGTGACATGTTTGGAATTCATCATTCTTTGTTAAAATGGCATATAAGCTCTCCGCCCTATCCACTTCTTTGAGTCTTCATTTCTTCCTTAAGAATACCTCTGTGGAGGCCGGGCGCGGTGGCTCAAGCCTGTAATCCCAGCACTTTGGGAGGCCGAGACGGGCGGATCACGAGGTCAGGAGATCGAGACCATCCTGGCTAACACGGTGAAACCCCGTCTCTACTAAAAATACAAAAACTAGCCGGGCGAGATGGCGGGCGCCTGTAGTCCCAGCTACTGGGGAGGCTGAGGCAGGAGAATGGCGTAAACCCGGGAGGCGGAGCTTGCAGTGAGCTGAGATCCGGCCACTGCACTCCAGCCTGGGCGACAGAGTGAGACTCCACCTCAAAAAAAAAAAAAAAAAAAAAAAAAAAAAAAAAAAAAAAAAAAAAAAAGAATACCTCTGTGGAAAACCAAACACCGCATGTTCTCACTCATAGGTGGGAACTGAACAATGAGATCACTTGGACTCGGGAAGGGGAACATCACACACTGGGGCCTATCATGGGGGGGGAGGGAGGGATTGCATTGGGGAGTTATACATGATATAAACGTCATGCACATGTACCCTAGAACTTAAAGTATAATAAAAAAAATAAAAAAAAATACCTCTGTGTATATACAAAAATATTAACATCAAACACAATGTGCATACTTTTCTTCTGTTAATCTTCTTTATGTCAGTTTAATCCTCAGGTCCTGTGGGCGGCAAGCCACCCAGGTGCCGAGGCAAGAGACGGAGGGCACGAGCTGTTCCAGTGTAATAAAATATATAAAATAAGAATAGTTCTACTAGATATAGATCATAGATATGATTATATATGAATGTCATTAATCATTAGTTTGTAGCAATTACTGTTTATTCCAATATAATAATCCTCGCTCTACAATGATAACCTAGGAAAAAGCAGGCCATATAGTGATAGGGTCTGAGGGGACATAGAAGTGACCAGAAGACAGGAGTGTGAGCCTTCTGTTATGCCCGGGCAGGGCCACCAGAGGGCTCCTTGGTCTAGCGGTAACACCAGTGCCTGGGAAGCTGCCCATTACCAAGCGGACCGTGGTCTAGCGGTAGCATCAGTGTCAAGGAAAAACACCTGCTACTTAGCAGACCGGGAAAGAGTCTCACTTTCCCCAGGGCAGTTTAGAGAAGATGACTCCTCCACCTCTTGTGGAGGGCCTGACATCAGCCCGCAGTTCTCCGGAGGCCTAACTGTCTCCCTGTGATGCTGTGCTTCAGTGGTCACGCTCCTAGTCCACCTTCATGTTCCAATCTGTACACCAGGCTCTGCCTTTTAGATAACAGTAGCAAAATTAGTGAAAGTACTGAAAGTCTCTGATATGCAGAAATAATGGCGTAAGCTGTGTCCTCTCTCTCTCTCCCTCTCTCCTTCTGCCTCGGCTGCCAGGCAGGGAAGGGTCCCCTGTCCAATGGACATGTGACCCACGTGAATATCATTGGATATGGCTCACATTCCTTATCCTGCCCCTTTGTCTTGTATCCAATAAATATCAGCACAGCCTGGCATTCAGGGCCACTACTGGTCTCCGTGTCTTGGTGTTAGTGGTTTCCCGGGCCCAGCTGCCTTTTCTTCTCTTTGTCTTGTGTCTATTTCTACAGTCGCTCGTCTCCACACATGGGGAGAAAAACCCACTGACGCTGTGGGGCTGGACTAGGGTCCAGCCACAGAATCTAAGAGGGTAGAGGAAACCTCTTTCCTCCCCCAACACCCCTGAGACTTACCTGAAAACAGTTTTCTAGAGCCATGAGCACTTCACCAAGAGCATTTGCAGTGAACAACAAAATGTCTCATGGTTCCAGTTGTCCTTTAATTCCTCTTGCTTCAGTCAATTGAGGCATCCCCTACTCACTGTGTCTTTAGGGTATCTTTTCCCGGTCCTCATGCTTCATTCTCTTCCTTTCACCTTCCTTTCCGGCCCTCTGTTCTTGCACCCCTTCCCTCTTGTGTGCTGCCTCCCACACAAGTTTCTGGTTCTTCAGTAAGAAGAATGAAGGAGACTTCCTCTGCTGTCATAGGTCACCATCCCCATTAATTCTGTCTTTTATGATGCCCCATTAAAATGAAACTTTCTACTGCCCAGTAAATGAAGCTTTCTATTGCCCAATGAATTGTGCCTGACAGCACAGTTAACTGCTTCACAATTGATCATTCTTTTTACCCTCAGAGCATCCTTGAAATGAGTGACAACCATGAGAGAAACACTGTAAATATTCTCAGACACAAACTCACAGTATCAGCTTCACAGAATACCTGTAGATGCAAGTAACTAAAACTCCAGCTCAGTTTGACTTTAGTAAGAAGGCACTTTATTGATTCAGGTGGGTAGTTCAGAAGCAGGCCAGGCTTCAGGGTGAATTTGAGCAAGAAGAAGCTCATGGATGCTACCAGGACTCAGTCTCTTCCCAATTTTCTGCTCTGCCTTCAGTGAAGTCAGAATCATTCTGAGTGTGGCAAAATCTCCAGGAACAATTTCTGAGGCTGCATTCTTCATCAAAAAGGGAACATGAACAAGCACACTCTTGTTCCTAAAAACCCAGCACAACTTGTATTTGACTCTAGTTGGAACAACTCAGACCCTTGCCCATCCCCAAGTCCATTAGGGGGCCATGGGAATGCTGTGTGGCACCTGGCATGAGCCTCAGTTATGCACCTACCTTGGAACCAGTAACAGTGACATAGGGTGAGACAGTGCTGTTTAGGTTAAGTCAACCAGCACCCACCCCATGTTTCAAACCATGTGACTGAATAATTCAGGGCTCTATTAGGAAGGAGAAAGGGGGATGCTTCTTGAATAGCACCCAACACTCAACTACAATTTGATTTGACAGGAACCCAGAGGCCTTGCCCATATAAATCTCTCACAGTTGCTTGGAAAGAGCACTCAGTACAAAAATCCTATGGCAGCAACCCTGTGGCCTCAAGGGCGCCACGCAGTTGGTGTGGATGGTGGAGAAGGGAGGGTGGGGAGGGGCTCAGTGTCTTCTGAAGATGAAGCAGAAGAATAGATGGCACTGCCTTAGCAGAGTGGAAAATGTTTAACCCCAAGAGATGCCTACAGAGACAGCTGAGCCACACCACAGATTCCTAGAAGGGCTTGGGTTAGGGTTCCCAAGTGTCTAGGTAAGCAGAGGAGATGGCGAGGCAGACACAGAGGGTCAGTTCAAAGCACATTGGGAAGAGAGATGCCTACAGAGGCAGCTGAGCCACACCACAGACTCCTAGAAGGGCTTGGGTTAGGGTTCCCAAGTGTCTAGGTAAGGAGAGGAGATGGTGAGGCAGACACAGAAGTGTTGGTTCAAAGCACATTGGGAAGAGTGTGATCCCAAGACCCCTCATTCCACACTGGCAGTCAAATGCTCCTCCCCTGACATCAGAAAAAGAAACAGTTTATTTTCTTCAGACATTGAAACAACTTTTCTAAGCTCCAGGACAATGGATAATGCTGCTTATGCAAAGAGAGTATTTAGTGAAAGCCAATCTACTGAGCAGGGAGATCCGCAGACTCTTTCTCCCTCTTGGCTCCCGGAATGCTGGGGTCAGGCTTGCAGTCTGAGGAGATTGGCAAACTCTTTTTGGAGAGGATCTGCAGATACCAACAGTTTCAGGGTTTCCTCAGGTCCAGGAGTGCCAGGCTCCTGTGGACTCTTCCTTTGGGGAAGCAAAAGAAGACTCCATCTGTGCACACAGAATGTATTAATTATACTTTCTTGTATTTTCTTGATTCTCTAGAATCTCGGGTTTACTGGGAAAAGATTGCCTTTTCCAGGGCCAGCCAATTAAACTACCAATCCAGAGCCCATACTCCTAACCACCTACTTTATCTGGCTCTGATGCTGTAGGAAACAATACCATCCTTCCGTAATCACCCCAGGGCCAGGCACTAGGCAACTAGAGATGGCCCCTATGCCCCAGAGCCTGCTGAAGTTATTCACGCTGGCCAGCCTAAGCCTGCCTGCCCTGCCTGGCGTTGCTGTCCCACAGAGACCACAGCAGAGGCTCCTGCCCATGCCTTCCTCTCTCTCCTTCTGCCTCTGCCTGGGGCTTCCCTGTACCTCCTATTTCTAGGGATCTGTGAGTGTGAACATATTTCCCCAGGACAGTCATTTCCATGTCTGCAAGTCTTAACATCCCTGATTAAAACCAATTCTGGGTCAGGCACGGTGGCTCACGCCTGTAATCCCAGCACTTTGGGAGGCCGAGGTGGGCGTATCACGAGGTCAAGAGATCGAGACCATCCTGGCTAAAACGGTGAAACCCCGTCTCTACTAAAAAATACAAAAAATTAGCCGGGTGTGGTGGCGGCGCCTGTAGTCCCAGCTACTCGGGAGGCTGAGGCTGGTGTGAACCCAGGAGGTGGAGCTTGCAGTGAGCGGAGATCGCGCCACTCACTCCAGCCTGGGCGACAGAGGGAGACTCTGTCTCAAAAAAAAAAAAAAAAAAAAAAAATCTGAGTACATTTTAAAACATAAGGCTTCCAATGAATTTTTTTTTTTTTTTTTTGAGACGTAGTCTCACTCTGTCGCCCAGGCTGGAGTGCAGTGGCGTGCTCTCGGCTCACTGCAAGCTCCGCTTCCCAGGTTCCCGCCATTCTCCTGCCTCAGCCTCCCGAGTAGCTGGGACTACAGGCGCCCGCCACCACGCCCGGCTAATTTTTTATATTCTTTAGTAGAGACGGGGTTTACCGTGTTAGCCAGGATGGTCTCGATCTCCTGACCTCGTAATCCACCCGCCTCGGCCTCCCAAAGTGCTGAGATTACAGGCGTGAGCCACTGCGCTGGGCCCAATGGAATTTTTAAAACCATTATATGGAGAATTTTAAACATATATGTAAATAAATAATGAATATAACAAACCCCTATTGTCTATAACCCTTCAGAATAACCAGAAACACATGGCCAATGCCATTCCATCTATATTCCCAAATAAAATTCATACATTGTGATTAGCTGATGTGTTTTTAACTCTGTATAATTTATACATTTCCCCTATATCTCCTATATATCATTTTCTTGTAATGTATTTATTGAAGAAGCTGCATTGATTTTCCTGATTCATCTTCAGAGTTTAAAATAGAATTTCACAAAAAGAAAAAAATAAAAGCAGACAGAAGGAATAAAAATATCAGAAAAGAAATCAATGGGATTTAAATGGTGCAGCTGCTTTGGAAAACAGTCTGGCAGTTCCTCAAAAAGTAAGACCTAGAATTACTCTTTGACCCATCAATTCTACTGAAGTCTTCATACTGAAGAGAATTAAAAATACGTCCACACAGAAACTTGGACACAGATTTCCATAGCAACATTATCCATAATAGCCGAAAGGTAGAAACAACTGAAACGTCCACCAATTGATGAGTGGATAAATAATATGAAGTATTCCCACACAATGGAATATTACTCAGCCTCAAAAGGGAATGGTTGCCAGAGGTTGGAGGAGGAAAAAATGGAAAATACAGTGTTTCTTTCTTGGGTGCTGAAAATATGTTAGAATTAAATAGTGGTGAAGTCTGCTACTTCCAGAAAGTGCTAAATTGTACACTTTAAATGAGTAAAATGTAGTATGTGAATTACATCTCTTAAAAATCAAGAAAATTTTCCAGAAATAAAGTTTATGAATTTTTAGATTTAAAAGATCTATTGAGTTCCCTTCAAGAAGAATTTCAAAGTTCTTCTACACTAAAGCACATTATTGTGAAATTTGATAACATCAGAGATAAAGATCTGGAAAACTTTCAGAGAGGTGAAAGAAAAAGATCACCTGCAAAGAATCAAGAACCAAAATGGCACTGAATTTTTTCATTGAAATTGTAGATATAATAAGAAAATGAAATTTGGCCTTCACATTCTGAGAGAAATATATATATTTTAAACCCAACTAAACCGTCAACCCAGTGTGGGAACAGTGTTCAGGCATTTTGGGACATGCACAGCATCAAAGCTTTACCTTAGGTTGGGAAGCTACAGTAAAGTGGCAGCCTAAGAAATGGGAGAATGAATTCCAGGAACAGGTGATCCATGCAGGAGAGAGGAGCAGCATTGCTGAGAGCCAGGGATGAAGCAATTCAAGCTGGAGACACTGAGACAAACACATGAGCGCCTGGCATTCTATGAGAGGCAGTGCAGTGGTTCTCACAACTCAGTAAATGTGGTAATTACCTCTTATCTGGTTACAATGCACCTTCCCAGGCCTGCCAGCAGGGATTCTAAATCCTGATGCAAATGATATGGCAGCACTTGTGGTTATAGACATGAGTGTTTCAATCACAGATCACAGGTCCAAACCCAAATTCCCTCAGTAATTAACTGTATGCTGTCATTTAATTACTTAATCTCTCCAGCACACCACTTCCGCAGGCCAATTCATATGGGAATATTAATTCATCGGAGTGTTTTAAAGGGTAGTTTGTACAATGAGCTCGTGACTGTGAAATGCTTAGCATGGCATCCAAAAAGTCCCCCATAAGTGGTGCAACAATACCTTTCTATTACAGAAAACGCACCCAACCTAGAAAACAGTGTTCACAGGGGATTAACAGAAGTAAGTACAGTTGGGTGAGCAGAGGGAACCAGCGTGGCAAGGGCCTTTCCTAGGTGAGGTACCCATCACATTTGAAAGTGGGATGCAGGAAGCCAAGGAACCCAGACTCTTGTTAACTACCTATTCCTGCAGGAATTAATCCATTCCTGTGAGAGCAGAACTCACTCACCCCCATGGAGGACATTAACCTATTCATGAAGGATCCATCCCCATGACCCAAACACCTTCCACTGGGCCCCACCGCCCCACACTGCCACATTGGGGGTCAAATTTCAACACGAGTTTCTGCGGGGATAAACCACATCCAAACCATAGTAATTTGTAGCATAGTTAAATTCTTTTTCACATGATGTATTCTGTCCTGGGATACTGCACATCCTGAGTAATTTTATTTAATTTGAATAGAGTTTGATGTACCCATTTGCTTGTAAAATTCTGCGTATTTTGACCAGTGCATAGTGGCAGGTACACACTATTAAAGTATCATATGGAATGTCTCAAACCCCCACCCCATGGAGCCAATGGCTTCCCACCTTTGTAGTTTGCCTTCCGCAGTGTCTCATTAAATGAGGTCACACTGTGTGTATTCTCCTCAGACTGTCTTCTTCCACTTAGCAATGTGCATACAAGATTCACTCATGTCTTTGTGTGAGTTGATAGCTTGTTCCTTTCTATGGCTAAATAGTATTCCATTGCATGAATGTACCACAGTTTGGTTATGCATTTTGGGAAGCAAAACCTTCCTCTTCTAACTTTGTTCCTGGGTTGGAGACCTTCAAATTAACTGACAATAGATACATTAGTAGGAGAGACAATACTTGCCTTCTTATTCCACAAGTATCATTGTGGGACAAAATTCATCAGATGACAGGATCCGGTTTACAAAGAGGTAAAAATAGCCCAAAAACAAGAAACAAGACTAGAATCTGATAACCCACAATAGCTATAGCTTTCCTTAAAAAAAAATTTTTTTTTGAGACAGGGTCTGGCTCTGTCGCCCAGGCTGGAGTGCAAAGGTGCAATAATCTCAGCTCACTGTAACCTCTACCTCCTTGGTGCAAGTGATCCTCCCTCCTCAGCCTACTGATTAGCTGGGACTACAGGCACATATCATCGTGCCCATCTAATTTTTATATTTTTGGTAGAGACGGGGTTTCAACATGTTGCTCAGGCTGATCTTGAACTCCTGGCCTCCCAAAGTGCTGGAATTATAGGCATGTGCCACCATGCCCGGCCAAGTTATAGTTTTCCATTGAAACATAAAATTCCTCTCTGTAGTAACCGTCATTTTCGATCATAATCAAAGTAAGACTATTCTTGCTTTAAAATTAAGTATAGTTTTGTTAGATTTTGCTTGATTATTTACGTAAGTGCAGCAAGAACAGGAGATGACCACATAGGTGCTTTCAAGTTTCCTTGCTGTAAGTTTTCATACAGAATCTCAGATTTGACTTTTAAAGGCCTTATTCAGGCTAAAAGCCAAGCTAAGAACATACTATCAAATTTCAGCTGCAGTCCTTATAGCTTTGTGTGAATTCCTCTCTTCTTGAGGCCCCCAAAATACCCCTAAATTCCTGTGCCTACCAGGAAATGACCTTTACTAACCTGTAAGGCTGTGAACCTGTAATGTAAGTATCAGGCTGACTTTTCTCAGAGTGCTGTTGGGAATGAAGTTTTTGGTGTTCAAAAAAAAAAAAAAAAAAAAGAATTACCATGGGAACAAATGATCTCTTAGCAAGGCAGCTTTACTTTCTGCAGAAAGGGTGCTACTCAATAGCTGTCCAGCCACAAGAGCACACTGAACAAAGGAGACAGAGTTACTTATAACCTGATGCATCTACCCTACTACTGTTTCCAGTTTCCATTGGCTGGAATAGAATCTCACATTTTACACCTTACCCAATTGGCTATTAGTTTAAAGCTTTCTTAATTAGGTAAGGGAAACAGAACAAAGAAAGAAAAGGAAGTTGCCAGGGATGGTTAAGGAAGCATCTCCAAATAAGGAATGACAGACACTATGGGCTGGGGCTTGTCTAGTTCTGTCCAGGCATGCCGGAGCAAGTTAGGACAACTGATTTGGAACACACACACACACACACACACACACATACATAAAAATAGTGGATAGCAATCTTATAGTTAGAAATTGTGACTTTTTACAATCTTTGAAGAATAACTTTCCCATTTCTCACAGTGCTTTGTAATAAGCATTGTCTCCATAAAAGTCAACCTGAAGGCTTGACCACATTTCCTACATTCTTAAGGTTTCTCTGCAGTGTGAGCTCTTTCATGTTTGAGGGAATGGGAAAGAGTAAATGTTTTACCACATTTCTTACATTCATGGGGCTTTATTTATTTATTTATTTTTGAGATGGAGTCTCACTCTGTCGCCAGGCTGGAGTGCAGTGGCACAATCTCGGCTCACTGCAACCTCCGCCTCCTGGGTTCAAGTGATTCTGCTGCCTCAGCCTCCTGAGTAGCTGGGATTACAACCGTATGCTATGTTACCTAAGGCCTAAGGCCCAACCTCCCTATGTTACCTAAGGCCCCGCCCTCTCTGCACAGCTCGCTCCCCATTGGCCGGGGGGCGGGCCCTGGGCGCCCGGCTCCGCTGGGGGCGGGACGGCGGGCGGCGGGCGGGGCCCTGTACACCTGCATGGTGGGTGTCCCGGCCTCAGCCCAGCGCCAGCTGCAGCTCCTTGATCGGAGCGGGATCCTGAGCGGGGAACACGGGCTGAAGTGGCGGCGGCGGCGGCGGCTCCGCCCAGGAGCTCCCTTGTTGAGGCTGCTGCGTCTCTGTCGGCTGCTCAGCTGCGCTCTAGTCGGCCCAGGCGCCGCGGCGAGGAGCTAGGGCTGGGAGGCGGCGGCCCGAGGTGAGACTGGGCGACTGGCGACGGGGTCTCCGGACCGGGCGGGGGTCTCTGCGCCGGGCATGGCGGCTCCGAGCTGGGCTCCGCAGGGTCCGGGGTCGGGACTCCGAGTCCGTGCGCCTGGGCTTTGTCTCCGCCTCGGGTGGCACCTGGGGCTTCGCGTCTGCTGCGATACCGCGTGGGCCAGCGTGGGGGTCCCGGGCGCCCTGCGGGTGTGGGCCGATCCCCACTGCTCCCCGGCTCCCCGCGTCTGCCGCGGAGGGGACTGCATGGACCCGGGCGCTGGCTTCTGCCCGGTCCTCCGCGGCCTGGCTGGTCCCCGCGTGCGGCAGAGTGGGCCCTGCATGGACCCACTCATGGAACGGGGTCCGGGTCACCGCGTGTGGAGACTCCAACGCCCTCCCCGCCCTCCCTCGCCGTGAGGCTGCTTCGCCAGACTCACCGAGGGGACTGCGCGGACCCTCAGACGAGGGAGTCCCTGACTCTGGGTGGGGACTCTTTCCTGGCCCCGCATGATGACTTCCTGAGTGTTTTGTCACTTATCTAGGTGGCTGCGTGGACCCGCGCGCGTGGGTCCTGGCTGCCCTGCTAGTGGGGCTGTGCGCCGCCCCGTGACTCGTCTGGGTCGACCCCGCCTGGGACGCGCGTGTAGCGGGGGTCTGTGCGCGCGGTGCGCGGTTGCTGGGGGCGCACTGCCCCCGCCCCGTGATTTATCCTCTCACTTGCTGGGCGGGAGAAAGCGAAAGGCGCGGGCCCGGAGCTGTCGCGCAGCGACCTCACCGACCTCTGCCCAGGCCCGCGGGTCCCCGGGGGCCAGGGGTTGTCACCGCCCGTCCCACCCCCGCACTTCCTGCTCTGGCCTTCGGCTGGGCTCTGATTGGTGGGTGCAGGGCCCTTCTGCCTGGCGCTTCTTGATTTCTTCCGTTAGTAATGGGAAGAAAAAAAAAAAACTGGAAAGCCAGATTGAACTTTGTAGCTCTCAGCGCCTGGAGAGTGGAAGAAACTCTCCCAAGAATTTGGCGGGCTGAAAATGCGTTTCAAGCAGGAGCATCCACACCCACGGAATGAGGCCAAGACAGTTACAGTTAGAGGTCAGATTTATGAGGGGGGAGCCAGGGTGAGGTCCATAGGTGGGGAGACCTGATGCTACCCCTCAGACGCGTATTTCTCAGCCACCAGAGAAAGTGGAATCACTCCTTAGTGAATGCTTTCATCAAACTTTTGAAAAACCTGTAATGTCCCAGGAAGCAAAATTGAACTGGACAGTTTTCCCCTTTTAAGAGTGTTAAACGTCCCGGAGACAAACAGCAGAAGGCTCAAGGAGTCCAAGTACTCAACCTGAAGTTCTTTCTGAACAAGAGATGGTGTATAAGTAACAGGCATACGAGACAAAACTGAACTAATCACTGCAGCTGTGGCTCCTAGCCCTGTAGCGTGTCATGCAGGCCCTTTTGCCTTCTCTGCCCTCCACTGTCCCAGACCCCAAGGCTACAGCCCACCTCCAGTCATCAGCTCCTGCTGACCCATTGCTATGAACTCTGTTTCGGTGGCTCCCTTCTCTCTGAAGTTTTGCTTGTTCTCCTGAAGTCCTGGTCTTTAAGAGCTTATGATCTGCAGGGACAGATTGGCTTTGGGCAGTACATAGTTAACTGTAGCACAGCTTGAAAAATGCTCTGATAGAGATGGGCAGGCAGTTTGTACATGCGGGTAAGTGCGAGGTCCTTTTTCAATACCATGAATTCAAGTATTCATGCTATTTAAAATCTGCAATTCTTTGACTCTCCAGAGGGTTTTTAGATTAATTTTTTTCTATTACTTCCTAGTGTTTGTTCCATAGTTCAGAGTACTTGATTGAAACTTACCAGGTAGGCTGGGTGCGGTGGCTCACGCCTGTAATCGGAGGACTTTGGGATGTCTAGGCAGGCGGATCACTTAAGGTCAGGAGTTCGAGACCAACCTGGCCAACATGGTGAAACCCTGTCTCTACTAAAAATACAAAAATTAGTTGGGCTTGGTGGTGGGCTCCTGTAATCGCAGCAATTCAGGAGACTGAGGCAGGAGAATAGCTTGAACCCAGGAGGCGGAGGTTGCAGTGAGTGAAATGGCTCCACTGCACTCCAGCCTGGGCCATAGAGTGAGACTTCCTCTCAAAACAAAAACAGAAACAATGTACTGGGTCTACCTCCGGCTCTGGAATTTTCCTGGAAGGTCTTTTCTTCTGGGCTTCATTTTTCTCACTTTTGAGGATTGTAAACGACATAATTTCCAATAATTTTTGCCCTACACCTTTAATTCTTTCAAGCAAATATAGCAGAGAAAAATTCTCTTCCCCGCAATGGTGTAAGGAAGTCTCTCACAGAAGGGGACACTTGGGTATGGAGAAGACACAGGGTATATATATGTGTGTGTATGTGTGTGTGTGTGTGTGTGTGTGTGTGTGTGTGTGTGTGTATATATATATATATATATATATATATATATATGTATTTTTTTTTTTTTTTTTTTTTTTGGAGTCAGAGTTTTGCTCTGTTGCCCAGGCTGGAGCGCAGTGGCAGGATCTCCGCTCACTGCAAGCTCCGCCTCCTGGGTTCACTCCATTCTCCTACCTCAGCCTTCCAAGCAGCTGGGACTATAGGCGCCTGCCACCATGCCCGGCTAACTTTTTGTATTTTTAGTAGAAACAGGATTTCACTGTGCTAGCCAGGATGGTCTCCATCTCCTGACTTCGTGATCTGCCCGCCTCGGCCTTCCAGAGTGCTGGGGATTACAGGTGTGAGCCACTGTGCCTGGCCGACAGAGGATATATTTTTGAGCTCTACATTTCAGAGTTCTTTTCTCTAGCCCTGGCCTGGGTCCCAAACAGGGAACTTAATTCACTCTATCACTGAAGTATACTCTTGCTTTGATGCCATTGGTATGTTGTCCTAGAGATTTGCTGTGGCTGCCAGGAGTGTTTCATAGTTAAGAACTGATGCAACCTCTCTTCTGTCAGTGTATGAGTCTATAAACCATCTTGTTTCCTTTAGTATTATCTCCCTGGAACTGGAAGGTCAGAGATGAGGTTTTCTTAGATTCTAAGTCTCAGTCTTTGGTATCTACCTTTGTCTGTCTCCCATGTCACCTGCTGTTTTTTTTTCCCACCTCTTTTTCATTTTAATGTTTTTATTGGATAGATGTCTATTATTGCAGACTACCTCAAAACGTTTTTGCATGTTGACAGGATATAAGTATGAATAATATGTAAAAGATACCTTATTCTAGTTCTTTTGAGCAGAGGATTTGGTTTCGATATGTGGCCCTATTAAAGCTTTTGTTAAGTCCAAGTACATCAGTTCCCTCACCTGTAAAATGGAGTTAGTTGTTAGTAATACCTGTTCTGCCTAACTCAGGAGATTGTTTTGAGGATGAAATGAAATCATGAATGTAATGGAATTTTGTAAATTTTAAATGAAATATTGTATTACCTAAGATTTTTTTTTTTAACGCCGTATTAAGAATGGAATGAATCTGGGTTTTCCTTTGAAATCCCAACTGTTTAATGGACAGAGAAGTTTTAATGTGTCTGTTGGGGAGCTTCATTAGGATTGTTTTCTATCTTTAATTGGCCAGTATTGTTTTATATTTTAGCATTTTTGGGGACCATCAAAATTTGTGTTTCAGTTATCATTAATATTTTACAAAGTTATAGAATGTGCATGATTTAGTCTTTAACAATCTCTTCAATTATTTACATTCCCATGTAAAAAATGAAGTAATGAGCGTCCATGTAAATAACATTCCCATGCTTTAATGAAGCATAATTTTTTGACATTGTAGTTTCTTTCTTTCTTTTTTTTTTTTTGAGGCGGAGTCTCGCTCTGTCACCCGGACTGGAGTGCAGTGGCCGGATCTCAGCTCACTGCAAGCTCCGCCTCCCGGGTTTACGCCATTCTTCTGCCTCAGCCTCCTGAGTAGCTGGGACTACAGGCGCCCGCCACCTCGCCCGGCTCGTTTTTGTATTTTTAGTAGAGATGGGGTTTCACCGTGTTAGCCAGGATGGTCTCGATCTCCTGACCTCGTGATCCGCCCATCTCGGCCTCCCAAAGTGCTGGGATTACAGGCTTGAGCCACCGCGCCCGGCCGACATTGTAGTTTCTAACTGCCCTATCTTGAGGTTGGGAAAGCTAAAGGACAGTTAAAGGGCAGTCAGAGGTCAAGGTCAGCAAAGCATCACCTTTGACATTTGAAATCCAGCAGCAGGCATCACAGTGAGCCCCATTCCAGCATCCCGGAAGTTTCTCTGCCCTGCCTCTCCTCCAGCCACCTCAGAATCTGTGTCTGCAGTGTTGGTCCTGCTTTCCTGTCTCTCCTCTGCCTTTTCTTTCTCTTCACCAACTTCTACCGAGTGCCTCTGATGTCCCAGACAGTGGCAGTGGGAGTACAAAGGCTAATAAACCCGGCCCTGGTCCTCAGAGAACTTATAGTTTCTGTGCAGATATTAAGTTATACTGTCATATATAGTGTTGACAAACATTGATACAGATTTCCTGTGAAGTGCAGAAGCACCGTCGTAGAAGCAGAGATGCAGAGGCAGCACTGGTGACTCACACATGGAGAGCTGGAGTTCTTGGTCTAGTGGGATAAACTGACCTGGACATCATTTCAGTGCAGCGGAGTGAGTGCTGGGATGGGCTCCCTCGGGGCATCTGGGGCTGGGTTTGTCTGGTGTTTAGTCTCCTGCCTGGTACTTAGAATTTATCAGTAAGATGAGCATTGGGAGGTTTCTAAGTGAAAGGAAAGGCAATCACTTACCTGAAACCTGAAATTTGTAGGTGTTCTGGGCCATTTGTAATTCACTGAATCTGTTTTGTCAGAGCAAGTCTATCATCTCTTTTGGATGGAGTGTGGCTAGCCCTGCCTTGCGATGTAAGGAAATCAGGAAACACTTGTCAGGTGACAACACCGTGCCAGACACTCTTCTAGGGGTTTCCACGTAAATCACTGTATTCATTTCTGTTACTGCTTTACCACATTTCCACATATTTCATGGCTTAAAACAATTGAAATTGTATCATCTCACAGTTCTGTAGGGCAGAAGTCTGACGTGGGTGTCACTGGGCAAAAATCACCATGTGGTCTGGGCTGCATTCCTCATTGGAGAATTATTCCCAAGCACTTTTGGCCAAATATAGTTCCTTGTGGTTGCAGGACTGAGGTGTCTGTTCCCTTGCTGGCCATCTGTTGGGGGCTGACCTCAGCTCCTGAGGCCTGTATCTGGTCTTTGCACGTGGTCCCATCAGATCAGGAGTAGCTGGGCCAGGCACCTGGTCAGGCTCTCCAGTTCCCCTGTGTGCATTTCTCTTCCTCCACTCAGAGAAAGTTCTATGCCCTATTTTAAAATATTTTTTGAGATGGAGTCTCGCACTGCTGGCCAGGCTGGAGTGCAGTGGCGTGATCTCAGCTCGCTGCAACTTCTACCTCCCGGGTTCAAGTGATTCTCCTGCTTCAGACTCCTGAGTATCTGAGACTACAGGTGTCCACCACGATGCCTGACTAATTTTTGTATTTTTAGTAGAGATGAGGTTTCACCATTTTAACCAGGGTGGTCTCCATCTCTTGATCTCGTGATCCGCCTGCCTTAGCCTCTCAAAGTGCAGAGATTACAGGCATGAGCCACCTCACCTGGACAGTTCTATGCTTTTAGCGGCTCATGGGATTAGATTGGACCTCCCTGGATAGCCCAGGATACTTCTCCTAAGGCCTGTGGCAAACCCCTTTTGCTGCGTGACATAGTCACAGGTCTCGGGGGTTGGAATCTCCCACCACAGTTACCAATCCACTTACTACAGCAGCCTGGGAGGTGCTTTTCATTGCCCCTGGTTCACAGATACCTTTATTTTTATTTTTATTTTTTGCAAATTGGCAGGAACATGAAGATCCTTCTTTTTTTTTTTTTTTAGATGGAGTCTCATTCTGTTGCCCGGGCTGGAGTGCAGTGGTGCGATCTTGGCTCACCACAACTTCCACCTCCCGGGTTCAAGCAGTTCTCCTGCCTCAGTCTCCTGAGTAGCTGGGACTACAGGCACGTGCCACCAAGCCCGGCTAATTTTTGGATTTTTAGTACAGACGGGGTTTCAGTATGTTGACCAGACTGGTCACAAACTCCTGACCTCGTGATCCACCCACCTTGGCCTCCCAAAGTGATAGGATTACAGGCATGAGCCACCGCACCCAGCCGTGAAGATCCTTCTTAAATGAAAAAACCGTTCCTCTGACTTGATATGAGGCTGTTGGTGAGATTGATAGCAGTGGAGACAGGTCCGTCAGAAATGGAGCTAAACTTTGTGTTTTGGAGTATTTTGATGGCCTGCCCTGATTATTTAAGTTTTGCTAAGAAGTCATTAGAGTAATTCCTCTACTGGAAGAAACACCCATGTGGGGAAGTTGGGACCTTGCCTTTCCAAGTTTTACACAAAGGACTCTCCATGGGTGAAAAGTACATGATTCCAGGTCTTTCTTTTTTTTTTTTTTTTGAGGCGGAGTCTCGCTCTGCCGCCCAGGCTGGAGTGCAGTGGCGTGATCTCGGCTCACTGCAAGCTCCGCCTCCCGGGTTCACACCATTCTCCTGCCTCAGCCTCCTGAGTAGCTGGGACTACAGGCGCCCGCAACCGCGCCCGGCTAATTTTTTTGTATTTTTAGTAGAGACGGGGTTTCACCATGGTCTCGATCTCCTGACCTTGTGATCCGCCCGTCTTGGCCTCCCAAAGTGCTGGGATTACAGGCGTGAGCCACAGCGCTCGGCCGATTCCAGGTCCATTTCTAGAATGGAAACAGCTGCATCAACCCAACAGCGATTCACATTCCTGAGTTTGAGAGAATCCGATAGTTTCAAGGCTGAAGCCAAAAGCCCAATAAACAATGTTTGTACCTTTTTTCATAGTTAGGAATTAGGTGCATCCCGTGGTCAAGAAAATAACTAATGGTGGTCACCAAGTAGTTTAAAACCAAGCAGGACCTCATTTTATCATGTGGGTGTTTTTGATTTTTTAAATGAAGTTTCTATTTTCCTGTGCAATAAATGACAAGCTCTGACTTGAAATACATTTCCTTTAATAAACCAGAATCTAGGGCCAGGCACGGTCGCTCACACCTGTAATCCCAGACCTTGGGAGGCCGAGGAGGGCAGATCATGAGGTCAGGATATTGAGACCAACCTGGCTATAGTGAAACCCTGCCTCTACTAAAAATACAAAAGTCAGCCGAGCATGGTGGCAGGCGCCTGTAGTCCCAGCTACTCGGGAGGCTGAGGCAGGAGAATGGCGTGAACCCGGGAGGCGGAGCTTGCAGTGAGCCGAGATCACACCACTGTACTCCAGCCTGGATGACAAAGCGAGACTCTGTCTCAAAAAAAAAAAAAAGAAAAAATAAAGAAATCAGAATCCATAATCCTAAGGTTCTTAACCCAGCTCAGAAATTTATGACGTCCCCAAAATCCTGTGCAACAATTTTGTGTATATGCATCCATGTGTTTATGGGGAGACGATTTATAGCTCTCCATACATTTTCAAAGTGGTTGGATTCCAAAAAATTTTAGAATATGCCACTTGGGCCTGGTGTGGTGGCTCACACCTGTAATCCCAGCACTTAGGGAGGCTGAGGCAGTAGGATCCACTGAGGTCAGGAGTTTAAGACCAGCAACATAGCGAGACCTCCAACTGTACCAAAAAAAAAAAAAAAAATGCTGGACGTGGTGGTGCACACCTGTGGTTCTAGCCGCTCGGGAGGTTGATCACCTGATCCCAATAATTTGAGGCTGTAGTAAGTTAGAATTGCACCATGGCGCTCCAGCCTGGGCAACAGAGGAAGACCCTCTCTCAAACAAAAACAAAAAACCGTATCACTTAGTATACTATTGTTGTTGGTCAAGTATCAGATTTTGTTTAAAAGTTAAATACATTTTTTTTTTTTTTTTTTAAGATGGAGTCTCCGTCTGTCACCCAGGCTGGAGTGCAGTGGCGTGGTCTCAGCTCACTGCAATCTCTGCCTCCTGGGTTCACACCATTCTCCTGCCTCAGCCTCCTAAGTAGCTGGGACCACAGGTGCCCGCCACCACGCCTGGCTAATATCTTGTATTTTTAGTAGAAATGGGGTTTCATCGTGTTAGCCAGGATGGTCTTGATCTTCTGACCTCGTGATCTGCCCACCTTGGCTTCCCAAAGTGCTGGGATTACAGGTAAATATTCATTTTTAGCAAAGTTGTACAGGCATACAGCTCTAAGAGTCAGAAATTAACAAGACTTAGGACAAAACCCAGCAATCCCCTACCTTACCCTTCTCTACTCTGATCCCTGCTCCTTGGAGGTTACTGTGTTTATGT
Organism: Trachypithecus francoisi; assembly: GCF_009764315.1. Taxonomy (NCBI): domain Eukaryota; kingdom Metazoa; phylum Chordata; class Mammalia; order Primates; family Cercopithecidae; genus Trachypithecus; species Trachypithecus francoisi. Next base: position 1,275,871 of record NW_022681463.1, on the reverse strand, counting down.
TTTAGCTTGTTCTTCCATATTGTGTGAAAGACAGGGAGATGTCCTACTGTGGAAGACAAGGATTCAGGTTGCTTACCCTCCCCGCTCCTCCTGTTGCCCACGTTTTTCTCCCCCATCCTCTCGGTATAATTATTGTGATAGTGAGGCCAGGCTTGGTGGCTTGTGACTTATCTCAGATTTTTGGGAGGCTGAGGCGGGCAGATCACTTGAAGCCAGGAGTTGAAGGTCAGCCTGGCCAACACAGTGAAACCCTGTCTCTACTAAAAAATGCCAAAATTAGTCACTTGTAGTGTCGCACACCTGTAGTCCCAGCTACTCAGGAGGGTGAGGCACAGGAATTGCTTGAACCTGGGAGGTGGAGGTTGCAGTGAGCTGAGATCGCACCATGAGCTGAGATCGCACCACTGCACTCCAAACTGGCAATAGAGGTAGACTCTGTCTCAAAAAAAAATTATCATGATAGTGGGATACATAGTACAATAGTGTATCTATTTAGTATTCTTCCTGGTTTTTGGCCCGGAGCTTCTAAAACCATTGTAACTTCCTGAGTGATAGGAACATCATTGGTTGTAATATTTGGTCTTAGGTTTCAATACCTGACACAAGAGCTTCTAAGACTTTTGGAATCTCTGGGGTGATAGGAGTGTCTTTTGTATGATAATGAGATGACAGGTGGCTTTGGGCCCCTGGACAGGTTCAGGATCAGGGCTGGTTGCCAGAAAGATGAGTCATGATTAAAGTGTTGGATGTATCAGCCTCACCCCTACCTCTGGGAGGGGAGACGAGACAGGCTGGAGATTGAGCTAGTCACGGGTGGCCAATGACTGAATCATGTCTGTTATGAAAACTCCATAAATCCATCTAAATATTGGGTTTGGAGAGCTTCTGGTTTGGTGAACTCATTTGGTGCTGGGGAGGTGGCACTTCCAGGGACGGCATGGGAGCCCCGACCTCTCTGCCCCATGGTGTGCTCTGTGCGTCTCTTGCATTTGGCTGTTCCTGTGTTCTCTTCTTTGTAATAAACCGGTAAGAGTAAGTAAGTGCCAAGCACTTTGCGTCTGTCACCTCAGGTGTTGGGGCAGTTGACCGGTTGAAGAATGCATTGCTATTATGTGAGGAACATTGGCCTTTGAAAAAGCAGAACTAGATCCACGTTCTTGCCTGGTAACTGTAACTATCATCTAGTTTGTAAAGGGGAATGCAGTTCACTGAAAACTTCTTATGACAGTAGGAAAAGGATTGGGGTGTCTGCATTGGTTTGTGTCATATAGGTCATATGAAAGAGCATTTAGGCTGGAGGGAGACTTTTCATCTCTCTAACTTTACTTTCACAGGACAATTCCATCATGATTTGAAGATTTTTGAGTCAAAACTACATTGTTCTGCTATGTGTTTTGGGGCAAATTTATACATACAATTTGCTTACATATTTCAGATAATACAAGAATATATGTGTTGGGTAAAAATCTGAAATTTGCATTCCCCCTTCTCTAGAAGTAACCATTGTGAATAGTTAAGTCTGTATTCCAGCTATTTTGTATATTATAAATACACTGTGAATATATGAGTGTATGTATACATATGTGTTTTATTTTTAGAGATGGAATATTGCTGTGTTGCCCATGTTAGCCTCAAACTCCTGGGCTCAAGTAACCCTCTCGCCTCAGCCTCCCAAAGTTTTGGAATTACAGGTGTGAGCCACCGCGCCTGGCCTGCATGAGTATATTTACTAATTGCTAAGTTACTCTGTTCAACACGTGTCTGTTGAACTCCCCCATGTGCCAAGCATTGTTCTAAATACCTTTTACGCACTAATTCACTTAATTTTTAGAGCAGCTCTATTATTGTGGCCCTTTTTCAGTGAGTAAACTGAACCACAGAGAGGCTGGGGACGTTGTCTAACATCACACAGCCGGTGCTGTTGGAATTGGGGTTTGAACCCAGACAGCTGGCTTCAGATCTCTTAGCTGTTATCATAGATGACACACCCAAACCTTAGGGCCGCCTCCCAAGCCTTGCCTGAGCTCTGCCTGAGCTCTGTGAGAGTCATGTATGTGAGGTTTCTTTCCTTTTTAAGGACACAAGTCTTGGAATTGTCCCAGACCCTGGTGGGACCTCTCGAGGACCAAAAACAGGGATTCTTCAAGCCTGCCCCAAGGCCAGATCTCTGATTTAGCTACTTGGAAGGTAGACGTGGAAGACAGTAATTTTGCCAGAACAAAAAGTCAGGATGGCTGGGCTGACTTGGCCAGATGCGGTGGCTCATACCTGTAATCCCAGCACTTTGGGAGGCCAAGGCAAGTGGATCACCTGAGGTCGGGAGTTCGAGAGCAGCCTGGCCAACAAGTTGAAACTCTTTCTCTACTAAAAATATAAAAATTAGCTGGGCGTGGTGGTGGGTGCCGGTAATCTCAGGTACTTGGGAGGCTGAGGCAGGAGAATTGTTTGAACCCAGGAGGCAGAGGTGGCAATGAGCTAAGATTGTACCACTGATCTCCCACTTAGGTGACAGAGTGAGACTCCATCTCAAAAAAAAATAAAAAATAAAAAAAAGAGGGAAGGGGAATAGCTGGGCTGACTCATCCTAAGGAAGAGGCCCTATAGCAGCCGTAGGACCTTGGGCACTTGGGTGGAAAAGAAGGAAGGAAAAGATTCACCCATGGCGGTGACCTGGACTGCAGAAACCACACTGAACAGTCCACGTCCTGGAGCCTGGCCACCCCATTTGCTTCTCTTCTCCTTGGGTAGAGGGCGTAGGGAGCTTTCTACCCTGAAGGCTGAGCAGTGCAGCTTCTAACCAGGGTAGGCATTTGTCTGTCCCTGGGAATACAGACAGCATTCTCATAACCAGCCCAAATACTCCTGAACAGCTTTTGGTAAGGTGGGGCGGGGCGGGGCAGAGGGTCATTTTGACTCATAGGTACCTTTTCCACTTTCACTGCTGATAACCGTGTTACAGATTAAAGTTTTGTTTTTGATACTGAAGAGGGCTTAAGAGAGTGAGCTATTATAGCACATCTAAGTCTGCTAAAATGGAACCACGGGGTAGTGTAGGAAAATCTCTTCTAAATTATGGATCATATCTGGTGAACGTTAGAAGCCATGTGTACCTAAGTTGAAAAATCAAAACGTGTCTTGTATTTGGGTGACCCCGGTAAGTCTGGATCCCACTGCACCTTGTGTGAACACAGGATGCTGAGGTGTAGGGATCAACAGGCTTTTTCTGGATGTCTTGCGCTTCTCCTTTGGGGTAAAGTGGGGCGACAGTAGGAGCGCACAGCTGTTGGGCCCCTAATATTTGTCAGCTGTTTTACATGTGGGATTCCATTTAATGCAATCTTGGAGTAAAATTATTTTATTGAAGATGAAGATAGAGGCTTAGAGAAGTTAAGAAAAATTTTCAAGGTCACATCATTTATTGTTGTTGCTGTTTTTTTTTTTTTTTTTCCGAGACAGAGTTTTGCTTTTCTTGCCCAGACTGCAGTGCAATGGCGCGATCTCGGCTCACCACAACCTCTGCTTCCCAGGTTCAAGTGATTCTCCTGCCTCAGCCTCCCGAGTAGCTGGGATGACAGGCATGCACCACCACGCCAGGCTGATTTTGTATTTTTAGTAGGGGCGGGGTTTTTCCATGTTGGTTAGGCTGGTGTTGAACTCCCAACCTTGGGTGATCCGCCCAAGTTGGCCTCCCCAAGTGCTGGGATTAGAGGTGTGAGCCACCATGCCTGGCCAAGGCCATGTGATTTCTTAAGTGGAAAGAAAAAGTACTTGATGAACTCAGAAGTTTGACTTCAAGGCCCTTGATCTTTCCATAACACTGGTTCCTTCCCTGGTTGGTCAGAGTGACTGAAGAATTCAAGGAAGCTGTGTTTTGTGGAAAGAAGACCTGAGGGGTGTGTGGTCTTTCCAGGCTTGGAATCTGCCATGCTGGGCTTCTGAATTGTATAGCTTGGCCATATAGAAAGAAGCCCGTCATTTAAGATTTATTCTTTGGGGGAAATAAAGGAAGGCCGCCCACATGAGACAGGCAGAGGCGACTTTCTCAGAGCTGCTGTGGCAAGGGAGTTGGCACCGTCACTTGCGTGTGGCAGAGACTGACATGGAAGTGAGTGGCGCATGAGGAGTGGGGAAGCTTCAGGATGGAAAAGAACGGCTCCCAGTGGAAGCTGTTGTGGGGACTGGAGGCAGCTGTGCAGAAGTGGGGTGTTTTATGTGATTGGTTAGGGGTGCATTTGGCTTCCTCTGAATGATCCTAACTGAAAATAGGGGTGAAAATTAGGGTGGCTGTCAGTTTTGAGTCAAGTCCTGGCCACGTGGGACAGAGTTGTGGCTTAGTTTCTGGGTTGTTGAGAGAGAGCAGTCTGGCTTCCTGTTTGATGTACTAGCCAGGCTGGCCTCCTGGCTGTTTACTCTAGATAGGGGTTGGGTTCCTGGGTGGGCAGCTACAGGTTGTGGTCTGAGTTCTGTCTTTATACATACGATCAGGCATGGTCTGTGTGTAGTTCAGTCCCTCATTTTTCTTGTCAGTAAAAATATCAAATGACAAATTGGATACATTGGGAACTTTTTAGATGTCTGTGTCCCCTGGAGGAAGTTTTCATGTTCACATTTAATCAGAATGAATATAAACAATTGGGCCATTTATCTTGAAGATTTAAAATAGGAAATCTTCAACAATACTACCTCAGCGCCATTGCCTCTCTGTCCATCGTTAGGAAATGTGTTTTTATCACACCGCCGGCTCATCGTCCGCCAGTTTGTGGTTGATCCACTTCTCTATACGTCTTGTCTTGTGTGCATCTCATTGTTTGCTAGTGTTAGCTTTCTCCTTCGTCAGTGTAGTTTATTTGTGTAGCCTCTCTTGGTAGGAAGTTATTGTGGAATTTGTGAATGGAAGGGACCTTGGAGGTCTGCCAGGTCAGCCCAGTGACTTTCAAGATAAATGGAAATACAGGGAACAGTTCCAGCTTCTTTGGTGGCCAAAGCAGGAATAGAAAGCAGTGTTCTTTGTGCCACAATGTCATTGGAAGACAACTCAATGTGGGCCTAAAATGCAGAGTAACTAACTTTCATTTATCTCTGCTTCTGACTCTTGTTATCAGACATTTTAAATTGACTTTAATGTGTTAGCAGAAGTATGAAAAGTCCTGACTTGTTTACATAGAAGGTACTTTGTCGCCTCCTCATTTGGTTGCTTTTTCAACAGGATTGAAAAGATATTGTTATAAACTGAATGTTTATGTCTCCCCCAGATTCTTGTACTGGAGCCCTAACTGCCAGTGTGATGGTAGTGGAGGATAGGACCTTTGGGGGGTGATTAGGGTTAGATGAGGCCATGAGTGTGGGCCCTGGTCTGACCGGATTAGTGCCTTTAGAAGAAGAGAAACCAGGCCGGGTGTGGTGGCTCACACCTGTAATCCCAGCACTTTGGGAGGCCGAGTGGGCAGATCATGAGGTCAGGAGATTGAGACCATCCTGAAACCCTGTTTCTACTAAAAATACAAAAATTTGTTGCATGTGGTGGCACGTGCCTGTAATCCCAGCTACTCGGGAGGCTGAGGCAGGAGAGTTGCTTGAACCAGGGAGTCACAGGTTGCAGTGAGCTGAGATTGTGCCACTGCACTCCAGCCTGGTGACAGAGTGAGACTCTGTCTCAGAAAAAAAAAAAAAAAAAAAGAGAAAGCAGAGAGCTCCCACTGCCCTGGTGTGAGGAAACAAGAGAAAGTGGCTGTCTGCAAGCCAGGAAGAGGTCCCTGTCCCGGAACTGAGTTGGCTGACACCTTGATCTTGGACTTCCAGCCTCCAGAGCTGTGAGAAATAAACTAATGTTTAAACCACACAGCCTATGGTGTTTATTATGGTATTTGCCTATGGTATTATGGCCATCTGATTGGACTGATACAGAGATGGTTCCAGAATACTGTAGCCTGTGTTTAAGTTGGTGATGCCATGAAAATAAATGTGGTAGTTCATTCCTTTATATAAAGATAGCACTGTGAACCCAGGGCCTTTGCTCACATCTTAGTTGAGTCTTGTCTTCTTATAATAGCTTCCTAATTTCTCTTTTCCCCCTCTAATTTATATTATATATCTGGATTAAATCATATATGGTATGATTTTATACTTTATATCTATACAAACTTTTAGTGATTTTATTTCATTTTATTTGATTTTTGAGACATGCCCTTGCTCTGTTGCTCAGGCTGGAATGCAGGCATGCCATCACAGCTCACTGTAACCCTAAATTCCTGGGCTCAAGTGATCCTCCCACCTCAGCCTCCTGAGTAGCTGGGACTACAGGTGTGCTATCCTGCCTAGCTAATTTTTAAAATTTTGTAAGGACAGAGTCTTGCTGTGTTGTCCAGGGTGGTTTCAAACTCCTGGCCTCAAGCAGTCCTCTCGCCTCAGCCTCTCAAAGCACTGGATTACAGTCATGAGCCACCACACCCAGCCCAGTGATTTTTCGTTGTTAAGAACAAGGACGGGTTCCCTGGCTTGGCATTCAAGGCTCATGATCCGGGCGTGATATGCAAGTTTGGGTTTCAGTGTTTCCATTCCCGCCATCAGCCTTGCACTCCAGCTTGTTGCCTACGCCCTGTTCTGAAGCCCAGCCTGAGAGCTGCACTTAGAATTTATACCTTCTCATCTCTTCATCGTCTTCGCTTATGTTCTTATCTCCATCTGGGACATCATCTCCACACTTCTGTCTCTTTAAATCTTCTCCATCCTTCAAGACTTGAAATACTCACTTCCTTTACACGATCCCCGCTCTGACATCCAAGCTAGACTTAATCTTTTTCCTTTGAATGCTGATCGTGCTTAATGTTTTTCATCCTTTAATTATGCAGCAGTCCTGTGTGTTAGATATTATTATTTCCCCAGTTTTTCATAGTTTCTTTGAAAATATTTGCTGTAGTCATATATTTTGAATATGTAATATGAGCAACATTCAAAAGGTCCTGGAGAGTGAAAGGCAGTCCTACTCCAGTCACTGCCCTGTGACCACTGCTGCCAGTTTTGTTTGTTTGTTTGTTTGTTTGTTTTTCCAAGATGGAGTCTTGCTCTGTCACCAGGCTGGCATGATCTCAGCTCACTGCAACCTCCACCTCCCGGGTTCAAGCGATTCTCCTGCCTCAACTTCCTGAGTAGCTGGGACTACAGGCGTGCGCCACCTTGCCCAGATAATTTTTGTATTTTTTGTAGAGACAGGGTTTCACCATGTTGGCCAGGATGGTCTGGATATCTGGCCTCGTGATCCACCTGCCTCAGCCTCTCAAAGTGCTGGGATTACATGTGTTAGCGACTGCGCCCAGCCTATGTATCTTCTTTTTAAAAATACAGATGTTGGCATAAGATAAACACTGTTCTCCACCAGTTCCCCACTGGTAAGTATTCAGGTTGTTCCCAACTGTTTGGATTAATCAATGCTGAGTTGTACGTAATTCTTGCATATTTGCATGAATATGTTCATAGGATGCATTGCTAGAAATGGAATTGTGCGATCCAGTTGTGCACATTAAATGTTGATGGGTGTTGCTCGATTCCCTTCTGTTAGGGCCATACCGTTATCTCACTGTCAATGTGTAAGGGCGCCTATTTCTATTTCCTTGCCAACAGTTTCTTCTCAGCTGTTTTCTTTGACATCACACACACACAAATAGCCCTATTGTTCCAAAAACATGGACATTCTACATTTCTACTTAAAGTGTGCGCGCAGTGATGTGTGCTGCTAGGATTGTGGCTCTGTTTCGAATTTGCTGGCCAGGCTATGGCTTTCTAGTCAGGTATTTTTTGTTTTGTTCATGCTGTTGCTGCCGTTGGGCTGTGTGAATTTCCCTCCACTGCCCAGCCAGATTTCCTTTCCGGTAGACGGGCTTAGTGTCTCATCCAGCAGACCTGTTTCCTAGTGACCTGGGCCGAGTGTCTCATCCAGCAGCCCTGTTTCCTGGTGATCTGGGCTGAGTGCCTCCTTGAGAAGTTGCACCCATCTTCTCCAGTAGTGCATCTTTTCACAGCAAGCAAAGCATTTTCACCACGTTTCTAATGGGACAGGCACTAGCTCTTTTCTGGGCATCAGGAGACCTGGCTTTGTTTTGGTTCAAGCAACAGCTGGTGAGTTACCAAAGACAAGTCACATCTGGCCCCTGGTCCTTTGCTTTATAAGTAGAATCACAGTCCGAGTGGGCATCACTGCCCTGGCCTCTATGTGGTGCTGAGTGTTGTGGGGATGATGGCTAAGTGTCAGGGTGCATTTCCACCACTAGGGGATTACAAGCCAGCCAAAGGCACAGGAGGAAAGCTAACAGCCCCGGGCAGGTGCACAGAACCAGAGGAGTTTGAAACGGTGGTTCCAAGCTCCTTGGTGTGATTGATGTGATCACAATAAACATTTTATCTCTAAGTCTTGGGCCATTGGACCAAGAGAAGAAAGAGCTGGTATTGAGTCGTAGTGAGAGGTGCGTGGTTCGTGTGCCTGCTGAGCCTGGCTTGGGCTCAATTCCATTGAGTCCCATTCCATTTTACCTTCTGTTTCCACCTTTTTCATGCTCCTGCTTGTTTCTCCAGAAAAAAAATGCAATAAATTCCATTCAAAAACTTTACAAAAGCCATAGATGCTTATTGAAAATAGTTCAAATGATATGGAAGACAGAAAGATAGTGAGTGTTTCTCTGTTGTGTGTTTGGATGAATGTGTCTTTGGGGTAGTCACTATTAACACTGGTATATTTCCTTCCATCTTTTTAGTGTACCTACAAATATGTATGTACACATTGTAAAAACCAAAATAGTACCTGATAAACATTGAGTCCCCCACTCCCACTGTGCAGTCTACATGGACATCCTGTCATGGTGATACGATGAGACCTGATCGACTCCTTTTGTTCGCTGGAGTGCTAGGTAATAATAGCTACAGATAACTCACCTTCAGTGGGCATTTACCATGTGACAGGGTCTGTGCTCCAGGCAGGCTACATGAAGTGGGTATTAAGGCTTTTTACAACAATGCTATGGATGAACACAGTAATTGTTAACATTTTGCAAATGATAGAATTGCAGTAGAGAGAAGCAAAGCTGCTTGCTGAAACTCATGGCACGATTCCCGAGAGAGAGAGAACACTTTTAAAACAATTGTTGTTATAGTCAGGTGATTTATGATCATTTGAAGAAATAGTGCATTCAGTGAATACATTTCAGGGTCTGGTACAGTCTGGGAGCTGTTCCTGAAAATGCACTGGGCTAGAGGTAAGGGAGTGGTCCATTGGCCCTGGGCCCCTAGTGCAAGGAGTGAGGTCCCTGGGAGAGGGGGCATGGAGAGGAGGTCTCGAACAAACCTTGCAACATCCATTTCTGCTGATTGGTCCGAGGTCTGGTTCTTGACATGTACACTTTTCAGATACTTGGTTTTGATTTTTATCATGGCTCACCTGAGCAGCCAGGGTTTGAAACTGCCTGGAGATGTGGTCTGGCAGGCCAGTGCTATGCCCATCCTTCCCGCTCCTGCAGGAGGGGAGTCATCTGGGACTAGAGGGCTTCGCCTGTAATCAGCTATCTCATAATAAGTGGATTTGATGCGGTTTCGCTAGGTCAGGAAATTTCCCATTTGGAAGGAAAACTGATACTTGTTTTTGGGTTTTGCTGAGGAGCCACAGGGTTTAGAGCAGGGACTGGAAGTTTGTTGAGACACATGTGAGTGCACTCAAACATCTTCCATGAAACGTGGAAATAAACACAGTGTTCCAGAGAGGTCCCTGGCTTTGGGATATAAATATTTCTGTAACAGAATGGCACTGGATGTCTGCTGTATTTTTTTCTCTGCTATTTTGGCAAGTTTTATTTGGGAGTATGTCTCCTGTACAGAAGGTATGACATCACTTTTTGCCACCAAGTATTTACAGCTGTGGTGTCCTATGTGGGTCACTTTTGTGCCGTGGTTTCTTGGGGAAATTGTAGGTCTCCTACCCAAAGCACATTGCCCATTTCAAGGTGCTCCTGGTTTCTGAACACCTGTGGCAGTGCCTTCCATATGGGTGAAGCCAGCCGAGAAACTACCCCTCCCCAGGAGGTGGGGACTGGTGATTCCCTGAGTGAGGAGGCCGGGGATGAGCCTTGGACTAGAACTTGTGACCGGCTGCTTTTCCTTCCCCTCCTCTCCCTCCTATTTTCCCACCACCCCCCCTTTTAAAAAATTTCTTATTAAAAATTAAACAATTATTTTGGTTTCCTTTATTCGCTATTCCTTGCTAATCATATCAGAGTGAGCCTGGGACAGTGGAAAGGAAGGTTGCACTTGGCTTCAGATGATCCTACCAGCCCCGCATTGAGGGGCTTCCGCCAGGCGGCATTGTGAAGTGGTGTTGTGGAGGTTCTCCTTTGAGTCCTCAGCGTTAACCAGCAGAGGCAGATGGTATTTAGTCCTGGCTAATGTTGAGGAAGTTGAGCTCAAAGTAGCTAAGGGAACTTCCCAAAGTCACATAGGAAGTAGCGGAGTAGAACCAAACACAGATTGTCTCTGAATCAGGCAGGTTGTCTGATTCCAAAATGGGCTCTTAATTTTTGGAGGTCAAAAAGCTGAACAGACACAGACATTTCTTTTTTTTTTTTTTGGAGCTAGGGTTTTGATATGCTGCCTAGGCTGATCTAGGCTCAAGCTGTCCTCCTGCCTTAGCGTTCTGAGTGCTGGGCTTACAGTTTTGTGTTACCAAACCCAATCGAACAGACATTTCTTGAAAGAAGACATACAAATGGCCAAAAAATATGTGAAAAAGATGCTCAGTATCACTTATAATCAGAGAAATGCAAATCAAAACCACAGTGAGGTATCATCTCACCTGTTAGGATATTATGAAAAAGACAAAAAATAACAAGTGCTGGCGAGGATATGGAGAAAAGGGAGCGCTTACACACTGTAAGGGGGTGTACACTAGAGCAGCTGGCTGGGCGCGGGGTGCACACTGACATCCCAGCACTTTGGGAGACCGAGGCCGGCAGATCACCTGATGTCAGGAGTTTGAAAACAGCCTGGCCAACATGGTGAAACCCCGTCTCTACTAAAAACACAAAAAATTAGCTGGGAGCGGTGGATCACACCTGTAATCCCAGCACTGTTGGGTGGCTGAGGTGGGCGGGTCACTTGAGGCTAGGAGTTCAAGACCAGCCTGGCCAATGTGGTGAAACCCCATCTCTACTAAAAAATACAAAAATTTGCCCAGTGCAGAGGCGGGCGCCCGTAATCCCAGCTACTCGGGAGGCCAAGGCATGAGAACCACTGGAACCCGGGAGGCGGATGCTACAGTAAGCAAGCCGAGATTGCACCACTGTACTCCAGCCTGGGCAACAGTGAGACTCTGTCTCAAAGAGAAAAAAGAAAAAGAGTAAGAGTAAGCTAGGCACCCACTATGGCAAACAGTATGGAGGTTCCTCAGAAAACTGCAAATGAAATTACAGTGTGATCCAGCAGTCCCACTACAGTGTAGATACCCAAAGAAAAGGAAATCAGTGTCGGAGGGGCATCCGCACCTCTGTTTCCTGCAGCACTGTTCACCATAGCCAAGATATGGAACCAGCCTTGATGTCCAACAGCAGATGATGGATAGAGAAAATGTGGTCTTGATACACAGTGGAGTACTATTCAGCCATAACACAGGATGAAGTCCTGTTATTCTCAGCAACGTGGATGGAACTGGAAGATATTATGAAATAAGCCAGGGACAGAAAATTACACAGCACATGTTCTCTTACGTGGAAGGCAGAAAAGAGTGGATCCCATGGAAGTTGAAAGTAGACAGAGGCTCCTAGAGGGTGAGAAGGGTAGGGGAAGAGAGAGATAGGGAGAAATTTGTTAAAGGATACAAAATTATGCTGTATAGGTATAAGTTCTAGTGCTCTATAACATAGGATGACTATAGTTAACAAGAATATATAGTTTCAGGCTGGGCCCGGTGGCTCATGCCTGTAATCCTAGCACTTTGGGAGGCTGAGTTGGGTGGATCACTTGAGGTCAGGAGTTTGAGACCAGCCTGGCCAACGTGGTGAAACCCTGTCTCTACTAAAAATACAAAAATTAGCTGGGCATAGTGGTGGGTGCCTGTAAACCCAGCTACCAGGGAGGCCGAGGCAGGAGAATAGTTTGAACCTGGGCAGCAGATGTTGCAGTGAGCTGAGATCACACCACTGCACTCCAGCCTGGGCAACAGAGCAAGACTTTGTCTCAAAAAAAAAAAAAAGAATATATAGTTCCAGATACTTGGAGGAAGGGTATTGAACGTTACCAACGCAAAGAAATGATAAATGTTTGAGATGGCAGATATGCTAATTTCGCTGATCACATACATTACATGTATTATAACATCACTATGTGTACTCCATACATATGTACAGTACACAATTGTGTGTCAATTAAAAAAGAAAAAGCTGAACTTAGATTGGAATGGCTATGAAGTAGCTAACTTTTTCATATTTTCGATAGAGACCCTAGCATTTATTTTAAGTAAACTACCCTTGGCTTCAGGAAATGTTTAGTACTTAAATTTTAGCCTTGCATTTCTAATACACAGAGATAAAACTGTAGGCTTGCTTTAGGTCCAGTCACAGGGGTTTGCCGTGATGACTTTTTTATGTAATAAGGGGGAAATATGCCTTAATAAGCATACATGCTCATTTTTCTCCCTCGTACACATTTTTAGTCGTTGTCCAGGCATTGTGATACTTATGTAAACAGTATGTGATATCTTAGGTAGGAATCAGAATTTTAAGGTAAGAATACTTAGAGTTATATATTTTTCAAACTTTCAAACTGGACATTTTACATGTCCATTATATAACTGTAATTAAATTTTCAAAAAGACAATACCTGTCTTTAATATGGATGATGCTCTAGATTTTTTTTTTCTTTTTTTTTGGAGACAGAGTCTCACTTTCTCCCAGGCTGGAGTGTAGTGTTGCAATCATGGCTCACTGCAGTCTCAACCTCGTAGGCTTGAGAGATCCTCCCACTTCAGCCTCCCAAGTAGCTGGGACCACAGGTGTACAACACCACGCCCAGCTAACGTTTAAAACTTTTTGCAGAGACAGGGCCTCCCTCTGTTGCTCAGGCTGGTCTGGAATTCCTGGGTTCAAGTGATTCTCCTGCTTCATCCTCCCAAAGTGCTGTGATTGCAGGCATGTGCCACTGCCTGGCCCCGTATAAGTGGGATGATGACTTTAGCCTAGGAGTTCCACACCAGCCTGGGTAACATAGCACAAGACCCTGTCTCTACAAATCTAAAAACATTAACTGGTCATGGTGACACCTGCCTGTGGTCCCAGCTCCTCCAGAAGGCTGAGGCAGGAGGATAATTTGAGCCCAGGAGTTGAGGCTGCAGTGAGCTCTGATCTTGTCATTACGTTCCAGCCTGGGTGACAGAGTGAGACCTTGTCTCTTAAAAAAAGTTACTGGCTACCCGATTATTCATAGGAAAAAACCTGAACTCTGATCTAAACCTCATACCTCGTACAAAATTAACTCAAAATGGATCATGGACTAAAATGGAAAATAAAGATGAAGAGGAGCTAGAGACTGGGAGAACTATTTGCAAATCACATATCTGATAAAGGACTCATATCTATAATATATCAAGAACTATCAAAATTCAGCAGTGAAACCAAATCATCTACTTTGAAAATGAATAAAAGACCTGAAGAGACATTTCAGATAACATACAAGCACATGAAAAGATGTTCAACATCATGAGCCGTCAGAAAAAATGCACACTAAAGCCACATCACTATACACCTATCAGAATGCCTAAAATAAAAAGTAGTGACAAGACCAATGCTGGTGAGTTGCGGGAAACGGGATCACTCACACTTGGCTGGTGGGAATGGAAGATGGTACAGCCATTCTGGAAGACAGCTTGACAGTTTCTTAAAAAACTAAACGTGCAATTGCCATAGGATGCAGCACTCACATTCATGGGCAGTTATCCCAGAGAAATGAAGACATGTTCACACAAAAGCCTTTATGTATCTGTTCATAGCGGCATTATTTATAAAGGCTAGAAACTGCAAATAGCCCGGAGACTGCTCAGCAGCTGATTGGTTAAACAAACTGGTGCACTCAGGCCCCAGATACCACTCTGCAGTAGTTCATGACATCCTTGTTCATCCGTCTTGACCACCATCATCCTTAATCCTCTTTGCTCCATCCTGGGTCTGAGTGGACTTCATATTGCATTTCTTTCCAATGCATTTTCCCTCTGTCCTTTCTGGTTGTGCCTCATGCCTCATTTGAACTGTTGTAAGAGCCACCGAATTGTTTCTCTGCCTCATCATGGAATCCTTTCTACACTTCATGCCCCGCATTGCCATTGGAACAATCTTTCCAAAACATGAACAAACTAACTTAAAAGAAATATCCCAGGTAGGCTTCCAAATAAGTCTAAGCTTTCTGTTAGAAGTTTTACTTCTTGTCTATAGGGGAGCCCAGGACTGTAGAGAGATGAATTTACTGTCTGCATTTTAAGATCAGGCAGAAATCCCTGGAGGGGCCCATGTGGAATAGTGGTACAAAGACTGGTTCTAGAATCAGAAGTCTTCATATCCTGGTTCTAACACTAGCTGGATGTTCTTGGGAAAGTTTTGGTTTCAAACCTCAGTATGAGGAAGCATACTCAAGGAATCACACAAGGCTGCTGGGAGGAGCGGATGAGGGGCGTGGTGAAAATGCTGTGTAATCCGTGAAGCACGTCGTATGTGTGAGAAGTGGAGCTGTGTGGATAGCGGTTCTGGAATCATTGTATGAAAACGATGGAAAGCACATTCGTAGTTCTGCCTGATGATACCACTGGGCACCTGTGTTGTACATGCCTGCAACATGGGTGAGGCCCGGGTCAGTACAGCTCACAGTTTGATTTTCATGCAGTTAGAAAGGCCCGGGAGGAACCTTCCCCATTCCAGCTGTAGGAAGGAGGCGGCTGTCTCCTGCCTATATTTGGTGGGATTGTCTGTGGCTCCTTGGGGACAAGAATGCAGGGAGTGGGGAAGAAAGCCGGCCTGACTGCTCGCTAGTCAGCCTTCCCCCAGGGAGGAGTGGAGGGGTCATTTCGTGGTAACTTGCCATGTCTTTCTGAAGCCATCTGCTCTTAGAAATGACCAGCATGACAAGTAAAAGACCCATTAGAGACAGATGGGCTGTGTGTCCTGTGCGTTTATGGCTTTGTGGCCTCAGAGCTGCCAGGACTTCATAGCTTTCTGGGGAATGCTGGGTCAGCCAAGGGGCTAAAAATAGTGAGAGGAAGAAAATTCCCCCTCGCTGCTCTGGTCTGGGAGTGATTACTGAGGAGAGCGGCATGGAGGGCCCAATCGTGGGGTCCCTCTCAAGCACACCCTCACCACAGTGGGAATGCGGGTCTCAACCTCCCTAGGCCTCTGTGATTTTTGTCTATCACATACTCACCTCCAGCAGGGATGTCTATGGTGATGAGATGAGGGAGCATCATAGCATATGTGGCACTTAGTAGGCTTGTGGTGAGTGGACGCTGGCATCAGTGGAACAGGAGACTGGGCGCTGCATGTGGACTCACTCAGGTGCTGGTGGCATGGGTGGACAGAGGGGAGAGGGACGCTCTGCAGTTCTCCTGTTGGTCTGTCACCGCCGCTGTTGTGAGCAGAATCCGTGAGTGTATTCTGTTGCCCCAGTCAACTTGGTAGGCTGATTGCTAAATTTTCTGCTTCCACTTTTGATTTCTTAAGAATGGAAAAAGGAATACTTCAGTGACTTTTCTGGTTGATGGCATACATTCCTTGATGTCACCTTAATGCTTTTTAATTTCTATGTATTTTGAATGTTGGAGCTTGCCTGACATCTGTGTTTTTATACCTCACCCTCTCGCGTAACTGTTGGCCACACCAGGACCAGAGAGAAGTGACCAGACCGATTGGTAGCAGGGCTAGGACTGGAATTCCCCAGGCTTTTGATGCCCAGCAGGCTCTGTTTTCTGTATTGCACTGCTCTTCCCTATTTCGACACCTGTTAGGACAGTGGATGTGAAATGTAGCTGGGCACTTTTGGGGGTGTGCTAGGAGTGTGGCAGATGCCTCAGACTGGCATTTCCCCCTGGTTCTGAATTCTCATGGCTCAGAGTCAGTCTCTAGGCTACTGACCAGGAAGATACAGGAAGTAGTTTTTTATGGCAAACTATGCCAGGGCATTTTTTTCACCCGGCAGTTTATTTGGTTTGGACTGGAATAAATCTCTGATATTGGTTTCTTTGCCAATATTATTAGGGAGTGGAGTCTGACTTGTTAACTTAGTCCGATTTGTAGTGCTTAGAATCTCATTGAGTGTGTGTTGAACTGAGCAGAAGTGTGAGAGCATCTTGGACAGTGGTTTGCAAACCTAGCTGCATCTGGGGGGCTGTGAAAAAATCATGCGTGCTTACTCCAGACCAGTTGAAATAGAATCTGCAAGAATAGAGCCTGGGCAGCTATAGTGCTATTAAAAACCCCCAGGTGGTTCGGATATACCGTAAAGGTTGAGAACCACTGCTCCACAGCGAATTGGAGGCCTGGATCATAGATGTGCGCTATGCTTTCACCAGCTTAGAATGGTTGTTGTGCTTTAGAACTGTGAAAAAAATGTTATACAAACAAATGTGGAAATAGCCAAATGCCACATCCTGTTACTACCTGCCATGGAATATATTTACCAGTTATTCACTCTATTCTGATCTCTATCCATTCCACCATTTCTTCATGGAACAATAATTTGACAGTTGGTTATGCAGAACCAGAGTAAGTCTAGTTTGATTGGCGGGAAACGATTTTGGGTATGAAGTACTGTTTAGGCGTTTATTGAACTCTTGTTTGTATCACCTCTGTGCTGGACAGTTTATAAATATTACTTCTTTAAGCAAGGCCTATGGAGTCAGGCTGTCTGGGTTTTGCTAACTAGCTGTGTCATTTGGGGCAAGTTTTTTTTTTTTTTGAGACAGAGTCTGTCTCTGTCGCCCAGGCTGGAGTGCAGTGGCCGGATCTCAGCTCACTGCAAGCTCCGCTTCCCGGGTTTACGCCATTCTCCTGCCTCAGCCTCCCGAGTAGCTGGGACTACAGGTGCCCGCCACCTCGCCCGGCTAGGTTTTTTTTGTATTTTTTTAGTAGAGACGGGGTTTCACCGTGTTAGCCAGGATGGTCTCGATCTCCTGACCTCGTGATCCGCCCGCCTCGGCCTCCCAAGGTGCTGGGATTACAGGCTTGAGCCACCGCGCCCGGTCAGGGGGCAAGTTTTTAAGCTTACATAAACCTGACCTTCATCTGTGAAATGGGATGACAAGGGGTCATTATCATCTCACAGGATCGTGCAAATGTCGGTGTAAAGTGCTTAGTTTGGTGCCTAACACATAGCAACTACTCAGGAAAGTTATTATTACAGCATCATCATCATATTTAAATGTAAATATTAAGAGTTAATAAATTTGTAAAAGGTACTATACCCTTACCCCTTGAACCAAAGACTACTTTAGTTTTAAGTGGTTGGGATAATTTATCACTTAAATATTGGCCTTTTGAATACCTGGAATTTCAATTGAACGTAGCCAGAGGATTTCATAATTAGACCGTTGCCTCTGGAAGTTGGAGCTTTGTTTGGTTTCACTTCCTACACTAAGCATGTGGCCGTACGCACCTTTATGGTGACTTCTGGTACTGGGGAATCAAAGCTTCATTCGCTTCTTTGGAGGAGATGATCTTATGCTATACGAAGCACTCAGACTTCGTTAACTATGTACCATCCAGACAAGACCAGGTGCTTCCCATGGCAGCCTGTCCTTTTCTTAGCTCTCTCATCAATCTAGCCTGTTCCTTCTATTCCTCTTTATACTAGGACTTGTCTTTGAAGAAGGAATGTTGTTTTGTCACTGCTAGGGCCCCAGCAATTAGTAATGCCTAACACATACTAGGTGCCTCCTGAATGTGAATAGGTGATAATCTAACAGAACACAAGATAAATCCGTGGGTTGAGATTTAAGCTGTGTGGTATGAATGCTGCATTGGCAAACTTATTAAATCAATTTTCTTAATACAAGTTTAACGTGTCTTAGTAACTGACTTAGTTCAGTAATCATTTACTGAGTGTCTTCTAGGCCAGACAGTAGGAACAGAAAGGTAATAATATATGATTCCTGCTTCATGCGCAGGAAGTCTAGTGTGATGGACAGACACGTGCCAATGGCTGCCATGGAATATGGTGAGTATTAAGATAAAGGGGCACCCTGTGTGCCCTCGGAGCATAGAGCAGGGCTTGTGTTCTGGGAACATGGGCTCCATTTGAAAACACAATTTAAATTCATTTTCTTTTTTCTTTTTTTTGAGACAGAGTCTTGCTGTGTTGTCCAGGCTGGAGTACAGTGGTGTGATCTTGGCTCACTGCAACGTGCTCCCCCCAGGTTGAAACCATTCTCGTGCCTCAGCCTCCCGAGTAGCTGGGATAACAGATGTGCACCACCATGCCCGGCTAATTTTTGCATTTTTAGTAGAGATGGAGTTTCACCATGCTGGCCGGGCTGGTCTTGAACTCCTGACATCAGGTGATCCTCCCGCCTCGGCCTTCCAAAATTCTGGGATTATAGGCATGTATGTGTTCACCCTTTTAAATATCTGTGGGTAGCACTTAACTTTAAATGGGTACTAATTAAACGATTGAATGACTTTAGTATGGATTGAATGACTTTGCTTGGGCCTCGTTTTTAATTTCCTTCATTAGAGGGGAAAAAAAAATGCAGGTTGAATATCCCTCATCCAAACTGCTTGGAACCAGAAGTGTCTCAGATCTTTTAAAAATATTTTTGGATTTTTGAATATTTGTATTATACTTGCTGGTTGAGCATCCTGAATTCAAAAATCCGGAATCTGAGGTGCTCCAATGAACATTTCGTTGAGCGTCACGTCAGCACTCAAAAAGTTGTGGATTTTGGAGTTTCTGGTTAATGAGACTCATCCTATATAGGTGCTGGATTGTTGCAGGAGTTCTGGACCAGAGGTTAGGTGACTAGGCTTTGGTTTTCGCTTTGTTACTAAACAGGCTGTTTTCTTCCATAAGCTCAGCTTTGGATCTCCCGGTTGTCAAAGAAGGGGATGGGCCATCTGATGTTTAAGGCTTCTGTTAGTTCTGACTTGGAGACACCTGGCTTCAGGTCATCTTCCTTAGGAGTGAATAAAGAATATGGGAATTTTGAAATTGTTAGTCAACAGTTACAGGGTTGTTGCAGCCTGGTTTTGGGTAAAGGTCATCTTTAGTGAGCCCGGGGAGAAGCACTGGTTTAGCTGTCAGCTGAGTGGGGTAAGCGGTCCTCTTAATTTTCCTCTGTTTTAGTGAAAGCATTGTTAATGGTCACAGCGTTAGTGGAGCTGGCTGGACAGAGGAGGGGAACTCATTGTTACAGGTTATATTGAATGTCTTTTCAGTCACTAAATGCTTTTTATGATATGTTTTTCAGGATTTCAGTGTTGTATAATTTCTCTGTGTTAAGCACAGGAAATTTAACATCAACAAAAAGCATGCTCTTTCTTTTTTTTTTCTTTGAGGTGGAGTTTCGCTTTTGTTGCCCAGGCTGGAGTGCAGTGCCATGATCTCAGCTCACTGCAACCTCGGTCTCCTGAGTTCAAGCGATTTTCCTGCCTCAGCCTCCTGAACAGCTGGGATTACAGGTGCCCGCCAGCATGCCCGGCTAATTTTTGTATTTTTAGTACAGACGGGGCTTCGCCATATTGGCCAGGTTGTTCTTGAACTTCTGACCTCAGGTGATCCTCCTGCCTCGGCTTCCCAAAGTGCTGGGATTACAGGCGTGCTCCGCCACGCCCGGCCTTGAATGTTCTTTCTATGGGAATCTGCAAAAGCCAGCTTTGGAGTCTAGTGGCAGAAAACCTCTTCTTCATTGTTTAGCTGTGCTGTGAGCTTGGAGGGCTTCAAGCCCAGCTGAAAAAGCTGTAGTATTTTATGTCAGTTGGCTGTCTTGGAGAACTTAATGAGCACTGGGCTGGAGTGATACTGTCAGAGTTCACGAGCTGTTTGAGGCTCTCGAAGCCTAGATACTGGGGTTGCCCAAATACATCTGCTGGACTCACTATTTCTCTCGGGAGTAAGTGTGTGGAAAATGCTGTGGTCTTAACTCTGCTCTTAATTTTACAGTGCTGTTATTAATGGTAAGAATGATTTCATATGTTTGTATTTTGCTTCGTAATTGACAGAGAATTTTAAAATCCATTATCTGATTTTATTCCCTCAGCAGTTCTGTGAAAAAGACAGAGCAGTTTTCATATCTTCTGGTTTCCCGTGATTCTCTTGTGGCTCACAGAAGCTAAGAGCCTTCACCAAGGTCATAGGGTGAATGAGTCGCAGAGCTGGGAGTAGAGGCTCAGGCTTCTAGGGACCCTGTTTCTTCCTCGAATAGCTCACTCTGGTGGCGCTATGCTCAGGTAACTGCGCATGGTCAGTTTGGTCTTTTGTAAATCCCTGCCCCATTTCGGGGGAGGTTCTTGGGAGGCTTCTATTCATTTTGGAGCATTTAAGTATCTTGTCCTCTCTCCCTCCTCCCAGATGTATGGGCATTTCTGCAAGCCCCCAAGCTGGCCCTTGTGTGTGGGGGCGTCTCCTGCCTCCACGTTGTTTGCATGCCCCTTCTGAAGGTGCTCTTCCCCGCATGGAGCCCCCTCGTGCCTGCCTCCACACTGCAGGCTGTTCTGTACATGTTACTGACTCAGCATCGTTGTTTTCTAGAAATGGGATGGGATATGGATGCTAAGTTCTTTTCTGTGTGAAGGCTGCGATTGTATCATCTTGCCTTCCCCGTGTGTGCTCCTTGAGGGTGTCACTGTGCTGCGGTCATCTGTGTTCCCTAGGGTGCCTCCCTTCCAGTCCCAGCCGTGGCAGACTTGCAGTCAGTGCTCATGGCCTAAATGAGAGGAAGGCCAGCAGAGCCATTAAATCTGGAAAATTGCAAGTGAGGGAAAGGAATTTTTATTTAAGGCATGTGAAAAAGAAATCTTTTTAGAAAAGTTGACCTGTTTCTCAACTGGAGTTGAATTTCAGCTCAGAAAAGCAGCTGTGTGCCCAGAGGGCTTTGGGATTTCAGTTTGTGACAGATGAATTGAATTTGTTGTTGTATGAATGTATTATCCTTTTGTGGTTTTATTAGGCCTTTCTCCCAAATGGAATTGATTTTTCTGTAAAAGTCACGCTTCCTTTTTGAGAAGTGTAACACTAATTTATGGGATGGTCTCCCAAAAGATGACCTTTCAGGAACCAAACACACTGCCTCAGACTCATGGCCCTGGTTTCTGCCTGTGCAGCTGCAGGGCAGAGAGGCACGCTCGAGCTGAAATCAAGACGCATGTCTGCATCTTCTCTTTCTTGATTGCTGTTCCGTCTCTGAGCCGGCCTACTTCAACATCTAGGAGCTTGATGTGTGTAGATACATTACGGTAGGGAGGAGGGATATGGTCTTGCTACAGCCAGGAGTCTCGCTGAAGTCTCTGTTCTCTTTCTGCTCACTGCTCTGACTTTGTATAAGTCACATTTGTAGTGCTGTGCACAGTGGCTTACACCTGTAATCCCAGGACTTTGGGAGGCTGACCTGGGAGGATCTCTTGAGCCCAGAGTTTGGAACCAGTCTGGGCAACATATGAAACTCCATCCCTAGAAAAAATAAAAATTAAAAAATTAGCCAGGTGTGGTGGCTCATGCCTGTAATCCCAGCTAGTGGAGAGGCTGAGGTGCGAGAATCACTTGAGCCCAGGAAGTCGAGGCTGCAGGGAACCATCATCACACCAGTGCACTCCAGCCTGGTCACAGCAAGACCTTGTCTCAAAACAAACAAACAAACAAACAAACAAAAACCCATTTGTAATAGTGGCAGTAGTTAACTTTTGAAAGTTTGGAGAAAAGTTCCTAAATAACCTGTGACCATGGACAACTTCCTTAGCCTTTCTCTGCCTTAGTTTCCTCATCTATGAAAAATGAGAGAATATGGTACTGATCTTACAGGATTTGAAGGAGAACTAAACAAGATCAAACTCAGAGCCTGGCACATCGTGAATGTGCACTCAATGTTATTATTTCAACATTTTAGAGGGAAAACATGCTAATGGGTCATTATGGCTAAACATAGTCTATCACTGGCATTACTCATGGTATTGGAAGGAACTTGAATTCCATATAGATAGTGTGATGGAGAAAGTATTTCGGGCATTGACAGTGTTTATTCAAAGAACAAAGGACGTGTCTGTCCTGTGTGGAGAGCCCTTTCCCCTTGTTTCTTTAAATGCTATGGGAAAAGCAGTCGACCCTGTGCTCTCTGCCAGACAGCTTCAGTCTCCGCGTATTGATTTGGCTAATTGTCGCTCACTGTCATCATGGCAGCAGCAGTTGAAGGGACAGCTTGTCTTGATTTGCATTTTTGGGTGTTTGTGCTGTTTATAGACAGTTAAGACATGGAAGCCTGTTTATGGCAAGCTGGCAAATTCAGCAAAACATGGAAAAACCTGTTAGCACAGTTTGCACGTGTGTGGGCACAGAGCAGCCAAATAAACACACACGTTTTCCTGTATTTTAAAAACTCTCTGGAAAAAAAAAAAAAAGACATTAAACCATTGCCCAGATGGCTTATAGAGCTAGAGCTTTTTCCTTGAAGTACATCAGTATGGCTGTCAGACATCTGAAACTCTAAGCCATCTTAAAACATCATTTTAATGCTACCCCCTACCCGCCCTTTTTTTCCATTTGTAAGGGACAAGGATCCAGGAAGGAAAGTATCAGCTTACAAAGACTTTTGTTACAATTAATCGTTCATGGTCTTTCTTTTGGTATCTTATTCTCTGTTTACATTTTATTTTTATTTCTTATTTTTTGGGGACAGAGTCTTGCTCTGTCACTCAGGTTGGAGTGCAGCGGTGTGATCTCAGCTCACTCCAACCTCTGCCTCCCAGGTTGAAGTGATTCTTGTGCCTCAGCTTCCTGAGTAACTGGGATTACAGGCGTGTGCCACCACGTCCAGCTAATTTTTATGTTTTTAGTAGAGACAGGGTTTTGCTGTGTTGGTCAGGCTGATCTTGAACTCCTGAACTCAGGTGATCTGCCTGCCTCAGTCTCCCAAAGAGCTGAGAGTACAGGTGTGAGCAACCACGGCCGGCCACTGTTTCCATTTTGTAACACTAGCGTCACCCCAGTGTAGGGTGGCTAGGGGTATTCTTCTTTCCTGTTTCCTGGTGTATTTTCCTCTACAGCATTGATCACTCTTTAGCATACTTTTTGGTTGTCTATCTCTACTTACAAAAATATATGTTCCCTGTTATATCACCAGTGCCTGGCACGTAGATAGTTAGTCAATATTTGTTGAATGAATGAATGAATGAATGGGCTGAAAGAATCTTTTTCTTCTTTCTTCTGTCACTTCACACCAAATGCTTTTGGAAAATGCTATGTGAACAGGGATCATAAGCAGGAGAGGTTACACACATTGCTGTGGGATAGCCCATCATCCTCAGATACTTGTCTGGAAGGAGGTGGAGTACTTGAGTAGAAATGATACAAGATAACTTCTTCAGGAAATCAACCAAGTGTCACAGCTTTTCACATAGGTGTGATGTTTGGGTATGTGTGTATGAAGAGCTGTCGTGGCCTAGAATCACAGGCCTTTAGATCCCTTGTACAGATAGAAAAGTAAAGGCCAGGCCGGGCGCGGTGGCTCAAGCCTGTAATCCCAGCACTTTGGGAGGCCGAGACGGGTGGATCATGAGGTCAGGAGATCGAGACCATCCTGGCAAACACGGTGAAACCCCGTCTCTACTAAAAAATACAAAAAACTAGCCGGGCGAGGTGGCGGGCGCCTGTAGTCCCAGCTACTCGGGAGGCTGAGCTAGGAGAATGGTGTGAACCTGGAAGGTGGAGCTTGCCGTGAGCTGCGATCCGGCCACTGCACGCCAGCATGGGCGACAGAGTGAGACTCCGTCTCAAAAAAAAAAAAAAGAAAAGAAAAGAAAAAAAAAAAAAGAAAAGTAAAGGCTGAGGCCCAGGAGTGCTGCAGGCCACCGAGGTAGAGTCCCTGTCTGCCCTTCCCAGTGTCCGGTCAGTTCTCAGTGCACTCCCCTCTTTACTGCTAAAACCACCTTCCTTGACTCTGAATGTGTAACCATGAGGGAGAAAATGTACTCCAGGCTCACAGTTTGTGGAGAAAAAAACCAGCAGCTGAAAATAATGTTCACAAAGTTTGTACCTAGAAAAAGTGGCCATTTCTATCATGTCTTTAAATGTCCCTGTTTCTCATACATTTTATAAACAAGGCAGTAGAAGGAGATTCGGGAACAGCAACGTTAGAACAGGGGGGAAAAATCACACCTAGAGCACTCCAGTTTCTGTTTTCTTCTCAGTTTAGGGCTGAGGCACTTCAGCTTCCTGTCTAAGGGACCACTCAAATCTGACTAGAAGCCATTGTGGGCTGGTAATTATCCGTAATTTTAGGAAGACAGATGCAGCACCAACTCTGTTCTCTAATAGCAGACTTATTAATTTTAAATTTGCATGGGAGGAGAAGCAGATGGCAAGGTGGGATAAGCGTTCAGATGCTTGGTCATTGACAGCTTTTTACTCTCACGTATCACATGGGGATTTGGGACCCAGGAAGCCCGTTGAGAACTGATGACTATCTGTCCCCTAACCAGCTGGGATCTTTTTCATCTTGAGCTCAGAAAGATTGCTCCTACTGCAGCCAGGGAAGACAGGTTGTTGACTGGTTAGAAATCATGGTAGGTTATTTTCTCCACCCGCAGGTCGCAGTTGGAAAGCAGAGCTATCAAAAAGTTGTCTTCTCTATTGTATTTCAAATCTGGGTGTTTAAAAAATTATGTAAGCAAATTAGGCATTTCTTTAATTGTAGTTGTGTGTGTTCTTGATGCGAATGAGAGGTGCATTCCCTTGTAAAATCTCGGTGACTAAATAGGAAGATGTGAGCCTTAGAACCAAAGTTGGTTTTCTAGATGATCATGTAGACTTGATGCTGAGCATCAGACAAAGATGTTGGTTGAAGCGATTTAAAAAAAAAAATTTGTCTGAGTTAAGATTTTACACCAATATTTAGAAAATCAGCAAAAGAACTTGGAGGAATGTTCTCAGGCATGCAGTTCAGCCCCCTGCCCACATTGTCATAAAATCCGAGTGTGTGTACAGGGAGGTGCATTCCTTTCTGTTCTCATTACAGGTCCTTCCCTGGCTCTGCACCTGCCTGTCATGCACGTCTGTGTGAAGAGATCACCAAACAGGCTTTGTGTGAGCAATAAAATTTTTTAATCACCTGGGTGCAGGCGGGCTGAGTCTGAAAAGAGAGTCAGCGAAGGGAGATAAAGGTGGGGCTGTTTTATAGGGTTTGGGTAGGTAAAGGAAAATTACAGTCAAAGGGGGTTGTTCTCTGGTGGGCAGGAGTGGGGGTCACAAGGTGCTCAGTGGGGGAGCTTTTTGAGCCAGGATGAGCCAGGAAAAGGAATTTCACAAGAGAATATCATCCCTTAAGGCAAGGACCAGCCATTTGCACGTCTTTTGTGGTAGAGTGTTATCAGTTAAGGCGTGACAGGGCATTTGCACTTCTTTTGTGATTCTTCAGTTACTTCAGGCCATCTGGTTGTATACCTGAAAGTCACAGGGGATGCAGTGGCTTGGATTGGGCTCAGAGGCCTGACATTGCTCTCTTCCCTACCTTCCCTACCTTTTCCCTCCTGTGCAGCTCTCTCACAAAGTGAATGGCCTCAGCCACAGCTTCTCTGCAGCTGCATCAGACTGTGGCGACAGGAGTGGTGGCTGCTGCAGGGTCTTCTGTCCCCATGGAGCCCGGTCTTGCTTGCCGCTGCAGCCTGGTGATCATTTTGCACCTCAAGTGTGGAATTCTACAGAATAAGAGCCAACATGCTGGGGATGGAGGCGTCTTTATCACGGTGCTCTGCATATTTTAATCTTGGGTAGAAAGTATGGAAAAGTATGGGATACCTGTGGTTTGATGTCAGAAAGACGTTGTGAACTTGATGTGGACTGAGAACGTTCAGGTGCAACAGGCACCCCGGCTTCATTAAATGAGACTTCTCCATCTCCCTGCCAGGCATGCACAGATGTATGGCCACATTTTATGTGTTATCCTTATCTAGAGTGCACCTTATCATCATGCTTAAAGTCACATGATGATATTCTTCCTCGTAGAGTAGGTCCCAAACCGCATTCAACACAGAAATGTACTCTTGCTATTATACATAGAAAGTGCTTTCATATACCAAATGGGAGAGCAGTCCTAAAATCTGGGCTGGAATCACAGAAGGAAGGCTTTGGGAAGCAACAGATTCCCTAGTCCAAAACTGGTTTTTGATGAACCTAGAAACAGGACCAAGAGAAGTGAATTTGTCTAAGGCCCTGACAGTGTCTCAAGGTAGCATTTGAACCTAACAGTTTCTTGACTTATTTCTTTAAATGATTAGTCATGCTTCCTCTGATTCCTATATAAACATATTCCTCATTCGTTCGTTTCACTGAATTATTGCGGTGCTACCATCTAACAGTATTTGATTCAAAATGTGGCAGTGTTTATCCCTTTCCAAGGTTTTTAGTTGCATACTTTTTCAAAGTTGTGCTTACAGTTTCTTGTTGGTTGTAAGGTGTCCTTTCAGAAGCCTATTGTGTGGTGTATTTATGTTGATTGTTGGAGGTAGTTTGGTTAGAACCTACTTTGAGTGGCTGGTGTGGGCCTGGGGCACAGTGACAACTGTCTGCTTCATGGGCAGAGATGAAGTAATTGCTTCCTGGGAAGTACCATCCTCCTGGCCACACTCTCCAGCCCATTTCAGTTGTGTTGGTTTCCTCGCATCTGCACCTTTCTGGCTTCATGTGAGTCTCGTTTATTTGAGCATATGACTTCAGGCTGTGGGGAAGAATGGCCATTTTAGGACAGAGATGCACACAAAGGAACAACTGGCTAAATGTGAGTGAAGACATTCTTAGGGGGATTTCATTTCTTTTATTCTGTAACAGGCAGTCTGGGAAGCATTCTGGACAGTGGCCTGCGCTGTCACAGTTCCTCCTTGCAGGATCGCAGATGTTTGGAGATTGTAGTGATAACCGTTATCATGGAGAATGTCATTCTCGCAGGCTCTAATAAGTCAGGATTTATTCAGTGTTAATTTGTTAAAGACAACTGTATTTCTAGCTGAATCCATGTTAGACGTTTCTCCTGGCAGTGTTGCTGGGGCTATTCCCGTGGCTTAGTCTTAGGGAAGCACATGCCTTTGAATACTGCTGAAGTTGTGAGTACCCAAAGCACACCGGAGTACTTTTGCCATATGGGGTGTTAGTCACTGATACACGTCTCAGTCAGACCTGATGGATTCTTGACCCCTTCCTTTTTTAATTTTTTAATTTTAATTTAAAGTTTTGTGTTTTAAGAGCACAACCTCTCAGGTGGCCACCGTGAATCTCTGGTGTCTTCAGTTCGTTGAAGCCTATTTGCTGTCTCTGGTTCAAACATATTCGAAGCCTGATGATGCTTCCCTCGGTTGTTCTTCTGCTGTGTGACCTCCGCGCCCGCAGGATTCAAGACTGTCAGAGCTGGGAGCCACCTTCACAACTACCAGGGTTTCCGGAACCTCCTTTATCTAGCCCTGGGGATGGAAGAGATGTCATCAGAGGCGAAGGCTTATTAGGTTTACATGCCATTGATAACGAATGAGGAGGTTTTCTTTTATATAAGGGGAGCTTCTTATAATGTGCTTTAGTAGGGTAAAGAAGCTTTTGAGGTTTGCTTTCTCTGGAAGGATAATTTGTGATCCTGCCCTTGCTTTCAACAAAAATATAATTTGCATACCAGTGCATGTTGTATTACTGAGCACTGGTTGACAAACGGTTCTTAACTCGTCATGCACTCAGCCACTGTTTCTTGAATGGCATGTGTGCCAGCTGTATTAGGAACTTGCTAAGGCTCTAGGACTAACCCTTATGAAACAGGGGTCCTGGGGGAAGCAAATGAATATAACTATAAACGTTTGTGGGGATATCAGAGGGGGTGACTATAGGTGCAAAACTTCATTCATTCATTGTCCTATCTAGGAGGTTTTGTGTCTTAGCAGCGTGTTCCATAGTAACACATTCCTGTATCAAAATATTCACCATATTATTTTGAAATTCTCTGCTTAGGTATGTATTTTCCCCACTAAGTTTAGAACTGGTTAAGGACAGGCTATGGGGTATGTAATATATGTACACACACACATATATATATATTACCATTGTAAATATACAATATATATTTATATATACACACATATAGATTTCTCCCTCTCTATATATACACACAACACACACACACATATATATACACACACACACATATATGAAATACATACACACACACACACACGTCTGCCAAGCACAGAAAGTCAAAACTAGGCAAGGGTTCTTTTAGGGTTCATGAAAAAATAGATGTGCTTAGCTGAGAGCGTCCTTAAGTTGCCAGGGGAAAGACAGGATGGATTCACAAAGGGAGATAGTTTTTTTTTTTCTCCTTTGTTTAACTCTTGAATTCAAAATAATCCAGACTTACGGGAAAGTTGCAAAAATAGTACAGAGAATTCCCGTATGGTCTTCCCTCAGGTTCCCCAAACATTTCACCCCATTTGTACTTTCTTTATCTATCTCTGTAGATATAATTTTTTTTTTTTTCTGAAATGTTTGAGAGTGGAAGGTAGAATGCAGGGCAGGGTGAAAGGCGGAAGGAGACAGGTGGGTTTGGAGGCTTTTTTTTTTTAACCTTCTGAGATGGAGTTTCGCTCTTGTCACCCAGGCTGCAGTGCAATGGCACGATCTCGGCTCACTCTAACCTCTGCCTTCTGAGTTCAAGTGATTCTCCTGCTTCAGCCTCCCAAATAGCTGGGATTACAGGCACCCACCACCATGCTCGGCTAATTTTTTGTATTTTTAGTAGAGGGTTTTCACCACGTTGGCCAGGCTGGTCTTGAACTCCTGACGTCTGATGATCTACCTGCCTTGGCCTACCAAAGTGCTTGGGATTACAGGCATGAGCCACTGTGCCTGGCGATTGGGAGGGTTTTGCAGTAACCCAGAGCACTATGATGAGGGCTGGACCTGGTTGAAAATGATGAGGAAGGTGAGAAGTGGTTAGGTCTGGCATATATTTTGAAAGGAGAGTTTAAATGGGTTGGATGACAAGAGAGAGAAAAAGAAGTTTTAAGGATGATGTCAAGGATTTTGGACTGAGTAACTGGAAGACTAGAGATGCTGTTATTGGGATGGGGAAGATTATGGGAGGAGTGGGTTATAGCCGGGGGAATCAAAAATGCGTTTTGGGCATGCTAAATTTGAGGTCCAAAAAGAGATGTTAAGAAGTGTTGGCTGGACACGGGGGCTCATGCCTGTAATTCCAGCACTTTGGGAGGCTGAGGCAGGCAGATCACCTGAGGTCAAGAGTTCGAGACCAGCCTGATAATTATTAAAATCGATCATTGATGTTTACTAATTAATCATATTATTGCTGCTAACACCGCAGGGGGTGTACACCTACCTGTGACGTTGTTCCTAATATCCAGGGACAGAGGACATGATCTTAGTTTTAATATCACAGTAGGTGTACATTCACGCTCTGACACTGATCCTAATATCCAGGGGGTAGAGTATGACATGACTCCCAACATAGCAATGCACGGACAGCCACCCGGTGGTATTGCTTCTAATATTCATGGAAGAAGCATATGATATTACTCCCAATATCACAGGGAGGATACAGCTCTTCTGTGATATGGTTCCGCGTATCCGGAGGAGGAGAGGATGATAATAGTTCCAGTATCGCAGGCTGTGTTCACCCGCCCTGTAATATTGTTATGAGTATCCTGGAAAGGATATGACTCCCCATAGAGCAGGAGGCGTACATCCAGCCTGGGATATTGTTCCTAATATCCATGGAGAGGAGAGGCTGATATTACTCCCAATATGGCAGGGGGTGTACATCCACCCTGTGATATCCTTCTTAATATTCCAAGGCTGAGAGGTTGATATTACTCCCAGTATCGCAGACACTGTACACCCCCATGTGATACTCTTCCTGGTATCCAGAAGGGGAGAAGATGGTATTAATTCCCATATCACAGGAGGTGAACACCCACTCTGATATCTTTCCTAGTATGCAGGGGGAGGGGGATAATATTATTCCAATATTGCGGAAGATGTACACGCCCCCCCCATGATATTGTCCTTAATATTCCAAGGCACAGAAGACGATATTACTCCCAATATCGCAGAAAGTGTACACCCCCCAGTGATGTTGTTCCCATGATCCAGGAGGGAAGAGGATGATATGACTTTCAACCCCTGCCCCCTGCAATGCTCTCACCCTGCAACACCGACACCCAGCTCAACCTGACATGGGACCAGAGGTGCTGGCTGGGGGTGTTCATTGCTTCTCTTTTCTCCCTTGCCAGACTCAGTAGAGGAAGCTGAGACTGAGCAGCCACAGGAACAAGGTGGGTTTTGCAGGTGGCTCAGGCTTCCTCTGGTTATGAGCTGGGCCTTGGCGTAACGCCGGGGGAGGTGACAGAGCTGAGTACGGTGGGCATTGGATGCAGCTGTCACCCCTCTGTGGTGCGGGCTGGGGGCTTGGGGGACGTTGACTGAGGTGTGCCTGAACCTCTCGTCTACTCTGACACTGGAGGCTGTGGGGTCCCACACTTCTTCCAATGAACATGCTGGCCCCCACCTGGTCCCCGACCGAGATGGGACATCCTTTCCACTGCTGGGGCCCACATGGAGCTGTGGGTTCCTTTCTCATGACCCGGAGAGGCTGCAGTTCACCCTGTGCTCTGCCTCAGAGATGGGAGGCCACACTGCCCTCAGCGGATAGCAGAATTCAGAGCCTTAGGTTGAAGGGGCCTCAACTGAGGTCCCTGAAGTGTCTGCTCTTTCCTGAGGAGCTCATTCAGGGAGGCCCTCCTGTCTCCGCTCTGGGGCTCTGTCTCTTCCCTTCACACAGGGTCCGCATGTGAACAGCCTGGTGATGTGGACGCACCTAGGACCCTTGGAAGTTCCCTGGGAATGAGATCCATCCCAGTACATTTGGGATGCAGGCACAAGGTCCCAGAGGAGGCCTGGGAAGCCAGTGGGGAAGGGAAGGCTGTAGTAGGTTTAGCCTCGGGGAGGGGGTGGTTCCACCCTCTGCCAAAGTCCCTGGAGCAAAGGCATGTGGCTCTCCAGCTGCCCCAGAGGCCAAGGTAGTGGCTGGGAGGGGCTGGGTGCCTCTGCCGGGTGGGGGAGATTTCTTAGCTAATCTAGTGAAGTCAAGTCAGACATTTGCCTCTAAATCATATTTATTTATTTTTTAATTCCAAGGCTTTACAGATGAATAAGGAGACAGTTTGTATTGAAAATAGTTTTTACATGTGAGCTTGAAAAAGAGAGTCTCTTTAAATCTAGCTTTTTCCTTGCCTGTAATGCCTCTTTTCATCCCAGGTTTTCCAACAGGAAATGCGCTCGTTTGCTCACCTCTGGGAGGCGGCTTTGGCTAGGAATCCACCAAAGACAGCAGGCACCAGTGGACTGCTTGAGCAGTCTGGCCTTTGTTAACCCTTTAGGAACTGTGGGCTTCAGGTTTTCAGACCTCCAAGGTGAAGGTGACCTCAGAGGCCTGGAAGCTTTCCCATCCTTCCTGCAGGGATGGTCGTTTCCCTCATTGGAGCTTGGGTACCTGGGTACACACCCTGTCCTGTGCCGTCGGTGGCTTTACCAATTTGCATAGCAGCTTTTGAGCTGATCAATAGCTCTGATTGGCTGTTGAGGATTTCATGGATTCCAGTACCCCAACCGGGGGGCCCAATATGCTGACAGAAGTGACATTTGTAGTTGTGGTGCTGCATACACGGGGTCCAGTTAGAAGGCTTTGATTCTTTCTAAAGGGAAGGCATCTCTGAGGGATCACTGAACTGACATAGTCTCCTCAAACCATGCTGTCAGGTGGGGCGCAGCAGACAGGAGGGTGATTTCGTAGGAGATCGGGCCACGGGCTGCGTGTTCTCTCTGTCCCCATAGTGCCGGAGTTCCTACGTGCTCCAGGCCCCGGGTTTCATTGCACATAATTCTCCAGGGCTCATGGCAAGCTGCACCAGGGACACAGAGGGGGGGATGCGGGGACCCTGCCCCCAGTGACCAAGGACTCACTGCTGGACTCTAATCTGTCTAGGTATTTGTGACTTGCAGAAATACCGCCACCTTGCCTGGGCCTGGAGCCACAGGAGACCCTTCCGAAGGTGAGGAATATTCGGAACAATGCAAGGCCTGCCCAGGCTGCCCCCAGGAGCCAGCGTCCTGGGGTCTCTGTGCGGCATCCAGCAACGTGAGCTTGCAGGACCCGAGGAGCCCTCCTTCTGCTTGGAAGCTGAAGACGACTGGGAGGATCCAGAGGCCCTGATCTCACGGCTGCTGTTCCTGAACACCTCCGGATACAAGGCCAGCTTCCATGGCCTGTACAACGTGGCACTGCCATGGCTGAGTGGCATGTTCTGCAGCTTTAGCGATGAGGAGGAGCTGACTGGACGCCTGGCACAGGCCCGAGGAGCGGCCAAGAAAGCTGGCCTCCTCACGGCCCTGGCCAGGCTCTGCTTCCTCCTGGGGCAGCTGTGCTGCAGGAGGCTCAAGCTGTCCCAGGCCCAGGTGTACTTTGAGGAAACACTGGGGACCCTGGAGGGCAGCTTCGGGGACCTGTTCCAGGTGGTGGCTGTGTACGCCAACCTGACCAGCATTTACCAGAAGCAGAACCGGGAGAACTGTACACAGGTGATTCCCAAAGCCATGGCCCTGCTCCTGGGGATGCCCGGCCACATCTGCAGCACCGAGGCAGACAGGGAGCTCCTGCAGTGGGTGGTGGGTGGCCAGAGCCTGCAGGCCGAGGCCCGGGCCTGCTTCCTGCTGGCCAGGCACCATGTGCACCTCAAGCAGCCCGAGGAGGCCCTGTCCTTCCTAGAGCGGCTGTTGCTTTTGCACAGGGACTCGGGAGCCCCAGACGCTGCGTGGCTCTCAGACTGCTCCCTGCTCCTGGCTGACATCTACAGCTGGAAGTGCCTGCCCCACCTGGTGCTGAGCTGTGTCAAGGTGCCCTCATTGAGGACACAGGACTCACTGGCCAGCTCTCTGAGGAGCGTGAACCTGGTGCTCCAGAACGCCCTCGAGCCCCACAGCCTCCCCACCCAGACTTCCCACTACCTCAGGTGAGCACTGGCCTCCCTAACCCCGGGCACAGGCCAGGCTCTGCGTGGCCTTCTCCACGACAGCCTGGCCCAGCCGTACAGCCACCATGGCTACCACGGCCCGGCCATCACCTTCATGACGCAGGCGGTGGAAGCCAGTGCTGTTGCCGGAGTCTGCCATCGTGGACACCCTGGTGGCCCTGGCCTGGCTGCACGTGCTTCATGGGCAGAGCCTGGTGGCCTTGAACATCCTGCAGTCTGCCCAGGTTGCAGTGGTGGCCAGCGGGGACCAGGAAGGTGTGATTGCCAACATGGTGGCCGTGGCTCTGAAGAGGACGGGCCGGACGAGGCAGGCAGCCGAGGACTACTACCGCGCTCTATGGATGGTTTGGGACCTGGGCCAGCGGAGGAACCAGGCTGTGGTGCTGGCCAACTTCAGAACCCTGTGCCTGCATGCGGGTGCCAGCAGGCTGGCCCAGCACTACCTTCTGGAGGCTGCGCGTCTGTTCTCGAGGCTTCCCGGTTTGGAGTGTGGCCGGGACTTCACCCACGTACTCCTGCAGCTGGGTCACCTCTGCACCCGCCAGGGCCCGGCCCAGCAGGGCAAGGGCTACTGTGAGTGGTCCCTTCTGGTTGCCGTGGAGATGGACCACGTGGAGAGTGAGTGCCCCAGTTCCTCCTGTGCGCCTTCTGGGGCCACTCGGGTCAGGGCACACCTGGGGTTTGTGATTCAGAAACAAGTGGTGGTTTTTCCACCATCAAAAGTGCTGAGTCATGGCCAGCAGCAGATGTTGGCAAGCGCCTGGAGACAGGCGGTTCCCATGCAGAGCCAGGCCCTCTGTGCCCTACTGGGCAGCCAGCTCTTTCCAGTTGCTCAGGGACCATCCTGCCTTGAGCACAGAAAGTCCTGCATGCTGGGAATCCCTGGCCATAACCCTGGGATCAAGGCAGGCTCTGCTGAGCTGGGACTTGGGGCCCCTCCATGAGCCAGGCCCTGAACGCCAGTTCTTGTGCCTGTGTTATCTACTTGGTATCTCGGCAGCCCTGCGCACCTGTCATCCCACTTCACAGAGGACACAGGGGCGGGTGATTGCCCAAAGCCACAGAGCAGTTCATGCAAAAGCAGCTCGTGCAGAGTGTGCCGGGCCCCACCCACAAATGGAGCTTGTGGGGTCCTTGGGAAGCAGGTGCTGAGCGTGGGAACGTGAGCTTTAGGCCAGAGAAGCCACAAAAGGGTGAGTGGCGTGATGGCGGGGCAGCACTTGGCCCCGGGTTAGGGAAGCCTCTTTAGTCTGGTACCAGAGGGTTGAGAGGCTTTAGTCAAGTAATAGGTGTAGATGGGGGCTGGTGGTGGGGGAGGGGCTGGTGGTGTAGCCTGTGTGAAGGCCCAGGGGTGAGCAAGTGGGGGTGAGTGAGGGGATGAGTGGGTTGTGAGCGGGAGTGAGTGAGTGGGGGTGAGTGAGCGGGGGTGTGAGCGGGGATGAGTGGGGTGTGAGCGGGGGGTGAGTGGGTGGGGGTGAGTGAGTGAGGGTGAGTGAGCGGGAGTGTAAGCAGGGGTGAGTGAGTGGGGGTGAGTGAGCAGGGCTCATACAGGGAGGTGCAGAGTTGGGAGTGGGTGGGTGGGTGCTGGACGGTGAGAAGCTCTTCTGGAGAGCTAAGCAGGGCCTGGGGCCTCAGGCTGCGGCTTGGCCTTTTCCCCAAGAGCACTGGGGAGCCATGGAGTGCTATCGAACAGTCACTGCACACTGAGCAGTAAACGGACAGTAGGTGGGCAGGGCTATCCGAAATCTAGGCCGCAGAGAATAGATGAGGAAGTTGAGTCCAGGGAAATGGCTGAGACAAGGGATACTGTTGAGTCCCCTCTGCCTTGCAGCGCTTTGTTACGGCACAGTGAGACCACTCAGAGGTGCCTCCTGTGGCTTGGACCAGAGCCCCAGGGGCTGTGGCCAAAACTGCCCATTTCCCAGCACAGGCCTGGCACCCAGTCCTGGCCCTAGGAGGGATTAGATTTTGGAAAGGACCGTGTGAAGGGGCCCTGGTCCCACACATCTGCCCAAGGAGGGGTGGGGGGTTCATACCCAGGCTTCTTCCCCAGGGACATTCTCTGACTGGAAGGAGACCCTCCAGGAGCCCAGTGCCCCAGCCCCCACTGCAGCCTCCGGTGGCTCTGGCACAATAGCCTGTGGCACCTCCTCCTAGGAGGCCCTCCCAGGGTGCTGGGGATTCAGACTTGGAAATGCAGGCCAGGGAATAGAGATCATGCTTCCCTGTCTCCCACCCTGCGCTGAACGGTCGAGGAGACCGAGGGGGGGGTTGATACCCAACAGCTTACTTGGGGTCATTTTGAGTCACTTTCGGTAGTCGTGTCCTTCTAGGAGTTTGGCTGTTGTGTCTAGATGGTCTGATTTGTTGGTGTACAATTGTTCGTAGTGTTTTCATGGAATCCTTTTATTTCTGTCAGGTCGGCAATAATGTTTCCTCTTTCATTTCTGATTTTAGAAACGGGGTTTGTATTGTTTATTTATTTATTTTTATTAGAGATGGGGTCTCATCATGTTCCCCCAGGCTGGTGTTGAATGCTTCCACATTCAACTCAGCGATCCTTCCACCTCGGCCTCACAAAGCACTGGGATGACAGGCATGAGCCATGGTGCTCAGTCTCTGATTTGAGTCACTTGTGTCCCGTCTTTCTTTTCTTGGTCAGTCTGGTGAAAGACTTGTCAATTTTGTTATTATTTTCAAAAAACCCACTTTGGTTCTGTTGACTATCTCTTTTGTTTTCCCTTCTCTGTATTTTACTTCCCATTTCCACTTTCATGTTATTATTTTCTTCCTTTTTGGGGTTTAGTTCATTTTCTAATTTCTCAAGGTGGAAGGTTAGGTTTTTGATTTGAGATTTTCTTCTTTCTTGAATGCAGACATTTACATTTAAAATTTCCCTTTCAGCACTGCCTTAGCTGCATCTTGGAGTTTTGATACGCTGTGCAATTTTTTTTTTTTTAGGTTTTGCTCCATTGCCCAGGCTGGGGTGCAGTGGTGCAATCTTGGCTCACTGCAACTTCTACCCGGGTTCAAGCCATTCTCATGCCTCAGCTTCCTGAGTAGCTGGAATTACAGATGTGCACCACCACACCCGGCTAGTTTTTGTATTTTTTTATAGAGACGAGGTTTCACCATGTTTCCCAGGCTGATCTCAAACTCCTGGACTCAAGCGATCCTCCAGCCTCGGCCTCCCACCCTGCTGGCCCGGGCTGTGCATTTGTTTGCATTCTTCTCAAATTAGTTTTCCATTTCCCTGATGGTCTCTTCTTTGACTCACTGGTTGTTTAGGAGTGTGTAATTTCCACATATTTTTGAATTTCCCACGTTTCCCTCGCTCTTGATTTCCAGTTTCGTGCCAGCACAGCTGAAGAACACCTCTGCTTTGGTCTCAGTCCTTCTCCATTCACTGAGGCTCATTTTGTGGCCTGGCACATGGTCTGTCATTGGGAATGTCCCATAGGCGCTCGAGGGGACTGTGTATTCAGCTGTCGTTGGGGGGCGTGTGTGACAGATGTCCATTCGGCCTACCTGGTTTCCGGTGTTAATCTTCGGAATGTTTCTGACACTAGAAAATCAGAAGCCTTCCACTGTTCCCAGCATCGTGGCTTTGGGAGAGGCCAGTGAGCCTATGGTTTTGGTTCCTCCTTCCGTCCTTCCATCCATCATTCATCCATCCATCCATTTATCCATTCATCCATATATCCATCCCTCCATCCACCCACCAATCTACCTATTAATCCATCCCTCCATTCATCTGTCTGTCCATTAGTTTATCCATACATTAATCTATCCACCATCTATCCATCCATATGTACATACATCATCTACCCTCCACCCATCCATACATTATCTACCCACCCATACATACATATAGACATACACACATCATTCCAACCACCCACCCATCCATCCACTCAAGCATTCATCTATCCACATGCCCATCCATCCATCCATGTGTCTATACATCTGCTCATCCATTCATCCACTCATTCCTAAGCCACTGCTGAGCACCTGTTGTGTGCCTTTTCCCTCCCTCCAACTGGTTCCCTCACATCCTCCCCCAGTGGCCAGCATCTTCTCCCTGAGGGCAGAGGCGTGGCCCCTCACAGTGCCTAGCACCTGCTGGTATACAGCTCATGCTCAAAGAATGTGACCACTCAGTTAACACGCAGAAGAACGTGCTCCAAGCGACACGTGGCACATCTCCTTACAAAATGAATCTATCATAGCGGCTGTTTTCAGAGGCTTTCCCAAACACAGTGTGATCTGGAACAAATTGTGAAGCCCACGACCCTGGTGAAGCTTTCATTATTGAGCACCTGCTGTATACCTCCTTGAGCAGAGGAGAAGGATCAAGAGCTCATGGCCAAGAGGGGACCAGGCCCACCCACACACTGTTGATGTGCGGTCCTGAGCTGCAGCAGGGATGTGGCAACTCAGAAAGGAACCAGGTGATGGGCTGCCAGCAATCTGGGGGCCACGGAGACTGTTTGAGTGTGGGTGGGGGGGCTAGGGCTATCCCTGGTGGTAGGATTCACAGGTGTCGGGCTCCTGAGCTGCAGCTGCTCAGTCACCTCCTGGTACTCAAGTGCATCAGTTCATTGTCCTCATGCCAGTGGTGGGGCAGCCCTAATGCACAGATCTGAAAAATGCTCAGGTGTACCTGCAGTGTGTGAGAGGAAGGAGGCTGGCGAAGGTGGGTGTGGCCACCTCGCCAGGTGTGGGTCTTGAGGGAACTTCTGCCTCCTTTCAGGTGGCACAGAATGTGGACCTGTACACAGGCGACTTGAACCTGGGGCTGGAGCCGTTTGAGGCAGCTGGAGACATCTTTCTTCAACGAGGCCTGGGAGTGGGAGAAAGCCGTGTCCTTCTACCGGGTGAGCTGGCCTGTGGGCTGATGTGGGTGGGCCTCAAGGGGGCACCTGGAGGGCTGAGGCACAGGTGTGGCAGGGCAGAGGCCTCTCATTTGGAGGCAGGGCCACCCATGCACATGCTTCGTTTCCCAGTGGTCTCACCGGGAATGATATTGACTGTGCCCCTGCCCAGGACAAACGCCTGGGTCGTGGACGTTGCAATGGCTCTACCCTTGCCTAGTTGTCTCATCGGGCATGATATTGACTGTGCCCCTGCCCGGGACAAACGCTCAGGTCTGGACATGACAGTGGCTCTACCCTTGCACCTGATGATCTCAAGCAACCATGAGTGGGAAGTCCTGTCCCCATCTTCCAGATGAGGAAGCTGAGGCTCAGAGAGGCACAGGGACATGTCAAAGGACACACAGCATGCCAGTGGGAGGCCCAGGGCCAGGGCCCAAGTCTGCCTGCACCCCGAAGTGGGCACGGCTTCTCTCTTCCTCTGAGCTCACGGTGTGGCTCAGCCCTGGGCACAGATAAATGTGTTTTTAGAGCAGAGAGGAGTGCTGGCTCCCCCCAGTCAGACCCCCCCGGTGCCCAGGTGGGAGAGGCTGGTCTGAGGCTGCCGGGTGTAGCTAGATGGGCCTCAGGTGACTCTTCAACCCCCAACTTGGGTGTCTGAACCGTGTGTTATCCCAGAGCACAGAGCTCTGCGGACGTGCAGGGGTAACTGGGGTGTGGGATGCTCCAAGCACATGTTTGAGCTCTGAGGAAGGTGCTCATCAAGGTGGGTGCTGCGGGAAACGTGACCCCACCTGCCTGTGTGGTAGGACAGGGCCCTGCCCCTGGCAGTGACTATGGGCAACCGCAAGGCGGAGCTGCAGCTGCAGCTGTGCAACAAGCTGGTGGCACTGCTGGCCACGCTGGAGGAGCCCCAGGAGGGCTTGGAGGTTGTCCACATGGCCCTAGCACTCAGCATCACGCTGGGTAAGTCCCCTGAGCCCCCGTCCTGCCAGGATTCACACTTTGCCAGAGCCCAGTCTCCAGGTCTGTAGGGCAGGAGCTGAAACAGCTGCTGGATTTTCCTGGTCTCCTGTCCAGGCAGGCAGATCTGCCCAGCTGGCTTCTCTGTCTGGCCGTGCAGCACAGCTCGAGGTCTCTCACGCAGTGCTGAGCTCTGCTTCCTCTGTCTCTTCCCGGTGCTGACCACAAAGGCCACCCAGTGTGCCCTCTGCCTTCCAGACATGCCAGGCATCTCAGTCCCTGTATGTGCCAGGCTGAGTGGCACATTCCCTTTGTCTTGTGCCCTTCCCACCCTCATCAACCACACAGCTCTCTGGCTGATGAAATCCTAGTTCCCCTTCCAGCAGCCTGCCCCTTAAGGCCGGGCATCCCCTGGTGCTGTGCCAGGATCGTCTGTCCTCCCCAGAGACAGGGAACCCTGGGTGGGCCGCATGCCCAACGCCTTGTGCCTTGGGGACCAGTACACAGTAGGTGTGTAGCTGTGTTGGAATGCATTGAATGCAGGCTCCACAACACTTGCCCTGAAAAGGGGAGGACATCAGAGACACCTACGTGGGTTTGTGCATCTGTGGGGGGACCTGGAGCTCAGGCATGTGGTGACTCCCTAAGGTAAGGGGCTCTGATCATGACACACCCAGGAGGAGTTCGATGTCACATCTGTGGGCTGCATGGAGCCAGGGTTCCCGGGAGCACCTGGACTGCATGGGTTGTGGGCTCTCCTGGTTAAAACCAGTGAACAAAGGCAGGTGGCTATGTGTAGGCAGAGCTGGGCCATCCAAGTCCGACTTTGCCACAGCCTCACAGTAGACAGGGGCAAGCCTTATTAGTTCTGCTTTGCAGATGGGAAAGTGAGTCTGGGGACCCAGAAGGCACTGGCCAGAGCTGCCCAGGTGACCACAGGTGCCTGGAGGCAAGCCAGGTGCTGCCCAGGGTCTGCATACCTGCTCCTGAGGGGCCTGTGCTTGACTGCCCCAGGGAGCCATGTCCTCACACCTGCCGGTTTGGCCTGCACCCCAGGGGACCGGCTGAATGAGCACATGGCCTACCACCGGCTGGCTGCCCTGCACCACCGGCTGGGCCATGGCAAGCTGGCAGAGCACTTCTACCTCAAGGCCCTGTAGCTCTGCAACTCGCCACTGGAGTTCGACGAGGAGACCCTCTACTCCGTGAAGGTGTACCTGGTGCTCGGTGACATCTTCTACGACCTGAAGGTCGATGGGAAGGGGCAGGGCTGAAGGTGGGTGGGGAGGGGCAGGGCTCGGGGTGTTGCCAGCCCCCTTGGAGTGGGATCTCCACCCAGACCCCAGGGGCCTGGGTTCCAGCCTTCCTTAGAAATGGCCCAGTGGCCTCCCTGGAGCTCTGCACCCAGCTAGAGGAGCCGGCAAGGTTCGCAGATACAACCCAGCTCCCAAGCTGGCCAGGCCCCACCCTCAAGAACTCAGTCTCAACCAGGGAGGCTGACACATGAGTGGGCAATAGTGGCCTCTGGGTAAAGAAGGGGGATTGTAGTCGGGGGGCCCTCCTGGAGGTGACACCAAACTGAGTCTTGACAGTCAAGTTACATTTAACAAAGAAAACAGGGTCGGGAGAAGGACATTTTGGAGGACGGCATCATCCTCACATTGAATCCACATTGCAAGATCCAACCCAAATCCCAGTGCCTCCTCTAGGAAGCCTGTCCAGGGTGCCAGCCTGCACTGAGCAACTCCTTCCTGGAGTCCTGAGACACCTTGAATCTTCATATCACCCAGGAAGGGTGGGGTGGGACCGGTGTCTTACCATCCGCTTCACAGACAGGGGAACCCCAGCTCACGGCAGGTGCAGTTGGGCGGGGCCCCAGCCAGCCAGGCTGAGACCTTGCTGGGTCGGGTCTGTCTCGACGGGAGGTGCTGTGCTCTCTCTGCCCCCAGCCCTGCAGGGGTGGAGAGCTGGGACTAGCAGACTCAGACCTGGGGTGTCTCCACCCCTCTGCCCAGCAAGCACCTGCCCCTCCTCAGCATCGCACTGGCACTGCATCAGTACTCCTTATGGGCTGAGGGGCCAGGGCGCTCTAGTCCAAGGACCAAGATCTTGGCCTTAGAACAACATGAGGAGCTGGGGCAGCCCTAAGACCCCGCCCCGTATCCCTCACCACAGGCCTGGGGCTGCCTGGGAGGCCCCCGCCCAGTGCTGGCGACACCTGGTGGTCAGAAGCGGTCCCTGTGGCCTCCCAAGTCCCAGCCTGACAGGGAGGTGCCAGGTGTCAGGCCCAGAGGGATGCTGCTCACTGCTCAGGGGCTCACCTGGGACCCAGGGGACGGGCCTCCCAGAAGTGGGCCTTTATCTCTCTTGGTCAAGCCTGCCGCCCACTCCGCCTGCCCAAGAGGAATGAAGGGGCCAAGTAGTACCTGGGAGGCCAAAGTCCATGGTTGGGGTCGAGGGGCAGAGGCCTCCTTCACCTCCTCCCCATGCACAGCCCTCTGGGCCTCATCGTGACTATGCTGTCAGCCCAGGCCAGCTTCCCACAGGGAGGCCCCCTCGGACTTCCCCCAGGGCGGCTGTCTTTCCAAGGCCACACCCTCCTCCTTGTATAGAAGGCTCTGGACGTGGGGCCCAGAGGACTGGGAGAGAAAGCTGGGCTGGATGGGGCCTGAAAGGCTGGCAGAGAGGCAGGGGTAAATGGGCATCCTTGCCGATTGCCTCTAAAATGGGGTCCCCTTTAGTCTACACGTGAGAGTGAGCCCTGGAATAGGGTGGATTAGGTGTGTCCTGGCTCAGCCTGCCACTCACTAGCTGCTGCACACACTACAGGCACACGCACAGGCGCACACACGCGCACAGGTACACGTGCACACACACAGGCTTGCGCACAGGCACACGCAGAGACATGCTTTGGCTGGCTCCTTCCTGTTTAGTTAGGAGGCCCCCACCCCTTCAGGACGCCCTTGCCTCCCACCCCCGGCTGAGTCAGGGGCCTCCTGGGCCCCCCACAGGCTCCTGGGCTTCCCTCTGCCACAGCCCAGGCCACCTTTGTGGTCAGTGTGCAGTCCCAGGTCCCTCAGACTGGGAGCAAGGATGTTAGGCTCAGCCATGCACCCAGCAGAGTCCAGTGTTCGGCTGGGCCGGGGAGGGGGGCATTGGATGAGCAGCGGCGGTGACTCAGGGCCTTCTCACGCCCCTGCTCCATGTGTGGGGTGGGGCAGTGAGAGAATGGACTGCTGCATCTTGGACTTTGTCCTTGGCCCTGGGAGCCATCTTGAGATGGTAAAGAGGGACAGGCTAGGCCTGGGTCTTAGGTCCCTTGGGTGTCCCCCATGTGGAGGAGGCACCTGGGGAGAGGCCGGGGGCGG
The DNA here is from genome assembly GCF_009764315.1 of Trachypithecus francoisi. NCBI lineage: Eukaryota > Metazoa > Chordata > Mammalia > Primates > Cercopithecidae > Trachypithecus > Trachypithecus francoisi. The sequence goes on along the minus strand of NW_022681463.1, from coordinate 1,233,385 downwards.
GGGAGATGGGAGGGTCAAGGTGGAGGTCTGGGAGGCAGCATCCCAACCCAGGGATGGTGAGTTTGAGCCAAAGATGCATTGAAAATGGGAGTGGATGTCTAGGGAGTCACACTCCGTCAATATTTCAGGGAACATTGCCAGGGAGGACACCTGTGAGATGGTTTTGTACCTGGCCTGGCCCGTGGAGGGCCTGGAAATGGTCAGCATGGACAGGAGCCAGAGGGAAGCCTGGGTCACTCAACGCTGTGCCCCTGCTGTGGCTTGGAGCCATGGGTCCTGCATGGAACTCTCAGAGCAGGCAGGATCTGCCCTGACCTCGGCCCGTGGGGAAAGCAGCCACTGCCTGCAGAGAGGGTGGGACTGGGGCAAGAGGCTTGGGGGTGAGTGGAGCATAGGGATAGTCAGGAAGGCTTCCAGGGGTTTCAGGGTTGTCCCCAACTCCTGCAGCTGAGACCACAGCAGTGTCACAGGCTTCGGGGCTCATGGGGTGAGCCAGCATTGGCTGGACATGTGGAATGACCTGGACACAGGAACAGCCTCTGGGAAGACAGGCTCCAAGTCCCCCTTTTGCTGAGCATGGCCTGTCCCCTTCAGGAATGGTTTGATGCAGCCGGGTACTACCAGCTGGCACTGGCAGCCGCCGTGGACCTGGGCAACAAGAAGGGCACAGCTGAAGACCTACACGCGGCCAGCCACCATCTCCCACAACTTCCTCCTGGACTGCGAGAAGTCGCTCTTCTTCTACCAGAAGGCCAGGACCTTCACCACAGAGCTCAATGTCTGCAAGGTCAACCTGCCTCCTCTGCCACTCTGCGGGTGGGCCCCCTGGTTGGCCCCAGCCACCCTCGCTGAGGACAGCATCTGAGGGAGTGGGTTTTGTGCAAGGAGGATGGTCTCCTGCCTCTCCTGGTGTCTCCCATGGCTCATTTTCTGGGAAATGGAGGCATGAAAGCAGGGTTCAAATAGCAATAAATGTTTTTTTGCAATAACATACTGAAGTCCCTGGGGCATCCTTCCCTGTGTGCTTCCTGGGCGGGGTCTAGGTGCCAGCTCCTTCCCTGGTGGCAGCCCTCTGATCTTGGGGATGAGAAGGACCCTGAGTCCAACAGACTTGGGCCAGATCACCATGAGCCTCGGTTTCCTTGGCGGCCAGAGGGGAGATGGTGGTAGAACTCCCTGGGCAGCTCCCTGCTCTCTCTGCTCCGAGCTTTTGCTGTAGGTCTCGTGCCACCCTTGCCTTTATCCTTCAGGCCACTGTGCCCGCATGTGGGGGCTGCTAGTGCCCCTGTTCGTCATTGAAGAAACAGAGGCACAGAGAGGTTAGGTGTCTCGCCCACCGTCACACAGCAGGTAGGGGCGGAGACACAGAGCCCAGTACACTGACCACCACACCACCCTGCCAGCTTGCTGCCAGGAAGGTGTCCCCCATTAGAACCCAGGGTCAGCTCCTGGACCTCTCTTGTGGTGTTAGGAGAGCCACAGGCCAGGGAGGGTGGCCCCAGGGATCCCTCACTCAGTGTCTTCTGCTCCCAGACTTGGCTGGGCCGAGCCTGGCCAGTCCCACCTCTGGCCACCGGTCAGCCCTGCGGGAAGTGAGATGCAGGGATCTCCGTCCGTGTAGACGCTGCTACCCAGTATTGAAAGCCTTATCTGGGCTGCCCCCTATGCCGTCCCCACAGGCCCCCTCCCCTTCCGGCCCCCAGCCCTCATCCCAGTCCCTGGAATCCCAGGTTTTCCTTCTTGGAATCTCTTGGCCCCAGGGAACACAGCTCACACTGTCTCTTTGCCAGTTTACGGCAAGGAAACCGAGGTTCAGAGACTGTGGCTGTCCCACGTGATTCTCACATACACTGCACTCTCCCAGACCCCTCTTTTAAACACTTTAAATGAGGTGACATTCACATCGCATGCAATTAACTATTTCAACGCGAATAATGTGGTGGCATTTGTGCATTCACAGTCCTGTGCAACCACTCACACCAAGTAGTTTCAAAACGTGTTCATCTCCCCAGAAGAAACCTGCCATCTTCACTAAGCTGTTACCCCTCCTTGGTATCCCCCAAGCCCCTCGTTTAATGGAAGGGGAAACTGAGGCCCAGAGAGAGACTTGCCAGTGGGTGGAGCTCTGATAATAAGGAATCAGGCACCCATCTGCTGCTTCAGTCCTGGGTTGGTTTTCCACTCAGCAGAGGTGACAGAACCAGGAGGTTCTGGGACCCCATGCTTGCAGCCAGAGCCCTGCCCTGAGCTTCCCCACCAGGGGGCAGCAGAGAGCTTTCCAGAACCGGCCGCGGGGCCGGCGGGAAGCAGCGGGTCAGAGCTGCTGACAAACCTCGAGTGGACCCCAGATCGCTGTCTCTGTGGGTTGGGCTTGGGAATTGGAGAGGAGGCCACATGATTGGAAACGTGAAGACAGCACAGCCTGGCTGGAGGAGCGGGAAGCGCCGTCACGTTTACTGAGGACACAGATCTCCTGCCCGCTCGGCCGGGCATGCAGCCACTCTTCTTGGGGTGGGGTCCACAGGTCCAGGTTGCTCTCGGCCCCCGACCTGCCTCAGAGTCCAGGGCCTTTGGAACTGTGCCTCCCCATCTCCACCCACCCTGGCTGGTGCCACGAGGGGACTGGATCCTGGGATCCTGTTCCTCTTGGGCAGCAGAGACTGGGGGACCAGAGGAGATGATGGGTCTTCAAGCCCCACATTCAAACCCCAGCCCACCGCACAGTCTGGGTGTTTGTGGTGAGGGAGTTGATGTCTCTGAGCCCCAGTTTTGTCACCACTAAAATGAGGCCGACATACTGGGGCAGAGTGCTAGCCCCAGGGCTAACAGAGGCCTGTTTCCTACTGACAATACCTCTTAATCCTAGGAACAGCTCCAACAACCACACACTAGGGAACACTCAACCCAGGCCAACTTGTCAGAGGCACGTGAGCCAGAGCGACTCCATCTTGAATGGGGCTGGGTAAAGGGAGGCTGAGACCTGCTGGGCCACCTTCCCAGAAGGCTAGGCATTCTTAGTCACAGGATGAGATAGGAGGTCGGCACAAGATACAGCTCATAAAGACCTTGCTGATAAAGCAGGTTGCAGTAAAGAAGCCAGGCAAAGCCCACCAAACCCAAGATGGCCACGAGAGTGACCTGTGATTGTCCTCACGGCTCATTATGTGCTAATTATAATGCATCAGCTGCTACAAGACACTCCCACCAGCACCAAGACATTTACAGATCCATGGCAACATCTGGAGGTTTCCTACATGGTCTCAGAAGGGAGGGCAGAAACTCTCAGTTCTGGGAATTGCCCACCCCTTTCCTGGAACACTCATGAATAGTCCAACACTTGTTTAGCATATGATCAAGAAATAACCATGAAAATGGGCAACCAGCAGCCTTTGGGGCCACTCTGCCTATGGAGCAGCCATTCTTTTTTTTCTTTTTCTTTTTTTTTTGAGATGGAGTCTTGCTCTGTTGGCCGAACTGGAATGCATGATCTTGGCTCACTACAACCTCCATCTCCTGGGTTCAAGCGATTCTCCTGCCTCAGCCTTCCTAGTAGCTGGGATTACAGGCACCTGCCACCACGCCAAGTTTTTTTTTGTATTTTAGTGGAGACAGGGTTTTGGCATGTTGGACCAGGCTGGTCTCGAACTTCTCACCTCAGGTGATCCACCTGCATCGGCATCCCAAAGTTATAGGATTACAGGAGTGAGCCACTGCGCCTGGCCAGAGTAGCCATTCTTTTATTCCTTTTCTTTCCTAATAAACTTGCTTTCACTTTATGGACTCACCCCGAATTCTTTCCTCTGTGAGATCCAAGAAACCTCTCTTAGGGTCTGGATCAGAACCCCTTTCCAGTAACAAACTTGCTTAACCTCTCAGACCCTTCCTCTCTTCATCTGTAACCAAAGACAAAGCCTCCCCCGAGGTTCCAAAACTGTGGAGAGAACGCATGGGAAACGAGGGGCACAGAGTTGGTGTGCAGAACCAATATCACAGACTGGGTGTCAAGCCACTGTCATGTTGGAAGTAATATCACGCTCTCCCCCACAAGTTATGAGGAACAATATCACAGGGGGATGTGTACCTTCTCCGGTACTGGGAGTAGTATCATCATCTCTTCCTTTAGATGACAGGAACAGTATCACAGTGTGGGTGTACACCCCATGTGTTTTTGGAAGCAATGTCATTCTCTCTTCTAGGTTTTACGATTCATATCACAGGCGGGGTGTACACCCCTTGTTATATTGGATGGAGTCTCATCCTCTTTCAACCTGTATCTTTAGAACAATATCCCATGGGGGTTGTATATCTCTTCAATATTGGTAGTAATACCATCTTCTCCTTTCCTGGATATAATAAACAATATCACAGGAAGGGTGTACACCCCTTGCAATGTTGGTAGTAATATCACCACTCCCCTGTGTTTATTAAGGACAAAATACCAGGGTGGCTGTACGGTTCCTACTTTATTGGAAGTAATATCATCCATTCACCCCCTGGATATCAGAAACCATATCACAGAAGAGGTGTCCACCCCCTTCGATATTGTCAGCCATGTCATCTTCTTCCTGCCTGGATATTAGGAACGATACCCTGGGGTTGGGGGCGGTGTACACCCACTGCGATCTCGAAAGTGAAATCAGCCTCTTTCCCGCTGGATATTAGGAACTATATCACAGGTGTGTGTGCACCTTCTGGGATATTGGGAGTACTGTCAGCCTCCACCCTGCTACCCTGCTGCATATTAGGAACAATATACAGGGGGCAGGGTAGTTACACTCCTGCGATATTGAGAGCAATATTCTTCTCTTTCCCCTGTACAGTAGGAACTACATCACAGAGTTCTGTACACCTTCTGCGATATTGGGATTAATGTTGTCTTCTCCCCCACAAAATGTCAAAACCACTATCACAGAAGGGTGTACACCCCCTGCGATATGGCCAGTAATCTCATCATCTCTACCTTTGGATACGAGGAACAACATCACAGAGGGTGTGTACACTCCCCTGGAATATTCGGCATAATGTTATCCTCTCTTCCCCTGGATATTAGAAACGATATCCCTGGTGGAGGGAGGTGGAGTACATTAAGAACAACATGACTGGGTGGGTGTATCCCCCTCCGATATTGGGAATAGTATCCTCTCTTCCCTAGCATATTAAGAACAATATCACAGGAGGGATGTACAGCCACAGTCCCTGCGTTATTGGGAGTAATAGTGTCTTCTCCCACTCTCGATATAAGGAACAATATCCCAGGGTTTGTGTACATCCCTTGCGATATTGGGCATATAGTCATCGTCTCCCAACGTGGATATTGGGCGTAGTGTCCCAGGGGGTGTACACCTTCTTTGATATTGGGAGTAATATCATCCTTTCCCCTCAGGATCGTAGGCAAAATATCGAAGGGGTTTTACAACTCGTGCAATATGGGCAGTAATATCCTCTCCCCACCTGGATGTTAAGAACTACATCACAGGCGGCTGTATACTTCTTGCCATATTGGGAGTCTTATCATCCTCTCCCATCTTGGATATTAAGAAAAATATTACAAAGGAGGTGTATACCCGCTGAGATATTGAGAGCAATATTATGCTCTCCCCTTTGGGATACTAGGAACAATATCACAGGAGTTGTGTACAACCCCTGCGATACTGGGAGTAATATCATCCTCTCCCCCTGAATATAAGAAACATTATCACAGGAGGATGTACTCCCCCTGTGATATTGGAGTCATATCATGTTATTCGGAACAATAGCACAGTGGGCGTATAAAACCCCTGCCATATTGCCACTAGTATCATCGTCTCCCTCCCAGGATATAAGGAACAATATCACAAGGGGGTGTACACCCCTGCGATATTGGGGGTAACATCTTCCTCTCCCCAGCTGGCTATTAGTAATATCTTCCTCTCCCTGGCAGGATGTCAGGGAAAATATCACAGTGGAGGTCCATGCCCCTTGCGATACTGAGAGTAATATCATCCTCTCGCACCCTGGATAGAAGGAACAAGATGATCGAAGGGATGTACACACACTGTGGTAGTTTCAATAATGTCATTCTCTAACCCTGGCTATTAGGAATAACATCACAGAGGAGTGTACACTTTCTGCGACATTGGGAGTAATATCTTCTCCCCGCCGGATATCAGGAAGAAGTATATTAATCATTAATATTAACAAATATAATAAAAATTAATAGTAATCGCTGATATTAATAATGACAATCAAGACAAAATATACACACCGGTTAAAAATGATAACGACTAATAATAACACCATTAATAATAAAATATCAACAATTAATGTTACCAAGATCAATACTGAGGGACGCTGGCAATGAAATAATATTAAGAATTAATAATATTGATAAATGACATTAATATTAAAAATTTTTGGCATCCATCATTATATATATAAAATAATTATTAACGGTAAAATATTGATATTATTGATAATTATTAAAATCGATTCTTGATGTTTAATAATTGTATCATTGTTCCCTGAGCAATACACTGAAGGTGTACACCCCTCTGTGAAAGAGCTCATTATTTCCAGAGGGCGAGATGATAATACCCACTATATCCTAAACAGGCAGTGAGACCACCATGGCTCCCAATAGCCAAGGGGGGAGAGGGGGTGGCTATTGGTCCCCACCTCGCGGGTGGTGCCTCACCACGGAAATCAGGCTGAAGAACATAGAGATGTTTTGCCCACATTTAAAAATCCAAGTGTGGGACTCATAGAAATAAAACACATTATGGGTTCACTTAACTTTTCCAAATTTTTACTTGGAGAACCTATAAAGTTCTTCTCAGTTACATCCTTAAGTTTTTCAATAATTTTTAAATGCAAAGGTCGGGAAAGACTTGTAAAGAGGTACACACATACGGCCCAGCGCGGTGGCTAACGCCTATAATCCCACCACTTTGGGAGGCCGAGGCGGGCAGATAACGAGGTCAGGAAACCGAGACCATCCTGGCTAACACGGTGAAACCCTGTCTCTACTAAAAATACAAACAATTAACCAGTGTGGTGACGGGCGCCTGTAGTCCCAGCTATTCGGGAGGATAAGGCTGGAGAATGGCATGGACCCTGGAGGCGGAGCTTGCAGTGAGCTGAGATCACACCACCGCACCCCAGCCTGGGTGACAGAGGGAAACTGTCTCAAAAAAAAAAAAAAAAAAAAAAGGAGGTACACCCGTACATGCCACGTTCTCTCAAAGAGACGGGCCCTTTTTTAAGATTCCAGATATAAATGTGGTTGTCACCCTGCTTTTGAGAGGATGGGCTGTGTTTTAAGCATGAACACACTTTCCTCCATGCACCAAGGATGCACCATGGGGGACAGTGCTGCCGCCGCCTCCCCAGTCTCTGCTCAGGGTGGGGCAAGGGGAGCTCATCTGTCTCCCGTGTACACCGTCAACAGGCCAGGTGCTTAAAAGGGGGCTTCCAGGACTCGCTGTACGCATTCGTTAGCAGGGCAGGCAGTGCCTTGTGCTGGCGGGCATCCAGCAGTAAGGGGGTCTTGCACTTCTCTCCCTGGGCCCAGCCCCAGACGGAGGGGAAAGAGACACCTGTATCGTAACTCATGTGTATTTATAGACATACAGAGACTGCAGTGCAAGGCGCAGAACTAGAAGGAATCGTGGAAATAAGACGACATTTGGTTACGACTGGCAGAGCCACCTCAAGCCTCAGCACTTCCTGCCAGAGCCCTCACTGACCAGACTCCTCCGGGGTCACTGCCACTGCCTTGCCCTGCTCATAACATGGCAGACAGTGACAGAGCCTCAGAACAACCTCCCACTCCTTCCTCACCAGCCCAGGGGACGAGCTGCTCATGAGTGTCCCAAAGCCTGAATGCGGGAACACAGAGGTGACTGAGCAGAAAGGGGGACGGGAACAATGGCCGCGGGTATGCAGATATTGTGGGGCATCCCAGCAGCCTTTTCCATCTTAAAAAGGATGGCCACGGGTGTGCAGATGCTCCCGCGTGACCCAGCCGTCCTTTCCACCTTAAAGGGGAATGGTCACGGGTGTGCGGATATTCCCAGGTGCCCCAGAGCCCTTTTCACCTTAAGGAGATTTTCACAGTCTCATTTCAGTCTCCAAACTATTCAGTGAGGTTGGAGTAGTATCACTGTGGACCAACACTGGCACCAAGTAAGGGTAATTTTATAACCATGTCTCGACCATGAGACAATCAGGTCTTGGCCATCTGGTCAAAGTTTTTCTGTAACAAAGTTGGATAATTAAGTTGAACTTTGGTTTTCCAAAGCTTGTTACAGAAACCACATCTTCCTAGGTGGGGCTCCATGGTGTCAGGTGCACACATCAGTAGCCAGCCTTGTCAAGACTCACAGCACGTTACATGTTCACCTGAGAAGGCTGCTCAATCATTGAGTACTCTGGCGAGCTCTGAAATGAATTTGCCACTTCGGCCTACACTCTACTCCCTTGTTTGGTTAAAGAAACCCAAAAGACAGAATTTGTTTTGGCCAATCGCCTGCTGACCCAACTGCAGAGGCTTTAATTAGAGTACTTTCATTGCATCATAGAAAGCAAAGTCGTATAGATCAACTCATTATTACCACTCCAAAGGTTTAGTAAATCTCCAGATAATCAGGCAAACATTTTAAGCAGCTACATTAAGGTTTACAATACTCAAAATGTAAAACTACATCCATGCTTCAAAAACCACCATTCCCATTTTAGATGGCCAAATGCATATGCGACAGAAAGAAACGTGCTGAGTGCATTTTTTTGCTACTCTTACGGAGAAACTGTCACTTTAATAACAGCTCTAGTTCTGGGCTCCAGATGGGTGTGGTGGGCTGCCTCATTCAATTTCAACTCCACCTGAAGCTGGGAAACTGGAAATCCATTCCCAGACTCCAGGGCACGAGAATTCCCACTTCTGGAAACAGCCTGGAATGCAGACTTGTGGCAGAGAATTCTTTTCTGCCCACCCTAACCGTCCTCTGTGGAAGGCAACAGTCAAGACAAGTCCACCCCCCCAGGTGCAACTGCACCACGAAGAACCATTTCAAGGTGGGAGGTGATTGATCAGTGGGAACAGGCAGTTTAGCTAATCACTTATAAGGCAGAGAAGGGGGGTTTGAAGGCCTGTGTCTGGCCTTGTCCTCGGTAAATGGTCATCTGCAACTCAGCCTAAGCCACATGGGAAGGGGCTTCTTGCAGTAAAAGTGGGGGCACAGTTGTGGGGAGGGGGAACGTCTTAACCATCACTGTTTTACAGGATCACAGGGCTCAGGAAATGTTCAGTATTGTCACACACCAAGATTTTTACAGTCTAAAGAAAACTACCGTCCTAAGGTGTCAGTTCTCAAAGCCCTTAAGTTCCTCCTGCTAAGATTCCCAGAGGGTCTCCACTTCTTGCACAGAACCCCAACTTGCACAGGCACCTGCGTCTTCCTTCTGCAGCAAATGCAGATGAGAAGGCTGTGGTTTTGCTGCAGTAATGATGTCATGGCAACCCTAACACCACAGCAGAGCAATGGCTCTGGCCTGAATGTCCCCAAAACCTCATGCTGAAACCATCTCCGATGGGATACATTAAGAGGTGGGGCCTTCAGGAGGTCCTGCTCTCAGGATTGGGGCTGGTGTCCTTGTTGGGAGGCCTGAAGGAGCCCTCCTGCTCCTCCACCACGTGAGTCCTGACGAGACGCCCACTGCCATGCAAGACCCGATGAGATGCTGCCATCTGTGAGCCACAGGCCCTGGGTCACCAGATCTGCAGGCACCTTGCCCTTGGACTGCCTTGACCTTGGACTTCCCAGCCTTCAGAGCTCTGAGCAATAAATGTCTCTTTATGAATCACTCAATCGACGGCAGCCAGAGAGACAGTAATGTCACAACATGAGTCACTTTCTCAGTGGGCCAGAGGCTTCCCCGTGGAGCCACCACTGTAAAGCAAGAACTTCCTGGAGGATGGAAAGGGGTTCACAAGGAATTCTACCCAGCACCAGGGTGTCTGTCCTTTCTCACAGGAAGATAGCTGAGCCATGGCAGGAAACGATGGGGTAGGTGGGGCTGGACAGTAATGTGTCACCTGCTCATCTAAGCCTCAGCCTCCTGCCTCTCATCATGACAGCGGGGGTAGCACCCCTCACCTGGGCTGTTGGGGGTAAGAGTGCTGGGTGATTAGCAATTGTTAGCTCCACAGAAATTAGGCAAAGAATCTGCCCCTACATCTTATAAAACCAAACCAGCCCAGGAATTCCACATCACTACTAATTTGCATGGGAAAATGCTGGATTCTCATAAGTTCTGGCATGTCGTTTGTATTAATAAAGTTTGCAGAGTTTTCATATACTAAGTATACAAAACAGGAAAATAAATCATGCAATTTGGAGATTGAAGCAGGAGAATCACTTGAGCACAGACAGCAGAGGTTTCAGTGAGCCGAGGCCGCACCACTGTACTCCAGTCTGGGTGACAGAACGAGACTCCATCTCAAAAAAAAAAAAAAAAAAAAGATTTTGCTGCTTTATACTAGTAAAGTGGGCAGATTCTACATGCCAACTCTTATTCAAAGGTCGCCTAACACTGACTCAGGAACTCTGGCCCTGATGTGCTTGGAGTTTTAATCCTAACAGTGTTAAAGACCACTCCCCCAGGAGCTCTGAACAGGTACTTCAGGTATACGCTGAACAAGACCACACACTCTCTGACCGAAATCTAACTTCACAGACCCAAACTACAGAACCACAGAAGACACTGCTTCTGTCCAACTTTCTGTTCTGCCACCGTTTGTGTCCGTTGTTTCCTACAAACCATCTCATTAGAATTCAGGGCACACAAAAGGCCGATAAAACAGGGTTACTTTTCAAAGGTTTGGAGGTGAAGAACAGATACAATGCATTAACTTCCTATTCCTGCTGCAACAAATTATCACAAATGCAAACCTCCTCTCAGCCCTGGAAGTCAGGAGTCCCAGGGCTGAAGTCAAGGGGCCAGTAGGTTGTGTTCCTGCCTGGAGTCTCCCAATTCATAGAGGCCACCATGCAGCTTGGCTCACAGCCCCACACCCCTCTGACCACTGCCCCGGCCTCAGCCCTGCACCCCTCCAGCTCCTGCCCCTGCCCCACCCTCGCCCTCAGCCCCACAGCCCTCTGGCCTCTATCACATCCTCAGGTCTCCTCCTCTGAGGCAGACCCTCGTACTCCCTCTCATCAATGCACATGTGAGGACGCTGGACCCCACCTGGACAACCCAGGGTCCTCCCCCATCTCACTGTCCGTTATAGTCACATCTGCAAAGCCTCTTTTGCCATGTAAACTTCATTATACTAACATAATCATTTAACCAGTCCATTATAATGATGTAAAAATTGGCATGGTTTTCCTAATGAACAGATCAGTCACCCATGTAACCTATAAATATGAGTATTAAATATACAATACTGTAGGAGACAAAGATGAGGAGGTTCCTCCCTGAAAGATGACTGGACCCTAGACGGAGGGATAAACGTTCTGAACAGAATCAACGTAACTCAACATTTGAGTCAGAAAGGCCAAGCAGTAAGACTTTCAAAAAAGCAATCAGAAAGTATGTACAGGTGCCTGTAGTTCACAGCTGAGCCTGGCGTCATGAGCACGAGCATACAGACATGCATTCCAGGACCAAGTTTAAGATCAAATACAAGGAGCTTTCAACTGTAGTATTTAACTAGATCTTATTACAAAATAGTTTCTTGATTACAGTTTTTGTCCAAAAAGTTCTCTGTAATTAAGGAAATTAATTTTCCCCTAAAAAACACTTCTCTATCTATCATCCCATATAAACTCTATGGGCATATTAAAGAAAAAAGACAAATGTTTGACTTCGGGGGTTTGCCTATGACTGGGATAAGCATGATTTTCTTCTGGCCAAGCAGGGAGCAGTTGGACCAGACTGAAGGGAAGGAAGAACAAATTTCCACTCTGACCTCAGTTGGGCACCAGAGTCTTCCCTGTCAGAATGTGGGGGTGGTGCTTCCCACACATCAGCCTCTGACAAAACTCAGCCCAAGGGTGTGGGAAAAGGCCGTCTACTTCTGAAAAATCTATAAAGTGCAGACACATCAAAAGCTTCAGAAGACTGTAAAGGGCCAAGGAGACCACTGCACCCTTGGAGTTTACAGAAAATGGTCAGCATCACACGTGCCTGAGGTCCAGGGTCAGCTCCCAGCTGCCGCTACGCCGTGAGCGCAGCCCTGGCTTCCCCTGATGCAGAGAGCTGGTCACTCCGCCGGCAGCACTCAGAGCTCAGAACATTCTAGATGAAAGCAACGTGTTCCTTTTAAAATGGGGAACCGGGGCAGCACAACTGAAGCTCTACTACGTCTCAACTACTGGGTTTGGGGTAGCATTAGGAAATCATGAGAATCCAAATCTCAATTTCATACAGATTCCAGATTCACTGCAGGTTCCAGAATTTCCTGAAACATTCTTCCAATTTATCACTTAGGATTCCCTTGCCAAAGCTTATAAAGTCTAAATTCCTTACGGAAAAGCCACCGTAAGCACCACCACAAACAAGATCAACAGACGCCCGCCCTTCGCACCAAACACAGAAACTGTTACTCACACAACACTGTGCTGGAGGCAGCTCTCAGCTGAAGCCGAATCCGTGAGACTTCATTATCCTCATTTTGGATCGAGTGTGAGGACTGTCAGCAAACCAGGGCCCCAGTGTAAAGCAGAGAACAGATCCTCTGACGCCCGCCTGAACATTTCCTTCCCACCTCTGTCTTGGATATTGAACACCCTCAGAGCTACGGAGTCACCCACATTTGTAGGTCATTTATCCAGCCACCAGGATAACACAATTATGCGATAAAAATGCCTTCTAAGGGCTTTGTCATACTCAACAAGGAAGCTCAGAAGGCTAGGTCAGCCCAAGAAAGGGGGAAGCGTCCTCCAAACAGACAAAAACCAAGGAAAACCGTGCAGAGACTCTCGAGAGAGAGCAGAAACAGAGCCCACTGTAGCCTTTCAGGCCCTGCTGGCCGCAGCCCTGCGTTAGGTGGCACCATTTCCACGGATGCAAACTGCTGGGCCCATTTGAAAGGTCCCGCTTGCGAGACATTCACCCCCACTTCCAGCTCCTGCAAGACCCGCTGCAGCCCCACTCCACCCCGGGGGCCGACTGTGCAAGTCTTCCTGGGGAGACCCCTCAGAGCCTGCTCAGTGTCTGAGACTGAGAAGCACCAACGATCCAGAAAGGCACAATCCCGTTCTCCTCGTGCTGCTCTCTGGGTTCCAAGTTCTCTTAATAATGAGTCCTGCATAAACCCCGGGCTGGGGAGCCAGCCAGGGCCCAGCAGCACCCAGCTCATGCGCTCCACTCACCCCACAGAGGACCACGGAGGCCCCAGCACGCTCTGTCTGCGGGGCAAGACACCAGAAACAGCCACAGTTCAGGGTTCTGCCACCCGCTCCGCTGCCTTAATTACCTGCTGGGATCTGAAATTGCGTTGGTTGGAAAGGGGATCTCACTGCTCAAGCACTCCCTGCTGCCTCCTTGCAAACAACATAAAAAATCCAAAACCCCTCTGAAAGAACGTTTACTATAACCTCAAAACAAGACCCATCCCGAGACCAGGGAAGATACACAAGCACATCTGACACCTGGTGGACGTCAGTGACCGACGCCACAGCTTCTGCGTGGCGTGTGAAGTAGGAGGCCTCATGGTGACTCAGGCTGTGTTCCGAATAGGGGTCTTCCAAGCAACTAGGCAACCAGGACGCGCACCTCAAAACCCAAGTCCCCGCACTCATGTACCTGCCAGAAATGCTGCGTGGCCATTGACACCAGATGTGAACCAAGACCGATCTGTGTCCTGCGGACCTCACAACGTCCGTACATGCCTGAGCCCCACACAGGACTGCACGGCACCCTGCTCACCTCCGGTGGGGCTCTCTCCTGCCAAGGGGGGTGGCCCTGAAGTCCGTTGAGATTTCCAAAGCTCTACAAAGTCGTCCTTCCTCCTGCTTGTTCAGAAGGCCTAAAGCCCTGAAGACACCAGTGAGAATTGGCCTAGCCTCTTAAGGCAGCTCAAACACCTACACACAGGAACGCTGGACCTCTCTGCACCAGACAGCAGCCGATAACCCACTGGGATAAGCAGAAGGCACAGACGTCACATCCAGAAGCCAGTGGCGCTCACGTTTGCATTCCAGGAGCCACCCACCTGAGTCCCTCCAAGGCTTCCAAGTCCCACTTGATTGTTTTCATCGTATCTCTATAACATCAGATACATTATATCTCGTGGTATCTATGAGATCGCCTCTACTTTTATGAGCACTTATGCTCCCTGAGTTACACCATGGGATGAAACTGTTCCAATAAACCCAGCAGAAGCTAAGAATATCCTAAATAGAAAGTGCATTTGACACAATAGTTTCAACTTACAACGGGTTCATCCAGAGGCAGCCCATCTCAGGCCGAACAATGCACTGAGGGTGACTAGTTCACACCATCACAAGGTTGAAAAACAATCACAAATGTAACCATTGTGAGCCAGGGACCATCTGTACTGTGGCTCCTGTCTTCAGAGAAAACAGAAACCTCTTAGACAAGAATCACAATTTATAATCCTCAAAATGTTAAACTAAAATTAGTTTAACAATCTACAGGTTCAAACAAAGCCAAAGTAGGCCCACAAGGCTGTTTGTGCCATTCGCTAAGACACGACTCTAATAACCCTCACCACAGCACCTCAGGGTGGGTCCCAGAGGCAGCTGAGGCTTGTGGCTATGGACACTAACGAAACCAAAATCAGAGTACACAGGTGCAGTCAAGTCATATGACTTCTCCACTAAAATATGCACAAATGTTCATCAGCAAATCTGATCTTTGCTTTACCTCCCTCCCATGACCTAAAAAGGAGTCCACCACACACACACACACACACCCCACTTCAAAAACATAATTCACACTTGCATTCAATTCTGGCCATTTGAAATAGACCTAATGGGGGATTAAACCTCTCCTCCAACCCATTCCTTAGTCTTCTTAAAGGATGAAGGATTTTACATAACACAAGTCAGCATATAAAAGAACTTGAAAAAAAAAAAAAAAGAACTTGTATAGAAACATACTTTCAAGTGGTCCTCATTATAGTGATTCAATATACAAAGGACCCAACACACAGCACAATGTCTATTAGAAGAATGATTAATTTGTTCCCCTAAAAATCCTAATATCTACAGAAAAAATACCCTATGCACATTTTATCATTCTTTACCAGTATAGTCATACAAAGGAGTATCATGAAAGCAAAAGAACATTTGGTTTGACTCGCAGTTCTAAATTTAATATAAAATTGCTAAAACCACCAAGACAAACATGACTATGAAATATTTAACGATCTTCACCTAAATTCAAGTCACCATTCAACCACCAATACCTCTGCTCTCCTTACAGGAATTTTCCAAAAGTAAATTCTGGAATTAACAGGACAAATTTTTCTGGTGATAGAAATTAGGAAGAAATTGGTTGAAGGCTGTTCCTTGGCTGTTGAACTTTTTCTCAATAATATTTTGTAAAATAAAAGCATCAAACAGATCTTTACATTAACTTACAATCTATCAAGCAATACTGGAGGAAGCTTTAAATAGACACATTCTGTCAGGGCTGACTAACGTTAAATGAGCATCAGTCTCATGTCTTGCAGCATCCACAGTTCGTCTTCTCAAAACCACTTAAGATTTCATAATTAACTCAATTAAACAATGTAAGTCATCTCCTTGATCTTTGACATGAAGGGGTAATTTTCCCCCAAAATAGTACCTCTTTCCTTGACATGATTTCATCTGTGGTTAGAGTATTTAACAGGATTTTTTTCTTTCTTAGAAAATAAAATATACACCTTTCCAATAAGCAAAACACTAACTGATAACGCTTTTGACCTGGTTAAGCTATAGCTTTTTTTTTTTTAAGTTAAAAAAGGAATCTAACTGCATCTTTAGACCTTATGTGAGGCAGTGTTCAGGGTCACTGGGACCCCCGCTTGGTCAGTGCAGCCGGGTGCCAATTAAAGATAGAAACCCAAGCGTTCACTCAAAGCCCCTTCCCAGTGGTTCATCCTAGTGGAAGCCATGGGCAAAAAGGAATGCGGCATTCCATGGAGGGCTTCGGGGATAGGCTGCTTGAGAACAATGAAATGGCTCATGTCCCCTGAGTATAAAGCCAGTGACTGCTCCCAGCTTCAACGCAGCACCATCCACAGCAGCCAAGGTCTGGAATCACCTGAGTGCCCGTCAACAGGGGATGAAGGGAACGTGGCCCGAACATACACAGGAGCAATACTCCACCACACGGTGGAGAGCCCTGTCATCCGCGGCAGCATGGATGGAGCTGGAGGACATTGTTAAGCAAAGGAGCCAAGCAAAGAAACAGCGCATGTTCTCACTCATAAGCAGGAGCTGAGAGCAGATCTCATGGAGGCCAAGAGTAGGTGGTTAACAGGGCCCAGCAGAGCCCACTCATAAGCAGGATGGGCAGAGGCTGGTAATGGGCACAAACACACAGCCTAATGGGAGCACAAGACCTACTCTTGACAAATCAGCAGGGGGATGGCAGTGGGTCATCTACCGTGTGTTTCAAAACAGCTAGGAGAGAGTAATTTGAACATAACCAGCACAAGGAAAAGAAAATGTTTCAAGTGAAAGACATCCCAAGTACCCAGATTTCATCAATATAGGGATGAATCAAGATATCACAGGCACTCTGAATATATGTACATATATTATGTATCAACAGAAACAAAAACTAATGACAGAACCATTTGTGAAGCACGTGCAGGAGATGAATGGGAAGCCTGACATGGTGTGACTGTGTCCCCAACCAAATCTCATGCTGAGCTGTAACCCCGTGTTGGAGGTGGGCCCTGGTGGGAGGCGATTGACTCATGGCGGTGGGTTCTAATGGTTTAGCACAATCCCCCAAGTGCTGTCCTCGTGACAGTTCTCCTGAGATCTGGTTGTTTGGAGGTGCATGGCAACTTCCCCTTCCAGCCATGTGAAGGCATGCCTGTCTCCCCTTCACCTTCCACCCTGATCGTAAGTTTCTCCAGATGTAGAAGCCTGTACAGCCCACAGAACTGTATGCCAATTAAACCTTTTTTTCCTTATTATCCAGCCTCAGGTAGTTCTTTATAGCAGTGGAAAAACAGTACAGTCCTCAGGACCAGCAATGTTTTCCTTCTACCCAGCGGCCAACAAGGTCCCACACCCTAGCTGGTTTTCTGAAGCCTTTGCCAGAATGCTGAGGCTGTTTTGGGGATACTTTCCCCATCTCTGGCAAACCAGATGGGGCATCCTATTTCCCTCTTACACCTTTCTCAGAGAGACCCCACCTCTGAAATGGCCTCTGCCAGGGGCCTCCTTCAGCAGCAGCAAAGCTGAGTATTCCTTGCACCTCGCTTCTTCTGAAGTAAACATCTTAAGCTTGTTTTTCCATCTTCCCAGCTCATTGAAAAAATATATCTTATGCTATTTTCCTAACACACACACACACACACACACACACACACACACGCACGCGCGCGCGCGCGAAGTGCCGTGAGGGCAGGGGCTCTTGTTTTCCCAGATCTGAGCCTGGCCCTCAAACACTAGCTGAATTCATACTAACACAATATCCAGAGACAGAAATGCAAATATCTCCACGACTTCAAATACCCTAAGGATCTAACAGGCCTACTGGCCCATGTAACTATGGTTTGTGCAGGGCCATTCAACTGGTGTCCAAATCCCTGTCCAAGTGAGCTCTTTAATTTCAGGACTTTTCAGACAGCTTTTTCTTTGGTTATTCTGTTTTGTTTTTGTTTAAGGGATCTATTACAGTTACAATCAAGAATATCCCAGGCTGAGTGTGGTGGCTCATGCCTGTAATCCCAGCACTTTGGGATGCCAAGGTGAGCGAATCACCTGAGGTCAGGAGTTCCAGTCCAGCCTGGACAACATGTTGAAACCCCATCTCTACTAATACAAAAATGAACCATCCATGGTGGCAGGCACTTATAATCCCAGCTACTCAGGAGGCTGAGGCACGAGAATGGCGTGAACCAGGAGGTAAGGCTGCAGTGAGCCAAGATCATGCCACTGCATTCCAGCCTGGGCAACAGAGTAAGACTGTCTCAAAAAAAATAAAAATAAACCAATACACCCACTTAGTTCACCAATGTCAGATATATCAGTTAAAAGAAAAATAATATAAAGCATGTTTTTAAATTTCAGTGTTGAATTTAACCATTTCTTTTAAGATATGGAGATAGAAGTTCCCCAAGGATCGGGGGAGAAAAAAAGCAGTTAAGAAAATTTTAAAACCTCAGGAGAAAAACAAGTATGGGGTAAGACCTCAAGGCAAAACTTTTTCTTTGCACTTTGATTTCAAAAGAACAGTGATACCAAAAATATGAACTTTCCCATCTGCATTTTGTATTCCTCTATGTCATTTGAAAGGCTGGAGATGGAATCCCAGGTTCCAAAGTGCCTGGCCACGGCTCACATCAGGCGGCATCTTTCACAGCCATTTACTCCCCTGTGTCTAGAGAGCTCTGTGGCCCAATTTACACAAAAAGGTCCTGATTTACACACGTTCATCACTTTGAACAAAGTCTCAAGAAATGAGACAAATATTGACCCTCCACAGAAGTATTCTCTTCCGAAAAGTCAAGTGTCAGGCTTCCATGAGCTAGGCAGCTTGGTTACAGAAAGCACTGGCTGACTTGCTGGTTTAATGTTAAATGCATTTAAAATGCTAAGTGATCCGGCCCCCCTCCCAGTGGGTGTGTGCGTTGAGCTGGCTGCAGTAGTGATGCACACTGACCACGTTCTTTCCTGTGATTTGGCTTCAAGCAGAGCATCCCACACCCAGGAAGAGGCCATAGGATGGCATCAAGGTCTAGTACAGTTCTAAGGAGAGCTGCAGACTGACTGCCTCATCTGCAAATAGTCTCATTTCAGAGGAAATCATTGAACAGAGTTCATAACACGTGAATGTTAAAAATTCATATTTCTAATTTCATCCCTTTAGAACTTTTGAAGAACAGATGTGCACCTGCTCCAAGTCAATGAGGACGCTCGGACGGTCCCTCACAGGTCCTCGGCCTCCACCTCCCACCTAGAAAATGTCAGCTCAAGCTGATCACAGTGCAGTGCGATTTTCTATAATGTGCACGCCTGCATCTGAGCAGAGATGTGAATGTCTAGAATGTGCCTGACAGGCCCAGGAGGAACTGCAGCAGCTGTGGGGACACAATCCACTAAGGAATCCGATTTGGAGGGAACTCAAGGCAGCTAAAACTAGTTCCACTGTTTTTTCTTGGCAAGGCTTGACCAGGGAAACTATTATCACTGTTGCTAATTCATGTTAATTGGGATGGGGACTTAACAGTAATTAAAGCAATTACAGAATTTGCTAGTCAATTACAATGGCACAGATTCCCGAGAATTGAAGAACTGTTGCCCAGGAATAGAGTTCAACAGGTCCTCCCCACGCCCCGGGGAAACATGGCATTTCCTCGCACCCCTGCTTTGGTCCCCCGGCCACCACCCTCCTGATGTTGGCCATCTGATGGCATCTCTCCACAGCTGGAAACACCTGACCTCTTGTCACCCTCCCGTCTGCCCTGCCTTCCTCCAGTCTGGGATATTCAGGGATGCCAACATCCAGGACCAGGAAACCAGGGTTATCCTAAACCAGTGCCTGCATTCAAAGTCCTCCACGGCAGGACAGTCACCAATGGCCAACACTCCCAGAACCTTCCACCTCAAAACGCTGCATTCTCTTTGCTATGTACACACGGAGGCATGTCAGGTTCTACCTAAAAGTAACATCAGGTTCCACGCTGGTCAGGAGCCCAAGCCTAGTCACTCTGCATGATCTCACTTCACCATCCACCGAGAAGCCTGCAGTTTTCCTCTGGTGCACGGTGTGGATGGTGGATGCATTTCCCCTGAAGACTCGGAGACGGGACCCTGGCCAAGGAGACCCGTCACCCCAGCCCCTGCAAGGCCTGGACATCCCCTCTGCTATCTGCACACAGTACCACAAGTCTAGCAGTGCTGGCTCAGTGGTGGGATCCACCTGAACCTGCAGAGGACTTGGGGCAGAACCATGCAGCCTGGCTGCAGCCAGAGGCCTAAGGGATCCCCACGAGGCTCTCCAGCCAAGGTGCCCTCACCACAGGTGGAGCCATGCAAGAGAACTGCCCGCTGAACTGGAAACGTCCCAATCTGCCCAGCCAACACAGAAAGACAACAGCCACCTACAGCTGCTGAGCCCCGAAACGTGGCCACTGGGCCTGAAGGGCTGAATCTGGAATTTAATCTGTGAAATTCTTTTCAAATGTGTTTAGCTATGTAATCAAATCTTTATTCTAATTGAATTTATAAGAGCCTCTGGCTATGGGCTCCCTTGTCGGGCATCACAGCTCCATGGAGTAAGAATGGGAAGGAGAGGCCCAGAGCCTCTCTGCATTCTCCACGCTAATTCAACATATCATCTTAAGGAAAGGCACTCCAGCAGGAGAGGTGTGCACGGGAAGAACTGGGTTGGCCCTGACACAAGCATGACCCCCGGCATCACAGCTGCCTCAGCCAACAGGCAAAAGACAATGATGCCCACCTGGACAGGCCACCGGATGTGATGACGCACCCCAAGCCCTGGTCCCACAGCAGCCAGAGACCACCCGCTGCTCGTCCCAGGTGAAACACAAGCCCTGGTCCCACAGCAGCCAGAGACCACCCGCTGCTCGTCCGGGTGAAACAGGCAGAGCTGCTCGAGCCCTCAAAAGCAGAAAGAATTAAGGAGGCAATTCCCGCGATTCCCCCACGACACACATGACACGCCTCGGAGACAGACACAGGCTTCCCTGTGGAAGTGCAGAGGACAGTGCAGTCCCTAGGCAGGCTGCTGCTTCCAACGATCGGGAAGAAA